>NC_133324.1:49678077-50340577 GCF_042186555.1 Aquarana catesbeiana | reverse complement strand
GGTGTAATTAAGGCCTGTTCAGCATCCAGCAGCTGTGTGCACTTTATCTGGGCGGTGGAAAGAAAAAAAAAAAAAAAAGCAGCAATTTGCAGACCTCTTCCTGTTCTGGGGGAAGAGCGCGGAGACGCGGCGAGGCCTAATTATCTCCCCTCTCCTCTCCCAGAGTCATAATGAAGTGCCAGGCAGGACAGGCAGACCCAGAGAGGTCCAAGTTCACCCCAAGCTCTCCGCCAGCCTCCGCCTGCCGCAAATCTCACTTCCAAAACACAGACCATTTTTTCTCTTTTTTTTTTTCCCCTCATTTAAGTCACTTAACCTTTGCTTCGATTTACCTATATACAGGCGAAGAAGCTTCTCGTTACTGAGAAATGACTGAGAAAATTCTCATCCTTAAGGAGAAAAAATCACAAACATCTCATCAAAATTATAATCATACAAGAGTGACAATGGGACTTTTTTATTTACATTTTATTTATATAATAAGACATTTTTTTCTGTGTCTGTTTTGTTATTCTTCTTTATTTATGTGTTATTTTGCATGTGGTTACTATTTAGTTATTTATAGTGTTTAAACTATTATTCTTATTTCAGGACGAGAACTTAGGGAGAGTGAACAACGGTTCAATTATGTCACATTTGTCAACCTTCCCAAAAATAATGGGGGACACCTAGAAGTATTATTTGTTTATAAAAGAGTAACAGTTTTATCCGTATTTTTATATATATAGATTTTGTTCTCTTCCCCCAAAAGAAAAAATATGGCTTTGTTTCCTAGCAAAATGGAAAAAATAATAATAAAAAATCATTGGTGTCAGTGAGAGGAATAGTGCACCATTGTTGGCGTTAGTGGAAGGAATAGTACCACATCATTGGTGTCAGTGAGAGGAATAGTGCCCCATCGTTGGTGTCAGTGGTAATAATAGTGCCCCATCATTGGTGTAAGTGGAAGGAATAGTTTTCCCATCATTGGCGTCAGTGTTAAACATAGTGTCCCCATCATTGGTGTCAGTGGGAGAAATAATGCCCCATCATTGGTGTCAGTTGGAGGAATAATGCCCCATCATTGGTGTCAGTGGGAGGAATAGTGCCCCATCATTGGTGTCACTGGGAGGAATAGTGCCCCATCATTGGTGTCACTGGGAGGAATAGTGCCCCATCATTGTTGTCACTGGGAGGAATAGTGCCCCATCATTGGTGTCAGTGGGAGCAATACAGTAGTTTTCCCATCATGGGTGTCAATGTTAACAATAGTGCCCCATTGTTGGTATCAGTGGGAAGAATAGTTCCCAATTATTGATCAGTAAAGAAATTATTGCCCTATTGTTGGTGTCAGTTGGAAGAATAGTGTCCCATTGTTGGTGTCAGTACAGGAATTATTGCCCTATTGTTGGTGTCGGTGGGAAGAATAGTACCCCAAGGGCCAGATAAAGGCAAGCAAATGGCCGCAGTTTGGAGACCACAGATCCAGAGTAGGGTTGGGTGATGTCACTACGGGCTGCTCACCTTACTGGAGTTTCTGAAATGAGGAAGTAAATCCGTGCCAAAAAAAAAAAAAAACACTTTAAATTTGCCTTCCTTGTTGACTATCGTGCATTTTGCTGAAATGGCAAAATTTCCAAAAAATTTGACATTTTCGGTAAAGCAAAATTTTACTAATCCCTATTTGTTCTATATTCCCATCATTTCCTGCAAACTAATTGAAATTTAAAATCAGAGTTACCTTGGGGGGCTCCTACTTTGGCTGCGTCAATGGGCCACATAGGCTTCAGAAAGTGAATTGTGGACTTTTTTGCATTTGCACACAGGCTGTTTTCTTTTTTTTTGCTTTTATTTAAATTTTACAGAGGCGTCAGATCATTAAGCTCTATGAGTTAATTTTAGCCATGCCTGTTATTATATCTCAGGATAATTTTCTCATCAAAACCTTGAGTGTTTAAATGTGGCATAGGTGTGAAATCGTGATTCCTTCACATTGCAGAATTATTAAGATAATATGTACTTATTGCTAGCATGTATTTCTCACAAATTGTTTGTTTTTTTCTCAGAAAACATTTTTTTTTCATTTTTATTTTTTTTTCATTTTATCTTCACTTTAAGATGTTGCATTCTCTTATCACCCAAATATATCTCTTAGGATTTATTATCAACGGCAGAAGTCAGCAATATTTAAAATTATATTGAAACCAAATTACATTCAGCCCTTCCTTTCCAACGCCTTGTGCCCTTAGCTTTTTTTTTTTTTTTTTTTGGCTGATCTTATTTTTCTCTATTTTTTTTTAACCATTAACATTAGAGAAAAAAAATCAACTTTATCTGTTTGGTTCATTTTTTTTTTTTTTTTTTTTTGAGTCACATTAGTAAAAAGTAGCAAAATTGATTTGTACTCAAATTCTAATTTTATTATAATTACAAATGAGACAACTTAAAAAGTAAAATCTATATTTTTTTTAAAAAAGGTAAAAGAAATAAATAAATAAACACTAAAGTATTTCTGTTTTTGTTTTCTTCCTTTTTTTGTCTATGGATTACAAAGAAAATAAAATTGTTCTTGCAAGACTAAAGATATACTTGCTTGTTCTAAAAAAAAAAAAAAAAAAAATGACTCAATTGAATTTTGCCAACATAGCAATATTTTGACAAAGTCTTCAGATTTTCGCCGAAATTTGGGGAAAATGAAAACTCTCAATTCTGCTCATTCTTGTTTAGATATTTCTGTCATTTCATACAGATAAACTTGTTTGTACCATCCTTGCATACAATTATTAACATCTGTGTTTCTCAAAATCTGTTCTATATGAAGAATATTATTGGCAGTAAATGCAGTCATTTTTGGTAATTATTTGCATTAGGGAAATGTATGCATTTCTTAATTATACACAAAAAAAAAGTACAGCGTAATCACAGAGGGTTTCAGTGCTATTATTAATTACTCCTGCATTAATTATGCTATTCCTGTAGGAAGTCTCACATGAATTAAATCATTAATAATCTGCATTCATCCAATGACATTTTAGTGTATCGCAATGCAATTGTATATTACACTCCCATTATTCAGGTTTATTTTTTTTTTTTTTTTTCAAATGAACATTCCCAATGTGATGGCTATAATGAATCTTTTAGTAACTTAACCATTTTGTATAAATGAAATCCATGCATGTCATAATATACACCAACAGGGTAATTTTTCACCCAAAGCTCCACCTTTAATTGATAAAAAGATTTTGGATTTCCAGTCTAGTGACTTTGCCCAGGCTGAGATGATGTCATCAGTTTGCTGCAGGCAGGAGACAGCACTTCCGTAGTCTTCTCTCCTCCATCTTGTAATTGTGTACTGGGGGGGGGGGGGGGGTAATCGGTGTCAGTTGTATGTGAGGGGGAGAACCATAGGCTATGTGAGAAACAATAAATACTGTACCTGACACATTTATTAGCATGCTGCACTTAACATGTAAAATATATGCTAGATCCACTTTTTTTTTAAAGCAAACCAGTATTAGGGCCATAAAAAGTTCAGTGCAAAAATAAATAGTTTGCTGTACATGGATTAAAAAATAAATAAATCTTTATTTTTTTCAGTTTGGTTTCTGCAATTTATCATTTAATACATTTTATTTTAGCAAATCAAATTTTATTATTAACAGACACAGACTACTGATAAATATTTTTTGAAAGGTTACCTTTTAGCGCCAGACATTTCCTGATAAATTCCCAGAAATTGTTTATTTTATAAATCTTCTGTACAGCAGAGGAGATAAAGTAATCTCCTTTTTTTATTCCATGGTGTCCTTTTTGTTTAGAATTCTGAGAGCAGGATTTTTTTATTTTATATATATATATATATATATATATATATATATATATATATATATATATATATATATATATATATATATATATTTTTTTTTTTTACTATTATTACAGGTACTATATACTGTACATTCATATCAGTCTCTGCCCTCAAGGAGCTTACAATCTAAGTTCCCTAACTTACATTCATACATACACTTATTAGGGCCAATTTAGACAGGAGCCAATGAACCTACCAGCATGTCTTTGGAGTGTGGGAGGAAACCGGAGTAACCGGAGGCAGCCCACGCAGGCACAGGGAGAACATGCAAATTCTAGGCAGGTAGTTTTGTAGGGGTTGTGATTCAAACCGATGACCCTAGTGCTGCTAGGTGGAAGTGCTAGCCATTTAGCCCTTAGCTACCGTGCTTGATTTTATATATATATATATATATATATATATATATATATATATATATATATATATTTATACATATTTTTTTTTTGGTAATATAGTGTATATATATATATATAATATATAATAATACCAATAATATTGGGACACCTGCCTTTACACACACATGAACTTTAATGTCATCCCAGTCCGTAGGGTTCAATATTGAGTTGGCCTACCCTTTGCAGCTATCACAGCTTCAACTCTTCTGGGAAGGCTGTCCACAAGGTTTAGGAGCGGTCTATGGGAATGTTTGACCATTCTTCCAGAAGCACATTTGTGAGGTCAGGCACTGATGTGGGAGAAAAGGCCTGGCTCGCAGTCTCCGCTCTAATTCATCCCACAGTTGTTCTATCGGGTGAGATCAGGACTCTGGGAAGGTCAGTCCACCTCAAACTCACTCATCCATGTCTTTATAGACCTTGCTTTGTGCACTGGTCCAAATCATTTGGTGGAGGGGGGATTATGGTGTGGGGTTGTTTTTAAGGGGTTGGGCTTGGCCCCTTAGTTCCAGTGAAGGGAACTCTTAAGGCGTCAGCATACCAAGACATTTTGTACAATTCCATGCTCCCAACTTTGTGGGAACAGTTTGGGGATGGCCCCTTTCTGCTCGAACATGACTGCGCGCCAGTGCACAAAGCAAGATCCATAAAGACATGGCCGAGCGAGTTTGGGGTGGAGGAACTTGACTGGCCTGCACAGAGCGATTGAGCGGGCGATTGATTGATCAAGCGATGGGGTGGGAGGGGGAAGTGAGGGGGCTAGGTTTGTTTGCCACCCCCCCCCCAAAAAAAAATGGAGCACCAGCCACCACTGGTGACAACGCTCACTGTGTCAATGGAGAGGAGGCTTCATCACCCTAGGACAGCACCATAGAACACCTCCCGTCCCTTCTTCTCTATGACATAGGTTGTAAGTTTTCTGTAGCTAACCTAGGGAGCGGAGAACAATGTAACCCACAAGAGTGGGATTTCTGGCAGGATCAATAGAACAGATATGACTAAACACTTACAAGGGTATCGTTAACTTACCATAAGGGTAGCGAATATGAGGAGTTATTTGTTGGGGTTTTTATATATATAGATATAGATATAGATATATATATATAGATATATATATATATATATATGTATATATATATATATATATATATCTATATATATATATATGTATATATATATATATATAGATATATATATATATATATCTATATATATAGATATATATATATATATATCTATATATATATATATATATCTATATATAGATATGTATATATAGATATATATATATATATCTATATATATATATATATATATAGATATATATCTATATATATATCTATCTATATATATATATATATATATATATAGATAGATATATATCTATATATATATATATGTGTGTGTATGCATTTTATAAGGACATTTCTTGTAAGCTCTAGGAGTGTGAACCAATGCATCTATTGTAGTTCTATGTATTCTGAAATACAATAAGCATAATTACATAGTCAGGTTGAAAAAAGACACAAGCCTATCCAAAATAAATAAATAAATAAATAAATAAATAAATAAATAATACATAAAAAAAAAATAAAGATTAAAATAAAAAAATAAAATAGTTGATCCAGAGGCTGCTCAGTGCACTGACCTTGTAAGCTCCCATCAACTATTGGACATTTCACAAGACGTGACTCTACCATTCCAGTTAAGCTTAATGAATCATCTTCATCCGTTCAATAAACTGATCAACTTTATTGACTGTCACTTTTGCATCATTTAGTTTGTCATTACCAGAGCTGGCGGCCTGTAAGTTGTAATTCAAAACTCAAGTCCTGGGGGGGTGGGGTCAAAATATTCAGGCTGCTTGAAGGACTCTAGAGAGGTTTTTAGGGGCCGGTTTAGGGCAAAATATTTTACTATGTAAATTTGGATAATTCAGATAACAATTTCCTTTACTGTAAGAGCGGCAAGGATGTGGAATTCCCTTCCACAGGCGGTGGTCTCAGCGGGGAGCATTGATAGCTTCAAGAAACTATTAGATAATCACCTGAATGACCGCAACATACAGGGATATGTAATGAAATACTGACATATAATCACACACATAGGTTGGACTTGATGGACTTGTGTCTTTTTTCAACCTCACCTACTATGTAACTATGTAACTATGTAATATCAGCACTTCTGTTTATTTTAGTTTTCCTCATTGATCCTCTTTTGTGCTCTTCATCTGTTTCATCCCATGTTGGCTTTTACCTTCGAAAAATTGCCATCCTAGTTTTTTGTTTTTAGCACAGGAGTGCCAGCCATGAACCTCCTCTTTTTTTATCATTTATTTTTTTATTTTTAGTTTTGGATAGAGTGGAGAAGGATTAGAACCCCCGGTCAGGTTTTTATTGCTGTTGTTGTCCCCGTTCTTTGGGGGGGAGGAAATTCACTCTCCCTGTTTTCCCTGTTATTACTGAGAGTGAATGTGAAAGAAAATACCAAATTTTGGGGTTTTCACCCAAACATGAATAGAGAAGAAATCTTCCAATGGGAACACCAGTTCTAGGGACAACGACAGATTCCCTCAGTCTGGAGGGGTTTTCTCTTATTTCTTCTTTTGGTGTTTGGACAGGAAGTGAAGGGAAATCTCCCCAGTAGGACAGCAATGACAAAAAAATAAGCCTCCATCCAAAATGAGAAAAAAAAAAAGGCTTGTATTTACTTCTAATTTAAGGTGGTTTCTAAGGGTATGATAGGTTTTAAATGGCTCCTGGGGGCTACAGAAGCTCCTTTTAACTTTCCTGGACCTGTTCTTATGTCAGAAAATGTCTCTTCTATATAGCCTCATTATTTTATTTGGTTTTCTTTCCTTTTTTTGCAGTGAAAAAACAGGCAGTAAAAAAGAACTATATTACTAATAATAATAATAAAAAAAAACATAAAGATACAGTACAAGCGTAATGATTAAATAAGAAAAAAAAAAAAAAAAAAAATAGCAAAGCGCACTAAATAAAATAAAATAAGCTTAAAAAAAAAAAACTAAATAAATAAAAAGTGTAGTTACATGCACCACTGATCCTTCCGACACACATTGCACATGGTCCACCATTGTCACCATCAAGAAGATCAATGCAATGATGTGCAACGTATGCTAAAGAAAATGCATGTAGGAAATCAGAAGCACTGAGATGGAAAAAAAGGATGAAAGAAGGTGAGAATAGTACTTTATAGGGGGAAAAAAGCCTTCATGATACACCTGTGTTTTAACAAACTAAATGTCATCTAGTTAGAATTTAGATCCATTTCATCGTATACCCTTCTTTCCATCTCTAAAATGTTACAAAAACATTCTCAACGTCCAAATAAATTTGTTATTACTATAGCAAGTAACATTATAATTCTTGTTATTACTACCCTGTTTCCCCGAAAATAAGACCTAGCGTGATTGTCAGTGATGGCTGCAATATAAGCCCTACCCCCCAAATAAGCCCTACCCTGTTTCCCGGAAAATAAGCCCTACCCTGAAAATAAGACCTACAAGGACTTTAACTAGGGCTTATTTGGGGGGTAGGGCTTATATTGCAGCCATCACCGACAATCACGCTAGGTCTTATTTTCGGGGAAACAGGGTATTATTATTATTATTATTATTACTATTACTGTTATTATTATTATTAATAATAATTATAATTATTATTATTATTAATTATAATTATTCATAATAATAATAATAATAATAATAATAATATTAATAATAAATACTAATATTAATAATAATAATAATAATAGTAATAATAATAATTATAATAATAATAACAATAACAATAATAACAATATAATTTGAAAGTTATTATCATTATTGTTGTTGTTGTTTTACCTTATTATTACTATTATTATTATTATTATTATTATTATTATTATTATTATTATTATTAATAATAATAATAATAATAATAATAATAATAATAACAACAACTATCAAATTCTATGGTCACTATTATTTTACTTTGGTTAGAATTTTTTGTAAAATATATATATTTTGTTAAGAAAAACTTTCTCGCTTTACCCACTTTGCTCATTTGATGTTACAATCTAAACCTGACACCCAGAGTAGTCAAAGACAAAGCGACATGCCCAAGGACAAGCTAGCTGACACCACAATTCCAGGGCAGTGTCATTCTTCAAACACTAATTCTGTGGTATGTCTGTCCTGTTACACACATCACAGAAACAGATGACACTCTCCCGGCAGCCATGTTGAGTTATTGACTTTGGCCAATCCTCGTAGGACATTAAAACTCCTCTACTGAAAACAAGGATGAACTACCTGTACGAGAAACTTCTTTTGTTGCAGACTCCGGAGCTGTACATTAGTAATCAGTCAGAGGAGAGTAAACCCATCTGACAGGGAAGGGATTTAGGCAATGGGAGAGAATCGAGTTAGGGGGCTGAGTTAGCTCTACCAAGGTCCCGAGCTGCATCCAAGGCCACAATAATTTTTCTTTCCTGTTGCCACTGTGCCAAACATAAGTGACCCGTCTTCTCCTGTACAGTTGGTAGTGATGGATCTGCCAAGAAATAAATGCCTAACTCTAATGCAATTATAACCAGCACAAATATATTTAGAGAAGGGAGTTTAAATGAAAATTCTACTTTTATTGCCTTTTTCCATGATACTTTACCAGTAAAATTCTGGTTATTTAAAACATTTTACTTCTCCTATGTTATATCACAGGCTGTGCTCCAATGGCTTCACATGGACATCTAGCTGGATCACTTAGGTGAACATTATAATCAGCAGATACTACAATTACTTAAATTAAAGAGGAGGAACTAGTTCAATACATTTTTTTGAAAAAGGATATCCTGAAACACTTAAGGACTGAGATAGTTGGGCGCAGTGGTAGAGGCAAGTGTGCTGGTCCTCAAGGCATCTAGACTTTTTCATTGGCTCCACCACTGACCAACCATTAGTTATCAAACACTCAGACCCAGTTACTATCTGGGGCCCCCCTATAAGCTCACTTCATCATGTAAGTGTGTTTTAGTGGTAGAACTTTTTAATAAAGCTTTGGTCATACATCATGCAAATCCATTGTAGAGGGTTTCCCGATTGTACATAATTGTAGCAGCAGGCAACGTTTCAAGAATGGCACTGAAACCCAGAAATAAAAGATGGACCTCAGGTGAGTAAAAGGAACATTCTAATCCTGTTCCTTTTACCCACTTGAGGTCCATCTTTTATTTCTGTGGTTCAGCGCTGTTTTTCCCCAATTTGTTTGTTTGGTATTATCTCATTGGTCTAGGAGTTTGGGACAGCAGCGGCCACATCTTCATTTCCTCCATCCACTTGGAACATCATCCATGCGCCCGGATACTTGTTTTACGTTAACATTTCAAGAATATGTCTCCTGCATCAGGGAAACCACTTAGGAAGGAAGGACTAAATTCCACATGGTTTATATTTTTTTTGGAACTAGTATAGACTGTCATTCAACCCACTTTCTAGGAGCCTAGGCAGTCCTGGACCAGCCCTCTAGGAGTCAATAAGACAAATCCATTACAGGAGGTTTCCTCTTTGTATATAATTGCTAAGTAGCAGCACATAACATTTCAGGAACGTGTCCCCTTTATCAAGGAAACCACTTTGGAAGGACTAAGGTCCACATAGTAATTGTTTTTTAGAAGTAGTATAGAATGTCATTCAATCCACTTCCTAGGAGCCCAGGCAGTCATGGACCAGCTCTGCAGGGGTTAATAGACCCAGTCCACTATAGGAGGTTTTCCCTTTGTATATAATTGCAGAGTAGCAGCACAGAACATTTCAAGAATGTGTCTCCTTTGTCAGGGAAACCACATAGGAAGGATTAAGCTCCATATGGATTATTTTTGAAATAGTATAGTCAATATTCAATTCACTTCCTAGAAGCCTAGTCAGTCATGAACCAGCCACCGAGTGGTCAATAAGCCCAGTGTCCTTCGTAGAAAGTTTCCCCTTTGTATACCAGCACACACCTGAAAGAGAAGGGGGAAGGCAATCACTGGGCAGTATTACTGAGCCGGAAGCTGAGCCTGCCTATGAAATTGCTTCCTCACATACAGAACTATTCATATCAAATTCACAAATATATGTAAAAACTGTACAAAGGCACAGTTTCCTTTTCTAAGTCTAGTTTACTTTTTATACTGCAAAAGTGAAATGAAAAAATAAGAAAATAGAGAAAGTATGCAGCGTTTGCATTTTGTTTCTACTTTGACAAAGAAAATAAAGAATTGACATGTCCATACACAGTTTTTTGAAGCTTACGTATACTTTTAAGTACACAGTTTAGCTCCAGGATAACATATCGTCACAATCTAGCACCACCGTTGACCAGAATAAACATTTACACATACCACTCATTATGTGAATATACAGCAAGGCCTTTTATCCCTGCATATAAATTAGATTTTTTTTTTTTTTTGCTTTTCTTCTCTCCATTTCGATCAATACAAGCTTTGTGTATTATTCATCAAAGTATTTCTTTTGTTTGCTAAGTTCATTTTTTATACTGTTTGTATACTGTGGTTTTGGAAAAGAAAAAAAAAAAAAAATATATATATATATACAGTATATATATACACCACATAAAAGAGAGCCCTGGAGCCATGTGATATAGTTTTCATAAATTAGAATTTTTAATATTGATGGCTGCGCGCCAAAGTGCCCAAGAAAGCTGACTATGGCTAGGCGATTCCTTTCTTTTTTTTCTCTTCTTATTGTTTTGGATTTTGTTTAGTTACTAGCTTAGTTATCAGTCTTTTTGGTATGTCACGGCTCATTAAAAATATGTACTTATATATCTACTTGTTTGTATGACATGAATAGGGCAGCTGTCATGGAGCTGTAAATTGTCTGTGTGACCATCAGCGTGGGTAAGCTTCTACCAAAGGGAAGAAACCAACCTTACCCCTTAGACCCATTTGCCAAAAGGGCCTAGGAACTCCAAGGTTGTGGCCCTTGTCTTTGCTCTACTGGTGACAGCAGGGCAGAGGACCAAAGTACCAAATGGTAAGGCACGATCATAGTTTAGGCCATGCTAGAACTCAGTTAAGGTGGGGGCTCAAGTGTTGCCACAGCACCAGGCATAGGGTCAGGACAGGCAGCAGAGCCAAGGGGCGGGGTCCAGCATTCACCCCTGTCTAATTTGCCAGAAGGGTCCTGGAACTCCAAAGTTATGGGCGGCCCTTGTCTTTGCTCTACTGGTGAAAGCTGAGCAGAGGACCAAAATAAAGTACAAAATGGTAAAGCACAGTCATAGTTCAGGCCAAGTTGGAACTCAGTTAAAGTAGGGTACAATTGTACCCACAGCACCAAGGTTGCAGCCCTTGTTTTTGCTCTACTGGGGATAGCTGGGCAGAGGACCAAACAAAGTACCAAATGGTAAAGTACAGTAATAGTTTAGAAAATACTGGAACTCAGGTATAGTGGGGGACAAGTGCAGCCACAACACCAGGCATGGGATGTTAAGGGCAAGCAGTAGAAAAGCAATTAAGTAGATCTAAGGGGTTAAAACAAGAATAGCATTCAAGACAACATGCTGGATAATAGTGCTTATGGGCACAGACAAGAGCCAAGGGGCAGAGTCCAGTCTTCATCTCATTTGCTAAAAGGGTCTTGGAACTCCAAGGTTGTGGTCCTTGTCTTTGCCCTACTGGACAGAGGACCAAACAAAGTACCAAATGGTAAATCACAGTCATGGTTTAGGCCAAGCTGGAACTGAGTTAAGGTGGGGGATAAGTGTAGCCACAGCACCAGCTATGGGTTCAGGGCAGGCAGCAGAAAAGCAAGCAAACAAGCAGATCTAAGGGGTTAAAACAAAAGTAGCAATCAAAATACTATACTGGATACTAGTACTAATAGAAGCAAACAAGAACTTTTTTGCCAAGTTTATAGTAGCCTCTCAACAATTTTACATTAATGTTAGTATTGTGCTTATGTATGTTACAGCACTTAGATGGTGAGGGGAGGGGGAAGCAGTTGTCCAACACCCTCATATGAGAAGTTGAGTGGGATCTTCCAGCTTGTTACACCAACATATGAACTAGAACTGAATCTACAAAAAAAAGGCTACAGTACCTTTTGGGAAATTCCAACTGACACCATGATGCTTTCAGGCAACGCACAGCTGCAAATTCCAGGTAATTTATAGCTCTGGAATTGTCTCTGGAGATGACCACCCATATCTGACCCACATAGCTTCCCTCAGAAGGAATTTCTAAAGTTTGGCATACTGTGATAGGGCATATCTCTATGGAGCAACACCGCTTCCTAGCAGCTGTCGAAGTTTCCAGAAAGTACTAGGAAAGACCATCCATAATTGACCCACATAGCTTCCTTCGGAATGAGTTTCTAAAATTTGGTATACTGTGATAGGTCATATCTCTATGGAGCAACACTGCTTCCTAGCAGCTGTTGAAGTTCTCATAAATTAAGTGAAATAAGTCTCTGAATGGCTATAATCTGTGTCATGATGACTTTAAGTTACAAGTTCATCACTATGGGGTAAGAGAACTTTTGTCCTCTAGAAGCTGTCTAAGTTCTTCGGAAGCAAGTGCAAGAGGTTTATGAATAGCTTAAATTTATAGGTTGTTGGTAGTAAGGTGCCAAGACACCACTATGCAAGAGAAACTCAATCTGGGAAAATCTGAGGCCATTCTCACTCAGATGTCTTTCTGTGCCTAGTCATGGGCAAGAAGTGTAGCCATCTTCACCGCAGCACAGGTGTCATGGTGTGGCTTTGGTGCATTTACAAACTGCTGCATGTGGTGTGAGGACACCACTCGTCTCACCAGAACCAGACTTTTAAACCATGGCTCTTTTTGAGAGCACAAATAATCTTTTAGGGTGAGTAAAAGATAAGAAAAAGCCAAATAATAAAAAATAAGGCTGAAAAGTATACATAGATAGCTTTTGGAGATTACAGACCTTTTCAGGTGTTTAAAAATGATGGGAAGACAAACGTAAGGAAACATGATCCATGTTGGCTGCCTACAAGCAATAAAAGACAATGCGTTTCACTTACAAGTGAATTCCTTGACAGCAGATACATTTGATATAGCATCCACCGAGGCACCAGTGCTCCAATGTCCCAATGGGGAAAACACAGTACTGCATGGATATATGACACCACCGCAATTAATCTCCACACTCTTCACTCTGGAGATCACGCTATCTCAGGGCTTTTGTATGTACACGGTGCAATAAAACACACCACTGGGATCGTTACAGTGGTTGTATGGTGCGGAGCAAAGTCAAGCCGTCTTTCTCTGCTCCAGACTGTTGTACCGCATCCGCCACGATCAAACACATGGGGAAAAAATTATACAATTTATAGTCAAATTGAACTTTCATTTTGAATGAGCTAAATACATTGCAGGTGCATCAAAACAGAAGGTGTTCAATGCCTTCCAGTTAATTTTTTTCTAAAGTAGCAACAGCCTGAGTGGAAAAGACTGCCCCCTGCCAGTGTGCTGCAGAAAAGGACCCTTGCTTTCTGTATGGAAACAGTGAACTCTCTGCAAAGGTCTGACACCCCCCTTTCTTTCTAGAGCTAGAACTCTGGCGAACTGGACTTTTGCAGAGATTACTACTGTAGGGATGAACAAAATGGAGAATTTCAATTTTCCTAATTTTTTGTTGAAAATTGGGAGAGTTCATTGCGATTTTGCCATTTTAGCAATATACATTGAAGTCAATATAAAACATAAAATGATTGTGATTTTGTAAGGGACAACGGACTCTAAATTTGTTACAAGTTTAGGTATAAAATTAGCATTGGGGGTCCTTTAAATAAATATATAAATATAGATATATATCTATATATATCTATATATATATATAGATATATATCTATATATATATATAGATATATATCTATATATATATATAGATCTATATATATAGATCTATATATATATATATCTATATATAGATATATATATATATATATCTATATATAGATATATATATATAGATATATATATATCTATATATATATATATATATAGATATATATATATATATTTATATATATTTAATAATAAAATGACCCACATAAATATATATATATATATATATATGGGTCATTTTATTATTAAATACTATCTACTGTTCCTTTAACAAAATAAAGAAGACAGAATACTAACGATAAAAAGGCATCAAAAATAAAAAAAATAAAAAGCCTTAAAAAGAAAAAAAAAAAAAAAAATAATAATTTCATAAAGTTCTAAAAAATTCAGTATATAAGGAACCACTTAAAACTACAATGAGCAGATAAATAAATTAATAACTTCAATTTCATAAATCCTAATAAATACACACTGACAATTAACGTCTTTTAATAAAAATAAAACATGTACATTCATGTGACGTAAAGCTTATATATTGAAATTATATCCCGATCCACTGAGCAAAAAAAAATTGCCATCCAGTGCTTTGAGAAGCAGCTCGCCATATGTTTTTGACCCCTAATACTAGGATCAAAATGTGCTCAGATACATACACAGAAATATCTAGGATATACAGTACTTACTTTATATATTTATATATACTGTATATATATTATTATTGTTTTTTTTTTTATATTTATTATATTTATATATTTTTATTACATATATTTATATTATTTATTGTACTTTTAAGTGCTTTCTTATCTTTTGAATATTTTTTTATATGCGGTATATATTTTTTTTAATTTATATTTATATATTTTTAAGTTTTTATACATTTTTATTACATATATTTATATAATTTATTGTAGTTTTAGTGCTTCCTTATCTTTTGAACATTTTTTGGGGACTTCTAACATGTCCTTGTCTGCCTGAATTCTCCATTTTTATTTCTACAATAAACTGCTTAAAACCGGCATGGCTAATGAGCCTGGGAGAAAAAAAAATAATGTATCTTTCTTCAATGGAATATCAAATTGTATTTGATTGTTTTAACATATTTTGATTCACTAAAAAGTGCATCAATATTTATGTGAAACGTAATCAATATGTGTTGAATAATACAAGCTGTAATGTAATAGAAGCGGTGATCGCATTCTACAATCACAGGGGAAGTTCATTCATATTGTATTTAGAATTTTGATTATCTTTTTTTTTTTTTTTTTTTTTTACCCAGCTGCAGATTTCATTTTTTTCCTCAAAAATTGGGCTCCTGAAACAGGTGAATTTTCTGGCTGGGTGGAATTTTTTGAGGTGATTTTCTATCTTAACTGACATGATGTCTAAAAAAAAAGAACAGCCTTATAAAGGGTTCCAAGGGGTCCTTTAAAGCAGAAACCCATCGATTTAAGTTTAAAAAATTATTAAATTCCTGTCACGTGCCGGGAATGTAACTGTCACATTGGTTGTGCTCTCAAACAAACTGTCAAACAAACTGTCATCCAATGCCCCGGTGTCGTAACTGATCTCATGTGCAGCTTCATGGCAGTTGAAGATTAAACAGAGGCCAAGATGGCAGCTTCCTTGGCTGAACACTACAGTAGGGTTTACTTCCAATTTGACTAGTTGAATAGTCAATGATTTATATATATATATATATGTATATGATTTTTTGATTTGCTGTGCCTTCAAAGTCAGATCAGGGGCTCTCTGAACTACCCCCTTCTTCTCCTCCCCCCCTTTTTTTTTTTTTTTTTTGATTATTGAATTATACGGACGTGGCAGTAGAAGTGTCTTTCCCCTTTTTTTATAGTTGAATAGGCGGATCCATTTGCCCGGTGAAAATTTTGACGATTTATGGCTCACATTGCTGTGGATTGGCAAATTGCTCATTATAATCTTTACATTTATTAATTAAAGTGTATATCCAACTAAAATAGTTTTTTTTCATTTTTGGATAGAGTGGAGAATGTTTAAAACCTGTTTTCGTTTTTAACTACTATCCAGGGCTTTGTTAGAGAGAGAAATGCAGACGTGGTAGAGACTAAACATGCAAATCCATTTCTAAAGTCCAGAATACATTTTGATTACAACCTTTAAAAACCAACTCATTTCGGGGGGCTGCAATAGTCCCCTTTCTTCAGGGACCTGGACTGGACTAAAAAAAAAATCAATGGATAGATATTTTAGCTTGCGTGAACCCTAGATTGGAATTTGTGCTTTCGCCAAACTAAAGCGAATACCAGCTTCACACAAGCTAAAAGATCCAGCTTTTGATCCTTCAGTCCAGCCCTGATTATGTTCTTCTGCTCCACTTAGGATTAATACCACAGCCTATTGTGTATTGAAGCTACAGCTTGTAGCCCAACTTGGGAGCATGCAAGAAAAAGGTGACAACACTGTAGCTAAATCGATTAACCGCTTGCCAACCAGCCGCCATCATTTTACTGCGGCAGGTCGGCACGATCCCGCGAGCTGTCGTAGCTATACGTCGGCTCGCGGGATTGGGATAGCACAGCGGGGATGCCGTTGCTCATGGCCGACGGTCGCGATGACCGCCGGCCATGAGTGTTCGCGGGCATGAGAGGCAGAACAGGGACTTGTGTGTGTAAACACACAAATCCCTGTTCTGTGAGGCATGACAGATTGTGAGTTCCTATTAGCTAGGAACCAAAATCCATCACTTCCTCTAGGTTAGTCCCCTCCCCCTACAATTAGAAACACACATAGGGTACACAGTTAACCCCTTGATCGCAGCCTAGTGTTAACCCCTTCCCTGCCAGTGACATTTTTACAGTAATCAGTGCATTTTTATAGCACTGATTGCTGTATAAATGACAATGGTCCCAAAAATGTGTCAAAAGTGTCCACCATAATGTTGCAGTCCAGACAAAAATCGCATATTGCCGCCATTACTAGTAAAAAAAAATAAATGATAATAAAAATGCTATAGATCTATCCCCTTTTTGTAGACGCTATAACTTTTGCGCAAACCAATTAATATACGCTTATTACGATTTTTATTACCAA
Source organism: Aquarana catesbeiana (assembly GCF_042186555.1). Classification (NCBI taxonomy): domain Eukaryota; kingdom Metazoa; phylum Chordata; class Amphibia; order Anura; family Ranidae; genus Aquarana; species Aquarana catesbeiana. The sequence continues at coordinate 50,323,387 of NC_133324.1, read as the reverse complement.
AAATATGTAGAAGAATACATATCAGCCTAAACTGACAAAAAATTTGCTTCTTTTAAAAAAAACGGGGATGTTTATTATAGCAAAAAGTATAAAATACTGCGGTTTTTTTTCAAAATTGTTGCTCTTTTTTTGTTTATAGTGCAAAAAATAAAAACCACAGAGGTGATCAAATACCACCAAAAGAAAGCTCTATTTGTGTGAAAAAAAGGACATCAATTTTGTTTGGGTGCAGCGTCGCACGACCGCACAATTGTCAGTTAAAGCGACGCAGTGGCGTATCGCAAAAATGGCCCGGTCATTCAGCAGCCAAATCTTCTGGGGTTGAAGTGGTTAAAGGTTGTCACCCAAAGAGTGGAAGTGCCTATAAATACACCTTACTCGTGGGATGACCAAAAATCATTATTTAAAAGTAAGAGATAAAAAAAAAAAAAAGTAACATTTTGACATTACATTGCGATATTGGCGCTATATTATATCAGAATTAAATGTTAGATAATCATTAATGCTGCAGTCCAGTCCAATTTAAAGATATACATTGATTAATAAATTGTTCAATTTAATTTTTAAATGTTACTAATATAAATACCTAAATTAGGCCCCTTTCACATGACTGTTCTGATCAGATCCGCTTGTCAGTTTTTCGGATGGTCCATTCAACAGTCTTGTGTCTGTTTACACCAACTGACCTGGTCCTCTAAAAACAAGCGGAAGGGGATCCATTCTTTTCTGTGTATTCGGATCAGAGGTAGTTGGGTATAAACGGAAAGTCTGTTTACAACCGGCCAAACAAAGAGCAGAGCAACTGGCAATCTATAACATCAGTGTCTTGTCTCTATTTGTTAATGTGTTACTTCTTTCCGTATCAACTTTCATCTCTCCTTATAAACAGAGAAAGTTGAAGAAGACATTTTCTTACAAGTGAGTCCAAAAGGCATCAAGTCAATAGAAGAGGTCTCTGAGAGATTTATTACCAGCCATAAAAATTGATAATCACAACATTACGAATTTCATCACAAAAAAATTATTAATTCAACACTTTTTCCTTCCTTTGAACATAAATACATTTTTATTTGGTTTGTGAACGCTGTTGGTTTTGTTCTTCTATAATTATTACATTTTTCTCTGTATAAATTGAATGATTTTACGTCCGATCGAATGCTGGTTATTCCAAAGAGACTAGTTGAAGGGTGAGCTAGTTATTTCCAATTACAATTACACGCAGTTCAAATGTAAAAATTTTACATTTTAACTTACTCAGTGAACACAATCTACCTGCTGAGTGGATCTGATCCCATTCCTTGTTTTTCTGGCTAACCCATTAGCAAAATCCCTCTCGTTGCCAGTACTTTCATCTTCTGGATATTGGCAATTGTGATTCTGCCAAATTGTTGGTTAGTGTGTTCCCTGGTTATAGAATTGTCCCCTCTATCAACACACTGTAGGCACACCTAGAAAAAATAGCAAGTGGGTCGGTGACTAAAAGGTTTGATGTACCCAGGTCCAACCATGGTTGCACCCTTTGGCCAAGACTTTGTATAGGCAACCGGAAAGCTCAGCCACACCTACAAACAATAGGAAGGATACAAGTGACTGAAAGGTTTGGAGTACCCAGTTCCCACCATGGTTGAACACTTCAGGTCAAGGTTTGCTCATTGTCAACCAGGAAGTTCAACCACACCCAGAAACAATAGGAAGGTTGCAGGTGGCTGAAAGGGTAAACGACCAAGTGGCGCCTTGGATTGCGCAACCCTTCACATTACCAACAGTACTTCACTGTTAGTCCTTCCTCTCTCTTCCCATTTTTTGAGCCTGGTCGTTTACCCGTAATGTCCCAGAAACAACTGCTGAAGAGGCTTTTGACATATCCATTCGTCATATACCAGATCTTATTGATCACAGTGTTTTTAACCCCAGACTGCATAGCTGAGGGTCCATGATTTTTGGTGAGTGGGGTCACAAGAGGGGAGTGTGGCACACGGCACCAGCCATTTTCTTTGGAGCACATATGCACTTTATTTGGAGCACTTATCACTTTGGACATTGAATATGTATATATAGATATTATTGTGCTGAAAGTTGTTCACCGCAGGGTTACAACAACATATTCTTGTTTTTGTCACTTTATTTTTCACATATAGTTATTAACACATCCTTCTAGCGCTGTTTATATATTATCATTCATGTTGTGAGGATTAGTACCTTTTGTGACAGCTGCTGTTAGGTCTTATTTATCCAAAGGTTTACATATATTTTTTTCAGATTCATGTGTGGGGGTTATCCTGCAAGCGCTGTTTGTATATATATTTTTTGCATTTTCAACCATGACTGAACTGTTTGGTCAAGGTGTGCTCATCGTAAACCAGGAAGTTGCAGGTGACTGAAAGGTTTGGAGTAACCAGTTCTAACCATGATTGAACTTATTGGTCATAGAAAGAGTTGCAGGTGACCAAAAAGGAGTGGCGTACCCAGGTCAAACTGGGGTTGTACGCTTTGAACAAGTATTGCTCATCAGCAACCAGGAAATGCAGCCACATCAATAGAGAATAGGGAGGTTTTAGGTGATCTAAAGTTTTGGAGCACCCAGTTCCCACCATGGTTGAACCCTTTGGTCAAGGTTTGCTCATTGCCAGCCAGGAAGTTCAGCCACCTCCACACACATTAGAAAGAGTTGCAGGTGACCAAAAGGAGTGCAGTGCCCAGGTACAACTGGGGCTGTACACGTTTAACAAGTAGTGCTCATTAGCAACCAGGAAGTGAGACCACACCAATAAAGAATAGGAAGGTTGCAGGTAATTTAAAGTTTTGGAACACCCAGTTCCCACCATGGTTGAACCCTTTGGTCAAGATTTGCTCATTGGCAACCAGGAAGTGCAGCCACATTCACAAACAGTAGGATGGTTTCAGGTGACCAAAAATGGTATGGTGTACTCAGGTCCAACCATACTTTCATGCAGGTTCCTTGCTAACCACCAGGAAGTACCCATATTTCAATCAGATCCAACTACCAAGCCTTCAGATTTTTGAAAGAGCCACTCTATATTGTTTGGTTTAATTTTCTCTCTAAAAGCCTTGGATCCTGACTTGCGCTTTCTTTCAAACCTGGCAGAGTCCCATCTATCGGGCACACTGAGTCACTCGCTATCTATGCCAGGAATTTTCTGTAAGAATGCTCTCTGAGATTCCGTCAGTCACGTCTGTGTCAATGGCTCCAGAGGGAGCTTGTACAGGGGCACATTGTGCTTAATGCTTTTAACATTTAAGAGACAAATCTAATGAGGTTACCGCATTGGTGCCCTATAAAACAGATTCACAGTTATCAACCTTGACAAAAAAGTGCTATTCATTAGCTCGCTCCTGGATAACCAATATGGACTTGAGGTCGTTAAAGGTAAATGAAGTAGTCGAAAATGGGCAAGGGGCCCGTGTAGATCCATATATGGATATTATTTACTGGTAACTGCATGCCGTTTCCAGTACTAGGACTCTTTATAAGTTACATATCAGGGCTGTGTCAACTCATTGGTCAGGGAGTACACAAACATCCCATCAAAGACAAATAAGTACTGAGCTAAGGAGCTAATGTAGATTAAAGTGGTTCTTAAGCCTCAGGGTTTTTTTTTACCTTAATGCATTCTATGCATTAAGGTAAAAAACCTTCTCTGCTGCACGATCCCCTCCAGTTCCCCTTATTCTTACCTGTGCCTGATCCGATCCAGCAGCGTGCTTAAGAGCAGCGGCTCTTGCCGCTGTCTCCCTACTCTTTGGGCGGACTGATAGCAGCGAGAGCCATTGCCTGAGAGCGCTGGTCGGGAGTCAGTCGGCTGCTGGATTTCCAGCATGCTCGTCCGACAGAAGCTTGCCAAATGTCCGGCTTCTGTTGGATAGGGTGCCATACACACGGGTGGAATGTCAGAGGTTTTCTTTTAATTGGCCAATGTCTCCTGATATTAGGCCCATGTGTACGGGGCTTCACCCTTTATTCCTCTACCCTTAGGCAAAGACAAGCCTTTAACCCTTGCAGTGTTGGGGGTGCTGACCCTCTGTCCAGAGTTCCAGAGTTGGGATCTAAAATGGGATGTGTATGTTAGAACAAATAAGAAAAAAAAAAGAAACAAAGCAAACCAAGAGGATTACAAAAAATGGTGAGCCCACCAAAAGCAAAATTTAATTCAGTCACCAGGAGCAAAGATGTCCAGTACTTCCAGGTATGAAGTTCTTGTAACTCAAGCCTCTTCCTCCCATGTGACAGTGCTAGAGCTTGGTGATTGGCTGCCCAGGCACCCAGTGCTGTAACATGGGAGGCGGGGAAAGGGCTCTCTTTAGCCCTGTGAAAGTATCAAGCTGCAATCTGGGGTAGTCAAACGGAGCAGTAGGGGTGCAAAAGAAAGTTGAATGTGCACAACAGCAGTTAGGTGAACCTGTGTGCAACTTTAATTGACAGGCACGAAAACATTTTATTTTCCTTTCATAATCTAGAAAAAATTTAAAAAAATAAAAAACTGTTTTAATATATTGTGTGCTATGTTTTATGCTTATAATATATTGGATATGTAAGGCTCGTTTTAATATCCATGTCTGCCAAAATCCAGACACTGTACCCCCAATAAGTTTAAAAGAAAAAAGCACTCTATGCAATAATAATTCCGCACAAGCGTGCTTCTCATTGTAACCTTTAATCTCACTTTAAAACTCTTAATTGACCCATGGGCCAAGCTCGCCGGCAAATAAATAAAGCCAATATATCACAATATGTTCCAAAATATCCCACAGTGCACAAAAAAGGTTTCTCTGACGCAGCATAAAATAATAATCACAGGCTGTCACGCCGGTATGGGCAAATTTAGAGCCAGATAAATACAATGTACTGTATCAAGCCGCTTAAAGAGAGTGAGAGAGATGTTCCAGGACTGTACAGTGATTCTCATAATGAATTAACATTAGCCTGGAAGTTTACCTAGAGGGCATGATAACACCACGTGTTACTCGATCAGCATAACTGCTTCAAGAGGAAAAATATTCAAAAAAATTCTATAAATAACATCCTATCTCTGTATACATTATATAATCCAAAAGAATGTGAACCCCCTCCAAATAATTGCATTCAGGTGTCTGCGGTGAAGGGTACTGTTACAGTTAAGGCATACAAAGACATTTTAGACAATTGTGGTCTTACCTTCCAATTTGTAGCAACAATTTAAAGAAGGCCCTTTTTTACTCTACTATGACCATGCCCCTATGTACAAATTTAACTCCATAAAGACATGGTTTGACCAGTTGGGTGTGGAATAAACTCATGCACTCACTTAAAAAGGAAGATTTTCAATACCCTTTTTCCTATGGTCCCATGACCACTGTATTACTTCAAGGTTGTTGGTGTAACAGATAAAGACCATAAAAACTCATCCCGAAAAGCCAATGCAAAATGTACATCTAGAGCAGCATTCCTTAACCCTTTAAACACAAAGAATCCCTTTCATGAACTTTCTGGGCTCAGGGAACCCCTGCTAATAATTGCTTTATCTTTTGGTACATTGGTGTGATGGACATTGGGGAGAATGCTCCTTACTAGGGATGAGCTCTGGTTTTCAGATCTTATGCTCCGTACACACGGTCGGATTTTCCGATGGAAAATGTCCGATCGGAGCGTGTTGTCGGAAATTCCGACCGTGTGTGGGCTCCATCGGACATTTTCCATCGGATTTTCCAACACACAAAGTTGGAGAGCAGGAGATAAAATTTTCCGACAACAAAATCCGTTGTCGGAAATTCCGATCGTGTGTACACAAATCCGACGGACAAAGTGCCAGGCATGCTCAGAATAAATAAAGAGATGAAAGCTATTGGCCACTGCCCCGTTTATAGTCCCGACGTACGTGTTTTACGTCACCGCGTTCAGAACGATCGGATTTTCCGACAACTTGTGTGACCGTGTGTATGCAAGACAAGTTTGAGCCAACATCCGTCGGAAAAAATCCTAGGATTTTGTTGTCGGAATGTCCGAACAAAGTCCGACCGTGTGTACGGGGCATTAGTCTGAACCTACCTGAGTGACCTTTCTAGGAAGCTGTAACTGTATTGGGCAGTCATAAGTGGCAGAGGCTTTCCCCTCAAGGAGCATGTATTTTTGTGCAACTGCAGGATGCGAAATGCTTTGGCTTCATGTTGGAATCACTCAACTGGGTTCAGACTAGGATTCAAACATGCCTGAGCTCATCTCTACTCCTTACATTTGTGGTCATTAGAAAAAATCACCTCTTAAAGGTTGCTAAAAAGATCATTGCTGCCAGTGGCTTATCATCTGAGAGGCAAACTTGCTCACTACTCATGGAACCTATAGCAACCTCTGAAGGAATCCTAGTTAAGAAAGACAGATCTAGAGGAATCCCTGATGCCTTCCTTGCTCTGAGCCCTGTTCTTGGAAACTTATGCTGTCTACATTGGGGCTATACTCATTCAAGAGCTGCCTGTTAGCAGCAATTTGTAATCTCTATTGCTCAAGAAACCACTAGCAACCACTGGAGGAACCTTAGGTTTCCATGGATGCCTATTTGAGAAAGGTTGATCTAGAGCAGGAGCCTCAAAACTTTCTGACCAAAGGGCCAGTTTAAAGGGGCCAGATTGTGAGAAGTGGGATTAGTGTCAGTGTCAGTGAGAGTAAACAGTGTCCCATCATTGGTTTGAGTGGAGGGAACTGTGTCCTATTATTGGTATCAGTGGGAGCAATTGTGCCCCCTTGTTCGTATTCAAGGTAGGAATGGTGACCCTTCATTGGTGTGTATGTGAGGGATGGTGACCCATCATAGGTGTCTGTGGGAGGAATGGTGCCCCATCAGTGGTGTCTGTGGGAGGTATGGTGCCCTATTATTGGTGTCTATGGGAAGAATGATGCCTCAACATTGTGTCAGTGGAAGGCATGGCGCCCCAAGGGCCAGATAAGGGCAAGCAAAGCTCCACATCTGGACCATGGGCCACAGTTTAGAGACTATCTATCTAGAGCAACCTTTCAGAAACTTTTTAAGAAGGAGGATCACTCGAAATTACTTTTAGGTCTCAGGGAACCTCTACTAACACTTACTGTATTTACAGATTTACATTAGTTTGATGGTCAGTTGCAGAAAGCTCCTTACGTTTGTGGTATTTGGAATGATTTCCCATCTTAAAGATTGCTAAAAAGATCATTGGTGTCAGTTGGAACTTATCTGAGAGGCAGAATTTGCTTGTTGTTCGAGGAAGCAACCTCTGGAGGAACCCTGGTTGAGAAATGCTGAGCTTCAGAATATCTGATGCCTTCCTTGCTCTCAACCCTTTTATGGAACCATATGCTCCTTACATCGGGGCTATGATCACTTGGGAACTGCCTGTTTCAAGCAATTTGTAATCTCTAATGATTACATGAGTGCATTGCAGTATAGAAGTCATCATTCATGACCATCAGAACTGGAACTGGTATGTGGAGCAAATATTTTCCTTGTCACTCTCCATTATGATTTTCTTGCTGTCTGAAGACTAGATGCAATTAGTGCAATGTTACAGTTCTCTTAATGTGTTATGGTAACTCTGGAAGCAGAAGAAAATAAAAGGTGCAGGTTATTGGTTATATTTGCAAAGTAGTTCCTCTGGATATAGTGAAAGAGCCTATGTTTTTTTCAAGTACAGTTATCCTTTAAAGAAAACGTATCAGACCAACTCTGGTGAGTTCTGTGTAATGTATTTTTTTAATTTGGCCACTTTTTTTCTGCTGTGCTGGTACTTGATCGCCCTGCACACAATAGGAACGATCTCTCAGGAGATCCATTTGTCAACAAGCATCATCATCCCCCAGCAGCAGGACCAAAGAATCGGCTTAGTAGGTGGGGGCTGCTGCGCTGTACAAAATGACAGATTAGACAGGGGCGAGTTGGTGTTTTCTGCTAATGTCAAACATTGGTTTCGGTGTAATTGCTGACCTCTGCTGAGGCCTTGTAAAAAGCAGTTAAGTAGTGCCCACCGCACTACGAAAACCTTGGCAGGCATTAAAAAAAAATTGTGATTGCAAACTAGCTGCTGGAGAACCCCTGGTTCTCATTTGGCAGTCAGGTTCTCTTGGGTATTGCCCACTGCAAAATATCTTCATCCATCTTTCTGACTTTCTGCTTAACAACACTGTAACCTCATCCAAACTTAATACCCTTCAGTTTGAAAAGTAAAATGAAGAAAAGAGAGTGAAGGAGAAAAAGAAAACCTACTGCTAGAAGCCAGCACAACCATTTAATGTACTGCTAATTCTGTCCCAAAACATTGCACCTGCTGAACAGCAGGCACCTAGCTAAATTCACCCTGGAAATTCATATATGCATGTTGCTATACCCGCCAAATTGCAGTCAATCCTATTCTTGCAGCACCTCCTTGAACTTCCAGACCAGGGAGCTCTTACTGTTGAGACAGGTAACCCCCTGCTTGCCATGATACCTCAATCACAGCCCATAGTGCACATGTGTGCCTGTTGTACTACCATCAGGTGGCCTGCTATGTCCTTGCTTGCAACCCATAATGCACATGGGTGCCCGCTGTACTACTGTCAGGTGGTCTACTGCATAATGGCACCCAACCCATCATAATGCACATGCGTGCTCTAATAGAACTTCAGCTTGCCCCTCCTCCCAAACCTTTGTAGTCTCTGCCGTGAGCATGCATGTCAGGGAGACCCTGCATGGAGTGTACCCAGCCCATTATATGTATGCAGGCCAGTTGCATTACTATCAGGTGGTCTCTTGTGCCCTCGTGCCTAGACAAAAATGTGCATACAAGCTTCATCTGGTCATTCCTCCTTGGTAGTCCCTGCCAGCAGCATGCATGTCAGGGTGGCTCCAAAGAGATCTAGCATGGAGAGTACCCATCCCATAATGTGCATGTGTGCATATTGTACCACTATCAGGTTTCATCCTGCATCCTCGCACTCAGCCCAAAATGCACATGTGCATGCTGTACCACTATCAGGTGGCCTCCTGCATCCCTGCTTCCAGCCCATAATGTGTATGGGTGCCCGTTATATTAGTATCAAGTGGCCTCTTGCATGCATGCCTGTTGAGCTGCTGTCCGGTGGCCTCCAGCATCCTCTTGCCCAGTCCATAATGTGCATGAGTGCCTGCTCTAATAGATATTTTGCTGGTCCCTCCTCCCAAACCTCTGGTAGTCCCTGCCTGAAGCATGCATATCGGGTGGCTCCAGGGAGACCCAGCATGGAACGTACTTGGCCCATGATGCGTATGCATGCGTACTACTATCAGGTGGTCTCCTGTGTCCTCATGACCAGCCCATATTGCACATGTGTGCCTGTCCTAGAAGTCCTTCAGCTTGTCTCTCCTCCCAAACCTCTGTAGTCCCCGCTGGGAACATTCATGATGGGAGACCCTTGATAGAGTGCACCCAGCTTTTCATGTGCATGCCTCCCCGTTGTTCTATTATCAGGCGGCCTCTTGAGTCCTCATGCCCAGCCCATAATGCCCATGCATGCCTGCTCAAATAGAACTTCAACTGGTCCCTTCTCCCACAAACCTCCATAGTCCCTGCTGGGAGCATGCATGTGGTGGGTCTCCAGAGAGACCCTTCACGGCGTGTACTCATAATGAGCATGCCTGCCTGTTCTATTAGTATCAGATGGCCTCATGCCCAGTCCATAATGTGCATACGTGTCTGCTCTTATAGAGATTCAGCTGGTCCCTCCTCCCAAACCTCCATAGTTCCTGCCAGGAGTAAGCATATCAGGGTACCTCCAGGGGAACCCTGCATGGAGGATACTCAGCCCATGATCTGCATGCTTCCCATCTTACTGCTATCAGGTGGCCTCTTGTGTCTTGTGTCTTCATGCCCAGCCTTTAATGCACATGCCCAGGGGCGTAACTACCACCATATCGACCCATGCGGGCGCTATGGGGCCCGCAGCCGAGTGGGGCCCAGTGAGGATAAGAGCACCGCCGGCACAGTCTCCCAGCCAGGGGAAGAGAGAGGAAAGGAATAGGCGAGCTGTCCATATCAGCAGAGAGCTGAATTGCCCGATGTGAGAGCTTTCATTAGAACTTCCAGTGTTCCCGGAGCTCACGTCACATAGCTCCACCTTTTGGCCCGGTGCCTTTGATAGACAGAACGCCGATCCAATGCGGGACATGTGACGTCATCAAAGGCGTCGGGCCAAGAGGTGGGGCTATGTGACGATGAGCCCCGGGAAGACAGGAAATTCAAATGAAAGCTATTACAGCGGGCAATCCCGCTCTCTGCTGATCCAGGTGGCTTGCCTCTTCCTCTGCATAGGTGGGGCTGTATGGGGCACAGGCAGACCAGGCTGTATTGGGCACAGGTCACGCTGTATGGGGCACAGGTCACGCTGTATTGGGCACAGGTCACTCTGTATTGGGCACAGGTCACACTGCATTGGGCACAGGTCACGCTGTATGTGGCACAGGTCACGCTGCATTGACACTAGGGCAGCTGTGGGGGGGGGGGGCTGTTTGCAGGGGGGCCCCATACAACATTTGGTATGGGGCCCTGCTATTTCTAGTTACGCCCCTGCACATGCCTGCTGTACTAGACCTTCAATTGGTTCCTCCTCCCAAACCTAAGTAGACCCTGCTGGGAGCATGCATATTGGATGGTTCCGGGGAGATCCTGCATGAATTGTACCCAGCTCATAATGTGCATGCATGCCTGTTGTTCTACTATTGGGTGGCCTCTTGCGCCCTCATGCCAGCCCATAATGCGCATGCGTGCCTGCTCAAATAGAACTTCAACTGTTCCCTTCTCCCAAAACTCTGCAGTCCCTCCCAGGGGGATGCAAGTCAGGGTGTCTACAGGAAGACCTTTCATGGTGTGTACACAGCTCATAATGCGCATGCCTGCCTGTTGTTCTACTATTAGATGGCCTCTTGCATCCTCATGCCCAGCCCATAATGTGAGTATGTGCCTGCTCTAATAGAGGTCCAGCTTGTCCCTCCTCCCAAACCTCCAGAGTCCCTGCAAGAAGCATGCGTACCAGGGTGCCCCCAGGGGAACCCTGCATGGAGCATACTCAGCCAATGATGTGCATGCTTCCCATTGTACTGCTACCAGGTGGCCTCTTGTGTCCTCATGCCCAGCCTATAATGCGCATGCGTGCTTGCTGTAATAGACCTTCAGTTGGTCCATACCCCCAAACCTTGCAGTCCCTGCCAGAGGGATGCATGTCGGGTGGCTCCAGGGAGAGCCAGCATGGAGTGTACCCAGCTCATAATTTCCATGCATACCTGTTGTTCTACTATTGGGTGGCACCCTCATGCTGAGACCATAATGTGCATGCGTGCCTGCTTAAATAGAACTTAAGCTGGGTTCTGCCTTAAACCTGCTGGGAGTATGCATGTCGGGGGGGGGGGGCTCGAGGGAGACCCTGCATTGCCTGTTCACATTACGTGCATGCTTGCCTGTTCTATCAGGTGTCCTCTTGCATCCCCATGCCCAGCCCATAATGCGTAAGCATGCCATCTCAAGTAGAGATTCTGCTGGCCCCTCCTCCCAAACTTTCACAGTCCCTGCCAAGAGCGTGCATATCAAGGTGGCTCCAGGGAGTCCCTACATTCAACATACCCAGCCCATAATGTGCATGCTACTCTCAGGTGACCTGCTGATAGTGACCTTCCATGGAGTGTAGCCACCCTATAGGCAGAAATAATGGGCTCACATAATGGTGATGCAACCAAAGAAACACATGAGGCATGATCCTACATATACTTTTTTTATACTTTTTTAACAAGGGTTTATTAACACTTTAATTGGATTATTTCACCCTTTGGTGTTGGGGCAAGGTCCGCCAGGGCCCAGGGAATAGATGCCAAACTGCCCTCCCTAGGGTTAGGTTAGCAGTTATGTTGCTGTCACCTTGTAACAGAAGCAACTGGCACAGGGCTCCCCCATCCCTGCAATAAACCATTGCGCCAAGGGCAGCTGTCCCTCCTGCCCACCGCCTGTCCCGGCCCTGTTTGGGTCACAATCTTGGTACCCACAGGTGGGGAGCCCTGCGTCACCCAAAAATGATTTCCTCTTTCCTCCATTGAAAGAATAAGCCTTGTGGACCTGGCATCTCTTGAATACGTTCTTTTTGGAGTCCCAGGTTAGGAGACGTTCCTATGGTTTTTTATTTTAATAAGAGAATTTTGTCCTTTTGTTTGTTGTTTTCCTTTATTCTCCTCCCGTAAAAAAGTGTAGAGAAGCGAGCCAAGGAAAGATAAAAGAAGATAAAGAAAAAAAAAAATGAAGAAAAAAAAAAAAAAAAAGCTTAAATGCAGACAGATGGGTGGTTAGCGTCTGGTGTACTATACACTGCACAACACTCAGATGTCGACTGGCGAGCCAGCTGTGACTTCCTGATGGATTCCTATCTTGCCGTTGATTGGGCAGTATATACTGTTTAGCAGTTACAGATTTTATTGCTATCATCTGCTTGTATGAATTTCAAGCAGCGTTGTAAGGCGTGGAGTGGGAATGGGTAACCTTGGCTCCAAAAGGGTTGTAGAAAACGACATTCAACCTCCAGCCCTGCTGTAAGGGTAACCTAGTTTTGGGTGAAGCTGCTCTTTAAAGGCGATCTCCAGTTTGGTAAACATTTAACAGATTGAGGACTTTCAATATATAACAGCAATGCCGCTCTTTGTACGCTTACAATAGCCAGATTCTACTTCAGCATGTGCCCTGTCTTGGCAACTTTTCACAACTTGACCCTTAGAAGGGTTTTACCCCCCCCTTCAAGACTATTCTTTGTTGTTCAGCACTGTGCCACTTTAACTGGTAATTGCGCGGTCATGCAACACTGTAACCAACGAAATGTATATCTTTTTTTCACACAAATAGAGCTTTCTTTTGGTGGTTTGTGATCACCGCTGGGTTTTTTAATTTATTTATTTATTTATTTATTTTTTATTTATTTATTATTTATTTATTTTTTAAAGGTGTTTATTTAAGTTTTTTTGTGTTTGTAACCTACAAAACAAAACAGAACAATTGAACAATCTGAGTGATGACATTATTGTTGGCAGTTTTTTTTTTTTTTTTATTATTATTATATAAACGAAAAAAGACCAAAAAATAGTTTCTACTTTCTGTTATAAAACATATCCAATAAAATCAAATTTCTTCATAAATTTAGGCCAAATTGTATTCTGCTAAATGTCTTTGGTAAAAACCAAACTGGATTTTTGGGGACACTATACTATTGGGGACACTATACTATTGGAGACACTATACTATTGGAGACACTATACTATTGGAGACACTACACTATTGGGAAAACTATACCATTGGGGACACTATACTATTGGAGACACTATACTATTGGGGACACTATGCTATTGGGGAGACTCTACTATTGGAGACACTATACTAATGGAGACACTATACTATTGGGAACAATATGCTATTGGGGACACTATACTATTGGGGACATATGCTATCGGAGATGCTATGCTATTGGGGACATATACTTTTGGGTATTCTTTACTATTGGGGACATTATTCTATTGGGGACGCTATGCTATTGGGGACACTATACTATTGGGGACTCTATACGATTGGAGACACTATACTATCGGAGACAATATCCTATTGGGGACATTATGCTATTGGGGACACGATACTATTGGGAACACTATACTGTTGGAGACACTATACTATTGGGGAAATTATGCTATTGGGGACACTATACTGTTGGGGACACTATACTACTGGAGACACTATACTACTGGGGACACTATACTATTGGGTACACAATACTATTGGGGACACTATTCTATTGGAGACACTATCCTATTGGGGACACTATACTATTGGAGACACTATGCTATTGGGGACACTATGCTATTGGGGACCCCGCCAACTCCTGCAGAAACGCAGGATAGCTGCAATTGTGGCAATCGCAGCTACTCGTTTAAAAGGATACAGTGTTGCACACTGCGATTTGCCGCAATTGAAGCAAGATTTACCGCCCCCCGACAATCGTGGCAAAATCACATCGCGGGTTGGGGCGCCATTAGAAGTAATGGCATCGCAAGCGTGTCCTGCCCTTTGCATACATTTGAAACTGCAGTGTGAGAATAAACAGGAATGATGGGGAATGATTTTAGACAGGTACTCTTGGTAGAGGGAGATTTTGGAGTGCGTTGGATTTGTACGGGGAAGGCTGCAGTGCCTCATTCTCTCTGCGATTAGTCATAAAATATAAACAGTTCAAACATAGTTCACCGTGTCAGCCATTTGTGAGCGACCATAACTTCATTTTTTATTATTTTTTTTCTCCCTCCTCAGAATGGCAACATAATTGAAAACCAACCGACACCGCGACATCGGCTGGAAAATATAAACACAATAGCTCTACATAATGGGACTTGGCAGCATTGGGTGGGCTACAGGGCGGGGAGGGACACGGAACATTCTCTGTTCACGGATAGAACTGCTGAATGGACTGCTGAGGTGTCTGGAAATATCTGTAATTCTTCTTTATATAATGATTCAATCACACCCTGCATACCAGCTGGGATAGATAGATAGATAGATAGATAGATAGATAGATAGATAGATAGATAGATAGATAGATAGATAGATAGATAGATAGATAGATAGATAGATAGATAGATAGATAGATAGATAGATATTGATTTTATAGATATTGATTCGATAGATAGATAGATAGATAGATAGATAGATAGATAGATAGATAGATAGATAGATAGATAGATAGATAGATAGATAGATAGATAGATAGATAGATAGAATGATATTGATTTTATTGATATTGATTTTATAGGTATTGAATAGATAGATAGATAGATAGATAGATAGATAGATAGATAGATAGATAGATAGATAGATAGATAGATAGATAGATAGATAGATAGATAGATAGATAGATAGATAGATATTGGATCGATAGATTCATAGATAGATGGATAGATGTGCGGTTATTTCTCTGGCTCTCTATGGATAATATTCTTGTAGTAGATTGTCGGTGTAGAATGTATGAATATGGAAATGTTCTCCTGATTATAACATCTATTGATAGTTTTCATGTTTCATGCCAACTCATTTGCAGCTTGTTTTACAATGCAGTGAAGCGAGCGGCCAGCTGAACATAGAATGTATATAGAGAACGGCGCCGCGCCTTTTCCGCTGCTTACACTCCTCGCAGAATTACAAAGCCGTGTCATCATTTCTACTTTTTTTTTCCCCCCACTAAATGAATGGATGCTGTGACTGCGTTCAAGGCTGCGGCTGGCAGCTGGAGTCAGCCACGCAGAGGACGAATGCCACCGCCGATCCGAAGGAGCCGCACTACACAAATATTTCTATTAAGTCTTCTTACACTGGACAAGCTTTCCAGACGGTCATTGGATATCAATATTCATCACCAAGCCATGTATCTGTAGGACCAACAAGTAATAGAACTGTCCTCTTATGTCTAAATAATTCAACATAAGCAAGTGAAGGTGTGCGGTTTGATCAGTACAGCACAGAGGTGCAATAATGGCACCAATATGGTGTGGCAACAGTGGTGCGCTATAACACAATATCAAGGCTAGTAGCCTGGGACTCGGGATTCCAAAGGACCCACCTCTTTTTCTTATTCTTCAAATAGTGAAGGCTCCCCTCTTCTCTTTGAGTTGAAACCTGTCCACCAACATTTGGCCATACACCCTGCAAGCTAATCCTAGGGTGGGAAAAAAGCTACACTTCAAGAACTACCTGGAGATTATAGGAGGTTTACCATGGCTCTATGCAACCTAATGACATCTTCACTTCCTTCCAAGCAGCCTCCGTAGATCACGGGAGGCTTATGCTGAATCCTAAAAATAAAAGAGATAAAAGAGATAATTAAAGATAATACAATGAAACGTTCAAGATTCATCTAAGACAGCCTTTCTCAAGGGGCCCTTGAAATTATTTTTAGGTCTCAGGGAACCCTTGCTAAATGGAATGAAAAGGGCTCCCTTACATTGGTGTTCAGTAGGAATAGTGTTCATCTAAATATCAACCCTCTACAGCCCAAGGAACCACTAACAACTTCTACGGCAGTGGTCTTCAAACTGCAGCCCTGGGGCCGAATGTGGCTCTTTGCTTGCCTCTATCCAGCCCTTGGGGCATTATTGGATTCCAAAACTGCCACTAATGATAGGCCACCATTTCTCCCACAGACACCAATGATGGGGTGCTATTCCTCCAACTGACACCAATGATGGGGTACCATTCATCCCACTGTTATCGACATTGGGGCACTAATATTATCACTGATACCAACAATAGGGAACTATTCCTTCCACTAAAACCAATAATGTGGCATTTTCTACTCCGACTGGCCACAGTCTGGGCCCCCTAAAATCTGAAGGTCTGTAAGCTGACCCTTTGTTTATAGTAGAGAGTTTGGAACCACCTTTTTAGAATGGGTCACAATAGTGAACTGGTCCTCATCAAATCTCCCTGTTTACTTTGAATGTACACATAGATAACATCAATGTTGGTGAATTTGACCTTATTTGTAGCCTCTGTACATTGGTGGTCAGTGGAAAGTACTCCGTGGTGGTCAGTCATAGTGGAAAGGGTTACCTTACATTGGTGTTCAGTAGGGACAATGCTGCTATGTACAAGAGACATTGGCCTCACAACTGTGCAGGTACAATCAGGCTGAATATCAATCCTCTACTTATCATTGCGCAAGGAACCCTTAGCAACATCTGGAGCAACTCTAGGGTTCCACGGAACCCTTGTTGAGAATGGATGATGTAAAAGGTGACAACAGAGGTTGTAGAGTGCTCCTCATCAAATCTCTTGGTTTACTTTGGAGGTGAGATATAGATAACTTCAAACTCATGGTGAATTTGACACTCAAGACATTTCATTTTTAGCCCCATACATAGGTGGCCAGTGGAAAAGTGCCCTTTAGATAAGTGGTCAGTGGATGTGAAAAGGGCTCCCTTACATTGGTGGTCAGTAGAAAGAATGTCCTTCCGTGCAAGAGATATTTTGTTTGATAGGTACCATCAGGCAGAATATCAGTCCTCTACTGCTCACCGCTCAAGGAACCCCTAGCAGCTTTTGAGGAACCCTAGGGTTTCTTGTAACCCTGACTGAACAGAGCTAGTCTGTGGGGGGACAGCAGCGGTTGTAGACTGGAACGCATTAAGTCTCTTTGTTTACTTTGAGGGTAAAAGACAGATAACACCAAAATTTTTCAATTCCAGCTTAAAAATGAAACACGTAAACAACCATTTAATAGAAAAAGATTCTTATTCCCTTTAGGTATACTGTGTCGTAGATGATTCTCCAAATTGTTCCATTTCCACTAAGTGGCTCCAGCCATGCATATGGCCTTAAAGACTTGAATGGGTATAAGTGCGTGTTTGTTGTTCCATCAAGAGACGGGGACGCTAGGGAACAAATGTCAGAGATGCGCACATTAAGGTCACACTCACTGCCATCAAAACTCTTACCAGATCAGATGTGAAAAGCACTTAAAAGCTCTTTAAACTGTTGCACATAGCCCAAAAAAGTAATGTGAAAGAAGGAAAAAGCATGTTCACATGCAAGTGACAACTGACTGATTCTGCTCAACAACACCAGGACAAATATAAAACCATTGTTTGTCAAGATGTTCTGTAGGAACTGTACATTTGTCCTCTGGGTGCCACTGATGGAAGTTCCACTTCTCTTTCCATCATTGATCAGCCATTAAAGTTAGAGTCAGTAATACCTTAATTGGCACTGTCGTTTATGGTTGCCATTGTTTCTTGTTTGCTAGGGACAGTCCCTCTTTTGAGTGGTCAGTCCCCTGCACACAAACATTCCCAGCAATGTTTCAGAAGGCAGTAGCCAACCAATGAGGAGTAGTCCATGTGGGGAAGCAACACTCAGGGGGTTCCCTTGAGTATCACTCATTGGACTAATTGGAATGCCAAGCCAGGTTTTCTCATCCAGTCTCAATGCTTGACCTTATAGTTTTACAATGGGATATCCAACAAGCTCATATAGGTGTGATGGCCAGGTGTCTACCAAAGTTTGCAATATGTTATATGTAATCTTCTTTGCTTTTTAGAAGGTTTAAAAGCATTTGTCACTTCATCACGTCTTGTCCTCAGTGATACCCATAAGAACAGTATTGACTTTGACATAGGGAACTGAATTCAGATAATTGTGCATCTACAACCATGTTTTAGCAGTTTAGGGAAGTCCCTTTCTCTTCAAGCATGACTGCACCCCTGTGCACAAAGCAAGCTCCATAAAAAGATGGATTTGCGTAGTTTGGTATGGAGGAACTCAAATGGTACTTTAACAACCCTGATTCAACGCCCTTGGTACTAATTGGAACACCAATCCAGGTTTTCCCTTCCAGCCTCATTACATGACCTTACAAATGCTTATGGTTTTACAAGTGGATATCCTACAAGCTCATATGGGTGTGAAGGTCAGGTGTCTACATTTGGCAACATTTGGCAATATGTTATATGTGACCATGATTGCTTGTCACTTCATCACGTCTTGCCTTCAGAGATACCCTTAAGAACAGTATTGACCTTGACATAGGGAACTGAGTTCAGACTATTGTGCATTTCCAATCATATTTTAACAGCTTGGGGAAGTCCCTTTATCTTCCAGCATGACTGTGCCCCTATGGACAAAGCCAGCTCCATAAAAGCATGGTTTCAATAGTCTGGTTTGGAGGAACTCAAATGGCATGTGCACAACCCTGACTTTAACCCTATTGAACAGACTTAGGACTAATTAGAACACCAAGCCAGGTTTTCTCTTCCATTCTCAATACCTGACCTTACAAATGCTTATGATTTTATAATGGAATAACCAACAAGCTCAATGGGTGTGTAATGATCAGGTGTCTATCAGAGTTTGTATGTCATTTTGGTTGCTTTTTAGAGGGCTTAAAAGCATTTGTCACTTCATCATGTCTTGCCCTCAGAAGTACTCATAAGAACAGTATTTACCTTGGCATAAAGACTTGCCTGGTGCACTTAAGGGAGGTTCAAAAGCGGAAAAGGTTGAAAACCACTGCTAAATGAGTGGTCTGCGATCCTATTTTGTTTGCACAGTTACATTGTCAACACTGGCTTTTGGCTCTTCTTCTTCTCAAGCCAAGCAGTACTAAAGCTCAAAGCTTTAGCAACATTTTGTAAAACCTTTGTGTTTCCGTACTGCTTGGTCCAAGAAGAAGATGTATACCCCCCCCCCCCCCCCCCACCAAGAGCCTGTCCTGAAAATGTAACCATTAGTACAAGTTAAAAAAAAAAAAGATCACAGACAACTCAACTGTACTACTACAGTTGCAAACCATTCTGTACAGTTCACTATTCGCTGTCAGAACATACAGTACATAATAAAAGGATGCCCTGTAATACACTAATAATAGCCTATCTCTTCCTGATCACATAGAAACACGGAGATGCCACGAGCGTCCTTGAGCCAGTTAATTTATTTCCAGATTTTAGCACTAAGCCTGGCAATATGTTAATACACATAAAGCATCATATATCGCACACATTAGGAGCAATGTAATTATTAGCTACGCTAATTACAAAACAGTCCGGAGTGGGGAGGACCCCGCAGAAAGGCGAAAAGGGTAAAAAACAGATTACCCTTAAAGGGATCCAGATGTTTGTTCAGCGCGTTCGCCTTTTTTTTTACCGTGCTGCCGCTAATCTGTGTTAGGCAATTAACGCGAACAGATTTTCGGTGCGCACCGTTGTCCTGTCCAGCATGCTTTTCACCTGTTACGCTGCAGATTAATGAATCTTCAGCTTGCGGAGGACAAACTGCCTTTTATTTATAACTCCTCTATCTGTGCGCTGTCACTCTCCCGCCGTTTACAAGAGAACTTGTTCTTTAATTGGAAAACATAAGTTTAAAAAGTTTACCTGGAAACAAAGCTCCAGCCAAACAGCTAAATGCACCACTAAAGATGACCACTGCCTTGCTAAAGAAGCTGAGGGTAAAGGTGATGGACTGGCCAAGCATGTCTCCAGACCAAAACCCTATTGAGCATCTGTGGGGCATCCTCAAACAGAAGGTGAAGGAGCACAAGGTCTCTAACATCCACCGCCTCCGTGATGTCATCATGGAGGAAAGGAAGAGGACTCCAGTGGCAACCTGTGAAGCTCTGGTGAACTCCATGTCCAAGAGGTCTCTAACATCCACCAGCTCCGTGATGTCCTCATGGAGGAGTGGAAGAGGACTCCAGTGGCAACCTGTGAAGCTCTGGTGAACTTCATGCCCAAGAGGGTTAAGGCAGTGCTGGAAAATAATGGTGGCCACACAAAATATTGACACTTTGGGCCCAATTTGGACTTTTTCACTTAGGGGTGTACTCACTTTTGTTGCCAGCGGTTTAGACATTAATGGCTGTGTTGCGTTATTATTTGAGGGGACAGCAGATTTACACTGTTATACAAGCTGTACACTCACTACTTTACATTGTAGCAAAGTGTCATTTCTTCAGTGTTGTCACATGAAAAGATATAATAAAATATTTACAAAAGAGAGGGAGATACTGTATATATGCATGCACTATATTACCAAAAGTATTGGGACGCCTGCCTTTTATACGCACATGAACTTTAACGCTTCATGTACACTGCTGCTGGTAAATGGACGTTTAGGAGCAATTGGGCGTTTATTTTTTCAGCTGCTCCTGAACTCTCCTCTATGTTATCTTATCAGTACATGTACACAGGGCCGTTTCTAGGCAGTTGAGTTTAGAAGCATTTTTTGGAAAGCAAAAAAAAATGCGTTCAGGATGGATGTTCAGAGGCATTTGAAATGCCAAATGCCTGTAACAGCTTATTTATTTTATTTATTTATTTCAGGTACTTATATAGCACCGTCAATTTACGCAGTGCTTTACATATATATATTATACATTCACATCAGTCCCTATACCCTCAAGGAGCTTACAATCTAAGGTCCCTAACTCACATTCATACCTATACTAGGGCCAATTTAGACAGGATCCAATTAACCTACCAGCATGTCTTTGGAGTGTGGGAGGAAACTGGAGTACCCGGAGGAAACCCACGCAGACACAGGGAGAACATGCAAACTCCAGGCAGGTAGTGTCGTGGTCGGGATTCGAACCAGCGACCCTTCTTACTGCTAGGCGAGAGTGCTACCCACTGCGCCACTGTGCCGCCCAGCTTGTAGACATGTGTAAACACAGCAACTTGCGTTTATCCACGTTTTGTTTACAGGTGCTTTTCATTTTTGACTATTTGCAAAAAAAAAAAATGTAAAATGCTTCTTAACGCAAACGCGACTAAATGCGGCTAAACGCAGCATGTAAACACGGCAAAACTGATGTTTTTTTTTTAAACGTCAGTTACCATCTGTCAAGTTAAATCATTCAGGAGAGTTTTTAAAACATCCCATGTACATTAAGCCTAATGGCATCCCAGTCTTCGTCCGTAGGGTTCAATATTGAGTTGGCCCACCCTTTGCAGCTATAACAGCTTCAACTCTTCTGGGAAGGCTGTCCACAAGGTTTAGGAGTGTGTCTATGGGAATGTTTGACCATTCTTCCAGAAGAGCATTTGTGAGGTCAGGCAATTTGCAGTGGTGTGAAACCAGCCTTAAGGCTTGGCTCACACTTATGCATTTGCATATTTTTCTAATGCATTATTTACACTTTTTTTGATGCGTTTTGCATTCTTTTATACTTTTTTTGCCCCTTTTTTTTCTTTTGGCAGGTTAAAAACATAAATTGCAACAAAATCATGGCCAAAACGCACTACATGCTTTTCTGCAGATTCTCAGTTGAAGTCCATTGAACCAAGAGCGCACCATTTTTGCTTTTAAAAAAGTACCTGACCCTTTTCCAAAAAATGGAGCGGCTGAAAAAAGCATATATGTGAACGTGTCCCATAGAAAACCATGTTTAATGGACTGTAGTGCGTTTCTGCAAAAAGCACCAAAAAACACATAGGTGGGAACCAAGCCTTACACATTACATTTATTAAGGAAAATGCATGCAGCTGCATTTACAAAGTGCACAGTCTGTTTGCCTTAAGTAAATCAACTCCCTATCAGTTAGTAGACTTACTGAAAACAATGCACTCCCTGAGTGGCTGAGACATTGTAGTGGCCATACTACCCTGTCTCTAGTAACTAATCTACAGCCTCTCTATTAAATATCCTCCTCTTTTCGAGTGCCCCGTTGGAGAGCCGCTCTCCTTCAGGGGCACCCATGCAGGCATGCTCCCGTGTCCTGCTGCTGCGTACATTGACACAGACAGCAGGACTCAGCCCTGCCCCCCGTCTCCCGCGTCGTTGGATTTGATTGACAGCAGCAGGAGCCAATGGTTCCTGCTGCTATCAATCTATCCAATCAGGACCTGAGCTGGTGTGGTTGTCCCCGTCGCTGGAAAGACCGGGCTCAGGTAAGTAAAAGAGGGGCTCTGGGGGGCTGCTGCACTACAGAAGGTTTTTCACCATAATGCATAGAGTGCATTAAGGTGAAAAACATTGAGGGTTTACAACCCCTTTAAGGTAGCAGAAATGAGGAGTGCTGGTGGTGGGAGGGAAGTGCATTAAAGTGGACTTGAACCCGATTCATTAAATTTTGAGCTGGGCACATATATCTGCAGTGTTTTCTTATCTCTCTTCAAAGCCCTGAGTCACCTGGCTTTCTCCTGCTCTGTTCTTCTGTTATGAGCATGATAACCTCTGACAGGTTCTCTGACACGTGCTAAAACCTGGTTGAATTTTGTGTCAGGGTGGGTGCTATAAATAGATTAGCAGAAAGCTGCTCTACTCACAGCACAGCTCTGAAAGGCTCTTCCTATGTGGAGGGGGGTGTGTGCCTTTCCTCCAATTAGCTGTCTCCCAGTGTAATCCAACACTACACTGCTACTGCTGAATGAGGAAGTGAAAATTCTAACATGATGTGCACTTTCTAAACAGTATACAAAGCTGAAGACAGCAGATACTCATGTAAAACTTACGTAGGATGATTTGCTTCATCTCTGTGTATCTGAGGCTGTTCACTTCAATGGGTATATGTGAGGGTTTACATCCACTTTAACCCTTTTTTTACAGAGATGCCTTTGATTCCTCTAAGAACTTTGATTCCTCTCATTCCTGTCTAGAACAGGCATCTCCAAACTACGGCCCTCCAGCTGTTGCGGAACTGCACGTCCCATGAGGCATTGTAAAACTCTAACATTCACAGACATCACTAGGCATAATGGGAATTGTAGTTCCTGAACAACTGGAGAGCCATAGTTTGGAGACCCCTGGTCTAGAACAATAAAGCTTTTTACAACAATGGATCTTTTGGTGTGCAACCAGGTTTTTCTCTTGGATTGTGGCTACATGGAACTGTGCCAGATGTTGAAGATGCTCTAGCAAGCATAGCTTGGAAAAGGTTACATAAATGAAACTGGTGGTTGGAGGGATACGTAGTAGCCCCTTTCAATAGGGATGACTCTGCTTCCTTTAAGAGGAGAAGGTCCTAGGTGGGGCTTTGTGTTGTGTGTCTGGAATAATAAAGCTTTTTACAACATTGGAAATTTTAGGGTGCAGTTTTACTCTTGGATTGCGGATAACCCAGAAGTGTGCCAGATGTTTCAGCAAGCACAGCTTGTAAATGTTACATAACTGGAAAGCACTGGTGGTGGGAGGGATACGTAGTAGCCCTTTTCTACAGGGATGTCTCTGCTTCCTCCAAGAGGAGAAGGTCCCATCTAGAGTGTTGTGTTGTGTGTCTGGAACAATAAAGCTTTTACAACTTTGGAAATTTTAGGGTACAGTTTTACTCTTGGATTGTAGATTACCAGAAGTGTACTGGATGTTTCAGCAAGGATAGCTTGTAAAGGTAGTGGAAATGAGTGGCGCTGGTGGTGGGAGTATTAACCCTTTTTCTTGTAGGGATGCATCTGACTCGATTTAAAAAAAGTAGTAGTGGGATGTCCCAAACTCATCACACTAAAGAACCTGTTGACAAGAGAAGTCCTCTACTTTGCCAGATAGACTTGCTTTTACTGGCTGACCTTGAATCGGCAGAACTTTTCATATCTCTGCTGTGCAAGGCCACTATCAGTCAGGTTTGCTTATCTCTATCCGGGACCTTCTTTCACTATAGAGAAGTTGGCCATACATAAGAAGGACGAGGCGCAATGAGGCAGTAAGAATGAAGTCTGGAGCCCGCGCTTCTTGCTCTATTTCTCGGTGTACCGGTATTGCCAATTATGGTGTAAAATCAGCAAGACCAAGGAAGGCAGCAAGCAATGAGGGAAAGAAAGCAGTCACTCGAATCCTGCTAGAATATTGCTCTTTTCAACAAAGCCATCTATCCAATCGCGGTGGCAAATTGGAAGGCGCATCACATGTTCTGCCGGTCTAATGATGATATAAAGTAGCCCTTAGCTGCCTTGAAGCAAAGGCTCAGAGTTTGTACAGTTTACAGGAGAGAGAGAGAGAGAGGGGGGGGGTAAAATTGTTCCCAGAATCCTCTGTGTACCCTGCCAAGGACACATTTCCATCGTTATACTTAAAAGCCTATCTACCTTTCCATCATCACGATGGTCCTTTAATCACCTCTCTCCCAATATAACTAGTGTTTTCTTCTCATCGTTCTGTTTCTTTTTTTTTTTCTTTGCTATATTTTTTTTTCCACCCCACATGGGGAAAGCAATATGTAGGTGTGTTTTTTGAGTGAGTTTAAAAAAAACATTTGCACAGTTATGTGTCATTTAGAAAAGACAGACCTGTTATTGTTGTAGGAGGCCTGCAAATGGAGACGTATTTCTATTACCGCTACGAATAACTGTTTTGGGCAGTTATATGGGGAAAAAAATGGAATTTTGCCGTGCTCTGAAGTGAAATTTTCGAAGTAATTGTGCTTGGAAATTATTTTCTGAAAACAACTAGAGGACTAAGCCATTGTTGGAGAAAGCTAGGTAAGCCCTTCTTTTGGGCTAAAAATATTTTTTTTTGTAGAATGATCAACTTGAAAATTAAAGTGACTCTGGTTTAATAAATAATTCTATTTAAGTATGTATTCTTAACTTAAATAGTTCCTACTATTGCTCTCTGTTTCCTCCAAATCTCCAAAATTCCTTTTTTTTTTTCCTTGTTTGCTGTTGTGATCCGACTTTGTGTTCGAGGGGGGCCACGTTTCCTTCTCCATTGTCCTGGTGTATGTAGGAATGTAGCCACCCTCTCTTGCTCACCCCCCTGAGATGACCTAGGGGCTTTGGACTATAGAATTTATGGTGTGCATAGAGCAACACACAACTAACGTGATCTGCTCATTCCAACCAAACAGAAGTGGCGGAAGAAAAATAAAGGTTTGGAAACTCATAGAGGACATTACAAGGAGGCATAAAAACACAGTTAGAAGCAATTTCATAAAAACTAGATTACAACGGGATTACAACGGGATGGGTGAGATGCAGGCTATCTCTGCTGTTGTGCTCCTCATTTTTGGTATCCAGTTTAGGCTTTTTGGGGGGGATTTATTCTCTCCCTTGATCAGGGGTTAATAGATGACATGCTATGATAATGTAATTATGCTCTGTTTCTGTTTAGAAATTAGTAATGAATATATATATTTGGCTCCTGAAGAAGTGGACTATGTCTAAGAAACACGTCGGGCCATTGGATAGTTTGACTGAAATGGATCATTTGACTGTAAAATAATATATACTGTCCTGCTAATACATGGCTATCTTGTCTTGTCTTATTTATTGTTTTGTTTTGTTTTTTAATTTTTGTACTTTTTGTAACAAAGTTGCAAACAGTTCGGTGGGTATAATGCATTCTTAACTGCATTAGGAACTTGGAAATTGTCTGGCTCACACCATTCATGGCACAAGTCTGAAGAATACTTTTTCTTTGGTCCTTCAATAGTAGAGCAAACATCTACATTTCCTTTTCCTGACCACTAAGTCTTCATTCAAAACATCAACACTAGTCCATTTTCCTCATTCAGTACCACTGCTCAGATCTATAAGCTTTTTAAGTCATGTTTTCTGACATTGGGAGATGGGGGAATGATTTGGGTAGTTTACAGAAAGAAGGAAGCAAAGGAAAGACCTCAGCAGTGTGGTGGTGGTCATCCTTAGTCTAACGAGAAAGGTGATGCAGAAGGTCTCAAAGTTCTGCAGATCAGGTGTTTTCAAAGCTGGAAGGTTGGTGCTGTTAGACCTAATTGATGTAATAGTACACCATGGCACATAAGCTTCAGGTGTCAGATACCTTGGGTGTTGTTTGGGTTGATTCAGAGATAACAGTTAGGTAAGGGTTAAAACAACCCTTACCTTGCCAATGTGTACAAAAACGGCATCCAAATGTGAAATGTTCAGCTCACAAGCAAATTAGGTACAAGTTCATTATTCATGATTAAAAACTTTTCCACCTGTCTTCCAATTTTTCCCCCTCTGGTCACCACCATGAGGCCTCCTGCAAGGTTTTGAGAAGTAAAAACCTGTCAACCACAGCTTACTTACTTACTTGTAAGTCACCTTAGCCTTTCCTGTGACAGTGGGCAAGGTGTATAGGTCAGTACCAGGAGGAGAGCTAAGAGACTGAAATGAGGCTGGAGATGAGGACTTGGCTTCCAACATTTTTCACATTGAATCAAAATTTGCAAATCAGTCACAGAGCTGTTTTGTTATGTTATGTTGCAATTAAAGGAGTGCATTTAACTCATCTGGTGGAACTTCACCTTTGTTTAAATGATTGGGGAATGGAAAGGTTCACTTTTAGTATAAGGGTCAAATAAGTTTTAGCCTTTGGAGGGGCTTTGTGATAAATGCTCACTTTGCGAGCTAAGTCAACTATTGAGGTTAAGGTAAGTGTTAGGTTCAGTAGTAAAACTCAACTCTACCGACCCAGCCATTGCTGGAGTACATCTACATCCAAGAAGCCGAAGGATGATAGAGATACCACCTTCAGTTGAATACATCCAGTGGAACCACTATATAGAGCAACCTCAAAAAATAGCATGATAATTAGCAAAATGCAAACAGTTCGAATTGAGGTTGGGTAGCTCTTCTTCTAATCCGTGTCACTTATGCCTAATCATAATGCCATTACGCCGACAGTGGAAATTGCCGTTGTATCTTTTTGGGCCCGGTTCCTCTGATTTCCCCAGAGCGTGCCGACTTTGCCTTTCACCGAGCCCTCTCCAGTCTAATTTGTATGCTCTCTGGCTGTGCACACATTTTGGGTTTTCTGTCATATGCAGCGCTGTGTGAGGAAAATCTGTCAAACTGTCACTGTTGCTGGGCAATTATATTACTGTTGTCAAAATACAACAGTGACTGCTTTTCCCTCACCTAGCATCAAGGCAATTATTACTCTCAATGTCAGAGTCGTAAATTAGCAGTGGTGCATGGCATTAATATTTACATATGCCTGGTCTTCTATTTTTACGATTTTTTTTTCTTTCTTGGAGTAAGTCAGCCTCCATTGGCCTTGTTAACCCCCTCTTGGTGAGGCGTGGGTTAACCACGTGTCTGCCGCCTACCACAGAGGCCTAAATTTATGATGTCTGAGGTAATGTGTTACAATGACTGGTTACTTAGATGTAGTCTGCCCTTCAGTACCCAAGAGCCTAGCAACATATCACTGCCCCATTATTCCGCCGCACCTCAGAGGTGCATTCAGGCGCCGTGGCAAAGTACATTTATCAAAGTCCACCGGCTGCAAAAAAAAAAAAACCTCTGCTCGGAATAAAAAGCGCATATTAATGAAGTGGAATAATTCCCAAAGAAATTAGAAGATTTTTTTTCCACTTCTCTTTGTTTCATACGGTGCCCTTGTAAATTTGGCATTGCTTTCAAGATGGAAATGTGATGTGAGGAAATGCTTTGGGCAGTTGGGGTCGGGGGGAGAGATTCGGGCAGGACGATAGGAGTTCTAGTGGCCCTTGGAGTCTCCCTCCCTGTGGAGTAATTAATCAATCTTGCAGAAAAGTAATGCCGCGTACACACGATCGGACTTTTCGTCGGAAAAAGATATGATGGCTTTTCCGACGGGATTGCGCTCAAGTTTGCCTTGCATACACACGGTCACACAAAAGTTCGCTGAAATTATGACCGTCAAGAACGCGGTGATGTACGACACTACGAAGAGCCGAGAAAATGACGTTCAATGCTTCCGAGCATGCGTCAAATTTTTTCCGAGCCTGCGTAGGAATTTTGCGCGTCGGAATTGCGCATTTACGGATAGGATCTTTTTCCGACCGAAAAATTGAGAACATGCTCTCAATCTTTTGCTGGCTGGAATTCGGCCAGCAAAAATCCGATGGAGCATACACACGGTCGCATTTTCCGACGAAAAACTCTCATCGGTCTTTTGCAGGCCGAAATTCTGATCGTGTGTACGCAGCATTACAGTCAAATTGAAGCTTTTCATTTAAGGGTTAGAATATACTTTGCGATTACTGCAAAACCCACATATAAAATGGAAAAATGAAGGCCACTTATGTTATTAGCTGTTACAAGCTTTTGTATGCAATATATTTTTATCGTTTTCTATTCTGCAACAAGTGTGAGATAAATGCTGTGAGTCTGTTTCTGGAGAAGTGCACAGTTCTGGTCCTTGGAATTGTGAGAGTCCATTCCTGATACGGTGCAGGGGTTTGTAAATGGAAAAGTGCATGGATGCTTACTTGGGAATGTATGGGGCTCTGTTCTTTGGAATATGCAGGGATCTGTTTCTAGAAATGTGCAGGGGTCCATTCTTAGCAATGTGCAGGGGTCAGTCCCTAGAAATATGCAGGGGTTTGTTCCTGGGAATATGCAGGGGATCAGTTCCTGTAAATGTACTTGGGTCTGTTCTTTAAAATGAGCATTGGACTGTTCAAGGGAAGGTGCTTGGGTCAGTTTCTGGGAAGGTGCATAGGTCAATTCCTGGAAAGATGCACAGGTCACATGTGGGTGTCCGTTTCTGCATATGTGTGGAGGTGCGTTCCTGGGAATGTGTGGGGATCTGTTCCTGGGAATCAGCGAAGGCTGTTCCTGGGAAGGTGCATTGGTCTGTTCTTGGAAAAATGCTTATGTCCATTTTTGGGAATGTAGAGGTATCTATTTCTGTGAAGGTGCATGGTTCTGTTACTGGAAAGGTGCGCAGGTCTGTTCCTGGAAAGGTGCATGGGTCTGTTTCTAAAAAGGTTCATGGATCTGTTCCTGTGAAGGTGCACAGGTCTGTTCCTGAAAAAAGGTGCATGTGTCTATTCCTGGGAAGATGTATGGGTCCATACCTGATAAGATGGTGCGTTGAATACAGCCATGGGCAACGAACCTTGTGCAAGGTCTGGAGCCCAGGACTATTGGGGATTATTTTTTGGTGGTTTGGGGGGCCTGGTGGTGGGACCCTCTAGTCTGGTGGGCCTGGGTAAACTGACAATTTCTATTATAGTTAAAGTGTCCCTGAGTGCGATCCATTCCAGGGTGAGCCACTTGATGGGACTGTGCAGATGCAATATCTGGCAGAGGTCACTTGACACATCTGACCACTACAGCCTATCAGAAGCCCTGTTTATTATCTTCCAACCTACAAACTTCTGATTGGCCAGGGCAAGACTACTGCATTCCACAGTCTCCTTCCAGTCACTTCCACCAATCAGGAATCAGGATGTATGTAGAAAGATATGCATATAATATATATATAGAGAGAGAGAGAGAGAGAGATCTATTTATCTATATATAGATAGATAGATAGATATATCTCTATATATATCTCTATATATCTATATCTATATCTATATCTACCGTATGTATATAGATAGATAGATAGATAGATAGATAGATAGATAGATAGATAGATAGATAGATAGATAGATAGATAGATAGATAGATAGATAGATAGATAGAGATATATAGATATATATATAGATATATATATATCTATATATATATAGATATATATATAACATTTTATTTTACCTTAAAGATACCAAAAGTTTTTTTTTTCCCTGTTTTTATCTTATTAAATCATTAAATGATCGCTGTTACTGTATTATTACTGTTAGCCTGTGCCGCGATTGGAACATAACAGCAAGCAGCAACCTAGTGGAACAAGAGCCTGTAACATGAATGATCCTTTCATGTGTAATCTGTGTCTTTATAGAGTGCCATATTTAAAGGGGGGGGGGTTAGAATAAAATACTTCATCCTCTTTAATGTCTCTTCTGGCAAATCATGCATTAAAACACCCCCCCCCACCTCCACCCACCCATCCACCCATGTGGCATTAAATCAAAACCAGTCAAGGCAAGGTGAAGATGCCTCAGTGCAGCCCAGGGGTGACACTATGTTAATTAGGAGAAGTGAGTTTTAAAAAAATAACTTCAGCAGGAGGGATGTCCTTTAGTCGATGCTTTTAAGAATCCAGATGCAAAAAGCGGAGTCTTGGGAAGTATATCAACAGGCATAAAGGAATCTGTCTGCATGACTCATCCCAGTGAATTCTTTTCATTAGCATAAGGTCAGCGAACGCATGTCTTTGGAAGAACAATCTCATCTTCCCCCGGTCTTCAAATGACCTTCTTCTTCGAGACGTTGTAGAGGGAAGAACCAGTCAGATTTTCTCCCTCAGCCGTGTTCTTTATGATAAGTTCTTTTGGGGTCAGTTGAACTTCCGGTACAAGCCTTGTATTTTAAACATGTGAATCCTTACCTGTAAATTAAAGGGAACTGGTTATAACAGCAGTCAACTGTTGCAGCCACGACTGTTATGTAAAGCTGGATAGGTGTTATATTTGAGGGATCTACATGGGCTTCCCCTGTGGCTCTGGTCCAAGCACCCCCGAAGGTGGTGACAGTGGTACAAGGCTCAAAGAAGCACGGGTGCCAGTAATTATGTAGTAGGTGACTGCCAGGAACAAAGATGTTGTCAGGGGGAACCAGGTAGCAGGCTAAGGTCAGTACCAGGGAAGCAGGCAGAATGAGGTCCAGCAGCAGGATGAGGTCAGAACCAGGGAAACAGGCAGAGAGTAGTCAGAGGCAAGCCGAGGTCGGTATCCAAAATCCATGGAGCTAGGTCAGGAACTAACAGGTGAGCAACGGGAGATCATACAGCATAAGCAGAAACACAGGTCATGGGTTACCTTTAAATATGCAGCTTGGCACCTATGTGCGTGGACGTGGTGCACACAGATACACCTACGTGTCCGTGCATGCTGGATATTGGCTCAAGCTCATCTGTGTGCTGGTACATGTGCATGAGCATTAGCTGCACGGGAATGAGCTTTAGCTGCACAAGAAATAGCATTAGCTGTAGCATTAACAATTGCATTAGCTGTGCGAGTATTGGTCCTCGGACACAATGCAAAACTAGGCATGGGCATAATCCTGTCCATAACTAGCACCACCACTGATATTATGTTTCTCTGCAGACAGATCCCTTTAAAGATAAGATATTTGCTTATACCCTTCATCAAAGTGTGATAACTCCTGTCTGTTTCTGTCCACCTGGAAGTTTTCAGCGTCCCACCATTTAGGTGTTTCAGCTCCTCCTGCAACTTTCTTCATGGATTAAAATAAAAAAAAACAACAAGCATGGCATGAGTCCCTTGTAATGGACACAGCGGATGTGCAGGCCCGGGAACTCGGTGCAGGGATGGGGGAGCCCATCAAAATGGACACAGCAGATGTGTAGATCTGGTGACTCAGTTCAGGGATGGTGGGAGTGTGTCACCATGGACACAGCAGATATGCAGGCAGGAGAACTCAGTTCAGGGATGGTGGGAGCTCTTTATAAAGTACACAGCCAATATGAAGACCCAGGGACTCAGTTCAGGGATGGTGGGAGCGCGTCATTGTAGACACAGCCAATGCACATATATGGGAACTCAACATTGAGATCTCACCAAAAGAGTCCCCAAGAGATAAAACAATTTCCAGGGAGTTTAACTCTCCAGCATCCACTAAGCACTAAAATATTACTTTTGGGTGGACTGACCCATTACATAATTAAAAAAAAACACCAACACCATGTTCTAATAAATGCTATATGCTGGTAATGACACTCTAAGCCCAATCAAAACCGCCATTAGAGTTCTGTGTGTTTTATTCATTTTTTCCAAATTCACTCACAATTCGTATCTTACATTTTTCAGGGTCTTAAAGAGAACCATTGGTGAAGAGAATTTGAATAATCAGTCCTAAATTCCTAGGACTAGTGCAAGCTTACTCATATCACTTTATGGAGGAGCTCAAGTGACCTGCGCAGAGCCCAGAACTCAACCCTGCTAAACACCTTATTGAAATGGAAAGCTGAGCTAGGTCTTATCATGCAACATCAGTACCTGACCTTAGAGACAGTGAGACATTGTCCAAAATCTTCGTGTAGAATAGTGAAGGCTGTAATAGCTGCTATAGGGAGTGGAGGCAACTTCATTTTAATGTCCATAGTTTCGAAAACGAATGTAACAAACTCATATAATGTATGAATAATTTACATTTGCCCACTACTTAGCTTTACTTACTTTGTCTGTGGATGACTCTGAATCAGACCCGAATGCTCCCCCCCCCCCTGCAGACTATGTTGTCCCCCAGCTCCTCAGTGTACATAACAGTAGCAAATAAAACAGCCCTGGAGCTTTGCCCTTTAGCTGTAAGGCTCTGTTATCTAATGCTGTTAGGCAAACTCTAGAGCTGAGAGCCAGCAAATGTTATCAGTGTGAAGTCAGGAACATGACAGGGTGGCAAGCTTTAGTCCTCAGGGGGGTTTCCTGGCTCTGACTCTCGGCACCAGAATTGTCCTTAGACTACATTACAGGACATTAAGTCCACTGGTCACTGGTTCTTAAATATGCTCATAAAGTCATAACAAACCCAAGCAATGTTGCCTGATATACTCTCCATAATATGATATAAATATAGAACCAAAGTGGACATCACAACGATGTCATCTGATGTCACTTATACCAGACTCATGGTTCACCCTGGATTCCAAAGGGTTAAGACTTAGTTACCACCATACTGGAGACGCACGTGATCCACTGTAACAGCACCCTTGTTTTTTCTTTTTATGACCTTGCATCAGATTTTCACCCCCCCCCAGAAATCCTTTGTGAAACATACAGTCCCATTGCATTACCACCCACAGCAGAAAAACAGTGGGAAAAAACCTAATATCGC
The DNA here is from genome assembly GCF_042186555.1 of Aquarana catesbeiana. NCBI lineage: Eukaryota > Metazoa > Chordata > Amphibia > Anura > Ranidae > Aquarana > Aquarana catesbeiana. The sequence goes on along the minus strand of NC_133324.1, from coordinate 50,290,250 downwards.
GCAAGGTACGGTGCCACGCTTCACCGCGCAGTCAGATATCTGACATTAAAAGCCGGAGTTTGCAATTAGACAACCCGAGTCGGGGGGGAAGGAAGCTCAGGGCCCGGAATCCGAAGCATTAAATTGCTATGCTGTACCACAGTGAATTATCCCTTAGGAGAGCTTCTGTGCTCAGGGCCATACTAACTTAATTCTTTGTTTTACAGCTGTTGTGCAGAAAATTATATTGGATTTTTAACAAAAGGCCTTGCAAAGGCGGCTTTGCGTTCTTGCGGGGTGGCGGGCGAGCAGCTTCGTCCCCAGCCATTTCTACGCAGAAGAGCGGAGGAAATGCCCGGAGCACTACTTTATGCGTTTGTCCCGTCTCGCCGTGTTCACTCTAATCCTGCATAAATAATACCAGATGTCCTTACGAGGACAAGTAATAAGGTAATAAGCAGCAACCATGCCTTCCATACTTATACTCAAAGATGTGTTTTTAAAGGGAGTTGAGGATTTCTAATATTCAAGGAAGCTAACCCTTAATTAAAGTGGAACTCCAAGCAAACAGCTCCATATCATGATGAAATAGAGTCAGTTAACTTACGTGCTGTTCAGCTAGTCTTATGATTATGTAGATGAGCTAAAATGAGGGCCAAACAATTGTCATAGAAGTCTGTAGGCAGCTGCAGTCCACTTTCTCCACTGCAGGTGGCGTTTAACCGCAGTGGCATTGCATAGGAAGAGGGGATCGAGAGGAACATGGTTCCTCTATGGTTTCCTGGGTCAGTGATTCAGTTGGATGCTTGCCACCCATGTGACTCTGACGTCCATCTTTGGTGTGGCAGAGTCTATTTAAGAGCCTGGCTCCTTGGTTTGGTGCGCATTCTAGCCCGTGGGTAGAGTAGGAACAGGTCACCCATCTGTCAGGAACAGTAATATTGGTAGGGAAAAGTTCCAGATGCGGAGGGAAAGCATAGGGATTCTCCATTCTGCTGGAAACCTCTCCAATTGGGCTTAGACCGGCCGGGCCGCGTTCAGCCCCTCGAGATAGACACTGTTAGCCCTGCTGAGACTTGCTCCCCCCACACGTTGCTGTCATCCATGAGTTTTTTCTGGTTGGGCCTCCCTGGGTTAGACTCCTAAAACCCTGGCACTCATTTTGGCTTAACTACATGCAGAGGTCTTTATTTGGATGATCTTTACTTCTTGGGGAGCCCCTTATTTTGTACAGAGCTGCTGAACCCAATTTTTATGCTCAAATAATGACTTTTTCTACTGAAGTGTCCAAAGTATTTATTAATCTCATAAATAACAAGAGAACAAACAGCATTAATGTGTTTCGGGGGCCAGAAACCCCCTTCCTCAGGGCATGGAATAATGTATAATAGAGGCTCCATTGTTTTAAGCCCTGTGAAGGGGGTCACCCAAAACCTGTTGGTGTCTTTTTTTTAACTTGTGGTCACTCGTGGAAGTAATAAAAGACTTCAAACTCCTAAGACTTTGGTACTCAGTTTTTTTCAACTACATGTGGGACTCTCTAACTGACCTGTACTTCTTGGAAAGCTCTCCCGTTTTGTGAAGGGCTACCGAATCCAAGCTGTGGGGCTCAAATGTTGATTTTTTCTTTTGGCTGAAGATTGTGTCCAGCACCTCGTTTCTACTCACCCTTGGAAATCTGATGACATGCATGCTTAGGTTGAAGACCACCCTTTTCTGCAGTGAAGCAGTACAGCATGGTCACCAACCTGCCAACATTCTGTTGATTGTATGGTGAAGGTGCATTATGACATTGATAATGCCCTCACTCTGCACTCACTGTTATATATATATATATATATATATATATATATATATATACTGTGTTTACTTTTTTTCACCCGTAACTTGGTGGAACTCAGTTCCACCACGTCTGGCTCAGGCCCTCTGCTCCCTACTCACCACTATCACTTGTAAACACAGTAGTCTTGCTTCTGTGTTTACAAGTGACAGCTTGTCTTCCAACGGCTCCCACAGATCTGATCTCCTGAGTGGCTCCCACTGAGTGAAGGATGGGGATAAGGGAGATGCAGGTGCTCTGGGTGCAGTAAAAATACCAACACCCCCACTGGATGATCTCCCTGGAAATGGGAGAGTTGGAGCCAACTACAGTGTGTGGGGAAGTACTAGAGCTGACTGGGTGCTTCAGCTTAATAAAGCAACAAAAGTAAGATGTGAAAGATGGTGGAACTTTTAAGGAGGTGTGGAGAACATGGGGGCATTAAAGGGGATGGAGGGGTTGCATGCAGAGGTCAGAGCCTAAGAGGGGTGAAAGTAAGATGTGGATGGGGGATGCAGAGGTAAGCAGCTGTGGAAGGAGGTTAAGCTCTGCACAATGTACATATTGGACCCCCAAACTCTGCACTCTATTTAATGTGGTTTGGAGGGTATGTGCGGGGGGGGGGGGGGGTTGTGGTTGAGTTCCTGTACCAATTTTCTGAGATTAATAGCCCTGTATACAACACTGTATGTGTTAGGCTATTAACATTCTTTGCCAGTTAAGCAGAAGGTCATATCCTCATCAAATGATGCTCAAAAAAAAAAAAATCCCAGAAAAGTCATTGTGTACTGATGCAGCACCAGTATTACTTCACTCGAAAAAGAAAACCTATCATCTCCCTGTAGCTGGGCAGAGCAGAGAATTTTGTTGTCAGTCACATTAGCGGTGGTGCACTCGGAGGCGGCTCCTTGGTGAAAGTTCAGCACAGGAAGTCGAGACGTACGGAGCTTCTCCATGTAATGCCTAATTTTTAAATGAGGTCAAGCAAGCAATAACGGTGCGAGGGCTGAACATTCGGTGACATCGCCTGAATCCATGATTGCGTCCTCCCCGTCCCTGCGTCTGATTCCGGAATATAAACCAGACCTTGAGGAGACCACAGCCCCTCAGCGTCTGGACATGACATACCAACAGACATCTTTCCCTTCACCGTCTGAGGTCGTCTCCTAGGCTGGAGGAGACAGAGAATCCACAATGAGCGTTTTCAGATCTGAAAACTCTTTGTCCATTGTTATCTTTTATTAAGTTATTTACTTTCAGGTCACTTTGGTCGGTGGAGGCAAGCATTGGTTTTTAAGGCTCTTGCCGAAATGTGTTTTACAAGCATGCCTCCAAATCTCTACATTTTATTCTTTCTAGTGAAGTCTTCTATAGATTTCCTCTTTACATGTGGGTGTATCCTGTGTAGAATGTATCCTATTCATTCTTCTAGCATTGGCCAATTCAGACCACATTTGAACATTGGATTTTCTCTTTCTTTCTTTCTTTCTTTCTTTCTTTCTTTCTTTCTTTCTTTCTTTCTTTCTTTCTTTCTTTCTTTCTTTCTTTCTTTCTTTTTCTTTTTTCCTTCCTTCCTTCCTTCCTTCCTTCCTCCCTTCCTTCCTTCCTTCCTTCCTTCCTTCCTTCCTTCCTTCCTTCCTTCCTTCCTTCCTTCCTTCCTTCCTTCCTTCCTTCCTTTCTTCCTTCCTTTCTTCCTTTCTTCCTTTCTTCCTTCCTTCTTTCCTATATCAGCCTCTTGCAATACCTGTACTGTAGAGCTGGAGTGTGACAGAAAGAAGCAGTACAAGGAGCCAACGAGTTTATGTGCTGCTAGGAGGAAAGAGCAGAGTGACAGAGAGCTGAGCTCATAACTGTGCTGCTTCTCCTTTCACTGTCCAGTCACCGGGCAGGTGCTGGTCCGGAATGACCTGGGCTCAGAGGAAGTTGGTTGAGTGATACTGGCCTCTAAACTGAGGACGTCTAGTGGCTGAAAAGAAGTATTATGGGGGAAATCTCTAAAGTGGAGGTGAATATTGCAACACAAAAAAAAGTTTGTTTATTTGTTTTTATTTTTTTGTTGTTTTTCAAATATATCTTTTGATAGGCTATATCTATCTATCTATCTATCTATCTATCTATCTATCTATCTATCTATCTATCTATCTATCTATCTATCTATCTATCTATCTATCTATCTATCTATCTATCTGTTATTTTTGATTGGAGTTCTGTTTTAAAGATAAAAGGAATAAGCAGAAGTAAAGATTTCAGCTGTTTATAACAGGGCTTAAACACCATAAGGCTAAAAGTTCCAGAATTCCTTGCTAGTCCCCTTTCCCAGAATGCCTTTTCCTGTTACCATCCCAGTATATGTTGGCAGACACGATTATCTTTTTAAAATATTTTTTAATAATTTTTTTTATTTTTTATTTTTCTTAGCTGACTCTCAAGCAGTAATGCATTCCATCGCTAAAAAGGGTAAATGTCCCAAAATTCTTAGCTAGACCCCTTTCCCAGAACTCCTTTCCAGTTATCACCCCAGCATGCATTGGCAGACACAATTGTCTTTTTAATTTTATTTTTTTTTAATTATTTTTTACTATATTTATTTATTTTTTTTAGCTGGCTCTTAAGCAGTAATACATTCCATCACTTGCACTAAACAGGATAAAAAAGGCTTAGAGTCCCATCATTCTTTGCTAAACCCCCTTCCCAGAATGCCTTACCAGTAACCACCCTGGCATGCATTTGCAGACACGACTATCTTTTTTTTTTTTTATCTTTTTTTTTAAATTAGTACCTTTTTTTAAATTTTATTTGTGTATTCATTTATTTTTAGTTGACTCTCAAGCAGTAATAAATTCCATCACTAGCGCCCCTGTCCGTGCTTCAGCGAGGCACCAGCCCTGGATCCTTTATTGGTTTGAGGAACCTATTAATTTGATGCTGTCTGAGGCAATGACACTAAAATATTTACTGGACTAAACCGTGCTGAAAGTTATTGATATGGATTGTCAATATTTTATGAATATTGTATTATCGTAGTAGGCAGCCTACTGTGCCGGGTAAATGCAGTCACTGAGTAAACGTGCGGTAAATGGGGTGGGGAGGCCGCTGCTAGTCGTTATAAGACGCTGTGTCAAAATAGGTGTCTTAATTATGATAATTAGCCCACTCTGCACTTTAAAAAGGAACGCCGGTCAAAACAATAAAAAAATTATTAAATATCTAAAATAAATAGATAAAATACTTGAGCCGCTGTAGAAGTTGCTGCCTATATCTTTGTGTGGCCATTCCTGACTGCTTTTGTATGTCACTTCTCTCTCATTCAACCCTTAAAGCCTAACTCCAGCAAAGATACAGCATGATAAAAATGAATAGCTCATTAAAAGATAAAATATCAAAAACATATGTTGATGCAGTTCAGAGATTTCCATTGCAGTACTTTTTTTCTGACACTAGATGTCCTCAACCTAAGGGCCAGCATCCTGTAATCTGCTTCCTCTGAGCCCAGGTCATCCTGGTGGTGTGGGTGTTCCTAGGTAGGCTGTACTTCCATGCAGACCACCCTAGGTAATGCCCCCATGTAATGATGAGCCTTCATTTATTTAAAGGATATGTAAAAGTTTGTTTTAAAAAAAAACATAACAAACATGTTATACTTACCTCCTCTCTGCAGTTGGTTTTGCACAGAGTGGCCCCCGATCCTCCTCTTCTGGGGTCCCTCAGCGGCACTCCTGGCTCCTCCTCTTCTCGAGTGCCCCATTGGAGAGCCGTTCTCCCTCGGGGCACTCGTGTGGGTGCGCTCCTGTGTCCATTGACACAGACAACAGGACTCTGTCCCCCCCCCCCCCCGGACTCCCGCGTCAATGGATTTGATTGACAGCAGTGGAAGCCAATGGCTGCGCTGATATCGATCTATCCAATCAGGACCCAAGACAGCAGCTGGAGCTGGTGTGCTTGTCCCCGTCGCTGGAAAGACCGGGCTCAGGTAAGTAAAAGGGGGGCTCTGGGGGGCTGCTGCATCACAGGAGGTTTTTCACCTTAATGCATACAATGCATTAAGGTGAAAAACCTTGAGGGTTTACAACCCCTTTAAGGAACTGAAATCCATTACATGAAAGGGGTGGGCCAGGGACAGCCAAGCTGGGGAGGAAAGTGCTAGATGATGCTGGATGTCCTCCATCCTGACTTCTAATGCACATTGTGAGAATCAAAGAAAGCACTTTCATTACAGGGAGCCTAAGCAACTGTGCATGACTGAAGGGAAGGCTGAAGTTCTGTTTGAAGGCATCATCCGTGGTCACTATTCCTGGACTGAGATGATGGGCCGCAGATGACACAATCATGCAAATCCTGCTGCTTGTGCAGTTCTTAGCTGTGTGCACAAATGTGAGACACAGATCAGCTCCTGCTGCAGCTTCTCATCTTGTTACAGAGTTACAACATTCATTGGAGTAGAAGGGACCTGAAGAAATGCCTTCTTCTGGTTGCAGCAGACTGATGCCTACGGAACACCTAGGCGGGGCCTTTTTAAGCAACAGTGGGGCATTTTTGATATCGTGACATGCCAGGGAAGGTGAAGCAAGGGGTTTCCCTGTATGTGGCATTACCAGGATCATATAATAATTTGACTTGCTGCCTTGCAGCGGCTTTGTGCCGGCCGGTCCAGCGTAGAAAGAGTCCTCCGGGCTCGTACATGCAGGCGGCCTCTTCCAGACACAGCAGAAGTCATTAGCAGACAGACTTGTTGAGGAATGACTGAGCGCATCCTTTAGGGTCAGACTGCCTCATCCCTGGGAGACCGTCCTTGTGGCACGCATAGCATGGAGCGCTCTTCAGCTCTCTGGGCTTTTATGACAGAGCGTAAATCAGGCCTGTACTTGGCCAAGGTTGAAGCCCACAGTGCTGTATGGTAATTAGATTTTCCAAAGATTTTTTTATTTTTTTCCTCCCCTCTCGCGCTCTCTCTCTCTCTCTCTCCTCCGTTTTATTTATGTAGCTGTAATTACTTCTCGCTCACAGTCGGAATGATTGCTTGTCTTTCAGGACCATCCGAACTCCCCTTTCATTTGACATTTCTTTTGCGGCGCGCGATTGTGCGTTTTCTTTCTTTCTTTTTTTTTTTTTTTTCATTCTTTACGCTGCTGATCTGCCATATCATATCCTATATACAAAGCTGGGATATATCGGTAGATATCATAATGCTATCCTCAAGATTAAATATAATTTCCAGATTCGAAGGCGCGGTGTGATATTTTGAGAGATTCTTTGTTCGGTTCTAGGTTCTATAATTACCTGCAGAATTCTTTTGGAAACAGGCAGTGGAAAAAATCGAGAAGCCGGCTTATTCCAGACACAAATTTAATGGAAGAGATGGAGCAAAAAAATGTTGCACGGTGTTAAAGTGTTTAAATAATGAGGAAAGTTCATTAAAATGGGTGTGTACTGTATAACCCTAGAATGGGTCTAATAGATTTTATCAGCCATTCTTAAGGAGGATTCTGTGGAACACTAGGGTTCCTTCAAAAGTTGGTAAGGGTTCCTTGGTTGACCTCCCATTCGATAGTGGTTGCATAGTTCTAGAGCCAACCCATTAGCACAGCCAGCAGCATGACACCAGTAATCTTTTTGACTGTTAAGGTGGAAGTCTGACCACCACTGTAAGGGCATTCTTCTTAAAGGCCAAAACTGTAAGTGCATTCTTCTTAAAGGCCACAACTGTAAGGACATTCTTCCTACTGGCCACCACTGTAAGGGCATTCTTCCTATTTGCCATCACTGTAGGGGCATTTATCCTACTGGCCACCAATGTAAGGGCATTCTTCCTACTAGCCACCACCGTAGATGCATTCTTCCTCCTAACCACCACTGTAAGGACATTCTTCCTACTGGCAACCATTAGAAGGGCATTAATTCTAATGGCCACCACTGTAAAGGCATTCTTCCTAATGGCCACCACTGTAATAGCATTCTTCTTACTGGCCACCACTCTAAGGGCATTCTTCCCACTGGCCACCAGTGTAAGGACATTCTTCCTACTGGACACCACTGTAAAGGCATTCTTCCTATTGGCCACCACTGTAAGGGCATTCTTCCTACTAGCCACCACTGTAGGGGTATTCTTCCTACTGGCCACCACGGTAAGGACATTATGCCTACTGGCCACCACTGTAGGGGCATTCATCCTACTGGCTACTGCTGTAAGGACATTCTTCCTACTGGCCACCACTGTAGGGGCATTCTTCCTACTGGCCAGCACTGTAAGGGCATTCTTCTTACTGGCCACCACTGTATGGGCTTTTTTCCTGCTGACCACCACTGTAAGGGCATTCGTGGCCACCACTGTAGGGGCATTCTCCCTACTGGACACCATTGTTAGGGCATTCTTCCTACTGGACACCACTGTAAGGGCATTCTTCCTATTGCACACCACTGTAAGGGCGTTCTTCCTACTGGTCACCATTGCAGGGGCATTCTTCCTACTGGAAATGACTGTAAGGGCATTCTTCCGATTGGTCACTACTGTAAGGGCATTCTTCCTACGGGTCTCCACTGTAAGGGCATTCTTCCTATTGGTTACCAAAGTAAGGGGCATTTTTCCCACTGACCTCTAATAAATCGGTTTTAGCAGGGGTTTTCTGAAACCTGAATATTATTTCAAGGGTTCCTGAGGGGGAAGGTTGAGAAAGGCTGGACTAGATAAATAAAACAGATCTACCCTGACACTGGTCTAATAGCCTAGATAGAATGGCTCTACCCTGATCCTGGCCCACTTGAGTAGATAGACAGAATGGATCTACACTTAACCTGGTCTAATAGAATAGATAGATATAATGGATCTACCCTGACACTGGTCTAATAGACCAGATTGATAGAATGGATCTGCCCTGACCCTGTTCTAATAGACGAGATAGATAGAATGGATTCACCCTGACCCTGGTCTAATAGAATAGAAAGATAGAATGGATCTACAATGACACTGGTCTAATAGACCAGATTGATAGAATGGATCTGCCCTGACCCTGTTCTAATAGACTAGATAGATAGAATGGATCTACCCTGACCCTGGTCTAATAGAATAGAAAGATAGAATAGATTTACACTGACACTGGTCTAATAGACTAGATAGATAGATAGAATACATCTACCCAGACCTTGGTCCAATAGACTGGATAGATAGAATGGATCTACCCTGACCCTGGTCTAATAGAATAGAAAGATAGAATGGATCTACACCGACACTGGTCTAATAGACTAGATAGATAGATAGATAGATAGATAGATAGATAGATAGATAGATAGATAGATAGATAGATAGATAGATAGAATACATCTACCCAGACCTTGTTCTAATAGACTGGATAGATAGAATGGATCTACCCTGAGTCCCTGACCCTGGTCTAATAGTCTAGATAGATGGAATGAATCTATCCTGACCCTGGTCTAATAGATTTGATAGATAGAATGAATCTACCCTGACCCTGGTCTAATAGAATATAAAGATAGAATAGATCGACACTGACACTGGTCTAATAGACTAGATAGATAGATAGAATACATCTACCCAGACCTTGGTCCAATAGACTGGATAGATAGAATGGATCTACCCTGAGTCCCTGACCCTGGTCTAATAGAATAGAAAGATAGAATGGATCTAGGCTTAAATTGGTCTAATAGACAGGATAGATAGAATGGATGTTCCCTGCCCCTGGTCTATTTGACTAGATAGATAGAATGGATCTGCCCAGACCCTGGTCTAATAGACTAGATAGATGGAATTAAGCTATCCTGACCCTGGTCTAATAGATTTGATAGATAGAATAGATCTACCCTGAACCTAATCTAAAAGACCAGATAGATGGAATGGATCTATCCTGACCCTGGTCTAATAGAATAGAAAGATAGAATGGATCTACACTTAAATTGGACTAATAGACCAGATAGATCAAATTGATCTACCCAGACCCTGGTCTAACAGATTAGATAGATAAAATGGATCTACCCTGCCCCTAATTGACGCGATAGATAGAATAGATCTACCCTGACCCTTGTCTAATAGACTAGATAGATGGAAAGGATCTATCCTGACTCTGGTCTAATTGACTAGATAGATGGAATTAATCTATCCTGACCCTGGTCTAATAGACTAGATAGATAGAATGGATCTATCCTGACCCTGGTCTAATAGACTAGATAGATAGAATGGATCTATCCTGACCCTGGTCTAATTGACAAGATAGGTAAAATGGATCTACTCTGACCCTGGTTTAATAGATTAGATATGTAAAATGGATCTACCCTGACCATGAGCTAATAGAAAATAGAAAAAAAGGTTCTACTCTATAGAATGCTAAAGAGACTTGCCAAATAAATGTATCCAATTGTTACACTTATTTGCTAATTTTCTATAGTGTTCAACAGAATTGTTACATTGTATAACTTCCATCTAAGCCTGAACCTTGCCAATATTATGTGTGGTTTCACATCAGTACTGAAGACTATTAGTTCAGTTAGTTAGGGATGAGTGAAATTGAGAAATAATTAACTTTGTAAAAATTTAAGTGAAAAAAAAGGGACATAATGATGTCAATAGGGGTGGTGAAATTAACGTTTTTTTTTTTTTTTGTTTTGCTTTTTAAGGTGAAATCACTGAAAAATATTCTATTTATTTTTTACGATGGGTTCTGTCGTCTTTAGAAATTGTAGGCTTTCATGAGCAGGGCCCTCTAAACCCTCCTGTCATGAAATGTTTTAGAACAGTACCGTCTCCCCCTAACTCTTTTATAACACTGGTTGGTGTTGTATAAATCCAGTATAATAATGACAACAATTTAGTTGGCAATTGTCACAAATATGGCTTTGCTTGTCAACAAATCTATGTGATCATCATCTCAATCTGAGCCATGCGATCAAAATTTATATGTATCTTTATATGTATCTTGTGTCTTCAGGAAATTCAAGTTTCCCGAATCATTCCACTCATTCCTAGTGCCAATATTTGTCACTCCTTAAAATCTATGCCAACTCAAGACACTGAATATTAATACAGCCTTTTTTGTCTATCTGGTAATTTTTGTTTATTATCAATGTTTGCATATGCATCTGCTTGAAAGATGCAAAACCATTCTTCAAATCATGTCCTGAAAAAAAAAAAAAAATAGAAAGAAACTTTATTAATCAATATTGGCCAGACAGATACACGTCTGGATATATCATGTGTCAGTACTTATGCGGAGCGGAGTTTCTTTCCCTGACAGCAGTTTAGTCTTGCTCAATTAGGTTTATTCCGGCGATAATATGCGTTCCCAGACCTTTTTATTTTTGTTTTATTTTTCCGCTGAAGGATAATAGATTATCGTAATTTAGAATTTGTCAAGGTAAACCCGAGCAATCTAAGTAGTCAATAAAGGGTTGAGTTCATAAACTCTCATTTAACTCGCCTCCATCTGCTGCTGTAAATCCACTTCTGATGGAGGCTCAAGGATACCTTGACTTGGAGCAGAAAAGGGATTTTTCTTTTTCCTTTAAATGCTTTGCTCTTTGGCACAGCAGTCGTAATTATGTTGTATATATCATAGAACATTAATGCATGCCAAGACAATTCATCAGGCCTGGGATGGATACAGTAATAGTACAGGTTAGGGGGGACATGCAAATTTGGATATTTCATGTTCAAGGCAATGAAGTAGACATATCTATCTATCTATCTATCTATCTATCTATCTATCTATCTATCTATCTATCTATCTATCTATCTATCTATCTATCTATCTATCTATCTATCTATTCTCTCTAGTGAAGTCCTCTACAGATTTCAACTCTACATCCTTTCTTTTCTTTCTTTCTTTCTTTCTTTCTTTCTTTCTTTCTTTCTTTCTTTCTTTCTTTCTTTCTTTCTTTCTTTCTTTCTTTCTTTCTTTCTTTCTTTCTTTCTTTCTTTCTTTCTTTCTTTCTTTCTTTCTTTCTTTCTTCCTTCCTTTCTTTCCTTTCTTTCCTTTCTTTCCTTTCTTTCCTTTCTTTCCTTCCTTTCCCTTCTTCCTGCTGTCCTTCCTTCCTCTTGCAATACTTGTGCAGTAGAGCTGGAGTGTAACAGAAATAAGCAGTACAAGGAGGCCATGAGTTAATATGCTGATAGAAGGAAAGAGCAGATTGACAGAGGACTGAGCTCATCACAGTGGTGCCGCTTCTCCTTTCACTGTCCAGTCACAAGGTGGGGGCTAGTCCGGGATGACCTGGGCACAGGGGAATGGGTTGAGTCATACTGGCCACCAGTCTGAGGACATCTAGTGGATGATAAAGAAGTATTATGGGGGAATTCTCTGAATTGGAGGTGAATATTGCAACAAAAAAGGTTTTTTTGTTTATACATATCTTTTTATATATTTATATTATATGTATCTTATGTCTCTATCTATGTTCTTAAACTACGTAGAAGGTTCTTTACTGTAAGAGCGGCAAGGATGTGGAATTCCCATCCACAGGAGGTGGTTTCAGTGGGGGGCATCAAAAGTTTCAAGAAACTATTAGATAAGCACCTGAACGACCGCAACATACAAGGATATACAATGTAATACTGACATATAATCACATACATGGGTTGGACTTGATGGACTTGTGTCTTTTTTCAACCTCACCTGCTATGTAACTATATGTAGAAAATGGTCACTGTTCAAAATACTGCAAAATACTGTCAAATGCTACAAAGTTTTTAAACAACATTCTGACTATAGCACAAAAACAAGGAGGGGAAGGGATTGGCGGAATTATTTATAAGCGTCTCACAGATCCAAACATGGATGTTTAAGGTTTATAAAATGGTTGTGGATAAAAGTTCTTGGTTCATAAAAGGAGGTTCAGCATAGGCGAACAGAAAATAGTTGCAGCTCTTCGATAACCAGGTCTTGAGTAACTCTAGCGCTAAAATAGTAAACAGAAAAAAAAGGGTGCCACCTTTTATTAATAGTGGTAAACCATGAAAAACATAAATGAAATCACTGTAGCTGCTTAGCAGGTCAAAGACAAGCATATAAAGCCTAGTTCTTCATGCAAAGATCATCCAGGAGATGAGGGCAGCCAGAAGATGCAGGGCTCAGCAGGGAGGTGGCCGGTACATGCAGGAAGCTGCTGGATGACAAGCGGCCTTTCTTCTGTTTGCTACAAACTATTTGTATTGTGTCTGCCCTGGTATTTGTGGCAGCACCTTGTGATGTAGCTTGGCATTGTGCACAGGGTTAAAGCAGAGTTCCAACCATATAAAAGTCAACAGCTACAAAAAGTGTAGCTGCTGACTTTTATTAATCGGACACTCACCTATCCCATGGTCCAGCGATGCGGGCGAACGAAGCCCCGCTCCTCTCCCCCTCCTCTCTGCGGGGCCGGCATTGTCACTGTGGGCGCCCCGCTGTGGCTTCACAGCCGGGCACACACAGCGCATATGTGAGCTGCGCTGCACACTGTGACTGGCCGGGCAATCATCTGGGACCTGTGATGTGTCCCAGATGATTGCCGAGAGGGAGGGGGGAGAGGTGAACTTGCTTCCAGTGCTGCAGTGCCCGGGAGGAAGTGGGAGCTGGATCCCTCTAAAAAGAGGGTATCTGCCCCCTCCCCCCCCAAAAAATGAGGGGGTCACTTGCACTTAAAGCAAAGTTCCATTTTTGGGTGTAACTCCACTTTAACTAAGGCAATGCAGCATTATAAATCACAATGCATTTGTCATTTATTCATAATGTAATAAATGGGTGACATCATGTGGTATAAAAATGCATAGAGATTTGGTTTATAGAGAGATAGTCTGCAAGAAAACAGTTTCTGCTTTGTGCATAATAATAATTATATAAATATCAAAGCAAAAGAGATATACAGCTTTAGTGGTAAACTTTATAAATTGAAAGTATAAAAAAGTAAAAAAATAAAATAAAAAATGTTTTCATTGAAGTCTGCTTTAGGCAGGCTTTTCTCTTGAACAAATAAGAAGGATTTGAGATCCTTGCCACATAAGATTATCGCTGTGTTGTGCCGCTTTCTTTGTGATGTGCTCATTAGACAAACAGACACCCATAAGAGAGAATAATTGGTAATTAGGAGTTTCTAAAAGGCCAGGGAATGAGAAAAATAAAAGCACAAAAAAAAACCAAAAAACAAGAGATTCATTTGTTCGCAGAAAATGACAAAAAAAAAATTAAATGTCTACGTGTGATCAAATATGTTCTGAAACCCAAAAACTTGCAAACATTGCTTAGAGAATGTCATTTAGGAGACACATTTGTGTATTATTATTATTGCTCTTGTTGTTGTTGTTGCTATTATTCTAATTCGTTTTATTATTTTATTGTAATAATACTACTACTAATAATAATAATATTAGTATTATTATTGTTATTTTTATTTGTATTATTATATAAAGTATAACTAAGCAGGTTATGGAGAGGTTGGCCAAAAAGATAAAAAACGTCTCAGAAACTTTCTTACTGCAGATGGAGGAGGGGAATGATACTGCTGCTAAATTGAGCTTCATGATGGACCTGCTTAACCTCCAGACTGTGTATCTGAGCACCATGCACAATGTCTACTTGGAGAACATGGAAAGACTTCAACGTTCAGTGAGTGGTGATTGCAGACTGGCAAGTCTCTAGAGGAAGACTGGACTGTACACTGAAGTACGATACATGGAAACAACCCATGTGTGTTCGCTGGTGGTCTTATTGGGGAAAGACCAATGTGTGTGCTGAAGGAGGGATCTCATTAGGGAAAGACAAATGTGTGCCGGGTTGGTTCTCACTACAGAAACACCAGTATGCATGCTGGAGGTGGGATCTCATTGGCGAAAGACCAATATGGGTGCTAGAAGGGAATCTCACTATGGAAACACCAATGTGTGAGCTAGTGGTGGGATCCAACTGGGAAAAGAGTAGTGTGTGTGTGTGCTGTGGGTGGGTTGTTACTGGGGAAATAACAATGTGTTTGCTGGGAGTGGGATCCCACTAGAGAAAGACCAATCTGTGTGTGTTGTGGGTGGGATCTCACTGGAGAAAGGCCAATCTGTGTTTGATGTGAGTGGGATCTCACTGGATAAAGATCAATCTGTGTGTGCTGTGGGTGGGATCTCATGGGAGAAAGACCAATTTCTGTGTGTGTTGTGATTGGGATCTTATTGGAGAAAGATCAATCTGTGTGTGTTGTGGGTGGGATCTCACTGGAGAAAGTCCAATCTGTGTGTTGTGGGTGGTATTTCACTGGAGAAAGACCAATATGTGTGTGCTGTGGGTGGGATTTCACTGAAGAAAGACCAATATGTGTGTAGAGAGAGGGATCTCTCTTGGAAGGACCAAAGTGTGTATTGCAGGTGGTATCTTACTGAAGAAGGCCAATCTATAATTGGTAAAGTCACACAGGAAAAAGATCTGTGTGTGTGCTGAGGTGGGATCTCACTGGGCAAAGAGAAATATGTTGGTAGGGGGTAAGCTCTCCCTGGAGAAAGACCAGTTTGTGTGCTGGGGGTGGAATCTCACTGGGGAAAGACCAAAATGTGTGTGAGTGGCAGGATCTCAATGGGGAAATACCAATCTGTATTGTGGGGGGGGGGGTGTATCTCACTTGGGAAAGACCAATCTGTATTGTGGGGGGTGGGATCTCACTGTGGAAAAAACAATCTGTATTGTGGGGGGGTGGGATCTCACTGGGAAAAGACAGATCTGTGTTATGGAGGGTGGGATCTCACTGGGGAAAGACAGATCTGTATTGTGGGGGTGGGATCTAACTTGGGAAAGACCAATCCATATTGTGGGGGTGGGATCTCACTGGGGGAAAAACCAATCGGTATTGTGGGGGGTGGGATCTCACTGGGAAAAGACAGATCTGTGTTGTGGGGGGTGGGATCTCACTGGGGAATGACAGATCTGTGTTGTGGAGGATGGGATCTCACTTGGGAAAGACCAATCTGTTCAGTGGTGAGTGGGATGTAACTGGATAGATACCAATGTATATAGTGTGGGGGGGGGGATCTCACTTGGGAAAGACCAATCTGTTCAGTGGTGAGTGGGATGTAACTGGATAGAGACCAATCTATATAGTGTGTGGGGGGGGAATCTCACTTGGGAAAGACCAATCTGTATTGTGAGGGGTAGGATCTCACTTGGGAAAGACCGATCTGTATTGTGGGGGGGTGGGATCTCAATGGGGAAAGACCAGTCTGTATTGTGGGGGGGGTCTCATTGGGCAAAGACCAATCTGTATTGTGGGGGGTGGGATCTCACTGGGAAGAGACCAATCTGTATTGTGGGGGGTGGGGTCTCACTTGGGAAAGACCAATCTGTATTGTGGGGGGGGTCTCACTGGGCAAAGACCAATCTGTATTGTGGGGGGTGGGATCTCACTGGGAAGAGACCAATCTGTATTGTGGGGGGGTGGTGTCTCACTGGGGAAAGACCAATCTGTGCTACGGATGGGATCGTACTTTTAGAGCATGCTTTATTGAATTTAATCCAGGACCAGGGTGGAATCCTCCAGTGTCAATGTAAAACGTATGCATTGTGTTATATATTCTTATTAACATTGTTATTTGTATGAGTTGTATATGTAGTAGTTGCTGTATTGAACATTTTATTGTAATGTCTATGCAGTAAAAGTGACCACATGGCATGACCACCTTGTTTATTCCGCCATCCACAGTGGTTTGCAACAATGTAACAATCTTGTTGCAACGTAAACAAATCAATTACAATGCCAAAGAAGGAAGACATTGAGGATTAAAGCTGACATTTATCTTATTACATGACCAGTCAATGAAACCTGTGTTTATCCGACGAGGATGCAATCTATCATGATATTTGTGAGAGGCTTTTGGCGATGTGGTCAGACGTGGAAATTAATTACAATGTTACACAGCCCAGACTGTAATGAAATGTTACCACACAGCTGAAGGTTAACAATCCAGGCTTGCATCACAATGACCTCATATATGAATGTATAAATAATAATAATAATATATATAGATAGATATATAGATATATCTATATATCTATATATATCTATATATATATATATATATATATATATATATATATATATATATATATACAGTATCTCACAGAAGTGAGTACACCCCTCATATTTTTGTAAATATTTTATTCTATCTTTTCATGTGACAACACTGAAGAAATGACACTTTGCTACAATGTAAAGTAGTGAGTGTACAGCTTGTATAACAGTGTAAATTTGCTGTCCCCTCAAAATAACTCAACACACAGCCATTAATGTCTAAACCGCTGGCAACAAAAGTGAGTACACCCCTAAGGGAAAATGTCCAAATTGGGCCCAAAGTGTCAATATTTTGTGTGGCCTCCATTATTTTCCAGCACTGCCTTAACCCTTTAGGCATGGAGTTCACCAGAGCTTCACAGGTTGCCACTGAAGTCCTCTTCCACTCCTCCATGATGACATCACAGAGCTGGTGGATGTTAGAGAACTTGCGCTCTTCCACTTTCTGTTTGAGGATGCCCCACAGATGATCAATAGGGTTTAGGTCTGGAGACATGCTTGGCCAGTCCATCACCTTTACCCTCAGCTTCTTTAGTAAGGCAGTGGTCGTCTTGGAGGTGTGTTTGGGGTCATTACCATGTTGGAATACTGCCCTGCAGCCCAGTCTCCAAAGGGAGGGCATCATGCTCATGTCACAGTACATGTTGCCATTCATGGTTCCCTCAATGATCTGTAGCTCCCCAGTGTCGGCAGCACTCATGCAGCCACAGACCATGACACTACCACCACCATGCTTGACTGTAGGCAAGACACACTTGTCTTTGTACCCCCCACCTGGTTGCCGCCACACAGGTTTGACACCATCTGAACCAAATAAGTTTATCTTGGTCTCATCAAACCACATGACATGGTTCCAGTAATCCATGTCCTTAGTCTGTTTGTGTTTGGCAAACTGTTTGCGGGCTTTCTTGTGCATCATCTTTAGAAGAGGCTTTCGTCTGGGACGACAGCCATGCAGACCAATTTGATGCAGTGTGTGGCGTATTGTCTGAGCACTGACAGGCTGACCCCCCACCCCTTCAACCTCTGCAGCAATGCTGGCAGCACTCATACGTCTATTTCCCAAAGACAACCTCTGGATATGATGCTGAGCACGTGCACTCAACTCCTTTGGTCGACCATGGCAAGGCCTGTTCTGAGTGGAACCTGTCCTGTTAAACCGTTGTATGGTCTTGGCCACCGTGCTTCAGATCAATTTCAGTGTCTTTGCAATCTTCTTATAGCCTAGGCCATCTTTATGTAGAGCAACAATTCTTTATTTCAGATTCCCAGAGAGTTCTTTGCCATGAGGTGCCATGTTGAACTTCCAGTGACCAGTATGAGAGAGTGAGAGCGATATCACCAAATTTACACCTGAGACATTGTAACACTAACGAGTCACATGACACCGGGGGGTGGGGGGGTGGCTAATTGGGCCCAATTTGGACATTTTCCCTTAGGGGTGTACTCACTTTTGTTGACAGCGGTTTAGACATTAATGGCTGTGTGTTGAGTTATTTTGAGGGGACAGCACATTTACACTGTTATACAAGCTGTACACTCACTACTTTACATTGTAGCAAAGTGTCATTTCTTCAGTGTTGTCACATGAAAAGATAGAATAAAATATTTACAAAAATGTGAGGGGTGTACTCACTTTTGTGAGATACTGTATATGTTTCTTATTTCAGATTGTAAGCACATAGGACAGGATGGATAGGCAGGTTGATGTCCTTACTTGGAGTTGCACTGCATTAAACATTATACATTGATTCAGTTTAGTAGTGAATGTAAACCGATTTCCGAGGTTTTCCTTCACGTTTAGAGTTGAGTAAGAAGTTTACTGTTCTTTTGAAGCATAACAGTTTTATATCTCGGTGAATTCTTCAGGACGAATGTGCGAGATTATAAATAAACCTGTTTTTTTTTTTTCCTAGACAGAGCGCACACAACATATTGCGCAAAAAAACAAACACGCTGCGATCGCCGGATTTTTCACGAGCACGTCTCGGTGCCTGATTTACTTTCATGTCGCTCCCATCAGCGGTAATGACAAGGCCTGGCTTCTCCCTAAAAGCTGTGTAATTACAAGATGAAGCCTATGAATCAGGCAGTAATTATATTGTGGTTGCTGTCACCTCCGCTGAAGTGTTATCGTGTCCCGAGCTTTTGCAGCGTGTGCGTGCGGCTGTTTGCTCGCCGGTTACTTTTGCGTATAATTTGGAGGCAATCAGCAAGAAACATGGAAATTGCTATGTATGTAGCCACTTAACATGTAATTTGATTCTCGTTAGATGGGCTGTGCTTTGATTCCAAATAGAACGTCAGCAACGGCGTACATCTGTGTACATAGTGCTTTAATGATGGTTTTTGGCTAATGTGCTGTAATGAACTTTTCATTGCCCACATTCTTCCAGTAACCTTATGAGGGTCCCAATTACACGGGATAACCGAACTTCATGTGTGTTTTTGAGATTGTCTGCCGAGAAAGGTTTACGTATGGATCATTTCTGAGTTCTAGGGTTGCCAGATTGACGCTCAGGGTATTTTTCCAGTGGTGACGCGAGGGAACGCAATTCCAGCACATCCGGCACTGAATGAATGTAATGGGAAGGGGTGCTGGAGTGTGCTAGAGCAGTGGTCATCAACTCCGGTCCTCAGGGCCCACTAACAGGCCAGGCTTGCAAGATAACAGAAATACATCACAGGTGATATCATTTGCTGCTCAGTGATTGCCGTATTCTAATCTGCATCTCCCCAACGTAATACATAAAACCTGGCCCGTTAGTGGGCCCTGAGGACAG
The DNA here is from genome assembly GCF_042186555.1 of Aquarana catesbeiana. Lineage (NCBI taxonomy): Eukaryota > Metazoa > Chordata > Amphibia > Anura > Ranidae > Aquarana > Aquarana catesbeiana. Next base: position 50,270,651 of record NC_133324.1, on the reverse strand, counting down.
GAGTTGATGACCACTATGCTAGAGGGTTTATTAATGCTGCCTGCCTGGGATCTATTGTTGCAGGGGGCTTTACTGGTGCTGGGGAGGTCTATTGTTGATGGGGTTATCTTATGTTGCTGGGGGGGTCAATTATTGCTGGGAGAGATCTACTGTTGAAGGAGGGGTCTATTGTTGCTGAATGTTGGAGGGTCTATTGATGCTGGCTGCTGGGAGAACTATTGTTGCAGGGCAGTCTATTGTGGCTGGGGGGGCCTATTGTTCTTGGAGGGGTATTTTTGCGTGGGGATCTATTGTTGCTGGGGTGTGGGGGGGGTATTTTTTGCTGGGGGATCTATTGTTGCTGGAGAATTTATTGTTGCTTTAAGGGTCAATTGTTGCTGGGGCATCTATTAGTATAATTATACGGGATTTATATAGCATATATATATATACAGTTTATGCAGTGCTTTACAACATTAGGGCAGACAGTGCAATTACAATACAATTCAATACAGGAGGAATCAGAGGGCCCTGCTCGTTAGAGCTTACAATCTAGGAGGGAGGGTCAAGTTATACAAAAGGGTAATAGCTGTGGGGGATGAGCTAATGGAGAAAATAGTGCAGTCGTTAGATGGAGGCAGGATAGGCTTCTCTGAAGGGGAAAGTTTTTAGTGGATAAATTTGGAGACAGTCTGACAAACTGGGGTAGCGAATTCCAGAGGATGGGAGAGGCTCGGGAGAAGTCCTGGAGGCGGATATGGGAGGAGGTAACGAGGGAGCTGGAGAGCAGGAGATCTTAGGAGGAACGAAGAGGGCGATTGGGTTGGTATTTTGAGACTAGGCTAGTGATGTAGCTGGGGGCAGAGTTGTGGATGGCTTTGTAACTGGCTTTGTAACTTATTGTTAGTATTTTGAATTATAATTCGTTGGACGAGTGGAGGGATTGGCAGAGAGGCATAGCAGACACTGAGCGGTTTGCAAGGTGGATGAGTCTGGCAGCAGCATTCATGATGGACTGAAGGGGGGATAGTCTATTTAAAGGTAAGACAATGAGGAGGGAGTTGCTAAGAGGATCTATTGTTGTTGGGGGATCTATTGTTGCTTGGGAGAGGAGCTATTGGTGCTGGCTGCAGGAAATCTATTCTACTGATTTTCTTGCTATCATTAAAGTGTAACTTCACTTTTGTTGAGAAAAAAAACATTCCCCCCTGGGTGATCTATGTACATTGCAAGGATTATAACAACCTTTGTTGCAGATTCCTACCTTTTTGTTATTCTCTAGTAATCCATGTGTATTTGTCTGTGTACAGAGTGGTTTCATAATTAACTGTCGGGTGTGCAGCTGCAGGGCACTAATGAGGAAATCTGCTGCGGCGCCTGCATCCCTTTAGACGTGTTCCTATTGGGAGTATCTAATCAAAAATTACATTTTTGCTGCAGGGGATGCCTGAAATCTCACTTGTGTCTAATGCCGTGTACACATGGGAGGACTTTTCGACTAGATTGGTCCAACGGGACGAATCTGTCGGACAATCCGGCCGTGTGTGGGCTTCATCGGACCTGCAGCGGACTTTTTCGGTTGAAAATCAGACGAACTTTAGATTTGGAACATGTTTCAAATCTTTCCTACGGACTCGAGTCCGGTCGAAAAGTCCGCTCGTCTGTATGCTAGTCCGACGGACGAAAACCGACGCTAGGGCAGCTATTGGCTACTGGCTATCAACTTCCTTATTTTAGTCCAGTCGTACGTCATCACGTACGAATCCGTCGGACTTTGGTGTGATCGTGTGTAGGCAAGTCCGTTTGTTCGAAAGTCTGTCGGAAGTCCGTCAAAAGTCCGTCAGAAAGACCGTCGGAAAGACCGTCGAAACCTTTGATGCCGAAAAGTCCGCCCGTGTGTACACGGCATTAGGCAGACTTCTGGGAAAATTGGTGAGCCAATCACACAAGCAGGAAACAGCGTTATTGTGTTCTGCCGGTGGGTAGTGCAGGTAGCCTTCCTTGCCTGCGGAACATATTAATTAATGTTGCTGTTGTTGCTTCTTAAAAATAAAAAACATGTTGTACTTGCCTGCTCTGTACAGTGGTTTTTGCACAGAGCAGCCCAGATTGTCCTCTTCCCAGGTCCCCCGCTGGCACTCCTGGCCCCTTCCTCCTGCCAAGTGCCCCCAGAGCAAGCAGTTTGCTCTGGGGGCACCCAAGCAGGCTCGCTACTGAGCCGTGGCTATGCGTGTCTATTCACACACACACAGCCATGGCTCAGCCCCACCCCTCCCTATCCTGATTGGCTCAATGGCTGTGATTGACAGTAGCGGGAGCCAATGACTCCTGCTGCTGCCTTGGCAAATGAAGAGGGAGAGTCCCACGTGAGCCGAGGTTCTCGTTCACATTGCTGGATGCAGTTGGGTTTGCACAGAGCAGCCCGGATTCTCCTCCTCTCGGGTGCTCCGTTGGCGCTCCTGGCCCCTCCCTCCTGCCAAGTTCCCCCCTGACCAAGCAGTTTTCTCTGGGGGCATCCAAGCAGGCTCACTCCTGAGCTGTAGTGCCTCTTGTCTATTCACACACAGAGCCATGCCTCAGGTCCACCCTTCCCTATCCTGATTGGCTCAATGGTTGTGATTGACAGTAGCGGGAGCCAATGGCTCCTACTGCTGCTTCAGTCAATGAGGAGGAGTCCCCTGTGAGCCGAGGCTCTCATACACGTCTCTGGATGCAGTTGGTTTTGCACAAGTAGCCCGGTTCTTCCGCTTCCCGGGTCCCCCGCTGGAGCTCCTGGCCTCTCCCTCTTGACAAGCGCCCCGAGACCAAGCAGCTTGATCTGGGGGCACCCACGCAGGCTCACTCCTGAGCCGTGGCTCTGTGTGTCTATTCACACACAGAGCCATGGCTCAGTGCTGCCACTCCCTTTCCTGATTGGCTCAATAGTTGTGATTGACAGCAGCAGGAGCCAATGGTTCCTGCTGCTGCCTCAGCAATAAGGCAGGAGAGTCCCCTGTGAGCCGAGGCTCTTGTACACATCGCTGGGTGCAGTGGTTTTGCACAGAGTAGCCTCCTCTTCTGGGGTCCCCCCACTGGCGCTCCTGGCCCCTCCATCTTACCAAGTGCCCCCAGAGCAAGCAACTTGCACTGGGGGCACCCAAGCAGGCTTGATCCCGAGCCGCGGCTCTATGTGTGAATGGCTCCTGCTGTGGCCTCAGCCAATAAGGAGGGAGAGTCCCTAGTGAGCTGAGGCTCTTGTACACATTGCTGGATGCAGTGGTTTTGCACAGGGCAGCCTGGATCCTCCTCCTCTCGGGTCCCCCGCTGGCGCTCCTGACCCCTCAGGTAAGTATTAGGGGGGGGGGGCTGGGGGGGGAATGCATGAAGGTAAAATAACTTGAGCCTTTATAGTTAAGTTCTCAAGTACTTGAATCAAATACTCTGACTGCTCTGTGCCCCCCTTTTATAGTGAGGGGGCTGACATAACCCAAAACCCCACATTGAGGTCTTTTAAGCCTGCTGACCATAGTTCAACATACATTCAGAGCTTTACGGCTTGAAAAAAAATCTCCCGGGTGAATCTGCACAAAAATTCACCAGCACCGAGAAGCGTGAATCTGCAGGATCCACCCAAACCCATGGTGGGCGCGTACTTGAAACCTCATCCCCAATGCTGCGATCTCTCCAACGGGAACTATTAGACCTATAATAATCCGGCGAGTATTTCAATTCCCCAATAGCAACCAATAACTGAAATATCAATCATGGCCGGAGCCGTCCTTTAATTATACTTTTTTTTTCTGCTTGCTGCCAAACTCCAGCTGCTGCAACATGGTCGTTTTTTTTAATAGAAGTAGTCACAGAGCGCAGAATGACAGCGACAGGGAGTCTTCCTCCCCGTCCTTCCCGTATTACAGCTGCTAATGTCCTGTACTTCTCTCTCATTGTTCCAGGTAAACGGCCAAAGCCATCCCGTTTCATATTTATATTCCGATTGCCGCTGTAAATAACCCGACTTCATCAACGGCGCGTGATTATTGGGTCTGTCTCCGTACTGTAAATAACGGCACCTTTAGTCGGCTTTTAATGGCGCTCGGCTTTTGGGGGAGGGTAATCTGGCTGGCTAATGTTGTAATAAGTTTCTCAGCGAGAGATGGGAGATGGGAGGGAGAAGCTTTTGTTTCTAATTTGCGCGGATTACTTATTGCAATTTGACACCATCAGCTCCCTTTAGTATTCTGCTCTATATGGAGGCTGACGCGTCTCACAACTCAGGATGACAGCTGGGGCGAGATAAAAACGCAAAGTTATACTAACCGCGACAGAGGAGGAGGGAGGCAAAGGAAAAGCGCTGATGAATAATCTTAGGCATGCTCGTGCCTAAAGTGCAACTCCCGACAACGGGTGCAATCAATCAGACCGCTGCTAATGCTATCCAGGACACACCGCAAAGTCAGTTTTCCTTTAAATGTCATTAAATTGCAGCTTACATGCAGCATTTTTCTCGCCAAACCCAAGAATAAAAATGTAATGTAGTGTACTGCAGCTTACCGATCCGTGGATGTGGCGGCCGCATACATTTTTCAGCATTTATGTCCCTTTATTTTGATGAGGTGATCCTGCCATTAACACACTTCCTGTCCTACGGTGACAGTGCTCACTTATCCTACTGTCCCTTGCGCTGTTAGTGTAGTGCCAGTCTTATGCCGCGTACACACGGTCGGACTTGCTAACGGGATAACCTCCATCAGCATTTCCGAAAAATTTAGAACATGTTCTACATCTAAGTCCGTCAGAAATTCCAACAGAAGAAGTCAGATGGGGCATACACACGGTCGGAATATCTAACCAAAAGCTCCCATCGGACTTTTCTGTCGGAAATTCCGACCGTGTGTATAGGGGAATTATGGGGCGGACTGGGCTGAGAAGCAAATTAGTCTAGTGCCCCCATAAAGCGGCCGCACTGCTTCGGCTATGCGGGTGGCCGGCATTCCACAACTGTGGGGGGGTGCTGCTTTTAATTTTGGCTGTCCTGCCATCTCGGACCACAAACCTTCCTCACTGTGCTATATGTTTTCTGCTGCACCATTGGCATGGTTATATCTTCTTAGTCCTCTCCATAAAATTATCATAAATTTGTGCTTAAAGTAGAAATATAGGCTACACCAAACAGGAAGTGAGAGGAAATCTATGCAAATTAAGGGAATCCATTGCCCCCCCCCCCCCCCCCCAGGCCCTCAGAACTAGTGTCCCCACTCCAGAATTTCAGGGCAGGTGTTAAAAAGCAAGGGGTGTGGCCTTGATAGGAAGGGATGGGTCATATTTAAATTAGGGGGTGCACAAGTTTGGTCAGGCGTAGGGTAGAACAAAACCTAAATACACTACTGCCCCACCCTTCTCCTATTCTCTATAACAGTGGTCATCAACCCTGTCCTCAGGGCCCACTAACAGGCCAGATTTTATGTATTACCTTGGGGAGATGCAGGCTAGAATACTGAGCAGCAAATTATATCACCTGTGATGTATTTCAGTTATCTTGCAAAGCTGGCCTGTTAGTGGGCCCTGAGGACAGGGTTGATGACCACTGCTCTATAACAGTAGTTCCCAACTTCAGTCCTTAGTACCCCCAAACCGGTCACACTCTTAGGATTGTCTTCACTTTCACAAGTGCTCAATGTCAATGGTTTAGTATTTATGATAGCTAAGGAAATCTGCAAAACACGGCCTGTTGGAGGTGCTTGAGGACTGAGGTTGGGAACCATTGATCTATAACATAGATGGTAAGGGTTCTGTAATCCTCAGAAATAACTGAGAACAATGTAACTGATAAGAGTGCAGCACAGGCAGGGAGTAGAGGAGGCTATTGGCCTACTGGAGTTTTGCTGCCGCTAGCCCAAACATGCTAAGCCCTTTTTTCCAGGTGGTCCTGTCCAGATCATGTCCACTTGGGGGTCCTGCCCAGATCACACCCACCTTCCAAGCAGCCCCCACGCGAGAAAATCCAGGACAGTTGGCAACTATAAGTGTACTCTGTCCTTGGGGGAGCAAGTCCAGGACAGTTGGCATCTATGACTATACTGTGTCCATGAAGGAGAAAATCCAGGACAGCTGGCATTTATGAAAATGCTGTGTCCATAGAGGAGCAAATCTGGGACAGTTGGCATCTATGGGTGTACTGTATCCATAAATGAGCAAATCTGGGGCAATTGACATCTATGAATGCTCTGTGTCCGTGGAGGAGTAAATCCGGAAAAGTTGACATCTATGAGTGTGCCATGTCCATGGAGAAGAAAATCCAGGACATTTGACATCCATGAATGTTCTGTGTCCAAGGAGGAGCAAAACTGGGACAGTTGGCATCTACTGTATGAGTGTGCCATGTCCATGGAGAAATAAATTTAGGATAGTTGGCATCTATGAATGTTCTGTGCCCATGGAGGATCAAATCTTGGACAGTTGACATCTATAAATGTTCTGTGACCAAGGAGGAGCAAACCAGTGAGAGCTGGCATCTATGAGTGTGCCGTGTCCATGGAGAAACAAATCCAGGATAGTTGGCATCTATAATTGGTCTGTGTCTATGGAGGAACAAGCCCAGAACAGTTGGCATCTATGAGTGTACTGTATCCTTGGGCAAGCAAATCTGTGACAGTTGGCATCTATAAGTGCACTGTGTCCATAGGGGTTGAATATGCCGTTCATGCAGGAGCAAATCCTGGACAGTTGGCATCTATGAGTATGCTGTATCCATGGAGGAGTAAATCCAGTACAGTTGGCAACAATAAGTGTACTACTGTATATCTAGGGAGTATCAAACCTTAGATAGTTGGCATCTATGGGTCCACTGTATCCATGAAGGATCAGAATTGTCACCTGTGGGCAGGCATGACTTCAGAAGTCCTTAGAGATAGCTGGGAACAATGTAGCACAGAAAATGTAGGCAGAAAACGCAAGTGCATATCAGCTTACTCAGTTTCTGGCAGGTCAACGGGTATTTTCTTCACTTATCAGAAAGATATATAACCAGACACTCCCAAGGATATGTTTACCAGACTAAAAATGAGCAAATAAGAGAAGTTTTGATAAGGTTTACATACCCTAAACATGCATTGTGTTAGGGCAATGTATAGCAATGGAACAAACACCTAACTGAGTTTGGATTTGGGCAGATTTCCATTCACACCTGCTTGATACAATTTGCACACTTGTCAGTCATCTTGAAGATGAATCCCTATGTAACAATGAGTAGCATGGTTATATAAGACTGGGAGGTCACCTCAATAGGAATCCTGGTTGTTGTTATAAACAGTGCTGTGATTCCGTCTGTCTACAAGCCTCACCTTTTTAGCACAAACTCCTTTTTTTTATTTTATTTACAAGCTGCAGACTTACTATGTTCCGTGCCACGCACACTGACCCAGCACAACACAATGCCAAGGGCCAGCTGATGTATTGGCAGTGATGTCATCCGGCTGGAGAGATGCAGAATTTAGGTTTCCTTGGGGGGAACTGAGCCGGCGTTTATTGCTTACTGCAAGAGGGAGATATAAGCTGTGTGTCAGGTCCCGGCTACATTTATAGACATTTATTAAAGGGGCATTATCATGATAGAACCATTTCCTTTATTTTAGCTGGTTTACTGCATGTGCTGCTTAGAGTAATGGGAGACAATTTCCTGAGGGCTAAATCTATTTCTTCTTTTTTTTACTCAATACTCTAATAATGCAATGCAGAATAAAACATGACTGGGGCAATGTCAGGTAAATACAATAGATTCATCCAGCAAGGCAAAACATTTTCCTCATATTATAATTGCTCAGTCAGACATAGGTAATAATAGATAGATAAACCTTAGATAGATAGATAGATAGATAGATAGATAGATAGATAGATAGATAGATAGATAGATAGATAGATAGATAGATAGATAGATAGATAGATAGATAGATAGAAATATAACTACTCCCATATACATAATTTTAGATAGATAGATAGATAGATAGATAGATAGATAGATAGATAGATAGATAGATAGATAGATAGATAGATAGATAGATAGATAGATAGATAGATAGATAGATAGATAGATAGATGGGTAGACAGATAGATAGATAGATAGATAGATGGTAGATAGATAGATAGATAGATAGATAGATAGATAGATAGATAGATAGATAGATAGATAGATAGATAGATAGATAGATAGATAGATAGATAGATAGATAGATAGATAGATAGATAGATAGATAGATAGATATTGTAGATCATAGAAGAAAGAAAGAAAGAAAGAAAGAAAGAAAGAAAGAAAGAAAGAAAGAAAGAAAGAAAGAAAGAAAGAAAGAAAGAAAGAAAAAGAAAGAATAGTAAGTTTGTCTCCCCCCCCCCATGTAGGTAAGTTATTACAAATTATCTATAGAAGCAATGTTCTTTGATGAGACTGATTCAGTTGCATTCCTGATGATCACATAATTATCCAAAAAGGAAAAAGGAAATAGAAGTCTTATAAATGAAGGTGCACTCTGATTGGTGGATGGTGTAGTGGCCAGGGATATGATTGGTGCAGTTGTCAGGAGCTGTCCTCATCCCCCCCCCCGGTGCTGATCTCAGGAGGGGGAGTCACAGTTGCGAGGAATTGGGAACTATTAGCGGTGCTGTGTGATGTAGAGGAGAGCGGTCACTGTGACTTGTCCCTAGAACATTCCCTTCTCACACTGGACTGGGGGTTTGTTTTATTCTGTTGATGCCAGATATTTCTTACAGAGAGAACACGTGGGGTGGGGTGGCCAAACCAGGCCAGAGAGGACAATGCATTCCACTATTCTAGACTCCTTCATTTTTACATCTAGTCCTGCAATGGTCATCATACTTCATCGTACTTCTCCTCTGCTGGGCTCTGACCCCAAGTCAGCTTTATCTATCAGATTTCATCAAATATTATTCTTCACCAATAATAAAAAAAATATTGTTTATCAAATTTAAAAGGACAGCACACCCAAAACTGATGTTAACCTCTGCTTTCTTGTATGCCTTGATTACTCCAACAGCAAAAGCACCCTTTTATTACCCCTACATGTTCCTGGGGTATAGACATTTATTAGAGAGGCATTTTTTTTTTCTTTTATTTAGATAGATTTAGATAGATTTATCCAGCAAGGCTAAAAAATGGCAACAACATCATTAGATAGATAGATAGATAGATAGATAGATAGATAGATAGATAGATAGATAGATAGATAGATAGATAGATAGATAGAATATGAATGGATGGTTGGTTGGTTGGATAGATAGACAGAAAGACAAACAGAAAGATAGATAGATAGATAGATAGATAGATAGATAGATAGATAGATAGATAGATAGATAGATAGATAGATAGATAGATAAATACCCGGAACCAGAATATTAAGCTGAGTAACTGACCATCTGATTGCATGGGTTCCACCTGGATCTTGGCATTAAAGACTGACTCAGCCCCACCATTTATCTGTGTGATGTAGTGGTAAATGTAAAGCCATTATTTTCTTGACCCGCCAGATGGCGGTAAGTTCTTATCACTCTTTAGTGTGTTAATATGTTACACATAAAAATGTTGACGAGCGATGAAATATAATTTATATTGAAAGCCCAATTCTGCCTTTGAAGTGTATCTATACTCAGGACTTTATTCAGTATTGAATAGAATGGGGACCACCTGAATGGCATTGAGGTGTCCTACGCTGAGGTGTTCCTAATTGGTTGACAACGACTTTCTAGTGGACCAAGTTATGAATCCCTGAGCTGTGGAATTCCACTCTTGGGATTAGGTGGTTCTAGAACTTTGAGTCATAAGTTGTACTAAATCCCCAGGGGTCTAGGACCACCTGAATGGCATTGAGTGTCCTACATTGAGATGTTCATAATTAGACAGCAAATACACGCTAGTGGACAGAGTTATGAATCCCTGACCTGCAGAATTCCAATCTTGGGATTAGGTGATCCCAGAACTCTGAGTCACAGGTGGATCTAGATCTCTTGAATTTTAGGACCACCTCCAACGCATTGAGGTATTCATAATTCGACACCAAAGACACTCTAGTAGGCAGGGTTAGGAACCCCCAACTTCCAGAATTGCCATCTTGGTTCAGGTGGTCCTTGAACTCCAAATCACAGGTGGTCCTAGATCCTCTGAGTTATAGGACCACTTGAACAACATTGAGGTATTCATAAATGGATGGCAAAGACACGCTAGTAGACAGAGGTAAGATAGGACCACCTGATTCCAAGATGGAAATTCTGTACACGACTATGGTGGCCTAATGGATGCAAGCCAAGCAAGTAGGCTGTATCTTTGGGGTTTATGGCCATGCTAGCATTGCTGGGTCTCCTTGGAGCTTACTTTTACAGTTTTGGGGCCCCTTTGGGGCTCAGGAGTAAGTGGGGGCTCAGCGGGAGTGTTAAAAAGACATAATAAAATCCATATCACTGTGAGTTTTATAAATCAGATCCAGTACCTTTATTAGACTCTGTTTTATGTTGACCACAAAGGTAACTTGTGCCGAGAGACACAAAAAGTATACATTTATCTAGTATCTGGAAAGTAAAGGCCACATTTCCATAAATCTTAAAGGTCAATGGCAAAAAAAAGTTCAAATCATTGACTCTCTTGCTATATTGTTTCCGCTCCTATTTGGAGGCATTATGGGAGGTGCGCAAGGCCAGATACAAACCTATAACTGTATATCATTGTTTTAATGTGATTGAGAAATGCAAACACCATCCTTAATCCTTGTCAGAGTGTCGAGAAGGGAAAACGCAATGCTGCTTTTTTTTATTATTCTTATCATTATTTTAGTTATTTTTTCTGCCTAAGTTGGGAGCCTCTTCTCACGTGATGACACAAAATTATGACCTGAACGTCATGTCATAAGACAAAACATAATGAGCCAAATAAAAAAATTGATGGTGCACCAAAAATATGGTACATGAAACACGTTACACAAATATGGCACGATCTGCGCCAAATAAATATTTTTTCTGAAAATGAGTTTGTTCATTTTTGGCACAGTGGAGGTGTGCAGTATTGCGGCAACAGGATGATGACGCAAGACAGTCAAGATTATGGTTTCTGTGCCTAATAACCTATTAAGCACTGTGATTTAATCGTTTATTGGATTGTAATGGGTGTGTCATGCGAGACTAATGCCCCGTACACACGGTCGGATTTTCCAACGGAAAATATGCGATCGGAACGTGTTGTCGGAAAATCCGACCATGTGTGGGTTCCATCACACATTTTCCATAGGAATTTTCGACACACAAAGTTTGAGAGCTTGCTATAAAATTTTCCGACAACAAAATCCGTTGTCGGAAATTCCGATCGTGTATACAAAAATCCGATGCACAAAGTGCCACGCATGCTCAGAATAAATTAAGAGACGAAAGCTATTGGCTAGTGCCCTGTTTATAGTCCCGACGTACATGTTTTACGTCACCGCGTTCAGAACGATCGGATTTACCGACAACTTTGTGTGACCGTGTGTATGCAAAACAAGTTTGAGCCAACATCCGTCGGAAAAAATTAATGGATTTTGTTGTCGGAATGTCCGATCAATGTCCGACCGTGTGTACGGGGCATTAAAGTGTGGCCAAAAGTGTGTATTAGGAACTCCTTCCTGTCTTTTTCTTTCCTTCTAACTCCTCCTTCCTTCTTTCCTATCTGCCTTACTTCCTTCCCTTTCTTTCTTCTTTCATTCATTCTTTTCTTCCACCCCTCCTTCCTTTCTCCCTCACTTTCTTCCTTCCTTTCTTTATTGCCCCTTATTTCTTTCTTTATTCTTTCCTTCCTTTTTCCCTCCATCCCTCCCTATTCTTTCCTTCCTTCCTCCGTCCATCCCTTCTTATTCTTTCCTTCCTTATTCCCTCCATCCCTCCTTATTATTTCCTTCCTTCCTCCCTCCATCCCTCCTTATTGTTTACTTCTTTCTTCCCTCCATCCTTCCTTATTCCTTTCTTCCTTCTTTCATTCTCTCTCCTCCTTCCTTCTTTTCTATCTTCCTTACTTTCATCTTCCTTACCTTTCTTTCTTCTTTTTTTCCCTTCTTTTCTTCCATCCTTCCTTCCGTTCTCCATTTTTTTTTCCGTTTTTTTTCTTTCTTTTTTTTTTTCTTTCTTTATTCCCTCTATCGTTCCTTCCTTGCTTCTTCTCTTTATCACACCTTCATTTCTCCCTTCCTTCCCCCCGTCTTTCCTTCCTTTTTCCCCTCCTATTTTTCTCTGTTCTCCCTTCCTTCTTCCCTTCCTGCCTTCCTTATTTCTTCCTTCCTTCTTCCCTTCCCACCTTCCCTCCTTCCTCCCTTCCTTTCCCTTTTATTTCTCTTCCTGCCTTCCTTCCTTATTCCCTTCCCTTTTTTTTCCTATCCTTCCTTACTTTCTTCTTTTCTTCTTTATTCTCTTTGTCCCTCTTTCCTTTGTCCCTCCTTACTTTCTCCCTCCCTTCCTACCCTTTTCCTTTCCCACCTTCCTTTCTTCTCTCTTCCTTCTTTCCTTCCCTCCTTCTTTCCTCCATTCCTCCTTATTCTTTCCTTCCTTATTCGCTCTGTCCTTTCTTTCTTCTTCCTTCCTTCCCTCCTTCCTTCTCTCCTTCCTTCTCTCCTTCCTCCTCTCCTTCCTCCTCTCCTTCCTCCTCTCCTTCCTCCTCTCCTTCCTCCTCTCCTTCCTTCTCTCATTCCTTCTCTCCTTCCTTTTTCTCCTTTCTTCCTTCCTTCCTTCTCTCCTTCCTTCTCTCCTTCCTTATCTCCTTCTTCCTCTCCTCTCCTTTCTTCTCTCCTTCCTCTTTCTCCTTTCTTCCTTACTTCCTTCTCTCCTTCCTTCTCCCCTTTCTTCTCTCCTTCCTTCTCTCCTTCCTTCTCTTTTTCCTTCCCTCCTTCCTTCTCTCCTTCCTTCCGTCCCTCCTTCCTTCCTGCCTTCCTTCTCTCCTTCCTTCTCTCCTTCCTTCTCTCCTTCTTCCTCTCCTTCCTCCTCTCCTTCCTTCTCTCATTCCTCCTCTCCTTCCTCTTCTCATCCCTTCTCTCATTCCTTCTCTCATTCCTTTTTCTCCTTCCTCCTCTCCTTCCTTCTCTCATTCCTTCTCTCCTTCCTTTTTCTCCTTTCTTCCTTACTTCCTTCTCTCCTTCCTTCTGTCCTTCCTTCTCTCCTTCCTTCCCTCCTTTCTTCTCTGCTTCTGTCCTTCCTTCCTTCCCTCCTTCCTTCTCTTCTTCCTCCTCTCTTTCTTTTTCTCATTCCTTCTCTCCTTCCTTTTTCTCCTTCCTTATCTCCTTCCTCCTCTCCTTCCTTCTCTCCTTCCTTTTTCACCTTTCTTCCTTACTTCCTTCTCTCCTTCCTTCTCCCCTTTCTTCTCTCCTTCCTTCCTTCTCTTTTTCCTTCTCTCCTTCCTTCTGTCCCTCCTTCCTCCATGCCTTCCTTCCCTCCTTCCTTCTCTCCTTCTTCCTCTCCTTGTTCCTCTCCTTGTTCCTCTCCTTCCTCCTCTCCTTCCTTCTCTCATTCCTTCTCTCATTCCTTCTCTCATTCCTTTTTCTCCTTTCTTCTTTACTTCCTTCTCTCCTTCCATCTCTCTTCCTTCTCTCCTTCCTTCTCTCCTTCTTCCTCTCCTTCTTCCTCTCCTTCTTCCTCTCCTTCTTCCTCTCCTTCCTCCTCTCCTTCCTCCTCTCCTTCCTCCTCTCCTTCCTCCTCTCCTTCCTTCTCTCCTTCCTCCTCTCCTTCCTCCTCTCCTTCCTTATCTCCTTCCTTCTCTTCTTCCTCCTCTCCTTCCTTCTTCTGTCTGCACACTTGCTGTAAGTAAGATTTTAGGACCAGGATGGAGCCCCAAGCATTATAATAATAGCATCTCCCTTATATCTATCCTGGCAGGTTCCTATTAATAATAGTGATCCCTCGTATCGGGTAAATTATGATGTAAATGTAACAAAGAATCCTCTTATCTCACCCATCAGCACATCTATAAATCTGCTGGATCTAGTATCTCTCCCTCCTTAAAGTTTCATGGACAATTCACGTCATCCCACAATGCTTTGCGGCATCACCCCACCTGCCAAGGGAGGTGCGATTCGCGCTGCATGTGTGACATATTGTGGAATGGTTCTTCTCACAACAATACAAGAGTGAACCTGCATGAATAATTTCTCCATGTTAGCATATTTTTATTAAAAGTAAAAAAAGTTGAAGAAAAACTCATCAGAGGTTGATAATTGTCTTGGCACAGAGGAGAGTGCGGCTACGTCTCACGTCAGTGACTGGATAAATATAACGACAGTGCACCAGGGGTAACACCTACCCGCTGTATGCGGGGTGCAGGGGTCCCACAGTCTTCATCACCGCTTTTTGTGGAGTGCAGTGCAATGCATCCCAATTCCCACATCCCTTCATACATATAATGTAATGGTCTACAAACAAAGCATATAGCAATGTAAGCACTGCCTGCCTAGGAAATACACAGCATTTCAGATAACTACCTGCCTAGAGAACTTGCTACTCTCTATTTGTATGCTGCCTGCATAATATTTTGCACTTTACATTAATGCCTGCCTGCAGAATGTACTGCACTCTAATTTTACTGCACTCTATATAATCGCCTGACTTGAGAATGTACTGCACTCTATATAATCACCTGCCTAAAGAATGTACTGCACTCTATATAAATGCCTGCCTGGAGAATGTACTGCACTCTATATATTCGCCTGCCTGGAGAATGTACTACACTCTATATAAATACCTGCCTTGAGAATGTACTGCACTCTATATAAATGCCTGCTTGGAGAATGTACTGCACTCTATATAATCGCCTGCCTAGAGAATGTACTGCACTCTATATAAATGCCTGCCTGGAGAATGCACTGCACTCTATATAAATGCCTGCCTGGAGAATGTACTGCACTCTATATAAATGCCTGCCTGGAGAATGTACTGCACTCTATATAAATGCCTGCCTGGAGAAGGTTCTGCACTCTATATAATCGCCTGCCTAGAGAATGTACTGCACTCTATATAAATGCCTGCCTGGAGAAGGTTCTGCACTCTATATAAATGCCTGCCTGTAGAATGCACTGCACTCTATATATTCGCCTGCCTGGAGAATGTACTGCACTCTATATAAATGCCTGCCTAGAGTACAGACTGTACTCTATATAAATGCCTGCCTGGAGAATGTTCTGCACTCTATATAAATGTCTGCCTGGAGAAAGTACTGCACTCTATATAAAATGCCTGCCTGGAAAATGTACTTCACTCATATAATTGCCTGCTTGGAGAATCTACTGAACTCTATATATATGCCTGCCTGAAGAGCGTACTGCTCTCTATATATCCTCTATATAAAAAATGCATGCCTAGAGAATGTACTGCACTCTATATATATATGCCTGCCTGGAGAAAGTACTGCACTCTGTATATCCTCTATATAAAAAAATGCCTGCCTGGAGAATGTACAGCAATCTATATAATTGGCTGCCCAGAGAATGTACCACACTCTATATAAATGCCTGCCTGGGGAATGTAATGCACTCTATATAAATGTCTGCCTAGAGAATGTACTGTGCTCTATAACTGCCTGCCTATAGAATATATTGCACTCTATGTAATTGCCTGCCTAGAGAATGTACTGCACTTTAAATAAATGCCTGCCTGGAGGAATGTACTGCACTCTATATAAACACCTGCCTAGAGAATATACTGCACCCCTAGATACAGTAAATGCCTGCCTGCAGAGTTTACTGCACTCTATATAAAAATGCACTCTGCATTGTACTGTACTCTATATATCTCCTTCCTGGAGAATGTACTGTGCAATATAACTGCCTGCCTAACACTATTTTTTGCAGGTATGTACCTTCCCAATTCAGTTTTGGTGCCACCTGTAACTGTGCTCTATAACTACCTGTCTAGGAATGTACTGAACTCCATATAAATGTCTAGAGAGTGTACATCCCTCTGCATAAATGCTTGCCTGGAGAGTGTACTGCACTCTATATAATTGCCTGCCTAGGAATGTACTGCACTCTATATAAATGCCTGCCTAGGAATGTACTGCACTCTATATAATTGCCTGCCTAGGAATGTACTGCACTCTATACAAATGCCTGCCTAGGAATGTACTGCACTCTATATAAATGCCTGCCTAGGAATGTACTGCACTCTATAGAAATGCCTGCCTAGGAATGTACTGCACTCTATATAATTGCCTGCCTAGGAATGTACTGCACTCTATACAAATACCTGCCTAGGAATGTACTGCACTCTATAGAAATGCCTGCTTAGGAATGTACTGCACTCTATAGAAATGCCTGCCTAGGAATGTACTGCACTCTATATAAATGCCTGCCTAGGAATGTACTGCACTCTATATAAATGCCTGCCTAGAGAATACACTGCACTCTATATAAATGCCTGCCTAGGAATTTACTGCACTCTATATAAAGCCCGCCTGGAGAATGGACTGCACTCTATATAAATGCCTGCCTGGAGAATTTTCTGCACTCTATATAAATGCCTGCCTAGAGAGTGTACTGCATTCTATATAAATGCCTAGAGAATGTATTGCATTCTATAAAAAAAAGCCTGCCTAGGAATAAACTACACTTTATATAAATGTCTGCCTAGAGAATGTACTGCACTCTGTACAGTTGCCTGTCTACAGAGTGCATTGCAATCTATATAAATTCCTGCCTGGAGAATGTACTGCATGATACATAACTGCCTGCCTGGGTAATACTCTGCATGTATGAAAATACTTTTTATTCTATATAACTGCCTGCCTGGAGATTATACTGCACTCCTCTATATAAATGCCTGCTTGGAGAATGTACTGCATGTACTGTAACTGCCTGCCTGGCACATTTACTACATACTGTATATACATATAGAAACCAGCCTGCAGAGGTTACTGGCCTTTATTAGCTGACTAGCGATTGTAGTATAATCCCCTACTGAGAGAATGTATAACACTCTTAAAAATGGCTAATTAGATACTGTACTACACTCCCTATAACTGCCTGCCTGGAGAATGTACCACACTCTATGTACAGTAAATGCCTGCCTGTAGCATGTACTGATCTCTATATAAAAGCCTACCAAGAGAATATGCTGCACTCTATATAACTGCTTGTCTACATAATGTACTGCACTCTATATATAATTGCCTGCCAAGAGAATGCACTGCACTCTACAACTGCCTGCCTAGAGAATCTACTGCACTCTATAAGATAGAGTCTATATAAATGCCTGCTTAGAGAATATATTGCACTCTATATAATTCCCTGCCTAGAGAATGCATTGCACTTTGTATTGCATAACAGACTGTCTGGCTCATTTACTTTACTCTGTATAACTAATTGCTAGAGAATATGCTAAATTCTGGTTAACTGCCTGCACTCTATGCTTTGCCTACCTAGAGACTGTAAGCAATGCACTCTATATAAATGCCTCTCTATATATAAATGCCTGCCTAGGAATGTACTGCAATCTATATAAATGCCTGCCTAGGAATGTACTGCACTCTATATAAATGCCTCTCTATATATAAATGCCTGCCTAGGAATGTACTGCAATCTATATAAATGCCTGCCTAGGAATGTACTGCACTCTATATAAATGCCTGCCTAGAGAATGGACTGCACTCTATATAAATGCCTGCCTAGGAATATACTGCACTCTATATAAATGCCTGCTAGGAATGTACTGCACTCTATATAAATGCCTGCCTAGGAATGTACTGCAATGTATATAAATGCCTGCCTAGGAATGCACTGCACTCTATATAAATGCCTGCCTAGGAATATACTGCACTCTATATAAATGCCTGCCTAGGAATATACTGCACTCTATATAAATGCCTGCCTAGGAATATACTGCACTCTATATAAATGCCTGCCTAGGAATGTACTGCAATCTATATAAATGCCTGCCTAGCAATGTACTGCACTCTATATAAATGCCTGCCTAGAGAATGTACTGCACTCTATATAAATGCCTGCCTAGAGAATGTACTGCACTCTATATAAATGCCTGCCTAGAGAATGTACTGCACTCTATATAAATGCCTGCCTAGAGAATGTACTGCACTCTATATAAATGCCTGCCTAGAGAATGTACTGCACTCTATATAAATGTCTGCCTAGAGAATGTACTGCACTCTATATAAATGCCTGCCTAGAGAATGTACTGCACTCTATATAAATGCCTGCCTAGAGAATGTACTGCACTCTATATAAATGCCTGCCTAGGAATGTACTGTACTCTATATAAATGCCTGCCTAGAGAATGTACTGCACTCTATATAAATGCCTGCCTAGAGAATGTACTGCACTCTATATAAATGCCTGCCTAGGAATGTACTGCACTCTATGCATTGCCTACAAAAAGACTGTACTGTGCTGCACTCTACAAAACTGACTGACTGTAAACCGCACTGCACATATCTAATATATCTAATGCAGTCTACAGAAATGTCTGTCTGGGAAATGAACTCTGCCCTACGAAGTGGCCTGCCTAGGCAAAGCACTGCACTCTAATAAACTGTTGGCCTAAAGAATGTACTGCACTCTATATAAGAGCCTGGCTGGAGAATGTACTGAACTCCTTTTAAGCGCCTCCCTATAGAAAGAACTCTGCACTCTATAAAGTTGCCTGCCTACAGAAAGTAGTGTACGCAATATAACTCCCTCCCTGGAAAATGGACTGCACTCTATAAAACCGCCTGCCTAGGGAACACACTGCATCCTATATAACCGCCAGTCTAAAGGACATTCTGCACTGGAAAATAGACTGCATTTTATATGAGGAACATGATCCGTAAGTGCCTGGCTGTGGGATGAACTCTATATAACTGACTGCCTAAAAAGAAATCTATGTGTAACTGCCTGCTTAGAAATTGTACTGCACTCTATATAGATTACTGTCTAGGGAATGTAGAGCTCTGTACACCTGTTATATTCCATATAATACCCACATAAGTAATATGGTGACTGAACAATTATCCATATATATATATATATATATATATATATATATATATATATATATATATATTTACAGTATATATATTGCACTGTTCTTGTTTATAGAATTCACTGTTCCTGCCTACAAAATACACAATTGTATTAAATGACCTGCCTAGAAAATGCCCCATCCTCTGTAAGCGTCTATCAGGAAAATCAGCTTTTCTCTGTACATCTTGCTGCCTATATATTGCACTGCACTATCAATAAACACCTGTCTAGAGAATGTATTGCGTGCTTCCTAACTGTCCGCCCTGATAACGCGCTGCACTCTATATAAAAAGCCTGCCTGGAGAATGTACTGGACTGCATAAAATGTGTGCCTAGGGAACGCACTGCACTCTATATAACTCACGGCCTCGCAATGTGCTGCAATCTACATAACTGCCTAGACAATGTACTGCGCTCTATAAAACGACCTGCTAAGACAATATACTGCACTCCGTACAAATGCCTGCCTAGGGAATGTACTGCACTGTTCTGTGACTGCTAGGTTGGATTGTGTGGGTCACTTCACAGAACTGCTTGCTTGGGGGAATATACTGCACTCCCTATAACTGCCTGCATAGAGAATGCATCACACTCAATGCGACTGCTTGCTTGAAGAATGTACTGTACTCTAAAACATTGCCTGCCTAAAGACTGGACTACAATGTATGATTGCCTGCCTGGAGAATGTACTGCATTCTATACAAATGCCTGCCCAAGGGAATATACGGCACTTTACTGCCTGCACAGAGCATGTACTGCACAGTGCACACTATAGAAATGCCCACCCAGGGAATATTCTGCATATTAAATAACTGCCTGTATAGTGAATACACTGCACACTGCCTAGGTAGGGAATACACTGCATATAAATGCCTGCCTGGAGAATGTACTGCACTCTATATAATTGCCTGCCTGGAGAATGTACTGCACTCTATATAAATGCCTGCCTGGAGAATGTACTGTACTCTATGTAAATGCCTGCCTGGGAATATACTGCACTCTATATAAATGCCTGCCTAGAGAATGTACTACACTCTATATAATTGCCTGCCTGGATAATGTACTGTACTCTATATAAATGAATGCCTAGAGAATCTACTGCACTCTATATAAATGCCTGCCTGGAGAATACACTGCACTCTATATAAATGCCTTTATAGTGAATACACTGCACTCTAAACACTGCCTGCCTAGGGAATACACTGCATATAAATGCCTGCCTGGAAAATGTACTGCACTCTATATAAATGCCTGTCTAGGAATGTGCCTAGAGAATGGACTGCACTCTATATAATTGCCTGCCTGGAGAATACACTGCACTCTATATAAATGCCTGCATGGAGAATGTTCTGCACTCTATATAAATGCCTGCCTGGAGATTACACTGCACTCTATATAAATG
This sequence comes from Aquarana catesbeiana, assembly GCF_042186555.1. NCBI lineage: Eukaryota > Metazoa > Chordata > Amphibia > Anura > Ranidae > Aquarana > Aquarana catesbeiana. The sequence goes on along the minus strand of NC_133324.1, from coordinate 50,250,275 downwards.
CCTGTATAGTGAATACACTGCACTCTAAACACTGCCTGCCTAGGGAATACACTGCATATAAATGCCTGCCTGGAGAATGTACTGCACTCTATATAAATGCCTGCCTGGAGAATGTTCTGCACTCTATATAAATGCCTGTCTAGGAATGTGCCTAGAGAATGGACTGCACTCTATATAATTGCCTGCCTGGAGAATACACTGCACTCTATATAAATGCCTGCCTAGAGAATGTACTGCACTCTATATAAATGCCTGCCTGCCTGGAGAATGTACTGCACTCTATATAAATGCCTGCCTGGAGAATACACTGCACTCTATATAAATGCCTGCCTAGAGTGCAGTACATTCTCCAGGCAGGCATTTACAGTATCTCACAGAAGTGAGTACACCCCTCACATTTTTGTAAATATTTTATTCTATCTTTTCATGTGACAACACTGAAGAAATGACACTTTGCTACAATGTAAAGCTGTACTCTCACTACTTTACATTGTAGCAAAGTGTCATTTCTTTAGTGTTGTCACCTGAAAAGATATAAAATATTTACAAAAATGTGAGGGGTGTACTCACTTTTGTGAGATACTGTAAATGCCTGCCTGGAGAATGCACTGCACTCAATATAAATGCCTGCCAGGAGAATGTACTGCACTCTATATGAATGCCTGCCTGGAGAATGTACTGCACTTTATATAAATGCCTGCCTAGGAATGTACTGCACTCTATATAAATGCCTGCCTAGGAATGTACTGCACTCTATATAAATGCCTGCCTGGAGAATGTACTGCACTCTATATAATCGCCTGCCTTGGAATGTACTGCACTTTATATAAATACCTGCCTAGAGAATGCACTGCACTCTATATAAATGCCTGCCTGGAGAATTTTCTGCACTCTATATAAATGCCTTCCTGGAGAATGGACTGCACTCTATATAATCGCCTGCCTTGGAATGTATTGCACTTTATATAAATGCCTGCCTATGAATGTACTGCACTCTATATACATGCTTGCCTAGGAATGTACTGCTTTCTATATAAATGCCTGCCTAGAGAATACACTGCACTCTATATAAATGCCTGCCTGGGGAATGTACTGCACTCTATATACAGTAAATGCCTGCCTAGAGAATGTGCTGCACTCTATATAAATGCCTTCCTGGAGAATGTACTGCACTCTATATAAATGCCTGCATGGAGAATGTACTGCACTCTATATAAATGCCTGCATGGAGAATGTACTGCACTCTATATAAATGCCTGCCTAGAGAATGTGTTGCACTCTATATACTGTAAATGCCTGCCTAGAGAATTTACTGCACTCTATATAAATGCCTGCCTGGAAAAAGTACTGCACTCTATATAACAGGGACGCGCGGTGAGGTGAGTGGCTCGTGAGGCACTGGCTAGTATCACAGCCAGATACACACAGGTTACATACGCCGCGATTGTTAGAGTGAGAGCAATAATTCTAGCACCAGACCTCCTCTGTAACTCCAAACATGTAATCTATAAAAAAAATTAAAACATCGCCTATGGAGATTTTTAAGTACTGAAGTTTGGTGCCAATCCATGAATGTGCGCAATTTTAGCGTGACGTGTTAGGTATCTATTTACTCGGCGTAACATCATCTTTCACATTTTACACAAAAATCAGGTTATCTTTAGTGTTTTTTTTATATATATATATATATTTTTTTTTTTCTTAAGTAAGCAAGTAAGTAATATACAAATAATGATTATATATATTTTTTAAGGTAATCTTCTATATTTTCAAAAACTGTGCTCAAGCAGGTGGCTTAAGGGACAAATTACTGAAGTTTGATGTTATAACTTCCAACCAGTAATTTCACATTAAATAGATAAATAATACATTATTACCTTATAACATACAGCATAATAATATATGATTTATCTTGATTATAACAGTACTTGTCCAACAGCAGCAGATTCTCATTCTCCCTCTTAACTGTGTGAAAAAAACAGGGGATTGTGGGTAAATCTTATACCCATAAACACATGTTAATTTCTTTTGGTTAAGAGGGCTGGCAGGGAGTATTTGTCTTTTAGACACATGCCCCTTCTATGACACTGCAGTGAGAGGCGTGCCTCCACTGCAACGTTTTTATTGGACAGTTTGGGCCAACGGTGCTTTACCATTGGTCCAAGACTCCAAGCTGTCCATTAAGCTCGGTACCTCTGATAAGAAGTGAGGAGAGGAACTGTGAACTCATCCTCTCAGTCTGCTGCAAACAGAGTGTGCCAGCTTGTATTTAAACTGACCGCTCTGTATGTAGCTTCTGACAGGCTGTGCAAGGAGCCCCGTATCTCAGGAACCATAACTCATAGGAGCCCCAGTGGTGGGGTAGGACTTAGGCTACCTACCACCCGAATTTGGGGTCTCTGTGACCTCAGGTTGCTGAGTTACGACCCTCGAAGCTCAATTTTCTTTTTTTTTTATGTTCATGGCAAGTGCCATGCCTCACATGCCTCCCCTGACTGCACATCCCTGCTATATAAGTACCTGCATGGAGAATGTACTGCACATTATACAAATGTCCAGGGCTGGTGCTACCACTAGGCAAACTAGGCAGCCGCTTAGGGCGCACTTCTGCCTAGGGGCGCCCGGCCGCTGGTTTCCCTCTGCGTCTGCATGCTCTGCAGGCTGCAGCATGTAACTAACTCAGTCTCAGGCAGCTGCTCCATCCGACAGGTAGTGTAATTAGAGGCGCAGCACTGGAGCCAGTGCTAGAGGAAGCAGAGCCGATGCTTCCTGTATAGCACCGCCTCATGTCACATGGGCAGGGCAAAGGGGGTGGGGTCAGGGGTGGAGCCAATGGGGGCAGCAAAATAAGGCTTTGCCTAGGGTTTCAAAAATCCTTGCACCAGCCCTGCAAATGTCTGTCCAGGCTGGTGCCATACTCTGTATAATTGTCTGCCGAGACAATATAGATAATTCTATATAAATGTCTGCCTAAAGAGTGTACTGCACTCTATATAAATGCCTGCCTAGAGAATGGACTGCACTGTATATAAATGTCTGCCTAGAGAGTGTACTGCACTCTATATAAATGCCTGCCTAGAGAATGGACTGCACTGTATATAAATGCCTGCCTAGGAATGTACTGCACTCTATATAAATGCCTGCCTAGAGAATGTACTGTACTCTATATAAATGCCTGCCTAGAGAATGTACTGTACTCTATATAAATGCCTGCCTGGAGAATGTACTGCACTCTATATAAATGCCTGCCTAGAGAATAAACTGCACTCTATATAAATGCCTGCCTAGAGAATGGACTGCACTCTATATAAATGCCTGCCTAGAGAATGGACTGCACTCTATATAAATGCCTGCCTAGAGAATGGACTGCACTCTATATAAATGCCTGCCTAGAGAATGGACTGCACTCTATATAAATGCCTGCCTAGAGAATGGACTGCACTCTATATAAATGCCTGCCTAGAGAATGGACTGCACTCTATATAAATGCCTGCATGGAGAATGTACTGCACTCTATATAAATGCCTGCCTGGAGAATGTACTGCACTCTATATACAGTAAATGCCTGCCTAGAGTAATAATGCAATCAGTATAACTGCCTGACTTAATATTTTCTGTATTCTAAATGACTGCCTACCTAAAGAATGTGCTGGACTGTATATAACTGCCTGCCTGGAGAATGTAATGCACTATACTTTACTGACTGCTTACAGAAAGTACTGCACCATACGTTATTGCCTGCCTGAAAAATGTACTATACTGCCTGCCTGCCTGCAGAATGTACTTCATTATACTCCCTGCGTGTCTGCTGAATATACTGCAGTCTACATATACAAGGCAACCCTTCCTACTTTTACATAGGGCACACAATATAAAAAGCCTACCTGTAGAATACATAACTGCTTGTGAATGAATTATACTGCATGCTGTTTACCTGCATGTATTCATATATTACAGTTTTGCTCAGGGGACACAGCATGTTCCATTCACAAAGCTAATACACCCTGATAAGGTTACTTATTAAAAGAAAAAAAAAGTGAGTTATTTTCAGCTGCATCCAATGTGAAAATCACAGTCACATGTCTGAAATAGATCCTTATCCTTGTAATAAAGTTTTGTGAATTGAGCCTAGCCTGTACCTCTGCTGCCATCCCTATCCTGCTTACCTATGCGGCAGTCATTATATTTATTTGATATCCAGCATGTTCTGAGTGGACTCAATATGTGTCTGTTATGCCCCGTACACACGGTCGGATTTTCCGACGGAAAATGTGTGATAGGACCTTGTTGTCGGAAATTCCGACCGTGTGTGGGCTCCATCACACATTTTCCATCGGATTTTCCGACACACAAAGTTTGAGAGCAGGATATAAAATTTTCCGACAACAAAATCCGTTGTCGGAAATTCCTATCGTGTGTGCACAAATCCGACGCACAAAGTGCCACGCATGCTCTGAATAAATAAAGAGATGAAAGCTATTGGCCACTGCCCCGTTTATAGTCCCGACATACGTGTTTTACGTCACCGCGTTTAGAACGATCGGATTTTCCGACAACTTTGTGTGACCGTGTGTATGCAAGACAAGTTTGAGCCAACATCCGTCAGAAAAAATCCTAGGATTTTGTTGTCAGAATGTCCGATCAATGTCCGACCGTGTGTACGGGGCATAAATGTGTGAGCCCGAGTGTCTCCGGGCTCTGAGCGTCGCCCTGTGTAGTACTGTGAGAGGGAGGTTGCACAGAATACTAGGAGGTTACAGATAGTCTGTGTTGAGGGTTGTACGCTTGTATGCATGTGCAAGTTTATGCAAATAATGGTGTAGTACCACATATAGTACATCCATTTGTTACTATGGGCAGCTGTAAGTAGAAGCTGTTTTCCCTGGGTGGGGAAAAACACCTGCAATTTATGTTGTATGCCTAAAAGCCCTCATGTGAATGAACCCTTAGCATTTGACTAACTCGGTGTGCCGATAGTGTGTTTTATTTTCTGCATTGCATTATAAATAAATGCATTTTATTATAGAGCACATTACAAGACTAAAAAGGTTACAAGACTAAAAAAAAAGGCATAGGTTGGAGTTTATCACATACACAATAATGTTTGCATGTGTTTTTACATGCCCGAGGTGCTGCAGGTGCGGCACACAGCTAGCCATAAATGTGAATGACTGTTTTCACTTGTATTCATCTGTACTCGTGTGAAAGCCAACACTTCTGTGTACCTGTGTTTACCCATGCATACGTGTACGACATACTTCCCAAACGTGAAAATTCCATGTTTGATCAATATGCTGTATGTACATGCCTGGGTAAACGCACAGCGGCATTGGCTTTTACATGAGTACAGGGGTGTGCAGCCATTCACTTCTACGGCTGGCTGTACTCCCCACTAGTTCATGTGCTGACAAGAAGCATGATGATAGGAGGCAAGAGCAGCATGACAAAGAGATGAGCTCATTACTGTGCTGCTTCTCCTTTCACTGTCCAGTCACAGGCCCGGGAATGGGTCTAGGACAACCTGAGCTCAGGTGAAGTTGGCTTAATGATGCTGGCCATCAGACTGATGATATCTAGTGGAGGGGAAAAAAGTATTGCCATTTTGTAGGAAGGTAAATATTGCAGCAAAAAAAAAAAAAAATGGTTTTGTCATTTTATCATGAATGCCTTGTGATTGTTTTGGTTGGAGATTTGCTTTAAGCGGCAGATCTATATAAAGATGTGTGCATGGGTTGCTCAGAGGGGTCACAAGACTCTACTTGTAACATATGTTCATCTCCTCTCTAATTCTTGACTACCAGACTGTACAATTCAGAGAGTTTATAGTCCTGACAAATTGAGTTCCGGGGTATGCACACCAGCTGTGCCCATTATGAGGGGTTCCCACCATTCCTGTGCTGAGTTCCCGGGTCTGAACAACTGCTGTATATCAGGTGTTCCCACCATCCCTTACTTGAGGTTCTAGGTCTGCTCACTTGTTGTGACCATTATGAGGGGTCCCAACCATCCCTGTGCTGAGCTCCTGGGTCTGCACTCCTACTGAGCCCATTATGAGGGCTTGCCACCGTCTAGTCGTAGAGAATGTACTACACTCTATATAAATGCCTGCCTAGAGAATGTACTGCACTCTATATAAATGCCTGCCTGGAGAATACACAGCACTCTGTATAAATGCCTGCCTGGAGAATACACTGCACTCTCTATAAATGCCTAGAGAATGGACTGCACTCTATATAAATGCCTGCCTAGAGAATACACAGCACTCTGTACAAATGCCTGCCTGGAGAATACACTGCACTCTATATAAATGCCTGCCTAGAGAATGTACTGCACTCTATATAAATGCCTGCCTAGAGAATGGACTGCACTCTATATAAATGCCTGCCTAGAGAATACACTGCACTCTATATACATGCCTGCCTAGAGAATGTACTGCACTCTATATAAATGCCTGCCTAGAGAATGTACTGCACTCTATATAAATGCCTGCTTGGAGAATGTACTGCACTCTATATAAATGCCTGCTTGGAGAATGTACTGCACTCTATATCAATGCCTGCCTAGAGAATGAACTGCACTCTATATAAATGCCTGCCTAGAGAATGTACTGCACTCTATATAAATGCCTGCCTGCCTAGAGAATGAACTGCACTCTGTATAAATGCTTGCCTGGAGAATGCACTGCACTCTATATAAATGCCTGCCTGGAGAATACACAGCACTCTGTATAAATGCCTGCCTGGAGAATGTACTGCACTCTATATAAATGCCTAGAGAATGTACTGCACTCTATATAAATGCCTGCCTGCCTAGAGAATGAACTGCACTCTGTATAAATGCTTGCCTGGAGAATGCACTGCACTCTATATAAATGCCTGCCTGGAGAATACACTGCACTCTATATAAATGCCTGCCTAGAGAATGTACTGCATTCTATATAAATGTCTGCCTAGAGAATGGACTGCACTCTATATAATTGGCTAGAGAATGTTCTGCACTCTATATTAATGCCTGCCTAGGGAATATAGTGCACTCTATATAAATCCCTGCCTGGAGAATGGACTGCACTCTATATAAATGCCTGCCTAGAGAATGGACTGCACTTTATATAAATGCCTGCCTAGAGAATGGACTGCACTCTATATAAATGCCTGCCTAGAGAATGGACTGCACTCTATATAAATGCCTGCCTAGAGAATTACACTACTTTATAAATGTATGTATACAATATTACTACCTGACTAGATAATGTACTACACTCTAGATAAGTGTCTAGCGAAATAATGCAATCAGTATAACTGCCTGCCTTAATATCTGCATTCTAAATGACTGCCTACCTAAAGAATGTGCTGCACTGTATATAACTGCCTGCCTGGAGAATGTAATGCACTACACTTTACTGCCTGCCTGATGAACGTAGTGCACTATACTGCCTGCAGAATGTACTGCACTATACTGCCTGCAGAATGTACTTCATTATACTGCCTGCCTGGAAAATGTACTGTACTATACTGCCTGCCTGCCTGCCTGCTTGCAGAATGTACTGCACCATACATTATTGCCTGCCTGAGAAATGTACTGCATTGGAATGTACTGCACCATACTGCCTGCCTGGAAAATGTAGTGCACTATACTGCCTGCAGGATGTAGGGCACTATACTGCCTGCCTGGAAAATGTAGTTCACTATACTGCCTGCAGGATGTAGGGCACTATACTGCCTGCCTGGAAAATGTAGTTCACTATACTGCCTGCAGGATGTAGGGCACTATACTGCCTGCCTGGAAAATGTAGTTCACTATACTGCCTGCCTGGAAAATGTAATGCACTATACTGCCTGCAGGATGTAGGGCACTATACTGCCTGCCTGCCTGCAGAATGTACTGCACCATACTTTATTGCCTGCTGGGAAATGTACTGCACTATACTCCCTGCGTGTCTGCTGAATACACTGCAGTCTATATACACAAGGCAACCCTTCCTACTTTTACATAAAGCACACAATATAAAAAGCCTACCTATAAAATATATAACTGCTTGTGAATGAATTATACTGCATGCTGTTTATCTGCATGTATTCATCTATTACACTTTTGCTCAGGGGACACAGCATGTTCCTTTCACAAAGCTAACACACCCTGATAAGGTTCCTTATTAAAAGAAAAAAAAAAGTGAGTTATTTTCAGCTGCATCCAATGTGAAAATCGCAGTCACATGTCTGAAATAAAGATCCTTATCCTTGTAATAAAGTTTTGTGAATTGAGCCTAGCCTGTACCTCTGCTGCCATCCCTATCCTGCTTACCTATGTGGCAGTCAATATATTTATTTGATATTCAGCATGTTCTGAGTGGACTCAATATGTGCCTGTAAATGAGTGAGCCCGAGTGTCTCCGGGCTCTGAGCGTCGCCCTGTATAGTACTGTGGAGGGAGGTTGCACAGAATAATAGGAGATTACAGTTAGTCTGTGTTCAGGGTTGTACGCGTGCAATATACACCCATTTGTTACTGTGGGCAGCTATAAGCAGAAGCTGTTTTCCCTGGGTGGGGAAAAACACCTGCAATTTATGTTGTATGCCTAAAAGCCTTCATGTGAATTAACTCTTGTAGGGGTTACCACCATCCCTATGCCAAGTTCCCAGGTCTGAACACCTGCTGTGCCCGTTCTGAGGGGTTCCCACCCTCCCCGCACTATGTTTCCAGGTCTGTACATCTGCTGTACCCATCATGAAAGGTTCCTGCCATCGCTGCTGGATTTCAATTTGTTTTATATTATAGGGAATATAATGGAAGGAGCTGAGACACACAAAGGTGGGTGGGTACACCCAAAACTGCCAGGTGGACAGGGACAAAGTCTGGGATTATAGCACACACATCTCTGTGTTGAAGTATCTGGGACATATAAGAAGCCATGGGCGGACTCAGGTCATCATCTCCATGTTGAAGTATCTGCGACATATAAGAAGCCATGGGCAGACTCAGGTCACCATCTCCATGTTGAAGTATCTGCGACATATAAGAAGCCATGGGCAGACTCAGGTCACCATCTCCATGTTGAAGTATCTGCGACATATAAGAAGCCATGGGCAGACTCAGGTCACCATCTCCATGTTGAAGTACCTGCGACATATAAGAAGCCATGGGCAGACTCAGGTCACCAGACTCTGTTTATAACTAGAATATCACATTTGATTAGACTGACCTCCAAGTGTCTGATGCTCATCTGATTCTATGGGGTTTCTTCAGTAAAAAAGAGCAAAGTGCCCCAACCTGAGAAACTGTAATTCATTATACTTTGGGCTTCAGCAAAATGAATCTTGCTTGGCTGATTTGGTTGCTGCACTTTGTATTTTGTGTTTTGCGGCAATAAAGTTGTAGGTGCCCGCCTGCATAGGGAAAATCTTGCACCCTTGAAGCCTGCCTGTACAATCCTTTGCATGATATCGGATTTCCTGCCAGTGGAACATATTGAATTGCATGAAACTGCACAAGAAAGCAATGTATTATGGGATGTCTATAAGGACTTGATGCATGGTGTAGTTGTGCCTGCCTATGGAATGTGTTATATACTATATATATGCAAAATAGTTTGCTGCCATGTCGTATAAGTATAAATAATATGTCTTCTATAGATAACAAATTATGCCCAGTATGTGCATGTGAACTATGTGAGGAAGCATGCCATGGTGCACTTGCATGCAGCTTAATCACCCATAAAACAACTTTCCAAGTATAGGGAGATGGACGTGTTGTAATGTGCCTGCATGGTTGGTAGGTGCGCCCTAGTATTAAACGATTCCATAAGTTCAAGAATATTGAAGGTATTTCCTTCAGTACCAAGATGAGGTTGTCCAGCATCCAGGGTGAGGATTGCGGACCTCCCCCCTGCTGCTAATGCATACCATAGATAAGGCATAACGTGTTCCCATTTTCTGATCCTACGCTCTGGCTGTCCATGGTTGGCATGGAGTGTGCACTGCATATGCATAGTCAGTTGCTTGCTTTTTATCAGCTGGGAGGTGATTGCACGTGTGCTATGATTGGCTGGGAAGGAGAGTGGGTGTTTTAGAACAAAGTGTGGCAACAGTAGCTGCCAGGGCAGATATGAAGCACGCTAGCTGTCAGCCACTAATCTGGAGCATGCATGTGTTGAAGTGAGCTCAGCTTGCCACATGGCATCCCCTTTCCGCGTTATGGCCTTACACCTGCAGCTGCCCCTCCTGCCCATTACCCTCTTCCCTTGCCCCCGGCCTTGATTTATATTATCTGAGAGGCAATTGCTGCCTCTCAGGTAAGTTCCCACTGACACCATTGATCTTTTTAGCTATCTGTAAGGGTGTAATTCTTCCCAATGACCACAGGTGTAAGAAACATTCTTCCCACTGACCATCACACTAATGTATGATGAGTTGTAGATATGGTGATTTTTAGCAGGGGTTCCCTGAGACCAGAAAGTAATTTCAAGAGTTCCTTTGTTTTGAAAAGTTTAAGAATGGCTGTTCTAGGGTGACCACAGCCTCAACAGATGTAAGTTATTTCCCCATTTTCTCTTTTCCTATTGATGAACCTTTTTTGAGCCAATTAATTACACAATACGGGTTCTCCTGCCTCCTGCTTCTCCTTTCCGCTGGACATTCTGAGCTACACCAGAGACCACTGGCCGTTCTTTAAGCTCAAACCCCTTGGACCTTCGTGAACCACCCCTGCCTAGACAGTTTTTCCTTCAACATCTCCTTCTGTCCAATTCTGTCCAACTGTATGACCTGTCCTCCCTACCAACAGGAGGCCCTCTTTTGTGATCCCACCGGCATATCTATAAGGGTGATATGGGGTTCTAAAGGTCCAAAACCTTTATTAACTATAGATCAGGACTTCAGATGTGCTGTATGTTGATCATTAGGATGTTCCTAAGCTTTAATAGTGGAGCTTTTGTAGAACATATCATCTCTGTATGTCAGAACAGACAGCTTGAATTATAATAGGAGGTCTTCAGACCCAACAATTTCACAAATCTGTTGATTGTTCTGTACTTTCCGCGGAAATCTTGACTCATAGGCGTGCGCACAGGGTGTGCCTGGGCACATCCTAATCGCCTTGTGTGGTGCATATTCCCCCCTGTTTAGACCACTGATATTTCATCAAAAAAAAAAAAAAAAATGTTACAAAATAAAATAATTTTAAAAGAATAAAAATACAACTACTGACACTGTCCACTGCCCTACTGACACCATCAGTACATATACACATGTATATGTATTTGAGCTTTGGGGTGCACACCCTAATGCAATAGGGTGCGCACACCTATGCTTGACTGCATGTATGACTGATGTACTGATACTGTCCAGCAACTCGACGCATTCTAATCTTATTTCTTCTTCTCTCTGTTCTGACCCACTCCTATGTCAGTTTATATTCATATGTTCCAGTGCCTTTCGAGAAGAATGGACCCAGCTGCATTACACGTCACTGCAGTCTGCATTATATATAATTGCAAGTCTGCAAACTGCACTTACAAGCCAAAAATAGCCTGTCAATGGACTGCATTATGTATGACCCCCGATGAAGGACTGGACTGCACTATATTATAGATTGCCATTTAAAGTAAATATGTAATGGGGAATATTCTTTCTTTGAATTCCAGTTCCTAGACAGCAGCTGAAAGTACGGAAGTCAGAGGATTGGTATGGCATCCAGGAGGGGTCAGCAAGCAGCAGAAGCCTTTTCTTTTTTAAGTGTACTTGTTATAGAGAAATCTTAGACACTAGGGGGAGTAGTTATAATGGAATTGCATAGCTGTTCATCGATCAAAACTGTATGTAAATTCACTGAGTTTGTTCTATGCGAATGCCTGCATGCAGCATATACTGTATGCCTCTATGGATGGTCAAGGTTTCTCTCATGAGAGTGCGCTCTTAGCACATTGACCAAGCTGTTATAGACAGCTCTCGATCTCTGGTCAATGAGTAGGAGCCCTCAGATAGAGTTCCCGATCATGTGACCACTGTGACAACCCATTACAGTAGGCATGTGAATGGAGAGTCCATCTTGCCCTCTCATCCCCCCCAGGCATAAATACCCTTTTCAAGGTAATCAATGGGCTGTGTGGGAAAAGGGTTAGACATATTTATAGATCGGCATGCCCCTGGGATTGAAAGGACCAAGATCTCACTAGAAAGCGCTGGTGATGCTGCCTTCCCAGAGGACACCGGTGAGACCCTGGTTATGTCACCAGTGTCTCACTATACCAGGAAGTGGAAATCAATTCATTGTAAAAAAAAAGAAAAAAGCTTTGCTTTTTTGAGTGACTTAAGACAGATGTCTATAGATTGCATTGCCCATGAGATTTTTGGCTTTGGGTTCATTTTAATACTGATATTTTTGTTATTTGCTATATGCAAAAGGCAACATGGGTCCTGCAGTGGATGTGTTTTGAGAATTATTCCTCAACATCCAATTTGAGGTCCTCAGACTCCATACTAGAGCAATGCCTGGATTTAAAACTAAAGTACGGAGGGGGTAGGTTGTGCTTCCAGGGTACGTGACATTGTTTGGTTTTCATTCTTGGCTGGAGTATCCCTTGAGCATCTAAAGTGTTCTCTTCTAGGCCTCTCAGTCGCACGTGGTCACCATCCCGCCACAAGTCTCTGCTAAACATTTGCGTATCTACGGCGAAAGCTGCCCCTTATTTCACGTCAGCCACCTCCCAAATCTCCGGAGGTTTATAACGAAGGGTTACACCAGCCGAGATCGTTATAAATAATCTACAACTACTCTCGGAGTCAATTCAGGGCATCTGCTTAAACGTATAAATATTAAACTGAGCCTGCACCAGAGGATGTGCAAAGACTCTCTAAAGGAAGGAACTCAGTAAGTTGAAAAAAATCACTTGCATTTTTATTTTTTTCTTTCGGGGAGGGAAGTTTGTTTAATTTGGATGGAAACTTGAAGGTTGTCAAGCGTGGAAGCCCCCCAAAAAAGTACAAGTAGACAGGGCCCAGCATGGCCCCCCGCACTCCATCCTCTCACCCTGAGTCTTTTATTCCTGGTAAGTTATTAAAAATGTAGACATCAGTAGCTCCCAGGGTCAATATGTTGTTTTTTAAATTTAAACATGAATTTCCATTTCATTGAGCCTTCAGGCCTAATGAGATATGCTTTGACAGGGGCAGCTAGCTGGAAAAGGCAAGATTGAGAGAACGGGCCAATGATAGTACGGCAAGGCAGAGCTGTGTGCACACATCGCCGGCCTGATTCGTCGCTCTGGGTCTCGGTTGGGCCGTGCAAAGGAGGATTTGTCCTGCAGGCGCTGCAAGAAAAAATGTCAGCCAGGTTTAACTGTCTGTGAGCCTCATGCTAAGTCAGTGCTGCAGCATGTCAGCGTTTCATCGATGCTCTATAGCAGGGGGTGGGTTTGCCGATGAAAAAGTAAGGATAGACTGCCAGCCTACAAAGATCTTGGTTCCCCTTGGCATTTCATTACTTGCACGTGGTTTTGAAGTATAAGTTTTGCCCAGCGGAGGCAAGTGTAGCTGGGTCAGCCTGCGTTCGTCTAGCGTTTGAATGTTTAGATGCCTCCCGAGAACAACAGATAGGAAGGTATCTTTCTCTTATGAATGCAGGGAATGGAACAGGGCCTTGTTGCCTTGGGCTCTCAGGAAGTGGGTTGAATGACGCTCAACCTGGAAGCACCGGAGAAAGCGTGAGCAGCCAGAGCTACTTTGTTTTATATTCAACCACTGCTGGGCAAGTTCATTTGTAATTCTTTGTCCAACCTGGACTTGATCTTTGATTTTTTTTTGTGGTCACAAAAATTTGAGATAGATCAGTGTTAAAGCTAGCCATTCTCAACCAGTTTTCTGAAGAACCCTAGGATTCTTTCAAAGGTTGCTTAGTCTGTAGCTGAATTCCCTCTTATTTGATGGTGCCAGCAGAATTTCAAGGCCAATGCCACTTGGCAGGGCCAACTGTGTAACACTGGTGATCCTGAGTGCCACTGTATGGTCCTTTGATAGGCCTAAGCCCACCCCTAGAGACACCTTCTAAAAAAAAAAGCTGTAAAATATATTGACGTTCAAGACAAGGGCCTCCAAACCACTCATGTGGCTCATAATGCTCATTATTTCCCTCTACAAGGCCAGTAATTGGTTCAAAAGGTGGTATGCTCTGCTTTTACCCCTCACAGGCTCCCCAGTTTTATGTTCTCCACTTCCACATATAATACTAGTGACAAGAAAGGCAGCTGCACTTAAAGGTTGAAGTTTTATTGTATGGTAAAAAGTATAATATGGGCCCTGTCCACTGCATATATATATATATATATATTATTATTATTATACAGGATTTATATAGAGCCGACAGTTTACGCAGCGCTTTACAACATTAGGGCAGACAGTACAAGTACAATACAATTCAATACAGGAGGAATCAGAGGGCCCTGCTCGTGAGAGCTTACAATCTAGGAGGGAGGGTCAAGTTATACAAAAGGGTAATAGCTGTGGGGGATGAGCTAATGGAGAAAATAGTGCAGTTGTTAGATGGAGGCAGGATAGGCTTCTCTGAAGAGGAAAGTTTTCAGGGAACGCCTAAAAGTGGATACATTTGGAGACAGTCTGACAGATTGGGGTAGGGAGTTCCAGAGGATAGGCGAGGCTCGGGAGAAGTCCTGGAGGCGGATATGGGAGGAGGTGATGAGGGAGCTAGAGAGCAGGAGGTCTTGAGAGGAACGGAGATGGCGATTAGGTTGGTAATTTGAGACTAGGTTAGTGATGTAGCTGGGGGCACAGTTGTGGATGGCTTTGTAACTTATTGTTAGTATTTTGAATTTAATCCGTTGGGCGAGTGGTAGCCAATGGAGGGATTGGCAGAGAGGGGTAGCAGACACTGAGCGTTTTGTAAGGTGGATGAGTCTGGCAGCAGCATTCATGATGGACTGAAGGGGGGGATAGTCTATTTAAAGATAAGCCAATGAGGAGTGAGTTGCAGTAGTCAAGGCGAGAGATAACCAGGGAGTGAATCAGGAGCTTTGTGGTTTCCTTGGTTAGAAAGGGACGTAGTTTAGAGATGTTGTGGAGGTTGAGGCGGCAAGCTTTGGAAAGTGATTGGATGTGGGGCCGAAAGGAGAGTTCAGAGTCCAGGATAACACCTAGCACCCTGACATGAGGATGGTTGTGCCATTGCTCTTGACAGAGAAGTCCAGGGAAGAGGCACGTGAGGGAGGAAATATTATAAGCTCGGTTTTGGACAAGTTGAGTTTGAGGAAGTGGTGTGACATCCATACAGATATGTCGGTTAGTAAGTTAGTGATTTGTGAGGAGACTGATGGGGTGAGTTGAGGGGTGGAGAGATAGATTTGTGTGTCATCAGCATAGAAATGATATTGAAAGCCGTGAGAGGCTATCAGCTGACCCAGGGAAGAGGTGTAGATTGAAAATAAAAGAGGTCCAAGAACAGAACCTTGGGGGACCCCAACAGAGAAGGGAAGAGGAGTGGAGGAAGTAGAATTGTAAGTGACACTGAAGGTGCGTTGGGATAGGTAGGATGAGAGCCACTGAAGAGCACAGTCACGGAGACCGAGGGAGTAAAGTTTTTTGAGGAGGATAATGCATATATATATATATATATATATATTATGCATTATGTGCAGAGGACAGGGCCCAATATTTTAAATTTTTTTTTTTTACATAATGCTCAAGCTGAAATATATACAAAGAGGAATAAGTCAAAAGAATGGTTCACCTTTCTCTCACAGCTCCCTGACTGTTAAGCTCAAACAAGAACTGTATAACGTTTTAAGTAGAGAGAGACAGTCTGAAAGGATTCACAATCCTCTGTGATCATTTACCATGGTACCATTACCATATATGTATATATATATATATATATATATATATATCTCTCAATTAAAATAAAAAAATACAAAATGTACAATTATATATATATATATATATATATATATATATATATATATATATATATATATATATACATTTTTTTTTTTGTATACTGTATTTATATATATATATATTTTTTTTAAGTCCCGTGATAAAGGATTCACAGAGGATTCTGTGTTTTCCGAAGAAAGAGCTCACTAGAATCTGCTTACCTTCTTCAGACTGTATCTCTCTAATTGAAACTTCATACAGATGTCTGCGTTTATCAGGCAGGGAGCATATACTGTATACAGAGATCTCTCTCTCTCTCTCTCTCTCTCTCTCTCTCTCTCTCTCTCTCTCTCTCTCTCTCTCTCTCTCTCTCTCTCTCTCTCTCTCTCTCTCTCTCTCTCTCTCTCTCTCTCTCTCTCCCTCTCTCTCGAGAGATTTATGTATAATAAATATTATAAAACCTTAGAATATAAAATGTAAAAGTATTAAATATATGAAGTAAAATACTGCAGCTTGTTAGTTCTTCTTTTACATAAAATAAAATGAGCAATCTTCTGGGCCATCATGTTACATCCCATCCCGGTGTTGGTGATGATCTTCATGCTGCGGAGAGTAGTGCTAGTGTTAGAATGATATTGTTAATCCTTGTAGCATTGGAGCATCCCCATAAGGTGTGTACATGACAGCGTGGGCTCAGAGGAAGTGGGTTAAAAAAAAAAATGCTTCCTGTCATTCAACCTGCAAAAGGACTATCGGGGAACAGCTTCAGAGACTAGGTTAATAATGTATGTATAATGTATAAATATGTATTTATTTATTTTTATTAAAACTTTCTAAAAACCATAATGCTGTGTACACACGAGCGGAATGTCCGACAGAAAAAGTCAGATGGGAGCTTTACATCGTATATTCCGATCGTGTGTGTGCCCCGTCGGACTTTTTACGTCGAAAATTCTGACGGACCTAGAAAGAGAACATGTTCTAAATTTTTCCGACGGAACCAATTCCTATCGGGAAACCCGCTCGTCTGTATGCTGCTCCGACGGACCAAAAACAACGCATGCTCTGAAGCAAGTACGAGACGGAATCTATTGGCTACTGGCTATTGCACTTCCATTTTCTAGTCCTGTCGTACGTGTTGTATGTCACCGCGTTCTGGACAGTCGGAATTTGGTCTGATCGTGTGTACGCAAGACAACATGAGCGGAATTCTGTCGGAACTCCATCGGAAAAACCTTCAGAGTTTATTCCGACGGGAAAACCGGTCGTGTGTACAGGGAATTAGAGTTTTCCTTTAAGGATACTAAGGATAAATACATTGTACCCTACCTGTATCTGAGATTTTTTTTTTTTACCAACTTTTTTTTATTAAAGTATATAAAATACACATTAGTGTGACAAGATACAAAAGAGAGCAAATGTCACTGAGACATTTTTAAAAGGAGAGTTTAACTAGTGATGTCACCCACAGCTGTTAGAAGGATCACTGAGCACACATCCCCGGATATTATGGACATTTCTTAGTGTTTTTTTTTTATCTTGACTGTTCCCCTTTAATTACATAGATTGCATATTTTGTCACACAATGGGGGGTAAGAAACACTGATGGGGGGGCAGTTAGAGTTACATTGTATATTGTTCTGCACAACAATGCAAGGGCAAACAGCTCTGGGCTATTAAGGAACATTATATATTCTGTCACCCAGCAGGAGAGAGAACCCTCACGGTGCATCCTGTTCAAATAGCATACCAGGAGCAAGATCAAGTCACATTTACTAGTATTAACTTTTTTTTTTATCACTTTAAAAGCCATTAAGAATGTTCCATCTAGTTTTCCTGTAAGTGTTGTTTTTTTTTTTTTTTTTTAATTTTAATTTTTTTTTTCCTTTTTACTTAAATCCACTTTTCGATTTAATTAGCTAATTTCATTCTAGAATATCTTGCTTGATTCAGATTACCATCCATTAGTGTGATAGAGGCTTAACGTCAGCCGCTCCCTGACTGGCACGCACCGGCTCTGTTTTGCTCAGTCAAGGTTGTTGTGTTGAGAGGATGAGCACACTGTGTGACCCCGGCTCCTGTAATAGATTCAGGCAAGTCAAGCAAGTTTGCAAGGCTTTACCCTGTTCCTTACTCTTGCTGTCTTGCTGGGGGGCTTCAAGTATAACGTTGGATAAAATTCCCTCTTTTTCTTGGTAAAATTCATTTGTTGACACAGCATGCTCAACTGCGCCAAGTATGTTCCTACATGGTATATGAGTGGTGCAATAAAAAATGAATATATAAACCTCATTTTTGCACCTCTTGCCATCATTTCAAGTGGCTTTAGGAGTAGGTTTTGATTTGATAAAATTCTACAGAGGAACGCATTCAAAAAATGTTTTGGTCTTGAAAAACCCTGCTGAAACCAATCCATTGGTGTCCAGTGGGACCCTTTGGTGGCTAGTGGGAAGAACACCCCTTACATTATAGGTCACTGGGAATAATGCTCTATACTTTGGTGTTCATTGGGGAAAATGGTCCTTAGATTGGAAGTCAGTGGGAAGAATGCCCCTTAATTTGGTGGTCAGTGGGAAAAATGTCCTTTACTTTGGTTGTCATTGGGAAGAATGCTCCTTGCATTGGTGATCAATTGGAAGAATGCTTCTTACATTGGTGGTTAGTGTGAAGAATGTTCCTTAAATTGGTGGTCAGTCGGAAGAATGGTCCTTACATTGGAGGTCATTGGGAAGAATGGTCCTTACATTGGTGATCAGTGGGAAGAATGTTCCTTACGTTGCTGGTCATTGGGAAGAATGGTCCTTACATTGGTGATCAGTGGGAAGAATGTTCCTTACGTTGCTGGTCATTGGGAAGAATGGTCCTTACATTGGTGATCAGTGGGAAGAATGCTTCTTACATTGGTGGTTAGTGTGAAGAATGTTCCTTAAATTGGTGGTCAGTCGGAAGAATGGTCCTTACATTGGAGGTCATTGGGAAGAATGGTCCTTACATTGGTGATCAGTGGGAAGAATGTCCCTTACATTGGTGGTCAGTGGGAAGAATGCCCCTTACATTGGTGATCAGTGGGAAGAATGTTCCTTACATTGGTGATCAGTGGGAAGAATGTTCCTTACGTTGCTGGTCAGTGGGAAGAATGTTCCTTACATTGGTGATCAGTGGGAAGAATGTTCCTTACGTTGCTGGTCAGTGGGAAGAATGCTCCTTACATTGGTGATCAGTGGGAAGAATGTCCCTTACATTGCTGATCAGTGAGAAGAATGTTCCTTACATTGGTGATCAGTGGGAAGAATGATCCTTACTTTGGTGGTCAGTGGGAAGAATGTTGCTTACATTTTATGGTTTGTTGGAAGAATGCCTCTTAATTTGGTGGTCGGTGAGAATATTGCTCCTTGCAGTAGTGGTCATTTGGAAGATTGTTCCTTACATTGGTGGTCAGTGGGAAGAATGTTCAGGGAACACAAAAGGGGAGAGGTATACTAGGTAAGCCTCCCTAGGTCAGACTTTAAAGGCATACGAAACAATAACGAAGTATGAAAAAATAACAATATTTATTAAAAAATTACATATAGTAATGAAGCATTCAAGAATTAAAAATCATATAACATGATACAAAATATACAGTAAGCCCTTGTGCATCGACGCGTTTCACAGTTAGGCTTCTTCAGGACACATTCAAGGTTTCAAAGATAATAAAAGAAAGAACGGATCTCACTGTCTGAAACAGAACATATTTGTTTTAAAATCTCATATACACATATATTAAAAGAACACTTGTCTGTCCACAGAGAAGAGCCAAGACACATATAGGTACAGGAGACCAAACACAGAAGGAAATTACCTTGTAGCAAAATAAGCCCTATATATAGAAATATACAAAGGTATCCGAAAAGGAGACGATGATCTTGATGATCTAAATATATAGATATTTTCGGAAAAGACCAGATCTAACAATCAATATATAGTCATATGATCAGACAAATATCACAATACCCTATATATATCCATAAACACAATAGCGACCAAAGGTCCTAAGTATTAAGGTAAAATTAAAAGTAGTACCTGTTATAATAAGTAGATGGAAAATATTGGCCTGTTAATTTCAGGACAGGGGCAAAACTGTGCCATCAAAAGCATCCAGAACCCGTGGCCACAGTAGGAAGTACTAAAGCTTTAACGCCAACAAATGCCTGATTGCTGACGGAGTATAAACTCCTACACACCAGCAGATAATATGGTCCTTTTATAGTGATCTAAAAAATAATAAAGGTCAGAAAATGTATATTTAGTTCAGAGCATCCACAAAATGATAAAGATATTCCTTAAAAGCTTGTAGAATAAGGTTACTCACTACTGGAATAGACACATAATAATTGGCCTCTGGGAGATAGTTTTCCACTGATCACAAAGCAGATAGGGAGATCCAGTCCATTTATACCCCCTCATGAAATTTGCACCAAACAAAACAAGCCACGTGCCGCCAATGACATAATATCGCGGTGCGAGATAGAAAAAGGCGCCATTTTGTATGCGTAAGTCCGACCTAGGGATTCTTAGCTAGTATCCCTCTCCCCCTTTGTGGCTATGTGAGTGCTTTCTCTTTTTCTATATATGGGAAGAATGTTCCTTATATTGGTGGCCAGTGGGAATATTGTTCCTTTTACAGTGGTCAGAATCCCAGTTATACAGAAAGCTAAAAAGATTACCAGTGTTACACAGTTGGCCCTGCCAAGTGGCATTGGCCTTGGAATTCTGCTGGCACCATCAAATAAGAGGGAATTCAGCTACAGACTAAGGAACCCCAGGCAACCTTTGAAGGAATCCCAGGGTTCTTCAGAAAACTGGTTGAGAATGGCTGCCTTAAACATTGATCTGAGAAAGGGTAAAGGGCTACAGGGCCCTAATTCAGACTTTACAGGCAAGATGGACAATGATATGGTACAAAAATATATTTTATTAACAATAAGTCATATCAAACAGGTCAAGTAAAAAAAGAAATAAAAACATACGATAGGCATATGATAGTAATGAGTATCTAGTGTAAACAAGAGAGTTGACACCAAATAAATGGCAGCGAGCCCCTGTGCGTCAACGCATTTTGCTGTTTTGCTTCATCAGGACACACTTGGGGGTAGTTGGTGACCACAAAAAAATATCAGAGATCAAGTCCAGGTTGGACAAAGAATGATGAATTAACTTGCCCCGCAGTGGTTGGATACAAAACAAAGTAGCTATGGCTGCTCACGCTTTCTCTGGTGCTTCCGGGTTGAGTGACACCTGACATCATTCAACCCACTTCCTGAGAGCCCAGGGCAACAAGGCCCTGTTCCATTCCCTGCATTCATAAGAGAAAGAAAGTGGTGCCGCTCCATTCAGCATTCATGACCTGCCCACATCCGGAAGAAGAAAAGGGTCAAGTGGGTGCACATTGTTTTTTAATGGTGCTCCTGGGAAGGGCAAGAGGGAGAGATCCCAAGTCTTGAGTTGACCTTTCAACATGTAGCCACAGTTAGCAACAGAGCATCTTGTGATAAGTTACTGTCTGCGCTTCCTGCCGAGAAAACTGATCAAACGAAAGCATAAAACACTCTGTATTGATAACCGGCAATAAAACTGCCGCGCAGTACAAAGAATTGAGATTACTGTAACAGCTTGAGAATTCCAGGAGAGAGCAAAGTCACTAGAAGATAGGGAAAAAAATGTATTGTCACCAATGACAGGGGACATAAAACTAGTGGGAAAAGGCCCAAGAAATATGCACATATCAAAGTCTTAAAAGCACCTTACACAATGGCAATTAGCATTGGGCAGAGGAAAGGAACTGCCATTGAGATGCACTCCATTATGATTAGCGGATCAGAGGTCGCTGCTAACAGCGGTTGATGGGACACATTATATGTTCTGATAGTAACTCACAACTGCTGCTTCACATCAACAGAGATCTTATCGCAGTTTTATACTGCAACAACTTATTCAAACTTACCAAGCTCCCATTGAAGGAGCTTTGTTATATCTGTTGGATAAGTGCAAAAAAAAAAAAAAAATACCAAAAAATTCAGAACTGCCCTCAGACTTGTTAGAAACTATTCCCTGGCACATATATACCGTAAGGTGTCATGTGTTGCTGGGAAAAAATGTACAGTCTATACCAATACCAGCTTCAATCCTTCACCTCTGTCCTCTTCCTATTCCTTTGGCCCCTGAGTTCTTCCATTTGAATATAAAACACCCCCTTGTTGTGGAAATGAGGAGAGAAGGAGTTCATTAGCATGCATTTTTTTCTTTTATTTACACAATTTCTGTCCTAGGGTGACAATATTCATTGTCCATGAGTAAGCTCCGGTGAGTGGAGTGAAATGCGTTGGGGACATGGTCTGGTGGGGGTCCAGGCTGAGACTGCCATTTACTATCAGACAGCAGGTCTTGACTTGATGTGCGTCTCCCAGGACACCTAGTCACTCTCTACCAATGTTTATTCAACCTACTGTATCTGGACCACAGAAACAGGATAGGACTACAGAACACCCTCCCTCTCATCTTCTTCATAACATGAAGGGTAGGGCTCTGTAGTCTTAACATAGAGGGGCAGGGCACTGTAGTCCTCAAAGATTAGTAAGAACAATCCCAGATAGCAAGCAATTGCGCTGCAAGTTTAGAAGTAATTTGCTAAGCCATTGCTAGACTTGCTGGGCTTCACAAGTTTGTTGCACAATTGCAGCAAGTCCACATTGCATGACTCCAGATCAAATTTCTTTGCAAACATTCTGCAAGTCTTCTGCAAGTTCTGGTTCAGTTATGTTGTGCAATAGTCATCCCACCACAGGGAGTCACTGTGGCTGAATTTTCATGCTGTAGACTTGCAGAGCTCTTGCTGTAGACTCACCACTGCAACTTTGCTCTTACTAGAGACTTGCCACGCAAATTTGCTACAAAGCACATGATTAGAGCCTGAGGCTCTCTTCGGCTTCAAAAAAGGGTGGGCTCGGGGGCCCCCAGGCCCACCCACTTGTGTGACAATAGAGAATTAATATTCACTATTGTCTTCCTGCTTCTCCTCCTGGTCAATCAGGAAGCGGGGGAGTTTCAGGACCCACTTCGGCCGGGAGGAGAAGCAACAGCCCCGGAGTGAGGAGTGAGATCCCTGTCATCTGCCTCCTAAGGTAAGAAGCCCTCTGTTCGTCCATCTCCCGCACGCGGGGGGGGGGGTTGATCACCTCCTTAACGTCCGGCTCACGCAGGGGGATCGCCATCCTTCAGTCCTCCTCCGGCGAGGGGGGATAGGGGTGGGGGATGCCGGAGTCACCGCCTACCCATCCATCTCCTGCTGGGGGAGGGTTATCATTGGTTGCCACCACCCCCCCCCCCAAATATTGAGCACCAGCCGCCACTGCTGGGATGTACAGTAACTGATAAGAACACTGCACAGGCAGAAGGTACGGAAAGTTATTACCTCATAAGATTTCTGGCAGGATCCACAGGTATCATTTTGCACTTATTGAACAGATATAACAAAATCGTATATTAAACAAAAGGGACTGGATAAGAGACATTGATTGTTAGGGTTTGCGTACACTTTAACGATAATTCAAACCTCTAATTGGAACCATTTTGACAACCTTTTGGTTGACATTATTGATGACATCACTGGAAATATTTTGTGCCAAAATGTAACAACCCATCAATAACTTGATGGCAAAATATGCAATGATAAGAACCAGCCAAGAGTGCCTAACGCGATATTATCTAAGCGTCAATTTTTTTTAAAGTTGATGTTCTTCCCCAATTCATTAGCCGTCACGGCGATTGGCTGCCACGACCAATCGCTCTATCCACCTGATTAAAGCTATGCCGGCTATGGCTGCGGTAAGCGAGCCTGCAAAGGACGAGCAGACAAGCGATGAGCCATGAACGTGTCCCACTCAATGGGTCTTTGCAGTCAGGAGCGCATTAAATGATCACCTATGTTCCTTAGTCAATGCAGTGAGAAGCAAATTAATGCACACTTAATGATGCATCTACTTCTTTCTGCAGTGTCTGGGACATGGCGTTCTGTTTAAGTATACATTATTAAGCCACGTTAAAGGCGGATAGTCAGAGCTAAGTTACATTAAGGCCCCAGCCCATGGAATGTGGCGCTTTTCTGCAGACTGTAACAGGGATGGTAATTACCAAACAGGCAATGGTGATGGATGAAATGATACTGTGGAATATATATATATTATACAGCACCAACAACTTACACAATGCTTTACATACTGTACATCATATCAGTCCTTGCCCTCAAGAAGCTTACAATCTAAGGTCCCTATCGCACATGCATGCACAAACATAATAGGGCCAACTTGGACAGGAGCCAGTTCACCTACCAACATGTCTTTGCAGTGTCAGAAGAAACCAACACAAGCACAGGAATAGTATGTAAACTCCATGCAGTTACTGTCCTGACCGGGACTCACACTATGGACTCCAGTGCTGCAAATCAGAAGTACTTACCACTAACTAAGCAACTATGGTGTCCTTATACTTCATAATAAACTTTACATTTGTGCAATAGTTTGTAGCAGAAGAGGGTTAGAGTTGGGAGCGGCTTTGGGATTAGAGTTAGGAGAGGATTAGAGTTAGGACTTTAGGTGTAGAAGGTTATGGTTGGGGCTGAAGGCTTTGAATTTGGAGAGGGTTATGGTTAGGACTTCAGCGTTAGAGTTAGGAAAAGGTAAAAGTTAGGGCTTTAGGCTCAGAATTGGGACAAGGTTATGGTTGGGGCTTTAGGCTTAGGGTTATGAGAGAATTATGGTTAGGGCTTTAGGGTAAGAGTTAGGAAAAGGTAAAAGTTAGGGTTTGAGGTTTAGAGTTAGAAGAGGATTATGGTAAGGACTTTTGGGTTAGAGTTAGGAAAGGGTACTGGTTAGGGCTTTAGACTTAGAATTTGGAGAAGGTTATGGTTAGGGCTTTAGGGTTAAAGTTAGACGAGGGTTATGGTTAGGGCTTAAGGGTTAGAGTTTGTAGAAGGTTATGGTTAGGGCTTCGAATTCAGAGAGGGTTATGGTTAGGACTTTAACGTTAGGAAAGGATAATGGCTTGGTATTTTGACTTAGAATTTGGAGAGGGTTATGGTTAGGGGTTTAGGTTTAGAGTTAGGAAAGGATTATGGTTAGGATTTTAGATTTACAGTTAGGAAAGAGTGATGGTTGGGGCTTTAGGCTTATGCCCCGTACACACGGTCGGACTTTGTTCGGACATTCCGACAACAAAATCCTAGGATTTTTTCCGACGGATGTTGGCTCAAACTTGTCTTGCATACACACGATCACACAAAGTTGTCGGAAAATCCGATCGTTCTAAACGCGGTGACGTAAAACACGTACGTCGGGACTATAAACGGGGCAGTGGCCAATAGCTTTCATCTCTTTATTTATGCTGAGCATGCGTGGCACTTTGTCCGTCGGATTTGTGTACACACGATCGGAATTTCCGACAAAGGATTTTGTTGTCGGAAAATTTTATCTCCTGCTCTCCAACTTTGTGTGTCAGAAAATCCGATGGAAAATGTCCGATGGAGCCCACACACAGTCGGAATTTCCGACAACACGCTCCGATCTGACATTTTCCATCGGAAAATCCGACCGTGTGTACGGGGCATTCGAGTTAGGAGAAGGCTATAGTTAGGGCTTTAGACTTAGAATATGGAGAAGGTTGTGGTTAGGGCTTTAGGGTTAGAGTTAGAAGAGGGTTATGGTTAGGGCTTTAGGGTTAGAGTTAAGAGAGCGTTATGATTAGGGCTTTAGAGTTAGAGTTGGGAGGGGGTTATGGTTAGGGCTTTAGGTTTAGAGTTAGTAGAGGATTATGGTTAGAACTTTAGGTTTAGAGTTAGGAGAAGATTATGGTTAGGACTTTATGGTTAGAATTCAAAAAGGGTTATGTTTAGGGCTTTAGGGTTAGAGTTAGGAAAGGATTATGGTTAGGTTTTGAGGGTTGGAGCTAGAAGAGGATTACGGTTAGGGCTTTCATTTTAGAGTTAGGGAAGGGTTAAGGTGACTGAGAAGTTACTTCTGAAAGACTCTGTCCAAGTTCTCTAATGAGGACCCTCTTATCATTCTTCTCAAGGTCCCTTTAGAAACAAATCTGAGCCTAACTGATATCTCTCTGCAGTCCAGTAAACTACTTCTTTGTATTCTGAAGCTTCACTAAAAACCAATTTACACCTACATTTGGGGGTGGTAAAAATGGGTAGTTGAGCTGCGTTTTTGCTGCATTCCAACCTCTCCCCCTTAAGCTGCAAAGGCAACTGTATTGTATTTTTTTCATAGTTATGCGTTAAGCCCCTGCCTATGGGAATCAAAAATTCGGAGGCACCACAAAAAAAAAAAAAAAAACCTAAAAGAGTTTCATTTGAAAACCCGACACTAACGCGTTTTAGATTCACAGACAGAAAAGTTTTCTGTCTAAAAAAAAAAAAAATGCTCAGAGTCTTCTGTTTAATCGTATCTCAAGCGTGAGAATCATTTTAATTAGGTCCCAAAAACCTAATCCTATTTAGTCTCTAAAACGAAGACTAAAAGAACAGCTCGTTTAAATATTAATTTTTTTTTTCATTCAAATATAAACCTCGGAGACCCCAAGTCAACTCTTGCTTGGATGCTAAATTAATAATAAAATCCTAACATTTTCAAAAGCAATTTTTTTTTTTTCTTTGCGTATTCAAATAACGTCCTCTGACAGCACGATGAAAAGTCGGTGTGCGCGGCTTCGTGGTTTTTCAGGAAGAAAGTGCTTCTTTGGCGTTCTCAGAGGACAGATTAAAATAGCTTAGATCCATTAGGGTAAAATGCAGATGACTACCACACCCACCGCGGGGAATTCACGCTGCGCCGTTCACGTGTGTTTTATTACAGTAAAACGCGCGCCGCTGGATGATTACTGCGTTTTGCTGCAATCTCCATCCCTCTCTTGTCTGATCATCAGCCCAGCACTGCCATTCAGGGGTTAGTTAAGGCCAAGAGCTGATTCACAGCCGAGAAACGAGAATGTAAAGTGGGAAAGAGGAAAAAAAAAAAACTCTTTTCAGCTACAGAAAAGCCCTTGAATCCTTTTTAAGCTGTGATGTGTTTGAAAAGAGAAGGTTCAACCTAATTACATCTATAATGTGTGTGTGTCTATTTTTTTTTTCTTTTACAAAATTCTTTTTCATGTGTGCAGCTGGAATATTGAAATATTTATTAAGAAAATCACCCAATAAATATGCTGGAATGGAACATTGAGCCATGAAAGGGACAGGGGAGAGACATGTATCTGCCCAAAGCTTGTTCGGATTCACCAAGCAACCTTGCGCCCAAAAGAGAGGAAGTGGCACAACTGGTTAAATGGTGTAGTATAAACAACCTGTTCCTTAATGTAAGCAAAACAAAGGAGGCTGTGATGGATTTCAGGAGAAATTCTGTTGACCACCCCCCCCTGACCATCGATAGCTGGAGAGAGTAATGCCCCGTACACACGATCTGATTTTCCGACAACAAATGTTGGATGTGAGCTAGTTGGTGGAAAGTCCGACCGTGTGTATGCTCCATCGAACATTTGTTGTCAGACTTTCCGCCAACAAATGTTGGATAGCAGGTTCTCAAATTTTCCGCCAACAAAACTTTGTTGTCGGAATTTCCGATTGTGTGTACACAAGTCCGTCGCACAAAAGTTCACGCATGCTTGGAATCAAGCAGAAGGAGCCACACTGGCTATTGAACTTCCTTTTTCTCGGCTCATCGGTTGTACGTCTTGTACGTCACCACGTTCCCAAGTTTGTAATTGTTGGCCAACATTTGTGTGACCGTGTGCATGCAAGACAAGTTTGAGCCAACAACCTTTGAACAAAAGCCCACGGTTTTGTTGGCGGAAAGTCCGATCATGTGTACGAATCATTAGCAGTATTAATTTCCTGGGAGTGCCCACCTCAGAGGAGGTGTGTGCCATGGGAAAAGTGGGGAAAGTGAGAACATGCCTTGGAGAGAAAAGGCGAAAAAAAGACTGTTCTAAAGAAAGAGACTGGCTTGCTTATTGGCTTGCAGAGCTATGCCTGAGGAAACTTATGCAACCACTGGGAGAACATGCATACTCCATGCAGGTAGTGTCATTATTGGGATATAAACTGATGATCCTGGTGCTTCAAGGCACAAGTGCCAATATCATAATAGGACACAGATTTAATCCTCATGACCAATAGATCTATCACTACCAAAGCCCTGAAGACGGGGGAGCCCAAGTCTTCTGAATTGCATTGGCTGTCATTTATGGCATACCCTGAAAAAAATGATCATTGTTTTCCATTGGAGTTTCAAGACATTTTATTCATGCATGGTGCTCCTCACCTACCTCTATAATCTTCACATGCTTGACAGGTCCCACTCTGAGGACCGTTCGTGAGTCAAGCCACCACACACCTACCCAAGTACCCATCACAATAAGTTCTAGCCTTACCTTACACATACACAAGTTTTCATCCTGATTGGACTAAGAATGTAGAAGGCAGGCACTCTAAGGGCTGACAATGCAGATCTGTGTCGTGGGATGGGGATGTCTTATCCACCACCAACAAGGTATAGCACAGTGGTCTCCAAACTGTGGTCCTGGGACCAGATGTGACCATTTGTTTGCCTCTATCTGGCCTTTGGGCACTATTCCAGCCACAACTGAAACTAATGATGGGGCACCATTCCTCCCACTGACACTAATGATAGGTTATATATCTCCCACTAATATCAACAATAGGGCACCATTTCTTCCACTGATACTATTGCTGGCCATACACTATACAGAAAATCGGCCGAACCCATTTTCGAAAAACGAACGTTCGACCGTGACCGCAAACGATCGTGCCATCATATAATGTCCGATAATCTGTTCAGTGGACATGAATAAATAATTTTGTGTTCGTTTTTTTACATATACCTAGTGCAGGCAGTTCGGACGGGAAACACATTAACCTTGCAATTTATCGTACGTTCGGCAGAAATTTTCCAAACATGCCGTTCGTTTTTTTTCCACAAAAACATCACAAACGATTATCGATTTGTACCCACTAACTTGCCGAAAAACGAACGAAGTGTCCATACGAACGATTTTTCGGCCGATTTTTCGTATAGTGTATGGCCAGCATAACACTGGGGCACTAGTACTCCCAATGATGGGGCATTGCTTACTTACACTGATGCTGGAGCATTTTCTACTCCCAGTGGCCACAGTCTGACCCCTCCTAAAGTCTAAAGAACAGTAAACTGGCCCTTAACTTAGAAAGTTTGGAGACCCCTGGTCTAGCACGTAAACTACTAAGCTTTCATCCTGATTGGACAGAAAATGTGGGAAGAAGAAATTCTAAGGGCTGACACTGTCCAAGTTAAAAGTGACTATTAGAACTTAAAAGGGGATGGGTGCTGCAGGAAAAGGTTTCTGATGTCACTGCCCTGCCTCTCCACCTTGTCCTATCAGAGAATGATTTGCATTCATTGAGAGAATGCAAAATGGCACCTGTGTCCAGTGGGCGACTTCCTGTATTCCGAATGCAGCAGGGCAGCATGGGACCTGGAAGCTAATGGAGATCACTGAAGTAGCAATGTCTACTACAGTTATTTCCAGCTTATAGAGCAGGGTTTCTCAACATGGGTTCCTTGAGAAGTTGTTAGGGGTTACTTGAGCTTTACTCAATATCTGCCTATTAGATAAGTTCCCCTTGACACCATTCATCTTTTTAGCTATCTGTAAGGGGGGGGGGAATTCTTCCCAATGACCACGGGTGTAAGGAGCATTCGTCCCACTGACTATCACACTTATGTAATGTGATCTGTAGATATAGTAATTTCTAGCAGGGGTTCACTAAGACTGGAATGTTATTTCAAGGGTTCCTCTGAGTTGAAAAGGTTGAGAAAGGCTGTTCTAGAGGAATCCCACAGGTATGGTACATGCATACTTTAGATTGGTCCAAGCTTGACTAATGCAACTATCTATAAAATATCCATACCTGGAATTCTTCTTTAATGATTTACAGCAGGGGTAGGCAACCTCGGCCCTCTAGCTGTGGTGAAACTACAAATCCCAGCATGCCCCTGCCTCTAGGAGTCATGCCTGTGATTGTTAGGGTCTTGCAATGTCTCATGGGACTTGTAGTTTCAAAACAGCTGGAGGACCAAGGTTGCCTACCCCTGATTTACAGTCACAAGATAGCTCCACAAGTTGGCTCCATGAATTTCTCCTTAACATAAACAGTCTATATGAGGACTACCAAAATATTCTCCAACATGTCACCCCTTCCGGCAAAGGGCCCATCTAAGCTTTTTAACTTTGCGGGAAAAAAACATTTCTGTCTTTATCAAGTCTACCTTGAAATAAACCCGAACATTTCCTCAGTCTGCTTGAACAAAAGGTGTCTGAAAAAAGCCAAAAAAAAAATTTCCCTGGCTAATGGGAGCTTCATTCATTATTGAAGAGATGACTTATCTGAATGTAAAAATATGGAGGTAATAAAGTGACTGAGAAGTATGGCGGAGACCCGGAGCAAGGCAAGGAGCGTCGCCTTTCAATTCCACTTAATATATAAAACCAACAGCGGGCTGGGAGCCAAATTCATAAGGGGAGCCGGCAGAAAATACCAATATTTTTCTTAGCTACATCTGATGCTGTTTGATTCATAAGCAGTTGTACCATCGGGCTTTATTAAATAAAAATAAATACCGCAGTGTTTCCATTGGAAGTACATCGAAATAAAACAATGAGCTCGGGCCGAGGCGAGGAAATAGATTCTCAGTCTCATCAGGGATTCTTCTGTTTGAAGAAGCAATGTGGGAAAAATACTGTTTACTCATTTTTAACTATCTTATAGATGTAATCATTTGCATTCTTGGCTCTCTTAAGGCGGCTGCCAGACCTGCGTCTCTGCTTAATAAGAAAAGGGAAAAAAAAAAAAAAGGCGCCTGTAGAGAGAATAACATCAGGGGTCAAACAAGTGCAGGGAGATGCTGTGGAGTTTTAGTGGCATCTGAGATGGGGTCATGGTGTGACCATTCTTTGATGGCATGGTTTTTGAATCAGGGTCAATGAGAGCTTGCAGGGCTTGATACCAGATTTTTCTTTGCTGCGGCTCAGTAACGCTCACAGGTCAGGTCCACAGGTGTGCACCCCGAAGCTCAGACATATTTGTGTGTGTGTGTGCATGTGTATATACAGTATACTGACGGTGTCAGCAGAGCAATGGATGGTGTCAGTAGGGCAGATATTTGTGTCAGCAGGGCAGTGGACAGCTCCAGTAGCTTTTATTTTTTACATTTTTTGGACATTTTGTAAGGAGCCCCATTAGGGGGCTTTGGTGAAATCTTTAGGCATCAGCATACCAAGACATTTTGGAGAAGTTCATGCTCCCAACTTAGTGAGAACAGTTTGGGGATGGCCCCTTCCTGTTCCAACATGACTGCGCACCAGAGCACAAAGCAAGGTCCATAAAGACATGGATGAGTGAGTTTGGGGTGGAACTTGACTGGCCTACACCTCAACCTGATAGAACACCTTTGGGATGAATTAGAGTGGAGACTGCGAGCCAGGCCTTCTCGTCCAAAAAAGGTGCCTGACCTCACAAATGTGTTTCTGGAAGAATGGTCAAACGTTCCCACAGACACACTCCTAAACCTTGTGGACAGCCTTCCCAGAAGAGTTGACACTGTTATAGCTGCAATGGGTGGGCCAACTCAATATTGTACCCTACGGACGAAGAAGGGATGCCATTAAAGTTCATGTGCGTGTAAAGGCAATATATTTGACAATATAGTGTATTTTACACATCATTAATTCTTTGCCAAACTATGGCAGAAATTTTAAATTTTCTGTTATTTTTTCATTAACGGCTTTATAGGTCTATTAGGCCCCATTCACATTTTGCGCAAGGGGAATGAGCACGCACGCTTTTTGTTGTCCAATTTTCACGCAATTTTACGCGTCTCAATTTTGACAATATAGTGTATGACTCTGGTGCCCAGAGAGCTGGCCCATAGAATTGCAGGGATATGAGTGAACGTTTATTTATAGACATACATACATGCAAGCAATGGATTAATAGAAAGTTCATTTAAAGAGGAACTTCTGCCCCCTTTCATTTGGTCCTGCCCCTCCCTCCAGAGCCGCCATTGCCATTGTTCTGGAGTTTGCTCAGATATGCTGAAGGGCTCTGACTGGCCTTCGGGACCCTTTGTCTCTTCTGTGCACCTGCACAACCAAGCGGGACGGGGTTGCAAAAAAACGGAAGAGCTGCATTGTAGCACAAAATATTGATTACCGTATATACTCGAGTATAAGCCGACCCGAATATAAGCCGAGGCACCTAATTTTACCACAAAAAACTGGGAAAACTTATTGACTCGAGTATAAGCCTAGGGTGAGAAATGCGCAGCCACTGTAAGTGGAAAAGAGGGTCAACAATACCCATTTGCAGCCTCACTGTGCCCATTTGCAGCCATAGGTCCCCCGAACTTCAGACTCGGTAGTTAAGGGTTCCTAGATGCACATTAGCTGCAGCCAAAATTTGGGATCTCTGGAGCCAAAGGGTCCCGAAATGACATTGTTGCAGATGGACACAGTTGACCGACTTTGGGGTCCTGTATTTCGGGGGCCACTTGGTGTTAGGAACCCCAAATTTGTTGTGCAAACCCAGTGGAACTAGCACCACAATATATCCAAAGTTCCTAGCACCAAGTGGCCCCGAGATATGGGGCCCCAAAGTTGGTTCGGAAAATGTCAAGCACTTTTCTGCAGCAGACTTTGATGGCATGGTTTTTGAATCAGGGTCAATGAGAGCTTGCAGGGCTTGATACCAGATTTTTCTTTGCTGCGGCTCAGTAACGCTCACAGGTCAGGTCCACAGGTGTGCACCCCGAAGCTCAGACATATTTGTGTGTGTGTGTGCATGTGTATATACAGTATACTGACGGTGTCAGCAGAGCAATGGATGGTGTCAGTAGGGCAGATATTTGTGTCAGCAGGGCAGTGGACAGCTCCAGTAGCTTTTATTTTTTACATTTTTTGGACATTTTGTAAGGAGCCCCATTAGGGGGCTTTGGTGAAATCTTTAGGCATCAGCATACCAAGACATTTTGGAGAAGTTCATGCTCCCAACTTAGTGAGAACAGTTTGGGGATGGCCCCTTCCTGTTCCAACATGACTGCGCACCAGAGCACAAAGCAAGGTCCATAAAGACATTTTCCGAACCGACTTTTGGGCCACTTGGTGTTAGGAACCCCAGCTTTGGATATGTTGTATTGCTAGTTCCACAGGGTTTGCACACCAGATTTGGGGTTCCTAGCACCACGTGGCCCCTGAGATACGGGGCCCCAGAGTCAGTTCAGAAAATGTCATTCTCTGCTGCAGAAAAGTGCGTGACTCGAGTAATAGCCAAGGGGGGCATTTTCAGCACAAAAAAAAATTGTTGAAAAACTCGGCTTATACTCGAGTATATACAGTAAGTTAAAAAAATATATGAAATTAATATCCAAACGTGAGTGAGGGAGGCAAGAGAAGGCAAGGCAAAAAAAAGGATTTTAATTGAGAGTGAAGATCCGCTTTAAGAATCGGATATTTTGCAGCCTGGAATGACAATCTATTTTTCGGCAGGCCAAAAATAACTTTTCCCCTCTCGTAAAAGGCGTGCAATGCCAAAGTCTAAAAATGCTTTTTGTGAGAGAAACTCCATCAGCGCGCCCCCCCTTGGAAACATAAGACTCAGAACAGCGCTCCGGCATTCACTCATAAAGCGCGAACATCCTCAGAAATCGACTTTCTGGAGATTTCCTCCACATTCCAGGCATAACTATATCTGCTTACACATAAAAAATGCTTTTCCTGTTTATTAAAAATAGCAATGGTAGCGCTACTCAAGGACACAATGAAAATTGATCCGTATCTTCCTCTTCCTTGCCCTGTGAATATTCTCACCTTTCATTTTTTTTTTAATGCAAATTAATTGAAAAGAAATATGTACAATAGTTAAAAGAGGTTTTTTTTCTGTATTCTGTGCACATTGTATCGAATCCGGGAGCTATGTTAGTCATAGGCCACCTAAAGTGACACCACTAAACTCTAGTTGAAATGGAAAAAATTTACTAGGCATATGATAGCCCATAGGTTGTCCTGAAGGCTTTCATGTTTGTTCCAGTACCCCGAAGGAGTCCTGTTGTGGCATTATGTTCTGTTTGTCCTTTTGTTTTTCTTTTTTGTACTTACTTTCTAACAAAAATAATGGAAAAAAAAAAGGAAAATAAAAACAATTTTTGTATGTATACTTAACTCAAAAAAGTCCTTTCTATTGTTTTTTGAAATTCCTTTTTTTTTTTTGTGACCTGACTTCCTGTTAGAGGGTGGCTACGTATATTCTCCATGTTGCCACTGGATGTAGGAATGTAGCCACCCTCTCTTGTTTGCTTTTGTGATGGGCTAGTGCAGGGGTCTTCAAACTTTTCAGTACAAAGGCCACGTTGTATGTTTTATAGATATTTGTGCTCCAGAAAAAAAAAAAAAAGAATCCCATCAGAGTCCCCCTTACACCCAGATCCCAGAGTCCCCCTTACATCAGAGAACCCCATTACATCAGGGTCCCGATCAGATTCCCACCTTACATCAAGGTTCCCATCAGAGCCCCCCCCCCCCCTTACATCAGGGTCCCCATAAAATTTCCCCTTTTCATCAGGGTCCCTTTCATACATCAGAATCCCAATCAGGGTCCCCCTTACTTTAGAGTACCCCTTTCATCAAGGTCCCCATTAGAGTCCCCCTTACATCAGGGTCCCCATCAAAGCCCCCCCTTTCATCAGGGTCTCTTTCATACATCAGAATTCCAATCAGAGTCTCCCTTACTTTAGAGTACCCCTTTCATCAAGGTTCTCATTAGAGTCCTTCAATCAGGGTCCTCATCAGAGTCCCCCCTTACATCAGGGTCACCCTCAGAGTTCCCCCCTTGCATCAGGGTCCCCCCTTACATCAGGGTCCCCATCAAAGCCCCCCCATTCATCAGGGTCCCTCCTTACATCAGAGTGCCCCTTACATCAAGGTCCCCATCTGAGTTCCCTTTTACATCAGGGTCCCCCTATGCATCAGGGTCCCCATCAGAGTGCCACCTTACATCAGGGTCCCTCCCCAAAGGGAGTGAAATTCTTAGACAGTTGACACTGCAGCAGATGCCCCATTTGCCATCACCACTTGCTTCAGTGGCAATCTAAAATTTTGGACTCCCCATCACTTTCTGTTTCGGCAACAGAAAGAGAAAAAAAATAGAATGAAGCTCCCCAGGCAGGGCACAGAGGGTCTAACTGTTCCACATTCTATCCAAAACAACATGTTTAGCCTTTACATGCACTTTAGGGTAAAATGAAGAAACTTTGGACTTCAGGGACAGCCCTCCTGCATGTGCACTACAGGATCACAAGAGGGAACCAGTTTTCTTCTTTGGGGAGGTGAATTTTGTAGAATTTTGTATAAAAAGACATGCATTGACAAACAGCGAAAAAGCTTTCAAACAAGCCCCCACTGACCTCTGTACTTACAGGCACTGTGGAAGAATCCATCCTCAAACCTTACAGCAAAAACACTTTCACTTTCATTTTTCTTAGTAGCTGTTTTGCTACCTCCTTCCAGCAGTGATATGGAAACCTCCCAGCCTTCTAATCTTTAGGTCCCTTTCAAACGGGGCGGACTTCATTTCAATCAGCAGGGGATCAGCTCACAGATCTGATCGGAGCAGAGCGGGTGGATGACACATCCGTGTCCACTCAGTTTCTGCAGAATGGACACAGACAGAGCCCTCTCTCTGTAGCCGGGGGTAAATGGACTCTATTGTCCATTTAAACCTGACTACCCTCCGATCCACCTAAATCAGGGGTCTCAAACTGGTGGCCCTCCAGCTGTTGTGAAACTACAAGTCCCATCATGCCTCTGTCTGTGGGAGTCAAGTTTATAACTGTCAGCCTTGCAATGCCTCATGGGACTTGTAGTTTGGCAACAGCTGGAGGGCCGCCAGTTTGAGACCCCTGACCTAAATGAAAGAGGAGAGATCCTTTTAGCAGACCGGATCGAACCCGGAGGTAGTCGGGTGTAAACGGATACAAGTCAGTTTACACCCGTCTGTCCATAGGAATGCATGGGCCTTCTGATCAGGTCCACCTGAAAATCTGACAGGCGGACCTGATTGGATCGCTCTTGTGAAAGTGGCCTTAATGCAGTGTCTCTCAATTAGGGGTCCATGGAACCCTAGGGTTCCTTCTGAGCTTGTTAGGGGTCCCATGAGCAGTGAGCAATGACACATTGTTCTCCCATCTGCACTGACCACCATTGCAAGGGGGCAAATTTTCACTAACCGTCATCAAAAGGGTTCATTTCTAGAAATGTAGTTGACACCACAATTTTTACTGTCTGCTTTCCTTTTCTGTTATTATTCATTTAATTTCAAGAAAATTACTTAAAAAATAAGTAGGAAGGAGGGGGCAGTGGTAAAAATGAACTGCCCTGGTGGGTGTCAAATATGCTAAGACCACCACATTACTTATACTTTTGTTTCAAATATTCTTCAACCTATTGATCTTACTAATACCATCAGCTATAGGTATAATCATTTTTTAGTACGGGTTCCCAAAGACTTTCGTAATATTTCAAGGGTTCCTCAGGGGGTAAAAAGGTTGAGAGAGGTCGCTTTAATGTAAACCTAGAGCAAGTGCAGAGAGCAGAGTGCTGAGACCTGATTACAACAACTCCACTGCCTGTCTTTTAATACTTGAAGATGAATTGCTCCACAGTACCTGCAGCTGCAAAGGTCAGTGAGGGCTTCTTTTAATCCTTATTTACTGCATGTTAAAAGTATGTCAATTGATTGTCTGTAGCCTGGCAACAATAGTACTGTAAGCAGCAGCTAAAAAAGCACTAATGCGCTAACTAGTTTATCAATCCGCCAAATTAATTTTCTGATTGGTTAATGATTCCTTTGCTTCTGTTTTACCGCAAACGTGACTCTGTTTGGTTAGTAAATTCCCAGTTGCTGATTGGTAAATGAGTACACATTGCTGTCTGGCTCAGAGCAATCAGGGCCCTGATTGGATAATGACTCCAATTTGTTAATCAGCTCATGGAAATCATTGTTTTGTGCTTATTGAATTTCAGCCACTGCACTAATTATTCCTCGAGTAATTAATGGCATCGCATTGGCACAATGTTGTAATGGAACACTGGCAGTCATCTGAAGTTTTAGCGTGATTTTTTTTTTTCCACTCAGAGAAAAAAAAAAAAAAGTGAGAGGTCTTATGCAGAAAGGTTAAAGAGTCAAGTACCTGTTAGAAGGAATTAAATGTGTTTAGGAATAAATTATGTGCGTTAATTCAGTGCCAAGCTTGACCGATTTTCACACTTTGTGAAATAAAGCGTGAACACAAATCATTAAAGAGAATCTTTCATCAGTTGCTCTACATCAGCTCTCCTTGAATTTGCAGGAGGGTCCTGTGATTTCGTAATGTGTCCCAGGAATTTTCTGTACCTGGAAAGGTCCCTAATTTTAACTGAATAATGCAACTTTTCTTTTATTTATTTCTTTATTTTTATTTTTTTTCCCTTATTGGGTTCCTGCCCCATTGCATTTGAATTCATACTATGCAACCTTGTCCAAAGAAGACACAGAGACTGATTAGGTTGGAAAGGGCAAGATCACAGCTCTTTCGAATTCCCAGCATAATCACCAGCCACTGTTACAATGTGAACCCAGCTGAACAGTAGACCAAAGGCTTGGCCTTGCCATGAGTGCTAGACAGGTATTAGACTAGCCCAAAACACACACTTGAGGGCATAGCCCATTGAAGGAACTTTACCTGCTGGCAAGGTAAAACGTTCAATAAATGTATGATCTCCATAAGTACTGTAGGTGGATGGGAGGGCATCTCTTCTGTAGGCTGAAGGTCTACAGGTTATTGGTGGCATTGCATTAGACTGTTCAGAAGCATAATAAAGCAATAACATCCATAGTATGAAAGCTTGCCTATAGATGGCCTGGAGACTAATTAGGTTGGAAAGGGCAAGGCAATAGTTCTTTTGAATATCTAGCATAACCACTGGTTACAGTTACACTGTGAAAACATGTGAACAATAGTCCAAAGGCTTGGCCTTACCATGAGTCCTAAACAGGCATTAGAATAGCCCAGAAACACAGTTAAGGGCATTGCACATTAAAGGAACTTTAACTACTGGCAAGGTCAAGGCGCCAATAAAGCTTCAACGACTATCTTCACAAATAGGTGGATGGGATGACAACTCGTAGGCTGAAGGTCTACAGGTTATTGGTTGTTATCTCCACATATCCTTTAGATGAGTTCAGGCCCTGCCCCTTCATCCCTTACCCTAGTAGCCAATTACGACTAATGTAATTCTGGTTCACCTAAATTGATGCTAAAATCAACTTAAATGAGCCATGCTTCCGTCATTTCGTCTTTCCTTAGGAGCTCAAGGGGCCTTCGTTATTGATCCAAATTGCTAGTGCAAATTAAAGCAAGCAGGGTGTGCCATCTTTCACAGGTCAGGGGACCAGATTCTGGGGACACATGTGGTAACCTCCATGAAAGCCCCCCCACTGGCCTTTAGATTATATGTGTAGTTATGTACCCTGTTTCCCCAAAAATTTGACCTAGCGTGATTGTCGGTGATGGCTGCAATATAAGCCCTACCCCCCAAATAAGCCCTAGTTAAAGTCCTTGTAGGTCTTATTTTCAGGGTAGGGCTTATTTTCAGGGAAACAGGGTAGGGCTTATTTGGGGGGTAGGGCTTATATTGTAGCCATCACCGACAATCACGCTAGGTCTTATTTTCGGGGAAACAGGGTATGTTATTTACTTGTAAAAGCCTCCAAAAGCTGCAGACACTTCTGCTGGGTGCCGCCATTTCTGGATGTGATGTCATCAGCCCCAGCAAAACCAAAGCTGTTACTCAAGTCTCACTCTATAGTATTCCCCTTCACTGCTCCCGAGCAGCTCCATAAAAGGTTATGTAGGGAAGGGCTAAGTTGCTAGGCCAGCACAGACAGTAAGGAGAGGGCCATGGTTTGCAAGGAGGAGCTGTGCTAGGGCCCTGACCCTGAATAAGTCAAATTTTCTAGGCACAATGCAAATGAATAAATAAAAATAGGTAATGGAAAGGAAAACAATTCAAGTAAGCATTGAAAATACTTGAATTTTGTGCTTTTACTTGCAATTATTTTTTTAAGTTGGTGACGGGGTCTCTTTAAAGCGTTCACTTATTGTTGTGTGTGCAACTTACTGGCCTGCGCTTCACTCAAATAGAATGATTCCTTCTCAAGAGAAAATTGCAGGCGCACATTTTTATCGTCACATAAAGATGAGTGATATCGTCATTGCCTTCAATCTTTCTCATCCTTTCTGGTACTTGTTATTTTTACCTCTCCAGTTACAGCAGTTTTTTTTTTTTTTCCTCTCTTTCTCTCTCTCTCTCCCGGGGAATATGTTTGCGCGTCTCCTACCCAGAATCCTT
Source organism: Aquarana catesbeiana (assembly GCF_042186555.1). Classification (NCBI taxonomy): domain Eukaryota; kingdom Metazoa; phylum Chordata; class Amphibia; order Anura; family Ranidae; genus Aquarana; species Aquarana catesbeiana. Next base: position 50,210,865 of record NC_133324.1, on the reverse strand, counting down.
TTCCCGGTGACCGTGGTTCATACGGCCTATTTTCATGTAGCGACAATTCACAGCTAAAACGATTACCAACCTAAAGGCTTCACATAAGAGACTTGCTTATGGGCCATTTTGGAGGAAAATTACTTTCCTTAATTTTGAGTTGGGCTTTTTTTTCTGTAGACATAACAATCCACTCAAGTGTAATTATTTTAATATTGGCTGCGAAGGAATGCAGAGCGATGTTTTAGTTGGAACAAATGAAACATGTATTAGGAAAGGAAGAGTTTACAATGGGGATAGATAAACGGTTTTCTTAGCCTTAGTTTTCGAGCGTTGAGTTGCTTGGTTTTTTTATCCTACTTAATACTCTTTGCCTAAAAGCTGACTGGTTGTGAAGTGACAAAATAAAATGACTCAGCCTGGAGCTATAGTGGCTTTTTTTTTTTTTTTAACAATGCCTAGCTATTGATTACTAATAGTTGTGACTGATTGTTACAGCCATGGAACAATTGGCTCCCTATGGTGGAAGCTACTCAAGTGGTATCCAACAGTCATTAGGGTCTTACGGTGCTCCAGTTGTGAGCAATGTCTTCTAGCTACTGCATGCTTATTGTGTTGCTTACGCCATTTGTTCCAGCTGTTCCCTAACCTTTGAATTTAACTGCTAGCAATTTTAGTAGATTGATCTGTGAAGCAGACACTTGCATCAAAGTTGAAACGGTTAGATCCTTGCACCCAATTCCCAGTGGTAGCACATTCAATTAGTAGATGGTCGTTCATTGGTAAACCATTAGGCAATGCGATTTGTTCAATGTAGTGAAGAGCATTTTTTTAGCTAGTTGATTCATGCTTCCAAAATTTGCAAGAGATGAGGCCCTATTTATAAACCATAGGTATGCGGCCATAACACTGCTTAGAAGAAAAAAAAAAATGCACATTTACTAAACAGAGTGGTGTGTTTTGGAACTGTGAATTGTGCTCCATCTGGTTATGGCTCTTTTCGGAGCCCTATGTAAACGAATTTATAAGAGGGGAGAAAAAAAGGCAAGCCCAGTCCTATGACAACTTTAGGCCTCCTGGTCTAAAAAAATGCTGCTTTTATGGGCAACCAGCTTTTTTCTTTTTTATGCCTTTAAATGCAGTTCATTGTTAGCCTATGTGGCTATGCACATTAGGCTTTTAGATTTCTATTTCATTAAGGACAGCGCTTAGAGGCAAAAAAAAAAAAAAAATGCCTTAAGTCTGCATTTGAAGAGGAGCTTAGGAACATAATTGACATGCATACATGCTTAAATGAGTGCATATGCACGTAAACGTATTCCAGTGGGCAGAATAACTTAATGTTCTGGCCAGTAGAATGAGTGTACACTCAACGCCATATGCCTGTAAATGCGCATAAACAAGTGTAATAAAGCTGGCCATAGACAGTTGAAAGATTTGAACCATGTGTGGACAGGCTGATTGTACCCAAGTTGATCAATCTATCAACTTGGGTACAACCAGTCTGTCGGATTTTTCATGAAATTATTGCCAGCGGCTTTAGCAGCTAGCAATAATCACTGTGGTTCTCCAAGCCAGGACAGCTCTCCATGCCCCCCCCCTCCCAGGGAGCAGGTAAGTGACCAGACCTGAACCTAATAGTTCTCTCCCACCTTGTGTCTGTATGCCCCATGTTGGCATGGTGTCCACCGTAGCATTTGCAGTGGCAGAGCAGAGTAGGACTGGCCGTAAGAGGGATTACTTTGACGCAGTTGGCCAGCTTAAACATGTATTACAATATGTGTGAACTAAAAATCCCTATTTTTCATTGCATAGTTTGTTGGAAAGGGTGTATAGCAGTGTGCAGAGGGTCCATCCAGAATTTGTAGTGTTAACATGTGGCCACACTCCTTTAGCACCAGATAGTTTAAATACATGTACAAGCTATTGGGATTTGATCACAGGTATATCTTGTCCCCTACCCCCGGGAGAATAGCTCTATAGCTCTATAGGAGGGCGTCTCCATCAACCAGTGGCGGCTCCTCCATATGGGGCTTAGGGGCGCTGCCCCCCTAATCTATGCATCCATCCCCTATTCTACATGCAGGGCGCTGGACGCATGAATTCCAATGGGGTTTTTTTTTTTTTTTTTTTAGAAACAAATTGGCTTAAAAAAAGGGTGGGCTCAGGGGCGCAGGGCACTGTCCCCTGAGCCCACCCAGTTGTGTGACAATAGCGAATTCATATTCGCTATTGTCTTCCTGATTCTCCTCTAGGCCAATCAGGAAGCGGGTCCTGAAACCCGATTGGCTGAGAGGAGAAGCGATCGTATTGGCCGCAGAGGAGGAGGAGACGACGCAGGGGAAGCCGCCGTGAAGCCGAAGAGGAGGAGACACAGGATGAAGACGACAAGGAGGAAGTGCTGCCCACGACCTAGATGGGGTAAGTGCGGGGCTGGTGGGCTGACGATTGAGCGACAGGGGGGGGGTGAGACCGACCGACCTATGGACTGTGGGGGGGGTGGCAAGAGCTTTTGTTGCCCCCCCCCCCAAATGGAGCACAAGCCGTCACCGCCATCAACACCGACAGAAATTGAACCATCTATGGCCGGCTTTACACACCGAAGCAAGCATTTTTTTACACTTGCTTTTACTGCCATCTTCTGGCAGAAAGATCCAGTGTAAATAGGGGTGTTATAACACGCCCCATGCATGAGACCTAGTGTAGTAGAATAATGTTACATTTATTAATAAAAAATATATTAAAAATCACTCACAAACAATTATGCCAAAAGGAAAATCAGCTACCATCCAAGAAGAATCCTGCAGCTAAGTGAAATTGTCCTGGACACAAGCAAGACACCACAGTACAGTATGGAACCAACATCCAAAGCCTTTGACCGCTCACTAGGCTCCACCTCTTCTGGGTATGATGTCATAAGGTTGGACCCTGCTTTGAGGAAGACACATCCCCTTCATCAGCCTACCTTGATGAAGAAGTGTCTCCCTTAAAACACGTTCCACAATATTTGTTTTTTTGCTCAAGCCTGTCACAGTCAGGTGACCAGTTACAGAGTTCTCTCAGTGTAAGTTAGAGAGAACTTCCTGGGATACCATAGGCACTACACCATGGCCTACACTTTAAGAATGGGCTGTACATGATAGGCTGCGATGTGGTTTCCAGTAGGTAGCAATATCCATTCTCTTCTCTAAGAGTAGTTATTGATCTAGACAAGTAGCATGTAGGAGTGATTAGTCTTACATGATTGCACAGTGCTCCAGATGTGGGCAATTGATTTCTACTGTGGCTTACCCAGACCTTTTTTTTCTCTGAAAATAGGTGCAGGAACTCAACCACGACCCCCCAAATCCCCCTCTCCCCCACACACACCCTCCATAAAATAGTGGGTGTGGTCAAATTTCACAATGGGAAGGTCTTAAGGGGGCATTAAATACCAGGAGTGCATTACCTACAGAGGGCAGAGTTGGGGGGGGGGGGGGGGTACACAGAGTGCAGAGTTCAGGGTTGCTCTTTGTGCAGAATTCGGCTGTACACTACCTACATAATGCAAAGTTCAGGGGTGAGCTACACAGAGTGCAGAGTTCAGCCTCCTTCCACAGCTGCTTACCTCTGCATCCCCCATCCACATCTTACTTTCACCCCTCTTCAGCTCTGACCTCTGCATGCAATCCCCCCACCACCACCCCCTTATTCTCCCCCCCTCCTTAAAAGCCCCACCATCTTCCACATGTCCAACTTTTGCTGCTGTGTTAAGCTGAAGCACCCAGCCGGCTCCAGTACCTTCCCTCACACTGCAGTTATCCCTGTCTTACTCACTTGCAGGGGGATCATCCAGTAGGGGTGTCGGCATCCGCACTGCACCCTGAAAGTGGTTAAACCCTTACAATCCACTTTTTGCTACAGGAAAGCCTATAATAAGGCTTACCTGTAGCTACCTCGGATATCTCCTAAACCTGCATGATTTAGGAGATATCCCCTGTATCTGCATGTGCCGACAACATCGGCACATGCGCACTAAAGCAATAGCGCATATGTGCCATTTGCTTCAATGAGTGTGCCATTATAGGCGGCTTTTTTTTTTTTTCTATGTGGGTTTACAACCACTTGAACATCGTCATCTCCCTTTTGCCCATCCTGCACTCAGTGGGAGATGGTCGGGAGATCAGTTCTGTGGGAGACTTCGGGAGACAAGATGTCACTTGTAAACATCGAAGCTGAACTTCGGTGTTTACAAGTGATGATGGTGAGCAGAGAGCAGAGGGCCTCAGCCAGAGGTGGTGGAACTTACCCCATAGTAAGCCAATTTATAGCAATCAGTCCTTGACCCCTAAGATCACCAGTGTTTTAGTAGTATAATTGAGCTAATGGAAATCATTTATGGGGGCTTAAGTTGGGGCTGACTTGTAGGGTTTACAGGCACCTCTCACCGTGCGCTATGCTGTACCATGCTCTGGCGTTAACATTATATCCGCTGAAGTTTCCTCCAGAGTTGGTCTGGGAAGTCAACTGATGCTTATTGTGTAAATAATGTCTCGAAGACGTCATAGGTTGGCTGATAGTGTTTCCCTTGAGGCATTTTGGCGTGCCATGGCACTCAGCAGTAAATTGTCCTTAGAAATTAATTTAAAGATGGCTGACAGCCTAGCAAGTATGCAACTTTTCCTGTCCCTAATTTGATTTTTTTTTTTTTTCATTCACCCGTCCAGACGCGGCTGAGCGACGTGTTCTTTTTATGCTCTCCGGCCATAAGATCAAAGGCAGCGCTCAGACTGAATCTGAATCCCCGATTCATTTTTTTACGCTGTGTGTTTTATGCTAAAGGTGACAGACGTTTGAAGTACAATAACTCACTCCGACTCTGTTCCTTCATGTCAAGTGGATGGCTTTTTCTTCTGTGATGATGTCCCTCTAATCTTCCAAGATATAATACACTATGTACTGGGTAGAGGGATGGTTTGTGATCTCGGGATGTTCGAGCCCTATTGCAGTGAAATGTGTAATGCAGATTCTACATAAAAGAGAGTCTGGAAATGGCCTATGCATCTAACCAATCAACTGATGAAGACCACAATGAGGAAGGAAGAGAGTTATGAGAAAGCAAACCGACCTTATAAAACTTGCAAATGTATTCTCTCCTAATACTATGCTTCAATGAACCCCAAAGACTATTCGTACCCTCTCTTTGCAAGATATACCATTGTAACTTAGTAGGCCAACCAAAGCAAAAGGAGACATTATAACTGTAATGGAATAGCACAGTGGGTTAGTGGTTAGCACTCCTGCTTGGCAGCACTGGGGTTCTCAGGTCAAAATTTGGCCAGGACCCTATATGCATGGCGTTTGAGTTTTAAAATGGCCTACACATTTATCCAATTAACTAGTGAAGACCACAATGAGGGAGAAGGAGGCTTATAAGAAAACATACTGACATTATTATTATTATTATTTTAATTTAAGTACTTATATAGCACCGTCAATTTACGCAGCGCTTTACATATACATTGTACATTCACATCAGTCCCTACCCTCAAGGAGCTTACAATCTAAGGTCCTTAACACACATTCATATACTAGGGCCAATTTAGACAGAAGCCAATTAACCTACCAGCATGTCTTTGGAGTTTATATAACTTGCAAATATATTTTCTCCTAATGCCATGCTTCAATGAACCATAAAAAGATTATTTGTATCCTCTCTTGGCAAGATATGCCATTGTAACTCAGTTGTGGCCAACCAAAGCAAAAGGAGACATTTAAATCATAATGGGGTAGCACAGTGGCTTAGTGGTTAGCACTCCTGCTATGCAGCACTGGGGTTGTGGGGTCGAAATTTGGCCAGGACCCTATCTGCATGGCATTTTCATGTTCCTGTGCTTGCACACTCCAACGACATGCTGGTGGGTTAAGGTGACCATATTTTCAAAATGGACACCCGATTGACCACACCCACTTTTATTGGACATGGGGATAATAGCGGCGTTCGAAAGCACGCCACACACAATGTTGGGTGTAGCCACATTGTGCTACAGATGGGAGAGATTTAAGGGGGTATGCTTTAATACCACCTGTCATGTACCTGAAGAGAGACTGAAATGACAAGGTCGGCCTCTCTTGTATCTCCAGCCCAGGTCCCGCTGAGAGTGGAACAGAAGGAGCCGAGGGACAGGAGGAACACGAGTGCCTACAGATGAAGACCCGGAAACTTGTAGCAGGAAGTCGCAGCTGGTTGCAGGACTGTAGTCGCAGCCACTCGGATGGCAGTGTTCAGCCAAGCAGGGAGCAGGAGTGAGGTCACAAGGATAGCCGGGTTCGGTAGCAGATGGACAGCGAGGTACCAAGGCATCAAGCAGAAGCAAGGTCAAATGGAAGCCGAGATCAGTAGCCAGTAATCAAAGTATAGCAGAGTCCAGAAGCAGGGTCAAGGAAAGCCAAGTTCAGCAATGGGTGTCAAACAGGATAATCACAGGATTCAAGGTATCAGGAGCACAGCTGAAGACCATTCAGCACTGATCAGTGGTCAGGGCACCCTCTAAATAGGACGTCTGGCGCCAATTGGCTCTAGGGACGTGCTCCTGCGCGTGCACGCCGTCCACTGCGCACGAGCATGCTCATAGGCACCTATGGGCATTTGCAGTCGCCCGTGTGCCAGACATTTTCAAATGGTTTCCTTACAGCACCTAAGCAAATCTTGCTCTGGGTCAAGAGTGCAGGCCAAGGTGGGCACTGCAGGTCAAGATCAAAAGCAAGGGCAAGGCGGCAAATAATCCACATCCACAGCAACAAAGTCTGCAGAAGCCAAGAAGGGAGGTACGATCTAATAATATCGGCGTGTGACATCATCAATAACCCCCGATACAGCTGAGAGCAGACACGCCCCCTCCTCTTCCTTTTCAGGCCAATCAAAGAGATGTTGCTAAGATGGATTATCCTGCAGCCGCCACCATTAATAAAGCTTGAAATGAATCAGGAACACATTATTTTAACCAGGGACGAAATTGAAGGCAATTTTTTCCTGGGGACATCTATCCCTGGAAACTGGGGACGTCTGGCCACCCTATGCTAGGTTAATTTGCTATTGCCTAAATTGGTCCTAGTGTTAGTGTGCAGGTCTACCTATCCCAACTGACGAGGCTGATGCTTCTTCACTACCCAATCGCAAGCCTGGTGTCAAGACCTGTAATGCCACGTACACGGGGTCGGACTTTCCGACGGGAAATGTTCGATGCGAGCTTGTTGTCGGAAAGTCCGACCGTGTGTATGCTCCATCGAACATTTGCTGTTGGAATTTCCACCAACAAATGTTTGAGAGCAGATTCACAAATTTTCAGCCAACTTCACTTTGCTGTCATAAAGTCCGATCGTGTGTACACAAGTCCGTCGCACAAAAGTTCACGCATGCTCGGAATCAAGCAGAAGGAGCCGCACTGGCTATTGAACTTCCTTTTTCTCAGCTCGTCGTACGTCTTGTACGTCACCGCGTTCTCACGTTCGGAATTTTGGGCCAAAATTTGTGTGAGTATGCAAGACAAGTTGGAGCCAACATCCTTCGGAAAAAAAATCCACAGTTTTGTTGTCGGAAAGTCCAATCGTGTGTACGGGGCATAAGTGTTACTTAACTGCAGTAGAAATATATCAGGTATCCTCATCTGCCACATAGAGCTGTGTTGTGCTGTGTGGCAGAGCTGTACAATCTCAAGACTTGAAGGGCAAACATACAAACCCTTTGGCATTCAAAACAGCTGCCATATTAGTATTTTTCTGTGTATTTCGCTTTTTTGCAGGAAGTTCAACTTTAACGAAAAAATTGCAAACACTTTTAGTAACAGCTTTAAAAAAAAAAAAAAGTATGACCCTCATATTGCCTAAAAATGTACAGTATAATATAGTAGACCTGCCATTGTTTCTGGGAGGCTTTTCAGGCGGCGCTGTGTTTTACTTCCGGTACAATTTAACATCCTTTCCAGAAATAAACTCCATCCGCATGGAACAAAGTGAAAGAAAAAAAGAATATTTATCCTGTTGACCACATAAGTGATTAATATCAACCTCTACCTCCGCAAATTAACTTGCAGGAGTGCTTAATTTATTATTGTTGATTGGGTTAAGATTTAAAAAATGATGGAGTTGCTAATAATGGAACTGTCCGGCACGGAAATGCTGATGCACCGTCTAAATTAAACTGTTTTTCATTACATCTGTCATTTAGTGTTGGTTCCGCTCCAGCGGCCGTCTTATGTAACACAAAGGTCAAGTAGTAGCAAGCTGGCAGGCGAGGATGAGGGTAATATGCTGCTCATTTTATTTAGCTCCTGTCCAGCATGGTAGATCCCCTTTTTTTTAAGGGAGGTGGGTTATTAAAGAGATCCTGTCAAGTGTTTAAATCGGTCATTCTCAATAGGGTTCCACGAAACCCTAGGGTTTCTCCAGAGGTTGCGAGAGGTTCCTTGAGCTGTGACTAATGGACCTCCCATTTGATGGCGTCTGTATAGTTGGAGGGCCAATGCCACCTGGCAAAGTCAGTGGCATGACACCGATGATCTTTATAGACCATCTGACCATCAATGAATTGAGACTTGAAGATAATTTATTGGGTTCCTCTAAGACAGTGGTCTCCAAACTGTGGCCCAGGTGACAGATGTGGCCCTTTGCTTGCCTTTATCCAGTTCCTCCTACTGACACCAACAATGGGGGGCATAATTCTTGTCACTGACACCAACAATGGAGCACTATTCCTTTCACGGATACCAATGACAGGCACCCATTCTACCACTGTCACCAATAATGGGGCACCATTCCTCCCACTGACACCACCAATAGGACCATACATCCTTCCTCTGATACCAACAATAGAACACTATTCCTCCCGCTAAAGATGTGGCATTGTTTACTCCCACTGCCCGCAGTCCGGCCTCCCTAAAGGCTAAAGAACAGTAAACTGGCCCTTTGTTTAGAACGGTTGAGAAAAGCTGCTCGAAATCAAAAGTGAACTGCCCTGAGATAGAAGGTGTATTGTACTCACCTCTCGGGGGGGTTCTTGTCTCCTACCTCCCCACTGTTCCAGTGCTGGAGCTATCTTCAGCTTTTGGCACTTCTGGAAGTATCAGGTGCCTGTGCCCCCTGTTACAAGTTGTGGTTCCTTCCTCCAACCCCTACATCATTTCAGAACACAGCAGTGAAAACAGGACTGGAGGGTGGAATCAAGGAGCGTGACAGGGGGAGATAGGCACACGACAAAATGTGAGGTTCCAAATGCGAAATATACTGGCGGAGGATATGGCGCTGGTACAGAGGGGAAGTAGAACGTGTGGGCTACAGAAGAGGTCCATGTAATGCCTCTTCTGTTGAAGATTCCTTTAGAGACCTGACAAGGTCTCTTTAAAGAAGTAGTTAAACCGAATCACTTGTTAATTGTTAATGCTTTTTCAAAAGTTCTTTCAATTTTATTACCATTTGCACCTTCCAATAAAAGAATGATCTTGCCTTGGAGATTCTAGTTCAGGGACCTCCTTTTATAGGGTGACAAGAATCTGTCCCTATCTCCCAATTGTGCTCATGTGTTGTCACCCTATCACGTGTGCCGCTGGTGGAGAATACTTGTAGTCATGCTACTTGGTGAATATCGGATTCACTGCTTTAAATATACCCCTTAAATGCCATCCAATTAGGAGTTGAAGCTAAGGGGGTGTACAGACATGAAAGCCCAATCTTATACTTAGATTGCATCTATTAGCTGCAATCATTTTAGCCTAATATACGAGACTTCTGTTTTAGACAATAACCTTGAGGGGGTAAAAAAAAAAAAAAATCATACAAAACCACAATGATTACTGTACTAAATAGAGTCCTGGTCCTAGAAGTAATTTTGGCCTTGAGTCTGCACAATTCACCTGTAATTCCTTAAGCATCTGTCAAGCGGGGCCACAACCTATTTCCCCCCTCCCCCCCTTTGCCGAGGCAGCATTCGCTTTAAAGAGAGAGAGAGCAAGGGAAAAAAAAAAAGTACAACTTCTGCAAAAAATAATGCAAGGAAGTGTAGGTTTATTGAACAGACTATTTGCTCGTGTTGTGGAAACTCAGATTGTGCAAAGTGATAAAAGCGGGATGGCAGAGGTCAAGGGATAGCCGTTGATAAAGCAACTGAAAAGAGAGGAAAGGGAGTTGGAAAAAAAATCGATAGGAGTGAAAAGAAAGAAAAATAGAGAGAGAGAGAGGTAAGTCTATAAACCCAATCTTGTGGTATATATATATAGTAGATAAAAAAATAAATGAATAAAATAAAGTAAGTGATTTGGCATTTTCAAAATGCTTTCAGTAGAATGACTTTAACCAATAGAAGAAATACAAGGTCACCATATTGTGGGAAAATTGATGTGTGTATCACGTGGAAGGTAGTGTACTTCTAGTGTACTTAAATCCATAGGAGCCTAGATGGCCATATTGTGAGCTTATAATGTTAGACTCCAACTGGATCAAATTTGACCATGGTTTATAGGTTTCCATCACATGGAAGGTGGTGTAATTCTAGTGTACTAAAAACCACAGAAGCCCAGGCGGCTATATTGTAACGTTATAGTGTTAGACCCCAACTAGCACTCAACCTTTTGAAGAGTGAGGGCCCCTTAAGTGATCTGGAAACCGGTCCCAGACTGCAATGAATTATGTAAATGAGCCCTTATTGTCCTGAGCCTCCTATAGGGCTGATTTTACGCGGATGCACTGTGGTTTACCTGCACGGATGCTCTGGGATGGCGGGTCAGCAACCCGCGATCTGAGCTAGCCGACCCACCATCCAAGAGCAGAAGGTCCCGGGCCACATCAGAGGGTCACCGGTCAGACATGCCTGCTTTAAAGGGAACATCATAATGTTTTTTTGCTCGATGTTATGTTATTCATCCCTCCACTGGAGGCATTTGGAGAGTTAATCTCCTGGAATGATGGCCAGTGGTTGAAGCGTTCCCTTCTACTGGTTGCCAGTGGAAGAAGGACCTCTTTAAACTGGTGGTCAGTCAAAGAAAAAGCCCTTGACATTGGTGGACAGTAGTAGAAAGGCCCTCTTACATTGGTGATCAGTGGAAGAAGATGCACTTTACATTGGTGGTCAGTGGAGGGAGACCCCCCTTACATTGGTGATTAGCTGAATAAATGTTCCCTTACATTGACATTTGGACATGGTGGACATTTGGACATGTGGACATGTGGATATGGTGTACATGGACATGGGGAACATGGTGGACATGTGGTGAACATGTACATGGTGGGCATTTGGACATGGACATGGTGGACATGTGGAAATGGTGGACATGGACATGGTGGACATGTGGTGGACATGTACATGGTGGACATTTGGACATAGACATGGTGGACATGTGGATATGGTGTACATGGACATGGTGGACATGTACATGTTGGGCATTTAGACATGGACATGGTGGACATGTGGAAATGGTGGACATGGGGAACATGGACATGTCCATGTTCCCCATGTCCACCATGTACATGTGGTGGACATGTACATGGTGGGCATTTGGACATGGTGGACATGTGGAAATGGCGGACATGGACATAGTGAACATGGGGTGGACATGTACATGGTGGACATGGACATAGTGAACATGGGGTGGACTTGTACATGGTGGACATTTGGACATGGACATGGTGGACATGTGGATATGGTGTACATGGACATGGTGGACATGTGGTGGACATGGACATGGTGGACATGTGGATATGGTGGCTATGGAAATGGTGAACATGGTGTACATGTGGACATGGTGGAAAAGGGTTTTCTTAGAAGGGTGGTTTAGGATCCACCCACCATTGGAGAAAGAAGAGGACCTGTCAACAGATGCGACCAAAGAAACCTGGAATTTAATGTATGTATAGAGTTTTCTTTTGGTCATATGGTGTTCCAAGGGGTTTAAAAACAAGGGGAAGGAAGGCGACTACAGCCTATAGTTGGGCTTTAAGCTGGTCTTTATATGAACATAAAGGACAAAACCATAACAAGACTATAAATCTCCTTTAACAAAGTTACTGTTTCAGAAGTAGGTACACTACGGACAGTTCTGCATTTTATATAATATAAAAATTCAGCAAAAAATATACACCAACAAAAAATTCCTATAAATTTCCAAGCCTGCTTGAGTGTTGTATTTATTCCCCAGTGTCTTGATTGAATTGTCTGGACATCTAGAATAGAAACTCAGTGCCCTTGCTTATCTCTCTGACTAATAAAATATTGTTTGAGTGTAAACATAATTGAAAGTGAGCCTCATACAAAGGTTGACTTTCACACGGCGCCGCGCTCCTGGTCTGCGAAGAGCTAAACATGCCCCGAACAATGTATACATATTTCATACACTTGTCAAGCTGTCTGATAATTTCAGGGAGAAAAAAAAAATGTGTTTTTCTAATGCTAAATCACTTGTAAGCAAAAGGTCCGGGTTAACCGGATTCATTTCATGTCTACATAATACAAGTCAATAGCCCGAAACCCACATACATGCATATAAAACAAAAAAAAAAGTGCAGGTCGGACTTAAAAATGTATTTTTTATTATTATTATTTTTTTATTTTGACTAACTAGAAGCCTTCCAGGTCTTTGATATTTACCAGACAGAATTCACGAGCCTCTGATAAATAATTCAGCTTTCTCCATCTGTGAAAATGTAGGATTTGGCCTCATTTCGTACGTTAACGGAAAAAAAAAAAAAAAGGAAAGAAATCGCCTTGCTCTCGAAGACTGCCGTTGGTTCTCATGTACACAAAGCCTCCTTGTTTATTACCATTTTAAATAATCCCTGCAAATATATATATATATACAGTACATTTATTAAGGGGATTCCCCATAAAGTATGGGTCTTCTATTACCAGCCACTTAGAAGGATGTACTGGATCTAATATTGGGTGAATTCCATTCAAACGTCATATAACATTGACAGCAGGTTTATATATGCTATTTACAAAGCAGGCTTGATGGAAAAGATAGACAGACAGACAGACAAAAAAAAATATTATTGGAGAGATGAATGGTTAGTTGGAAGGACCGATGAATGGAGGGAGGGATGGATAGATATGATAGATATTTAGATAGACAATAAAACATTGGATGGATGGGTGAATGGATGGTTGGTTGGATAGACAGCTAGCTCTAAAAATAGTAATGGATGGATGGAGGGATAGATAGATAGATAGATAGATAGATAGATAGATAGATAGATAGATAGATAGATAGATAGATAGATAGATAGATAGATAGAATATGGATGGATGGTTGGAAAGATAGATAGATAGATAGATAGATAGATAGATAGATAGATAGATAGATAGATAGATAGATAGATAGATAGATAGATAGAAAGATACATAGATACATAGATAGATTATGAATGGATGGGCGATGGATGGTTGGATAGATAGATAGATAGATAGATAGATAGATAGATAGATAGATAGATAGATAGATAGATAGATAGATAGATAGATAGATAGATAGATAGATTATGAATGGATGGGCGATGGATGGATGGTTGGTTAGATAGATAGATAGATAGATAGAATATGAAAGGATAGGTAAATGGCTGGATGGTTGGTTGGATAGATAGATAGGTAGACAGACAGACAGATAGATAGAAGGAATGATAGATAGATAGATAGATAGATAGATAGATAGATAGATAGATAGATAGATAGATAGATAGATAGATAGATAGATAGATAGATAGATAGATAGATAGATGAATGGTTGGTTGGAAGGATGGATGGACGGAGGGATGGATGGATGGATGGATAGTTAGATAGACAATAAGACATTGGATGGATGGGTGAATAGATAGATAGATAGATAGATAGATAGATAGATAGATAGATAGATAGATAGATAGATAGATAGATAGATAGAATATGAATGGATGGGTAAATGGCTGGATGGTTGGTTGATAGATAGATAGATAGATAGATAGATAGATAGATAGATAGATAGATAGATAGATAGATAGATAGATAGATAGATAGATAGATAGATAGATAGATAGATAATTATACAAAGATGTTAAAAGATATATAGATACCATACATCATACATAACCCCATATAACAATGACAGAAGGTGCGCTCACACCACAAGTACACCTATAAAACATATACTATATTTATAGAATGGTACAAGCAAGGCCTCAGTATATTTATAAACATATTTCCATACTGTATATATTATTAGCATAATGCATGCATAATACCATACATAACACATTTCTGAAATGTATATTTATAACAAGGATAGTGATAATGCATATTTTAATTAATAATAAGGGCATCAATAATCTGCTTTGATTTAAATAGCATATAGTTTACATAAAGCAGATACATGAATGCAATATATATATAGATAGATAGATAGTATATAAAATATATTATGCACAAATGCATTTAATTGTCAAATGGCCAGCAAGGAAGAGAGATTTGTTTCAAGGGGGGGGTGAATGATTGCTCTTTAAAGCAAAAGTCTACTTTCTTAACCAGTCGTTTACTATATATATATATATATATATATATATATATATATATATATATATATATATATATATATATATATAAAACACTGTGAATGGCATTGTTCATCCTCGGTGAAGGCCCGCTGACATCTAGACCTATGTGACAATATAGACAGGCGGAGATAAGCCTGCTTTATGGAAGCTTCAGGGGTCAAAGTAGAGGTCTAAGTTTGGGAGGTCGGGGCAGGCTTTGACTTAAAACATACACTCTGTGTGAGCAAAATAAAAATAAGATCTCTATGCAGTATATTTCCTTGTGCATTTCCTCTCTTTAATCTGTAGATCCTGAAGTTCCACTTTAAATTTGAGACTCAAGGAAAACAAAAACTTTGGCCGTACAGATGGTCAAACCTGGGAGATAGTTTACGGTTTGGACGTAAAGGGACAACTTGCGTCTATTCATTGTTATTACCTGAAAAATAAGCTGCTTAGTTTTTGTTATGAAGGCATTTTTTATCACACCCGTCTAGCCCATTGACTTCAAAGTCTCTCAAAACTGCAATATGTGCAAAAAAATTAGTCTGAGCGTGACGCTGATGTCCCAGATTGCCTCCGCTTCATACTCCACCGGCTTAACCGATAAAACCGAGACCGTGAGTCCTCCCAAAGATCTTCTGCAACTTGCTGATCACTTCCCGCCTTCGTCTATTACGGGAGGCACTCATTTTCACCCGAGCTATTATTGGATCATGAGATCAGGGCTGCGTCGAGGTCGTTAAGCGCTTTCATCGCTCCGAATGGCCGTTGTGCCCCTATCAGGTATCATAATGTTGGGTTTGCTTATTGTGCATATTGCTTAAGTTGCAAATTGCACATTAGCCAGCTTAAACACCTGGCAGTTTCAATCATTAGAATGCGGAGCCCCACTTTACGGGGTCCCACAAGGATGCTATGATTGGTCAGAGCCACAAATGAATGTTATGTGATTATGATAAGTGAAGGAAGGCGGGGAGGGAGGGGGGGGGTTTGCGGTGAAAAATAGACAAAGTGGAGAAGAGCGGAGATCTGAATAGCAATGTAAAGAAGAGAATGGAGAGGCGTCTTTTTATTTAAAGTGAACCTGAACTCAAAAAGGTGAAGATCAGTTGTGCACTTTCTGCCTCATAACAGTATATCTGCAGTGTGAGATCATAGGCAGTGGTCCCCAACCTCAGTCCTCAAGTACCCCAAACAGGTCATGACTTCAGGGTTTCCTTATCCTTGCACTGGTGCTTTAAATCAGTACCAGTGGCCTGGCATTTATGACATTTTATCTAATTGAAATTTCCAAAACATGGTCTGTTGGGGGTACTTAAGGACTGAGGTTGGAAAACACTGATCTCAGGTACTGCTGACCATTCTTCCAGAAGCGCATTTGTGAGGTCAGGCACTGATGTGAACAAGAAGGCCTGGCTCACAGTCTTCATTCAAATTCATCCCAAAGACTTTCTATTGGGTTGAGGTCAGGACTCTGTGCAGGCCATTCAAGTTCCTCCACCCCAAACTTGCTCATCCATGTCTTTATGGACCTTGCTTGGTGCACTGGTCCAAATCATTTGGTGGAGGGGGGATTATGGTGTGGGGTTGTTTTTCAGGGGTTGGGCTTGGCCCCTTAGTTCCAGTGAAGGGAACTCTTAAGGCGTCAGAATACCAAGACATTTTGGACAATTTCATGCTCCCAACTTTGTGGGAACAGTTTGGGGATGGCCCCTTCCTGTTCCAACATGGCTGCCCACCAGTATACAAAGAAAGGTCCATAAAGACATGGATGAGCGAGTTTGGGGTGGAGGAACTTGACTGGCCTGCACAGAGTCCTGACCTCAACCCGATAGAACACCTTTGGAATGAACTAGAGTGTAGACAGTGAACCAGGACTTTTTAGTCCAACATCAGTGCCTGACCTCACAAATGCGCTTCTGGAAGAATGGTCAAACATTCCCATAGACACACTCCTAAACCTTGTGGACGGCCTTCCCAGAAGAGTTGAAGCTGTTATAGCTGCAAAGGGTGGGCCAACTCATTATTGAACCCTACGGACTAATGCCCCGTACACACGGTCAGACATTGATCGGACATTCCGACAACAAAATCCATGGATTTTTTCCAACGCGTGTTGGCTCAGATTTGTCTTGCATACACACGGTTGCACAAAGTTGTCGGAAAATCTGATCGTTCTGAACGCGGTGACGTAAAACACGTACGTCGGGACTATAAACGGGGCAGTAACCAATAGCTTTTGTCTCTTAATTTATTCTGAGCATGCGTGGCACTTTGTGCGTCGGATTTGTGTACACACGATCGGAATTTCCGACAACGGATTTTGTTGTCGGAAAATTTTATAGCAAGCTCTCAAACTTTGTGTGTCGAAAATTCCTATGGAAAATGTGTGATGGAACCCACACATGGTCAGAATTTCCGACAACTAGGTATCACACATTTTCCATCGGAAAATCCGACCGTGTGTACAAGGCATAAGACTGGATTGCCATTAAAGTTCATGTGCGTGTAAAGGCAGGTGTCTCAATACTTTTGGTAATATAGTGTATATTTTTAAAACCCCTTCAGAATTATTTTCTTTTTATTATTGGTTGCTGGAATTGAGTACAGGAAAAATTATTTTATTAAAGTATGTAATTTTTGTTTGCCTTGTACCATTGCCTAAAAATAAAATATGTGATTTCTACCCATATTTATCAATCATAGCAATGTCTTATGCTTGACCTAAAAATTACCTGCATTTTCTTGGCCGTACAAAATTGAGAGCCTGTTTGGTGTCCCAAGGCAAACCTTATCAAACCTTTTCAACTTGTACAACAAAATAGGGAAATTAAGATATTCTCAGGGTCTCTGTCCATTCCCCCCCCCCCCCACACACACACGTCCTCACAGAGAAATTCACCTCCAAAGTCAGCAAGATGTGACGACTTGGGAGGACTAACCTGTTCTAGGCCTTACAGCATCAAAACCTCGGCACTTAATTTTCTTGTCTGAGGCTGCGTTTTTAAGCTGACATTGACAAGTTTCTGGAGCTCTTTCTTTTTCGTCCACCAAATCACTTCAAATCATTTCTAAATGGAGAACAGAAAACTCCTTCAGCAGAACTCCGAGCCCAGAATTTCCTATTCCGGTACACTCAGCCGAATCCTAATGTTCTGTATAGAAAGCTTAGAGCGAAGTCATTGTCAGCATAAAGTGCCAAAAGATTAAGCCGTTTTGAAGTTGGTCACGTGCTTATACAGGTTAGTGGGCGAGCCAAATAGGCCAGGTGCTTAGAGATGAAGGACTACTTAGGTGGCCTCACGGAAGGCGATAAAGAGGGAACAAGAACGTGGGAGGCTGGATGATGTGCAAGAAAAAGCCATTCGTCGCACGTCTTCACAATGACAAGCAATCACAGGAACCCAAAATTCTCAAATCTGGACACAGGAAACAAACAATAAAAAGATACATTGAAACTGTATCTATACAATATATGCATATACTTAACAACCAACTGCTGGACAAACCCATTCCTTAGCTGCCCTGTCATCTCATCTAGCTCCGAACATGGCTTGGGCTACAGCCAATGTTAAAGAATCAATAAAAGAATTTATCAGATACTCTACAAGCAGCAAATTCTATATTTCTTCTTCTCATTTAACTAAAACATTTTTGGAGTTTCGTTTGGAACAGTGGTCTCCAAACTGTGGCCAAATGTGGCCCTTTGCTTGCCTTTATCCGCCCCTTGGGGCACTATTCCTCGCATAATTCCTCCTACTGACAGCGATGATGGGACACTATTCATTCCACTGACACCAACAATGAGGGCACTATTCCTCAAACTGATACAAACAATGGGGCACTATTCCTCCCACTGGCACAAACGATGGAGCACTATTCCTTTCATTGATGCCAATAGTGTGCACCATTCCCTCCATTGACAACAGAAACACTATTCCTCCCACTAATACCAATGACTACTGACCACAGGAGCAATGCAATTTTTTTTACTCCCACTGACCACCAAGCCTGAGGCATTGTTTACTCCCCCCCCCCCCCCCCCCCCCCCACTGGTCAAGGTCCAGCCCGCCTAAAGTTTATAGGACAGTAAACTGTCCCATTGTTTGTGAAGTTTGTAGACCCTGAGTAAACTGTTACCAAAGGCTTCAAACAAGCTTATTCATAAGAACGTATTTTCCTCTAGAGATCCGAGGTTCCAAGTGATGGACACCATGACATTGTAAACGGATAGGTCCTGCTCAGAACTTTCACTCTCAATGGAGTCTTGGGAATGCTGCTATGTTTGACCTAAAATTTGACACAAATTTTTTTACAGTAAAAACCAAGTATGCATTTCGTGTTTGCTGACCCAAAATTTTTTCCTTTGCTTACATACAAAATAGAACTGGAATAGAATGGGTTTTAAAATCCTTATCCTACTTGTCCTACCAGAACCTTCCTTTGTTTTGAGTGATCCATTGATCATAACTCTGTCACCATAATCCAGTCACCATGTAAGGTGTCAAGAAAAAAGTAGATTGCTCAAGGGTTGAAGGTGTTAAAGTTTGTGGAACCACTCTGTTGAACTACCAATCCCATGAAGCCTTGTGCAGGTGTCAATCCTTTGATTTGCATGTCTTAGGCAGGCCATAGTTGAAGTGAATTTCTTCCCTGCATCCTGTGCAAATCGCTTGATTCCCCCATCAATACAATTGATAGGGAAATTCCTCCCACAAAGCTATTGTGTTCTCCTGGCACGAGGGTGTGGGGAGTCATCCCCCCTGGAAGAAGATGATTACTGCTAGCAGCTAAAACCACTGGCAATAATCGCATTTTGAAAAACCTACATGCTGGTTGAACCTAAGTGGATTGATGGATGGTACTCATGTTTCAGCCTGCCCATAGATGGTTTTGAATCCATTCCAACCATCTATGGTAAGCGTTAAAGTGTGAATTGTTAAATCGCCAGGGCAAAAGTGTTAAAAGGGCATTTTATGTAGGAGAAGGATGCTGCTTGGTATGCTGTGAAACATCTTCAGCATTACCAAACCAGTCCAGATGAACGTGACTAACTACTCCTAGCTACTTCAAGAAATCTTATTCATAAGCTCCTATTCTTTCCATAGATTTGAGGTTCCAAGAAATGGATACCATGGCATTACACACCAACACGGCTAAGCCCATCTCAAAGCTTTCTCTAACATCTGAAGTCATTCGTTCTCCATCACAGGAGGAGGCTGTTTATTTTTCCGCTTGCGGTGGAGTCTGGGGAAGTTTACTAATAATTCGGGCCGACCCCATAAAGCTCATGTGGTGAGAGGCAAATACCGGCTGCAAACTGAGGCTGTCAAAGGAGAGACTGTCAAAGGAAAGTGTAGAGAGTGGGCGGGGACCGGCCCTTCTGCTACAAAGAACATTGCTATTAATGTGTCAGGTTTTTTTTTTTTTTTCAGTTTACTGTTGCAGTTTTGTGTGAACAGTTTATGGATCAGCTGATAACAGTAATTATCGCCCCGGCTTCTCTGCTGGCTCCAATCTAACCCTTTATAGTTCTCCTGCACAAGGCCTCTATTTAAGGCTAAATTGGTGACTTCTTTATGGCCTGTAAATCACGCAAGGCCTGCAGTGGTGGGATGCACGCATTAGCTGAATAAGTAGGCGGGCAAGGAAATTTTTATGGATAATGGCGGTCAGTATAACCCATCGAGATTGAAATTAAAGATGTGTTGCTGTGTTAAAATAGATCTGTGATTTATATTGTTGGCTGACGATTCCTCTTCTTCCCACTACCCAGGAAAAACGACTCGGGAGCAGCTAACTGCTTGATAGATTCAGGAGCGTAATTCCAAGGGAGATCAATACATACAGTCTATAATCTGTAGCATAATTTCTCAACATATGGTACATGTACACCTAGGGGTTCTTCTGGCCAATTTGAGGGTACTTCAACAAAGTTTAGGGTACAGAAGTATAATTCCAAGGGAGGTTAATACATACCAATTTTAATCTGTAGCATCATTTCCCAACCTATGCTACTTGTACACCTAGGGGTTCTTCTGACCATTTTTAGGGTGCTTCAACAAAGTTTAGGGTACAGTATGGGAGCATAATTCCAAGGGAGGTCAATAGATATAGTTTTTAATCTGTAGCATGATTTCTCGACCTATGCTACCTGTACACCTAGGGGTTCTTCTGACCATTTTTAGGGTGCTTCAACAAAGTTTAGGGTATGGGAGCATAATTCCAAGGGAGGTCAGTAGATATAGTTTTTTAATCTGTAGCATGATTTCTCAACATATGAGACCTGTACACCTAAGGGTTCTTCTGACCAATGTCATGGTGTTTCAACAAAGTTTAGCATACAGATGTGTAATTCCAGAGGAAATCAATACATACAGTCTATAATCTGTAGGATCATTTCTTAACATATGGTACATGTACACTTAAGGGTTCTTCTGGACAATGTTTGCTTCCTCAAAGTTTAGAGTGCAGAAGTGTAATTCCATGGGAGGTTAATAAATACCAATTATATTCTGTATCATTATTTCTCAACATATGCTACCTTTACACCAAGAGGTTCTTCTGACCAATTTTAGGGTGCTTCAACAAAGTTTAGGGTACGGAAGTGTAATTCCAAGGGAAGTCAATACATACAATTTATAATCTGTAGCATAATTTTTCAGCCTATGATACACGTATACCCAGGAGTACGTCTGACTAATTTTAGGGCGCTTCAGCAAAGTTTAGGGTACGGGACCAAAAGACATTGATACATTCAGTTTTTAATCTGTAGCATAATTTCTTAACATATCCTACGTATAAACCTAGGAATGCTTCTGACCAATTTTGGGTGCTTCAAAAAAGTTAAAGGTGCAGGAGCGTTATTCCGGGGGAGATCAATGCATACAGTTTATAATCTGTAGCCTCATTCTTCAATGTATGGTACATGTACACCTTATGGTACTTCTGACCACTTTTAGGGTGCTTCAACAAAGTTTAGGGTACAGGAGCGCAATTTCAAGGGAGGTCAATACATTCAGTTTATAATCTGTATCATCATTTTTCAGCCTATAATACGCGTACACCTGGGGTACTTCTGACCAATTTTAGGGTGCTTCAACAAAGTTTAGGGCTTGGGAGCATAATTCCAATGGAGATCAATGCATACAATTTACAATCTAAAGCATCATTTTTCAAACTATAATACGTGTCTACCTAGGGGTACTTCTGACCAATTTTAGGGTGCTTCAAAAAAAGTTTAAGGTATGGGAGCATCATTTTCTACGGGAGCATAATTCCAAAGGAGATCAATACATTCAGGTTTTAATTTTCAGCACCATTTCTTAACATATATATGTATAAACCTAGGAATACTTCAGACCAATTTTAGGGTGCTTCAAAAAAAATTTAAGGTATGGGCGTTTGATTTCAGGGGATGGTCAATACATATAGTTCATAATTTGTAGCGTTATTTCTCAACATACTGTATGCTACCTGGACATCTCGGGGGGAACCAATTTTAGGGTACTTCAACAAAATTTAGGGTATGGGAGCGTAAGTCCATGGGAGATCGATACATAAGGTTTATACAGTAATCTGGAGCATTATTTCTTAACTTATGGTATGTATATACCTCAGGGTACCTCTGACCAGTTTAAGCGTACTTCAGCGAAGTTTAGCGTACTAGAGCATAATACCAAGGGAGACCGATACATAAAGTTTATAATCTATAGCAGGAGTCTCCAAACTTACTAAACAAAGGGCCACTTCAGACTTTAGGGGGTCGGACTAGAGCCAGCAGGAGTAGAAAATGTCCTGGCGTCCATTGGGAGTAAACAATGCCCTGTTTTTGGTGTTGCGCCATAAATCAGGCTGCAATCACTACAAAACGAAAACACGTGGCGCTGTCAACCAAAAGAGGCTCCTGCTCCTTTTTTGAGCGTCGGGCTTGGTGTGTTGCAATTTTACCGCGATTGCAGAGCGATTTATCGCGGCAAAATTGCACCACGTTTAGGCTTCATTCACACCCAGGTGATCTGAATTGCGGGCAAAATCACCGCGATTCTGCCTGCGATTCCAAATCATGACAAAACGCGGGACGCGTTTGCAATGCTTTTACTTTTTTAATGGCACTCCAATCACGGTGCGATTTTGCACTGATAAATCTCGCTGCAATTGCGTCAAAATCACAACGCGCGAAAGCATGTCGGTCAAAAAAAGGAGCAGGAGCTTCTTTTGGAGCGACAGCGTCCCCGCGTTGCCATTTGCCATCGCACTGCAATCGCAGCAATTGATTGGGGTGCTATTAGGAAGTAATGGCATCGCAAACGCGTCCCGCGTTTTGCTACGATTCGGAATCGTGGGCAGAATCCACCCACGATTTAAATCAGCCGCCGTCATTATACGTCAGTACTTTGACGTAGAATATCGGGGTTATGGCAGCAGATAGCTGTCATAACCCCGGTATTTTCTTCAACGGCGGGCAGTCCCCTTTCGGATAAAAGTGGTCTCCGCGGCGGATTCGCTGCGAGATCACTTTTATCAGCGGCGGGAGAGGTACCTACCCTCCCTCCCTCTCCCGCAGCGCTCTCCTCTTCTCCTTTACCCTCAGTAGCATGGAGCCGAGTGAGGGAATGATGGCCCCCACACGGCTCCATACCATTGGATGACGGAAGCGACGTCAAATGTCACTTCCGCCCAATGGTCTCAAAAGGGAATTTATTTATTTTTGCAATAAAAAGACATTTATTTATTTGTTTATTTATTTTTTTTTTTTTTGCCTTTTAGTGTAAATATGAGATCTGAGGTCTTTTTGACCCCAGATCTCACATTAAAGAGGTCCTGTCATGCTTTTTTTTTTCTATTACATAGGATGTTTACATTCCTTGTAATAGGAATAAAAGTGACCCAAACATTTAAAAAAAAAAAAAAAAGACAGTGTAAAAATAAAAAAGTAAGAAGAAGGGAATGCATACGTAAGTCGCGCCAGCATATGAAAACGGTGTTCAAACCACCAAAATGTGAGGTATCGCCGCAATCGTTAGAGCGAGAGCAATAATTCTAGCAAAAGACCTCCTCTGTAACTCAAAACTGGTAACCTGTAGAAATTTTCAAACGACGCCTATGGAGACTTTTAAGGGTCAAAGTTTGTCGCCCTTCCACGAATTTTGAAGCGTGACGTGTTGGGTATCAATTTACTCAGCGTAACATTATCTTTCACAATATTAAAAAAAAAATTAATAACTTTCTGTTGTTTATTTTTAAATTTAAAAAAGTGTATTCCCCCCCCCCCAAAAAAAAAATTGTGTTTGTAAGACCGCTGTGCAAATACGGCAGGACAGACAGTATTGCAACGACCGTCATTTTTTTCTCTAGGGTGTCTGAGAAAAAATATATATATATATATATATATATAATGTTTGGGGGTTCTAAGTAATTTTCTAGCAAAAAAAAAAAAAAAGGAACATTATTATACAAATAGACAAATATGCATACATAATGGCATAATCATACCATCAATCAATTTTCAAATAAAATTACGATTGAAATTAAAAAAAATGATATTGACTTACAGAACTGGTTAAAGGCGCGTTTGCTGCAACTTCCACGTAATTCCGTTGTGCAATAATCACGGCAAAACAGACCCCCCCCGTTTTAGGGGTGGTATTAAGAACTACGGCACTCAAGCGCATGTTGAACGTTGTACCGCTATCAGGAATTGCCGGCAGAACCGTCACAATTCCAAATCGCCAAGTGTGAATGGGGCCTTAGGTAGGTGCGGTAAAAAACATGGCTGGACCACCTGATTTTTAAAAAAAGTAATAAATATGGACATTAAAAAAAAAAAAACGCCAAAAAAACGAACAAGCTTGGCAAATAGCGCGAACGCTGGCGCTAAAACATATTCAGTTTGCTGATAAAAAGTGTCACTTATTTTCTGACTTTCCAACGTTTTGTTTTTTCTCTGGCCTGGTGAAATCCCCGGTGGATGGACGGGAGGTGGAGGTGGTGGATGGACGCGGGGGGGGGGGGAGCGAGCTGCAGCTATCGGCCTGTTAGCCGGTGTGGCTCCCTTCACATTTGACAGTCACACCACGTAAGTGAAGGATTAAGCCCAGGCGCCTGGATCCTCGCTTCCCCCCCCCAACAAGCCGCGCTCGGGAGCGTAGCCTCTAACGAAGGGATTCTCAACACATTTGTGTTTCTAATGAAAAGTTACTGTGCGAGAGACAGACACAAAATCGATCGAGCCAATTCAAGCCTGGCCAGAGGAAAAAAAAAAAAGGCAATGTAATTCTTCGACGAGGCCGCGGGCTCCCCCCCCCCCCGCCCTCGCTGTACACGGCGCTTGTTAATGAATATAATGTTTCTAAAATGGTCCGAGTCATTTGCTGGGCGGCGAGGGAAGTGCGGTTTTTCTGCTATTGTTACCATAACGCTATTATCACTTATAGCGCCAACTTATACCATGGTGTTTCATCTACTTATATTTTACCTTCCCTCTTCATATGTACTAATGCAATTTTTTTTAAACAAAAACTTTCCGCTTTCATTACATACCTTATTTTAGACCCAATAATCAGCCTCTGTGCTGCTCTAGGCAATGCAGGCAGATCGTGGCTGGTGGGAGGGGCCAACAGGGTCCTTTACGGAAAACATCACAGTCCCCCCCACCCCGCCTCAGTCAATATTCAAATTAACGAAAACCCGTCTAACAAATTTTTCCAGATATTCGTAAATTTAAATATTCGAAAATTTAAAAATTCATAAATTGAAAATACGAAAATTTGAAAATTCGGAAATTTGTCAATTTGAAAATTTGGAAATTCGAAAATTCACAGATTTGAAAATTCATAAATTCGTAAATTAGAAAATTTGTAAATTTGTAAATTTGAAAATTGGTAGATTTGAAAATTCATAAATTAGAAAATTTGTAAATTAGAAAATTTGTAAATTAGAAAATTTGTAAATTAGAAAATTTGAAAATTCGAAAATTCGTAAATTAGAAAATTTGTAAATTCAAAAATGTGAAAATTCGTAAATTCCTAAATTTGAAAATTCGAAAATTCGTAAGTTCGTAAATTCTAAAATCCGAAAACCTGAAAATTCGAAAATCTGAAATAATAACTAACTAATCAACCCCCCCAAAAAATATACCATCAGCCGCCACTGATGGATACAACTACTGATGAGGTCACATGACCACCATGCTCTGGATGATAGATGTGAGGGAAAATCTTGTGTGCTGATTTTTTTTTTTTACCCAAAAATGCATCAAAAGCCGGCGTTTCGTCAGATATGGCGACCCGTCAGAATGTGTAACAGAAGTGACGTTCCGTCTCCGCCATCTTGCTACACCCCGCACTCCTCCACAGTAAGGATACACTGAGAAGGGGGCAAGCGGACATCTTGTTACACCCACCAGAGTTTTGCATTATACACTTATCTTTAACAGTAAACTGAGGTTATATCGTGAAATCCAGGACTTAGAACTCCCTCTGATTGGTTAGATGTTGAATTTCAAAAGCAGCGGCAAACCTGCGCATCTCACAGGTTTGTTAATCTGACAGAAGTCCACTGCTTTTATAATTCAACAACATCTAACCATATTGATAGATAGATAGATAGATAGATAGATAGATAGATAGATAGATAGATAGATAGATAGATAGATAGATAGATAGATAGATAGAATTTTGATAGATAGATATTAGTTGGAGTTATATTCCGGACTGTTTTGGCACAGAGAGGTGACGAGGATAAAACAGGTTGCTCTACATTAGATTTTCGGAGATAGTCAGAAATATCCGCGGCTTATCTTGGTATATGTGACCGGGTGACCGGATCTGGCAGTGACCGGGGAAATCCTTCCTGCAGATTACAGCTGGATCTGGATTACCGGCACTAAGTCACTTTGTGAAAGGCTCTTTGCCAGCACTAAATGGATTCATCTGGTTAAAGTCACTAACAATTAAATACCGTCCAATCAGGATCTCCGGAAAATCTCCGCCGTGTCCTCAGACGACATTAGAGAATTAAAAAAAGTGCCCTGAAAATGATTGACGGGCGATGACAAACCACCAAAATTCAGACATTCAGTCATAAGTGTCTTCTAAAAACATTTTGGCGTGTCTAGACCCGGTGA
This sequence comes from Aquarana catesbeiana, assembly GCF_042186555.1. NCBI lineage: Eukaryota > Metazoa > Chordata > Amphibia > Anura > Ranidae > Aquarana > Aquarana catesbeiana. The sequence goes on along the minus strand of NC_133324.1, from coordinate 50,184,230 downwards.
CACCTCTGAAGCAGAAATTTTTTTTTTTTCGGACAACTTGTGAAGGAAAGTGCAAGCAGGAGAGAGCAGAATGACAGAGAGGTGAGCTCATCACTGTGTTGCTTTTCCTTTAATCTGTCCAGTCATAGGCTGGGGGTTGGTCTGGGACCACCTGGTATCAGGACTGGAGTGTTAGGAAGAAGCAGGACAAGGAGCAAATCAGTTCATAAGCTGGCAAGTAGCATGCTAGTAGGAGGAGAGAGCAGAGTGACATAGAGATGAGCTCAGAACTGTGCAGCTTCTCCTTTCACTGTGCAGTCATAGGCTGGGGGATTGGTCTGGGACCACCTGGTATCAGGGCTGTAGTGTCAGGAAGAAGCAGGACAAGAAGCAAATCAGTTCATGAGCTGACAAGCAGCATGCTAACAGGAGGAGAGAGCAGAGTGACAGAGAGATGAGCTCAGAACTGTGCAGATTCTCCTTTCACTGTGCAGTCATAGGCTGGGGGATTGGTCCGGGACCACCTGGTATCAGTACTGGGGTGTGAAGAAGAAGCAGCACAAGGAGCCAATAAGTTCATATGCTGAAAAGTAGCATGCTGATGGGAAGAGAGAGAAGAGTGACAAAGAGATGAGCTCATCACTGTGCAGCTTCTCCTTTCACTGTATAGTCATAGGCTGGGGGAAGATTCAGGATAACCTGGGCTCAGAGGAAGTGTGTCGAATGATGCAGGCCTTCCATCTGAGTACATCTAGAGGTAGTAAAACTACTGTGAGGAAATCTCTGGTGGTGTTTTTTTTTTTTTTTTATCTTTTATTGAGTTGTTCATTTTTCTCCTTTTTTTTTTTTTTTTACTGGAGTTGTCCTTTAGGTTGGGCATATAAATATCTCCTTGCACTCCCCCCCCCCCCACACACACACACACACACACACCAAGGCCAGGAGAGACAGCCGGGCGGGAGGGGGCTGATCCCGGACAAGGTGTAAGCAGGCTTCCACCCCGTGGTTTCCTTTCTGTGATGCTAATGCAGTGAAATGTGCAGAAGCCGTCGGAGTCTGGGAAGGTCCCTTGTATTCGAACAGCATGTGCATGTTAGATATTCTGCCTTTTATTATTCACTACCTGCCAAGGGATTCACCAGACATCAAACAGGAAGGAATAATCCAATTACCAATGAATGCATTATACACACTGAGAAATATTATTAAAATGATGCCAGGTGTCAGGGGGGCAGTTGGCGGGGAGGGGGAGAGACACAGTTCAGGGATTTGCTTGAGAGGGAAGGCGAGGGAGCCGGAGCCCCCACTGCCTTGGCAATTTCATGACGCCTATTATATGGAAGCCTACTCATTTCTGGACCAGGATTGGGAATGGTACAGAAAATCTCTGACACGACGGGAGGAAGGAAAATCAGCAGCTTTGACATTTTCTGAAGAAAGTTCCTCGTTTAAACTCATCTGGCTCCCTGCAGTGACAGTTCCTGGAAATTGCTGTCCCTGGAATTTCACGAGTTCCCAATGTCAAATGGTGGCCTCCTTTCTTCTCATAGTTTATTGCTCTAGGGAACTATGGAAGGGACCCTACATGGGAGCCTCCACTGCCAGCTTGTTTCCGAAAGGTGTGAAGTCAAGAAGCATCAGATCAGTGGCAATGGAACATGCAACATTTTGATACTAGTACTCAGGAATGTGATGGCCTCTTTTGTGTTTACCAACCTCTCCATGTTGGGGCAAGCACCATTGTGTTTTACCTTCCTTACCCTCATCTCCATAACAGTGGTGGCTTCATATGTTTGTACCCTCCTCTCCATGTCTCCATGACAAGGCAGCTATCTTTGTGTTTATCCTCCTCTGTTTGAGAGTGGTGGCCTCCTATTTGTTTACTCTCCTCTCCATGGCAGCAGGGGCCTTCTCTGTGTTTTTCCTCCTCTTGAGGCCTCCTTTGTTTTTCCCTTCCTCTTGAGCCCTCCTCTGTGTTTTCCTACCTCTTGAGGCCTCATCTGTATTTATGCTCCTCTGTATGACATTGGTGGACTCCTATATGTTTACTTTTCTATCAATAGCAGCACAGACCTCCTGTGTGTTTTCCATCCTTTTGAGGCCTCCTCTGTGTTCTCCTACCTCTTGAGGCCTTCTCTGTGTTTACCCTCCTCTGTATGACATTGGTGGACTCCTACATGTTTACTCCTCTATCCAAAGCAGCACGGGCCTCCTCTGTGTTTTCCTTGCTCTTGAGGCCTCCTCTGTGTTTACCCTCCTCCCATTACGTTGGTGGCCTCCTCTGTGTTTACTCGCCTCTACATGGCAGAAGGGGACTCTTCTGTGTTTTCCTTCCTCTTGAGGCCTCCTCTGTGTTTTCCTACCTCTTGAGACCTCCTTTGTGTTTGCCCTCCTCTGTATGACATTGGTGAACTCCTATATGTTTACTCTTCTATCCAGAGCAGTAGGGGCCTCCTTTGTGTTTTCCTTTCTCATGAGGCCTCATCTGTGTTTACTCTCATCTCAATGACAGCAGGGGCCACCTCTGTGTTTTCCTTCCTTTGGTGGCCTTCCCTAGGTTTACCCTCCTTTCCATAACAGCAGTGGCCTTCTCTAGGTTTACCCTCCTCTCCATGACAGCAGTGGCCTTCTCTGTGTTTACCCTCCTCTCCATGACAGCTGTGGCCTTCTCTGTCTTTACCCTCCATCAGATGGGTGGCCTCCTCTGTATTTACCCTCCCCCTCCTTAACAGCAGTGATAGAGTCTGTTCTCAGCCTCTTCTCTATAACAGTGGTGGCCTCATTTCTATTTAGTCCTCTCTCCATGACAGTGGCAGCCTTCTCAATGGCCTTCTCTGGATTTACCCTCCTCTTTGTGAGAAGAGTGGCCTCCTCTGTATTAACCCTCCATAGCAGCAGTGATAGACTGCATTTACTCTCCTCTCCAAGACAGTAGTGGCCTCCTCCAAGTCTATTCTCCTCTCTAAGACAGTGGTAGCCTCCTCCATGTTTACCCCCCTCTCCATGGCAGTAGTAGCCTCCTCCATGTCTACTCTCCTCTCCAGGGCAGTAGTGACCTCCCCCATGTTTGCCCTCCTCTCCATGGCAATAATGGCCTCCTCTCCATGACATTAGTGGCCTCCTCCATGTTTATGCTCTTCCCCATGACACTGGTGGCCTCCTCCATGTTTGCCCTCCACTTCATGGTAGTAGTGGCCTCCTCCAAGTTTATGCTCCTCCCCATGACAGTGGAGATCTCATTCATGTATACCTTTCTCTCCATGACAGGGGTACCCTTCACCTCATAACAGTGATGGCCTCCTCTGGTGAGGTGGGCTAAGTGTTCTAGAATCTCTTAGTAATGTCCCAGCAACAAGGCAGAACGAGGTGATACCAGCTCTCAGAGTTTTCCAGTTGGGCTTCAGAAAGTACATAAAAGGCCTACACCTATAATTGTCTTTTCTTTTCCATGAAATGAAAAATACACACAAAAAATGTTAAAAATGTACGCCACTGTACAACAACACATGCTTTAGCGGCATTCAAAAGAAGTACATGTGTTTTAAAATTAAGGTGAACAGTAGCACATTTTGCCATGTTTATAGTATATATTTTAATATTTTTTTTTTTTTATATTAAATGAAAAGTGCATGCAAAACAAATTTTAAAAAATGTACGCCGTTGTGCAAAAACACATGAAAAAAAAAGGGCATGCATTTAAAGTATACACTATGTTATAATGCAGTTTAGAGCTTGGTTTTCATTCATGCATTTATTTTATTTTTTTGCCATGAAAAGAAATGACATTCAAAATATATTTTTAAAAAATGTATGCCATTACCAATGCACACCACTGAGCAAAAAACGCATGCCCTGCAAAATATATATTAAAAAAAAAAAAAATGTACACCATTGGGCGAAAAACACACGCCCCAGCAAAAACGCGTGCCCTAACGCATGCTTTTAATTTCATGGCAAAAATAAATGTTAAAAAAAAAATGTAATAAATAAATAAAACTTTTCAATAAAACTAAGATTGAATATAAAATGCAGTTTATAGCATACATTTTATATATTTACAGGTATTTATGTATTTATTTATTTATTGATTTATTTATTGCCATGAAATGAAAAGCACATTGAAAATATATATTTAAAAAAATGTATGCTATTGTGCAAAAACCCCATGCCCGGCAAAAATAAATGTTAACAAAAAGTACACCATTGTGTGAAGACGCATGCCCTAGCGGGGTTCCAAAAAAAAAAAAAGTTAATGCATCTAAAGTATACACTATGCAGTTTATACCATACATTTTATTTTTTATTTATTCATTAATTTTTTTGTCATGAAATGAAAAGCACGTCCAAAATAAATGTTAGAATTTGCGCGCCAATGTGCGAAAACGCATGGCTTAGTGGGCTCGTAAAACAAGTGCTTGCATTTAAAGTATACGCCCTGTTATAGTGCAGTTTATAGCAGAAATGTATTTATTTATTTTTGCCATGAAATAAAAAGCACTTGCCAAATATATGTGAAAAATGTACGCCATTGTTCAAAAACGCATGCCCTCATTGGCTTAAAAAAAGTTAATGCTATTTAAGATGAAAAGTGAACATCTAGCGCATTTTTCCATGTTATAACACAGTTTATAGTATAAATGTTTTTTTTTTTTTTTCATTTGCCATGCAATTAAAAATCGCATGCAAGAGAATTTGTTAAAAATTTACATCATTCTGTAAAAAAAACGCATCGCTTAGCGGGCTTTAAAAAAGCGAATGCATTTGATGGACTCAAAGTGTATGCCATGTTGTAATGCAATTTATAGTGTACATTTTATTTTATTTGTTTCTTTATTTTTTTAATGTAAAGTATATGCAAAATATATGTTAGAAAAAGTATGCCATTTTGCAAAAACGCATTTCTTCATGGGCTTAAAAAAAAAAAAAAAAAATTCAAAAAAAGTGCATGCATCTGAAGGACTCAAAGTGTATGCCATGCTATAATGCAATTTATAGTGTACATTTTATTTATTTATTTTTTTAATGAAAAGTGCATGCAAAATATATGGTTAAAAAAAAGTACGCCATTTTGCAAAAATGCATGTTTGCAGGCTTATTAAAAAAAAAAATAAAGTGCATGCATATAAAGGACGCAAAGTGTATGCTCTGCTATAATGCAATTTATAGTATACATTTTATTTTATTATTTTTCTTTCTTTATTTTTTTAATTTAAAAGTGCATGCAAAATATATGTTAAAAAAGAAGTATGTCATTTTGCAAAAATGCATGTCGTTGCGGGCCTTAAAAGAAAAAAATAAGCACATGCTTTTGAAGGACTCGAAGTGTACGCCATGTTATAATGCAATTTATGGTATACATTTTAATTTTTTTTTTTAATGAAAAGTGCATGCAAAATATATGTAAATAAAAAGTACGCAATTTTGCACAAACGCATGTGTTTGCGGGCTTTAAAAAAAAAAAAGCACATGCATTTTAGAGGACTCGAAGTGTACGCCATGTTATAATGCAATTTATAGTATACATTTTATACATTTTTTTCTTTTTAATGAAAAGTGCATGCAAAAAAAAAAAAAAAAAAAAGTATGGCATTTTGCAAAGAACGCATGTATTTGCGGGCTTAAAAAAGAAAAACCACATGCATTTGGAGGACTCGAAGTGTACGCCATATTATAATGCAATTTATAGTATACATTTTATAATATTTTTTTTTTTTTAATATGAAAAGTGCATGCAAAATATATGTAAATAGTAAGCCATTTTGCAAAAATGCATGTGTTTGCAGGCTTAAAAAAAAAAAAAAAAAAAAAGAAAAGGCACATGCATTTGGAGGACTCGAAGTGTACGCCATGTTATAACGCAATTTATAGTATACATTTTATATACATATATATATATATTTTTTTTTTTTTCATGAAAAGTGCATGCAAAATATATGTAAATAGTACGCCATTTTGCAAAAACGCATGTGTTTGCTGGCTTTAAAAAAAAAAAAAAAAAAAAAAAAAAGCACATGCATTTGGAGGACTGGAAGTGTATGTTAAAATGCAATTTATAGTATCCATTTTTTTTTTTGTTTAATGAAAAGTGCATGCAAAATATATATAAATAAAAAGTACGCCATTTTGCAAAAACGCATTTGTTTGTGGCTTTACAAAAAAAGCACATGCATTTGGAAGACTCGAAGTGTACACCATGTTATAATGCAATTTATAGTATACATTTTATATATTTTTTTTTTTTTATGAAAAGTGCATGAAAAATATATGTAGATAAAAAGTACGCCATTTTGCAAAAACGCATGCCCTGGTGGGCAAAAAAAGGTCACACAAAGTATATGCCTTTTAGGTGTTTTTATTTATTTATTTATTTATTTATTTATTTATTTTTATAATGAACCCCAATATCTCATTGCACACTATTAATTTAAATGTATTTGTATTATTGTCAATAATTGCCTAAATACATGCATTTGGATGACTCGAAGTGTATGCCATATTATAATGCAATTTAAAGTATACATTTTTTACATTTTTTTCTTTTTAATGAAAAGTGCATGCAAAAAAATAAAAAAATAAAAAGTACGCATTTTGCAAAGAACGCATGTGTTTACGGGCTTAAAAAAAAAAAAAAAAAAAAAAAGCACATGCATTTGGAGGACTCGAAGTGTACGCCATATTATAATGCAATTTATAGTATACATTTTATACATTTTTTTCTTTTTAATGAAAAGTGCATGCAAAAAAAAAAAAAAAGTACGGCATTTTGCAAAGAACGCATGTGTTTGCAGGCTTAAAAAAAAAAAAAACACATGCATTTGGAGGACTCGAAGTGTACGCCATGTTATAATGCAATTTATAGTATACATTTTATAATATTTTTTTTTTTTTAACATGAAAAGTGCATGCAAAATATATGTAAATAGTAAGCCATTTTGCAAAAATGCATGTGTTTGCGGGCTTAAAAAAAACAAAAAAAAAACACATACATTTGGAGGACTCGAAGTGTACGCCATATTATAATGCAATTTATAGCATACATTTTATACATGTTTTTCTTTTTAATGAAAAGTTCATGCAAAAAAAAAAAAAAAGTACGCCATTTTGCAAAAAACTCATGCCCTGGTGGGCTTAAAAAAGAAAAAAAAATGTTCATGCCTTTAAGGTGTTTTTTTATTCTTTTAATGAACCCCAATATCTCATCGCACACTATTGATTTTAATTCATTTGTATTATTGTCGATAATAGCCCTGGACTGTATAAATGAGCTCATTGCTCATTGTGGCCCCCTGCTCCATCATGGGGGGGGGGGGGTCATTGCGGACCTCGGAGCGGCAGTGCGGCTCTCATTGTGAATAGGCTACAGACCCCACCACCTCGTCTTCAGGGGGTTAATTACCAGAGTGACACGGCTTCCTAAGCCGGCTCTGCCCGGCAGCCCTTTCACTGCATGCGCCCGGCTAATCTGATTTGTTCAGCTCGCTGGCTAAACAAACAAGCACAAGCCCTCTGCTTAGTCATATGTGTGGCTGCAGGCACGTGGACGGATGCCCGCGCCCAGTTACAAACGCCTGGCCGCCATGTTAAAGACGGGAAGCTCAAAAACAAAAATAAGAACGCTGCGGCGGCTTCCTTTTCAAATAGCTTTTTTGCACAGATCCGTATTAAAAACAATTTGCTGCAGAACATTTGATGAGGAGAAGAGCGATGTGTGATGGACAATAATCATCCACGTATCTTTGATCCGTCTCACTGGGGGGGGGGGAATGAAAATGAAATTTGATTGGTTGCTGAGGCTCAGTGTGAACCAATTTTCTGAAATTCTTTTATTCACTTTAAAGCTAATATTTAAAAAAATCTAAATTAATTCAGCTCTGTACCAAAAGTATTGGGACGCCTGCCTTTACACGCACATAAACTTTAATGGCATCCCAGTCTTAGTCCGTAGGGTTCAATATTGAGTTGGCCCACCCTTTGCAGCTATAACAGCTTCAACTCTTCTGGGAAGGCTTTCTACAAGGTTTAGGAGTGTGTCTATGGGAATGTTTCACCATTCTTCCTGAAGCGCATTTGTGAGGTCAGGCACTGATGTTGGACGAGAAGGCCTGGCTCGCATTCTCCGCTCTAATTCATCCCAAAGGTGTTCTATTAGGTTGAGGTCAGGCCAGTCAAGTTCCTCCACCCCAAACTTGCTCATCCATGTCTTTATGGACCTTGCTTTGTGCACTGGTCCAAATTATTTGGTGGAGGGGGGATTATGGTGTGGGGTCATTTTTCAGGGTTTGGGCTTGGCCCCTTAGTTCCAGTAAAAGGGAACACTTAAGGAATCAGCATACCAAGACATTTTGGACAATTTCATGCTCCCAACTTTGTAGGAACAGTTTGGGGATGGCCCCTTCCTGTCCCAATATGACTGCGCACCAGTGCACAAAGCAAGGACCTTAAAGACATGGATAAGCGAGTTTGGGGTGGAGGAACCTGACTGGCCTGACCGCAACCTGATAGAACACCTTTGGTCTTTTTGTCCACATCAGTGCCTGACCTCACAAATGCTCTTCTGGAAGAATGGTCAAACATTCCCATAGACACACTCCTAAACCTTGCGGACAACCTCCCCAGAAAAGTTGAAGGTGTTATAGCTGCAAAGAGTGGGCCAACTCAATATTGAACCCTATGGACTAAAACTGGGATGCCATTCAGGTTCACGTGTTTGTAAAAGTAGGCGTCCCAATACTTTTGGCAATATAATGTATAATTAAATGTGTTTTTGTTTGTTTGTTTTTTTGTAAGCATCTGAATTTGACTTTGTATCCATCTTTTCTAATTTTGTGTACAGCAAAGCTGAGGCTGGGAGGGGAAAGAGCAGCACAAGGACTGCTGAGTTGCAGGGAGCAAACTGATAGGAGGAGAGAGCAGAGAGATCCACTAATCAGTCTTCTGCTTCTTCCTTTCACCCCCATTCACAGGTTGATTGAGGGACAAGACCTGCAAAAGTAACTACAGCAGAAAAAAACTCTGGTCTCCTGTCCTGGCAGACCCTACAAACCTTAACCCTGATGAGAACAGAATAGACGCATGGTTTTGCGGTAGATTGGCCACACTATGGGAACATTTTTGCGCAGACTGTGCCTGTTTGCTAATGCATATCCAATATCCAACAGTTGCTTTGCTTGAGAGCACTGGTCGTGATTGGAAGGACTTGAGTTTCACCGTGGTAGTGAGGGCTTTGGTCATAATTGGAAGGACCTGAGTTCCACCGTGGTAGTGAGGGCCCTGCTCATGATTGGAAGATTCCAAGCTCCCCCATGGTAGTGTGGGCCCTGGAGAAGATTTGAAGGATCTGAGTTTTACCATGGTATTGAGGGCCCTGGTCATGGTTAAAGGGATCTGAGCTCCACCATGGTAGTGAGGGCTCTGGTCATGATTGGAAGGATCTTAGCTCCACCATAGTAATGAGAGCCCTGGTCATGATTGGAAGGACCTAAGTTCCACCATGGTATTGAGGACTCTGGTCATGATTAGAGGGATCTGAGCCCCACCATAGTGTTAGGTCCTTGGTCATGATTGGAAGAATCTGAGCTCAACCATGGTAGTGAGGGCCCTGGTCATGGTTAAAGGGATCTGAGCTTCACCATGGTAGTGAGGGCTCTGGTCATGATTGGAAGGATCTTAGCTCCACCATAGTAATGAGAGCCCTGGTCATGATTGGAAGGACCTAAGTTCCACCATGGTATTGAGGACTCTGGTCATGATTAGAGGGATCTGAGCCCCACCATAGTGTTAGGTCCTTGGTCATGATTGGAAGAATCTGAGCTCAACCATGGTAGTGAGGGCCCTGGTCATGTTTGAAAGGACTTGAATTCCACCATGGTGGTGAGGGCCCTGGTAATAATTGGAAGGATCTTAGCCTCACAACAGTAGTGAAGGGCATTGCTGAAAGGATATGAGCTCTATCACATTAGTGGGGGTCCTGGTCATGTTTCTAAGCATGTGATCGCCATCATAATGTTAAGGGCCCTGGTGATGATTGGTGACAGAGGGGAAGGCTTCCTCCAAAGGAAGGAAGCCACAAGGTGCAAGGCCACAGGGTCAAAGTAGGGTCAGGTGAGAACATAGAGCCCATGAATACCTTCTACTAGAAAAAGAGGCCCAAGCTGGAAACCCTTGTGAGGTTAGTGTGCACCACTGTAGGGCAGGGTTACAAGAGACACCACAAAGTGTCCCTGTTCTTATATCAGCAAGCCTTGGAAGTAAAGGAGCTAACTGGTTGCATTTAGCTTCTCCGTTTTTTGAAGACTATGCTATATTTCCTTTTAGTCCTTCTATAATAAATATCTGGCATTGTTATGCCTTCCTTGCTGGCGTTGGAGTTGCTCCATGCCTCCTTATTGAATCTTTAGGACTTCCAGAGAAACCCCCTGGGCACTGTTACTGCCTGGTCACTTGACCCAACTGGTTTTATTACCCTATCCATGACTCGGCTCTCCCAGCCTTTTTCTATACCAGCTAATAAATAATGTAAATAAGTAACATAAAAGCCGCGCACAATTAAATGTAATCAACAGACTCTATTAATAGCGGTATGTAAATCGCTGGCTCGTTGAAGATAAGCGCGCAGCCAAAGAAACACAATGTCTTGCTTGGTTAGGCACTTTATACAATTTCTGCAGAGGGCACTTGTAGAAGATAATTAAATGTACGCGATAAATAAAGACACAGTACAGTGCTATTTTCTGATGACATAGGAAGGCTTGGGCAGAGCTCAACATGCTTTCCTCTAGTTAGTTCATCTCTGAGACTTGCCAGGAAAAAAATATGGAAGCAGAATTGCTCATCTAGGTTCTACTTTTTCTCAACAAAGCAGCTGCACATGCTCAGACACAGAAGGGTGTGAGCTAAAGCTCTACTTTAGTTGGAAAATACGAATTACCCTAACTACACTTGGTGATGCTGCAGTTATCGGTTGTTATTTTTATATTGCTGCACACATGCCAAGGGTATTGGCTTCTGCCCAAGTTGGCACAAATCCCTTGCCCAACATGGTCATTAAGGTTCTGGTCTTATTACTCATGATTTATATAGCTCCAGCAATTTGACAGAGACACAATGGAGGTAAAACAATGCAAGGCCAAGAAGGTTAGGAGAGTCCTGCTCCTCAGAGTTTGCAATCCAAAATGGTGGAGCAAACTATAAAAAAATAGTAACTGTGTAGGGAGGAGTTGATGGAGAGGGTAAAGGTTTGGTTGTTAGGTGGAGGCAGGACAGGCTTCCACAAAGTGATGGGTTTTTAGGGATTACCCAAAGGTGGACAGAATAGAAGGTAGCCAGAGATATTAGGGTGGGGAGTTCAGAGGAAGGGAGAGGCTCTAGAGAAGTCCTGGAGGCAAACATGGAGGGAAGTGATGGGGGAGTTAGAGAGCAGGAGGTCTTGGGAGGTGTGGGGAGAACACTTTGGGTAATAACTTGAGATGAAGTTGGTCAAGTCACTCAGGGCAGAGTTGGCATTGCTCTTAGCGTGATGCTCATTTCACAATGGAATGACAGAACCTTAGTACCAAAGGCAGGATGGCATCTATACTGTATATTATAGGATGTATGGGTAGGGAAACATGCCAGAGTGGGAACTAGCCAAAGAGATTAGGGTAGTGAGTTCTAAAGGAAGAGAGAGACTCTGGAGAAGTCCTGGAGATGAGCATGGAAGGAGACGAAAGGGGAAGTATAGAACAGAAGTTCTTGAGAGGAGAGGAGAAGAGGCTTTGAGTAATAACTTGGGATGAGGTTAGTCAAGTAGCTTGGGGGAGAGTTGCCATTGCTCTGTTATAGCTTGACACCCATTCCATAATGCAATGCCAGAACCTTAGTATCAAAAGCATGATGGCATCTATGTATTATCAGAAGGGTGGGTAGGAGAACATGCAAATCCTAGAGGTAAGCATGGAGGGAAGTGACGAGGGGAGTAGAGCACAAAAGGTCTCGACGGAACGGACTCTTTAGGTAATAACTTGAAATGAACAGAAAGGAACTGACTCTAGGTAATAACTTAAAATGAGTTTGGTCATGTAGCTCGGGCAGAGTTTGCATTGCTCTGTTATAGCTCCACACCTATTCCATAATGCAATGCCAGAACCTTATTACCAAAAGCAAGTGGCATCTATATAATATAAGATGGATGGGTAGGGGTACATGCCAGAGTAGGAGCTAGCCAAAGAGATTTGGGTAGGGAGTTCTAAAGGAAGGAAGAGACTCTGAAGTAGTCCTGAAGATGAGCATGGAAGGAGGCGACAAGGGAAGTAGAGAACAGAAGGTATTGGGAGGAGTGAAGAGGACTATTTTGGTAATATCTTGAGATGAGGTTGGTCAAGCAGCTCGGCAGAGTTGGCATTGCTCTGTTATAGCTGTACACCCATTCTACAATGCAATGCCAGAACCTCAGTACCAAATGCAGGATGGCATCTATGTATTATTAGAGTTAGGGGAACATGCCAGAGTTGGAGCTATCCAGAAAGGTTAGGGTAGCAGAATCCAGAGGAAGGGAGAGGCTCTGGAGCAGTCCTGGATACAAGCATGGAGAGAGGTGATGAGGGAAGTAGAGAACAGAAGATCTCAGGAGGAGTAGAAAGCATGCTTTGGTTAATAACTTGAGATGATGTTGGTTAAGTAGCTCGGGGCAGAGTTGTCAGTGCTCTGTTATAGCTCTACACCCATTCCACAATGCAATGCCAGAACCTTAGTACCAAAAGCAGGATAGCATCTATGTATTATAGGATAGGTGGGTAGGGGAATGTGCCATTGTTGGAGCTATCCAGAAAGATACACAACTGATATACACAAATGCGTGTATATCAGCAGGGCACTGGACGGTGTCAATAGAGCAGAGATTGGTGTCAGTAGAGCGGTGGACAGTGTCCGTTGTTTTTTTAATTATTATTATTATTTTTTTACAGCCTTTTCATTTTTATTCTTTCACAATATTATTTTTTTTATTTTTTTTCTTTAGGAGCCTCTAAAGTTGGGGGGCTTTGGTTGAAATATCAAAGGTCTAAACCACCATTTCTCAACTCCAGTCCTCTCCCTTTCTCTCTGTTTAAACCAGTGTTTCTCAACTCCAGTCCTCAAGGCGCCCCAACAGGTCATGTTTTCAGGATTTCACTCGGATAAAACGGCTGTGGTAATTACTAAGACAGTGAAACTGATCAAATTACCTGTGCAAAATAATGGAGAGCCTGAAAACATGACCTGTTGGGGCGCCTTGAGGACTGGAGTTGAGAAACACTGGGCTAAACAGAGAGACAGGGACTGAGGACAGAGCTTCCCCAGTCCCTTTCTCTGCAGGCTCAGCTGCACTGGACAGTAAATGAATGGGAAGTGCTGAAGCAAAGTTTACTATGCTTCACAGTTACGAATGAACACAGGAGTGATCAGTACAGGTTGCTCACTGTGTTCATTTATTTATCCATCCTGAAACACCCCCTGCAGCAGCCGGCAGGAGAGGAGAGGAGAGGAGGGAAGCTGGCAACACTGCAGGGGGGGAGACGGGGGACGCCAGGAAGCAGAGGGAATTGGCACCGCATGGGGCGATTAGGGTGTGTCCAGGCACATCTGGCACACCCTGTGCACACGTCTATTGACACAGTACAGCCCCTGCTGCAGCATCCCATCCTATGAACTGCTACAAAGTTAGAACGTTGCAGCCTGATCACTGCGGGGACAAAAAAGTTGCGGTGTCGTGTTGGGCTTGCATTAGTTAATCACTGTTTACGGAATGACAGGTTTGCGTTAAAAAAAAAAAAAAAAAGAAAAGAAGAAGAAGCCTACAACATAAACCCATTAATAAAGTGGTGTAATTCAGGCACCTGAAGCGAAGTGATAATACAGACATTTCAAAAGCGACACAAAGAAACTGGGATTGATTCCCAGATTGATATTAATGTTCGGAGCACACGCTCCCGCGCAGGGAGACAAATGTAAAAATCGAGATTAATGATAAAATAGAGGGGTAAATATGTTGATGATAACATTGCTGATGGGGATGTATGAGCTGATTTCATCGAGCAGTGATGGATAAAAAAAAAAAGAAGACACAGATAAAGAGGTAATAGGAGTCAGCAAGAGGTGCTGAGATGCATCTGAAAGTTGTTGGCTTGCCAATAAAGCGAAATGCTGTCTTATAAAAAAAAAGAAAAAAAAAAAAAAAAGAAAGAAAGAAAAATAAACTATTTGTGTTCTGTAGATTCTGAGAATAAGTCACCCCCGGGTACTAGCTGAGGTGTTCATAATAAGTACCAAGTGGGAGGCTGCTCACAGGTTCAATCCTTGTGCTGTATAAATGTTGCATACCGGCTTCCCTTTAGATGTTAGCGGCTCTGGAAGGCTCTTACAGTATCTCATTATATTCCTAGTGCTGGAAAAAAAAAAATATATGTATATTAGAAATAAAAACTTTTAATGACCCCAGCCAGAGTTTGTAAACATACAAAAATGCCCTTCTTTAAGACTTAGTTCATTTATTCGTTTAACAGTGCCCGGGGGGGGGGGGGGGGGGGCATCAACGCACACATCCACGTTTAATGGAATGCTAAGGATGCAATGAGGATGACTAATTAAAGACCTGACCGGCCTGTCACCATGCTGCAGAGAGGATGGCTGCCCGAGGGTCTTGTATATGAAATGCAACAATTACAATTTAACAGAGCAAACCAGTAATAAAAAAAATATATATATATATATGCACATAAAAAAGACACATAAAAATAAAAAAAAAATACAATTAACATTTGTAAGCATTTAGGTATACTATGATAATACTTATCAGCTATTTTTATGTGCAAAGTGACTGTTTTTGTGTTTTGTTTTTTTTTAAGTTGAATTCCAGGCAGATGTAAAAGACACAAACAAATCAAAATCTGTTTATTTATTAAAATAATAATAATAATAATAATAATAATTACTATTACTATTATTATTATTATTATTATTATTATTATTATTATTATTATTATTCAATAATTAAAAATATTTTAAAAATTATAGTAAAAAGTTACTACTACTACTACTACTACTACTACTACTACTACTACTACTAATAATAATAATAATAATAATAATAATAATAGCTTTATTATGATTCAATTAATTCAAAATACTAATTCTAAAACATGAATACTACTACTACTACCACTACTACTAATATAAATTAGGGTGCTGTGTTCTTTTTCTTTTTTGTTTTTGTTTTGTTTTTTGGGGTGTTTAGAGTGATATGGTATGGCTCATAGCCTCTTACAAATCAGGGTGCTGTGTTTTGTTTTGTTTTTAAATGGAGGGACATTTAATATAATGTAGTTGGAATAACAAAAAATGTAATTACTACTACTACTACTACTACTAATAATAATAATACTATTGTTATCATTATCATCACCACTATCATCATTTCATAATCATTAAATCATTATATTAATATATATATATATATATATATATATATATATATATATATATATATATATATATATATATTTTTTTTTTTTTTTTTTTTTTTTTAATTAATATATTTATTTATTTTGGAATAAAATTATTAAATTATTAATTATTGGAATTAAAAACATTTAGTACATTTCTGCAATACATGCACATTTCTCCTTGTTTTATTTGCACAGAAATGACAAAAACGCTTTGAGTGGTATATTTAACAGTACAAATCAGTGCAAATAAAATAATTTAACTGTTAGTATTTAAATGCACATTAAACGTAAACAGTGTAAGTACCTGAATCTGACCCTTTATCAGCCTCTTTCAGCCCCTTGTACAGCAGAGCTCGGACTGGGCAAGGCAGAAGCAGCACAAGGTTCCAATTGGTTGTGCTACAGAGCTCATGTGCTAACATGGGACGTGCTGATAGAAGTAGAGAGCAGGGGGATGAGCTCATCAGTCTCTTTCTCATTCTTTCCTCGTCCAATCACAAAAGATGTCTATATACACCACTCCAGTCCTTTGGTATATATATATATATATATATATATATATGTATATATATATGTATATATATATATATATATATATATATATATATATATATATATACTGTATATACAGTATATGTACTTAGCTGTTGCCTGGAGTTTAGCCATAAAACTCTAAACACTCTGGATTCCAGTTATAACTCTGCTCAGTTTTGGTGCAACTACATCTACAGAAATCGTCATGTGACCTTTGCACCCACCAGACAGATGCCAACACACAAGCCAGCCAAGGTTGTCAATGACATCACCGGCATTAAACGGATTACTGCCAAAAACTACCTGGCAACCTCCGAATGGGGCAAATGTCATCCTTTTCATCATCACTTTCCTTGCTAGAGCGGATGCACGATGAATACATTGGCTGGGGTGATATACAGAGTGGATTATGTCTCTCTCATATACAACAACCCGTACTATTCTGAAACAATTTCAGCATTACGGGCCCCATGAAGGTACCCATGGCTTTAGGTTAGGCAGCTTTTATTAACTGTAATAACAGACAAATTGTACGTTCTACAAATTGAACATGTTCGGAGCATAACTCCGGGCAGATATAAAACATCATTTTGTCCAGTTATGCATTCATTAAAAATGATTACATGTTATTAGTAATGATATCTGAATGTCTATTAAGGAAAAATTTCAGGAAGGGATATTTTTACATAGTTAGCTCCAGCTTGGACCAATGACACTATGTATACATTATACCTGTGGGATCCCTGTGGAAGCTGGAAATCACTGTATAGGCACTACAGTTATCGGCACTGTGTCCTGGACACAGTTATAATCACATTCTTCACAGCGCTCCCCTTGGCTCTTGTTGCACCTGCTGTTTTTCAGGGTGAGGGGAGCATACAATCACCTTCCATGATGCAGTTCTTGGGTGCACTTTCCTGCAGATCTTGAGTCGGGGGTGAACACGGTGAGAGGGCCTCTTTACAGGCAGACTGCAAGAGTAGGCATGGTGCTGACAAGCTGCAGTGTATCAGTCTGATCAAGCTGAAGTTAGTTAGCCAATTTAGCCAATTTCCTCATCTGTGTGCCCTTCCCATACCTGCAGCCAGTTTCCTCATGGGTGTGAACTTCCCATACCTGCATCCAGTTTCCTCATGGGTGTGCCCTTCCTTTAGCTGCAGCCAGTTTCCTCATAGATGTGCCCTTCCCATAGCTACAGACAGTTTCCTCATTGGTGTACTCTTCCCAGAGCTGCAGACATTTTCCTCATTGGTGTACCCTTCCCAGAGCTGCAGCCAGTTTCCTCATGGGTGTGCCCTTCCCATACCTGCAGCCAGTTTCCTCATGGGCGTGAACTTCCCATACCTGCAGCCAGTTTCCTCATGGGTGTGCCCTTCCCAGAGCTGCAGCTAGTTTCCTCATGGGTGTGGACTTCCCCATACCTGCACCCAGTTTCCTCATGGGTGTGCCCTTCCTATAGCTGCAGCCAGTTTCTCTCATGGGTGTGCCCTTCCTATAGCTGCAGCCAGTTTCCTTATAGATGTGCCCTTAACAGAGCTACAGCCAGTTTCTCATAGATGTGCCCTTTCCAAAGCTGCAGCCAGTTTCCTCGTGGGTGCGCCCTTCCAAGAGATGCAGCTAGTTTCCTCATGGGTGTGGACTTCCCATACCTGTAGCCAGTTTCCTCATGGGTGTGCCCTTCCTATACCTGCATCCAGTTTCTTCATGGGTGGGCCCTTCCCATAGCTGCAAACAGTTTTCCAATGGGTGTACCCTTCCTATAGCTGCAGTCAGTTTCCTCATGGATGTGCCCTTCCCATAGCTGCAGTCAGTTTCCTCATCTGTGTGCCCTTCCCAAAGCTGCAGCCAGTTTCCTCATGGGTGTGAACTTCCCATACCTGCAGCCAGTTTCCTCATGAATGTGCATTTCCCATACCTGCATCCAGTTTCCTCAAAGGGGGGGACTTCCCATAGCTGCAACCAGTTTCCCCATGGGTGTGCTCTTCCCAGAGCTGCAGCCAGTTTGCTCATGGGTGTGGACTTCCCATACCAGCATCCAGTTTCCTCATGGGCATGCCCTTCCCATAGCTGCAACCAGTTTACCCATGGATGTGTCCTCCCCATAGCTGCATCCAGTTTCCTCATGGGTGTGCCCTTTACATAGCTGCAACCAGTTTCCCAACGGGTGTGCCTTTCCCAGAGCTGCAGCCAGTTTCCTCATGGGTGTGCACTTCCCATAGCTGCAACCAGTTTCCCCATGGATGCCTCCTCCCCATAGCTGCAGCCAGTTTCCTCATGCATGTGTCCTTCTCATAGCTGCAAAAAGTTTCCTCATGAATGTGCACTTCCCATAGCTGCATCCAGTTTCCTCATGGGTGTGCTCTTCCCAGAGCTGCATCCAGTTTCCTCATGGGTATGCAATTTCCATAGCTGCAACCAGTTTCCCAAGGGGTGTGCCCTTCCCAGAGCTACAGTCAATTTCCCCATGGGTGTGCACTTCCCATACCTGCATCCAGTTTCCCCATAGGTGTGTGCCTTTCCATAGCTGCAGCCATTTTCCCCATGAGGGTGTCAAGCCCCACCCTCCCCACATTAGCGCAGTGGACCTGTCAGCAGCATTTGGGACTGTTGCCCATTGCAGATCTTTAACACTTCCCATGCTTGCCTCATCACGAATGTCCTAAAGAGCCCCCAACCCCTAAATCATTGGCACAGTCCTGTTTCCCCCCTGCATGGCCAACATCTCCTTGTCTTTTTGTACAGTCCTTGGAATAAAAATAAAATGATGATGTGAATCTTCTTAGTAGCTCCTTCACATAAAGCAACATTGTTATTTCCAGTTTACTTGTCCTTTAATTTTTAACTTTTTTTTTTTTTTTTCTCTAGCATTTCCTACAAACAGATGCAAGTCTTGCCAAAGAATTTTAAATAAAGCCTATATCAATAATGTATGCCGGTTCTGTTTCAATTTTCTTCGGGGATTAAGAGGGAATTTGGTTTCGGCGAAACTTTGGGAAGATGAAAAACGCAGGATCTTATTCATAAGATAGTCCCTCTGAGCTTTATAAAGTGCATATTATAATATTACACTTTAATATTGCAAGCTTACTTTATTGATATGAGATTAGGTTGATATTATTCCGGAAGAGGAGAGTGGGCTGTTTGCTTATATTTTTATTCATAAAATTCCATCTGACCTTTCCTATCATTTTTTTTTTTTTTAATTTCTGTTTGTTCTTAAAGAGCCCCTATCGAACCTTAGGTATAGTGTTATATGCATTGGAAGGAGAGGAGGACATGGTCACAGAGAGAAGGTGGTTGGTGAATGTTAGCCCAAAGCTGATGGCAGACAATTCAAATATCAAATGGCTCCTCATATTACTTGGGCAGTCCCATTGTGAGGTGTTTAAGTTTGAGTTCCTGGGTCAGCACACCTGCCACAGCCACCGCAAATGGGTCCTTCAATTCCCAATGGAGTTTTACTTAAAGTAGACCTTTTAGTAACTTTCAAGAATTGTCTGGCTTATAACCATATACAGTCACAGTATAGTTTTTTTCAATGCTGCAGCACTTTATATCATTAAAGAAGCCATTCCAGTGGCTTTGCCTAGGCTCAGATTCAGCCAATGACATTGCTTAGGCTCAGTTTCAGTACAGTGACGTTTCCCAAGTTCAGTTCCAGTCCAATGACTTTGCCTAGGCTCAGTTTCAGCCCATGACTTTCCCTAGGTTCAGCTCCAGTCCAGTGAATTTGCCTAAACTTAGCTCTAGCCCAGTGACTATGCCTAGACTCAGCTCCAGTCCAGTGACTTTGCCTAGGCTGAGCTCCAGCCAATTGTCTTTGCCTAGGCTCAGTTCTACTGCAGTGACTTTGCCTAGGCTCAGCTCCAGTCCAATAACTTCTCCTAAGCATAAATCCAGTTTAGTGACTTTGCCTAGGTTAAGCTCCAGTCCAGAGACTTTGCCTAGGCTGAGCTCCAGTCCAGTGACTTTTCCTAAACTTAGCTCTAGACCAGTGACTATGCCTAGACTCAGCTCCAGTCCAGTGACTTCCCCTATGCTCAGTTGCAGTCTAGTGAGGTTGCCTAGGCTCAGTTCCAGTCCACTGTTTTTGCCTGGGCTCAGCTTCAGTCCAGTGATGTTGCCTGGGCTCAGTTCCAGTCCAGTGACTTTGCCTAGGCTCAGTTCTAGTCCAGTGACTTTTTTTAAGCTCAGCTCCAGTCCAGTGGCTTTGCCTAGGCTGAGCTCCAGTCCAGTGACTTTGCTTAGGCTCAGCTCCAGCCCATTGACTTTGCCTAGGCTCAATTCTACTGCAGTGACTTTGCCTAGGCTGAGCTCCAGTCCAATAACTTCTCCTAAGCTTAAATCCAATTTAGTGACTTTGCATAGGCTCAGCTCCAGTCCAGTGAGTTTGCCTAGGTTAAGCTCCAGTCCATTGACTTTGCCTAGGCTCATTTCTACTCCAATGACTTTGCCTAGGCTCAGTTCCAGTCCAGTGACTTTGCCTAAGCTCATTTCTACTCCAATGACTTTGCCTAGGCTCAGTTCCAGTTCAGTGACTTTACCCAGGCTCAGCGCCAATCCAGTGACTTCGCTTAGGCTCAGTTCCAGCCCAGTGACTTTGCCTAGGCTCAGTTCTAGTCCGGTAACTTTTCCTAAGCTCTGTTGCCGTCCAGTGACTTCTCCTAAACTCAAATCCAGTTTAGTGACTTTGCCTAGGTTCAGCTCCAGTTCAGTGACTTTGCCTAAGCTCAGTTGCAGTCAAGTTACGTTGTCTAGGCTCAGTTCCAGTCCGGTGACTTTTCCTGGGCTCAGTTCCAGTCCAGTGACTTTGCCTAGGCTCAGTTCTAGTCCAGTGACTTTGCCTAGGCTGAGCTCCAATCCAGTGGCTTTGCCTAGGCTCAGCTCCAGTCCAGTGACTTTGCCTAGGCTGAGCTCCAGTCCATTGACTATGCCTAGGCTCAATTTTACTGCAGTGACTTTTCCTAGGCTCAGCTCCAGTCCAATAACTTCTCCTAAGCTTAAATCCAATTTAGTGACTTTGCCTAGGCTCAGCTCCAGTCCAGTGACTTTGCCTAGGCTCGGCTCCAGTCCAGTGTCTTTGCTCATTTCCTCAATCTCCTCGTCTCTCCCACCCCGTGATCAGACTGCACCATTGTAACTTTGTAGCAAGTCACAAGGTGAGGGGGTGCAGCAGACTTTCGTGAACACAGCCAGGAACTGCACAGACACCAGAATTGATCACAATTTGCCATCTCTGCGCAGGCATACTACAGGAAGTAGATGATGATCTTGAAAGATGCCTGAACAGAGATAGGGCCACCCTTCCGGAGAGAAATGCAGATGGAGGCATTGCCAGGGGGGGTCCTGTAATCTCTGTGAGAGGTAATAATAGATAGTGTTCCACTAAGCGTTCAGTTACAGTAAATTAATGCGTGTGAATGCACATTATGGCATGCAAATCACAAGGTGAGAGGGTGCAGCAGGCTTTTGTGTACACAATCAAAACCCGCACTGGCACCGAGACTGAAAAATAATCTTTGAGCCAGCTTTCTTCAGGAAGTAGAAAGTGCAGAAAGTGACCCTGGATGATGGCTGAACAAAGATGATTCTTCTGGAGATGAAGGCATTGTCCTTGTACTGTGATTTCTGGAAGGGTCCATTCTTCCTAAAGCCTTCCATTCCACTATGGCACACATCACATATGTTACGTTACGGTGGCCTGTTCATTATGAATGGGCTGCCAATGCACGTTATAAGCGTTGCGGTGCACTGCGATGTGTTGGGTTGTCTTTCACAATGAATGGTGCCACAACACATATCGCTAGATTAATGCCTGCATAAAGGTGGTACCGCCCTTCTGGAGTAAAAAGCAACTGAAGGCGCTGCCAGGGGGAGTACTGTAATCTCTGTGAGGGGCAATAATACCTAGAAGTGTTATACTAAGGGGAATGGATGGATGGGTGGATGGATGGATGGATGGATTGATGGATGGATTTCTGAAGACTACAGAGCCATTACCCTATATGTTATGAGGAAGAGGAGAAGGAAGAGGAGAAATCTATAGACCTAGGGTGACAACCCTGCTCATTTATAGATATAGTATAGATGGATGGGTGGATGAATGATAGATGAATAATGAATGGATGATGGATGGGTGAATAGATGGATGATGGATGAGTGGATGGATGGTGAATGGGTGGATATATGACTAATGGATGACTGATGGATAGATGAATAATGGATGAATGATGGATGGATGGACGAATGAATGATGGATGGGTGAATAGTGGATGAATGAATGATGGATGGGTGAATAGATAGATGATGGATGTATGAATGGTACATGAATGAATAGATGAATAATAGTTTAATGATGGATAGATGAATAATGGATGGATGAATAATGGATGGATGATGGATGGGTGAATAGATAGATGAGATTATGGATGGTACATGCATGAATAGATGAATGGTGGATGGATAACTAATGGATGGAATGATGGATTGATGAATGATGGATGGATGAATGATGGATGGAATGATGGATTGATGAATGATGGATGGATGAATGATGGATGGATGAATAAAGAATGGAATGATGGATGGATGGATTGATGGATGAATGAATGATGGATGGAATGATGGATGGACGAATAGATAGATGATGGATGTATGGATGGTACATGAATGAATAGAGGAATAATAGTTGAATGATAGATAGATGAATAATGGATGGATGAATGATGGCTGTAATGATGGATGGATGGATGAATGATGGATGTATGGATGGTACATGAATGGATAGATGAATAATAGATAAATGATGGATGGATGATAGATGGGTGAATAGATAGATGATGGATGGATGGTAAATGAATGGCTAGATGAATAATGGACGAATGATGGATGGATGAATGATGCATGGGTGATTAGATAGATAATGGATGTATAGATGGATGGATGGATGATGGATCTGAGGATAGATGAATAATAGATGGATGGATGATGGATCCAAGGATAGATGAATAATAGATGGATGGATGTATAAATGGATGGATAATGGATGGGTTAATAGATGAATATTAGATGTATGAATGGATGAATGATGGATGGTGGATGAATAATGGATGGGTGGGAGAATGGATGGATAGATGAATAATGGATGGATGATGGATGGGTGAATGGATGGAGAAGACAAGATGGATGATGGATAAGTGAATAGTTGGATGATGGATGGATGAATGGATAGATGATGGATGTATAAATGGATGGGCGATAGATAGCAGGCTCCACGGATAAATGGATGAATGGTGGATGGATGAATGATGGATGGGCGAATAGATGGATGTATGGATGGTACATGAATAATGGATAGGTGAATAGTGATGAATGATGGATGGATGGGTGAATAGATAGATGATGGATATATGGATGGTACATGGATGGATAGATGAATAATAGACGAATGATGGATAGATGAATAATGGATGGGTGGATAGATGAATGGTTGATGGATGGACGGATGGGTGGGTGAATGGATGGAAAGTTAGATGAATAATGGATGGGTGAATAAATGGATGATGGATGTATAAATGGATGGGCGATGGATAGCAGGCTCCACGGATTAATGGATGAATGATGGATGGATGCTCCAGTCCAATATGTCGCCAAATTGTTATGGCTCTGTGCACTATTGCAGATGTTTTTGACATGCATTGTCACCACACACAAGTGTGAATGGGCCCCTGCACATGACTTAGCCTGGTGCTAGGTACACTTGACCATGGCCAAGCCTTGAGGGTATCTGCATGGTGTAGTAGCATTATTCCAGACACCGATAACATTGGGCTGCTGGGTGTACAGCTAGTACTAGTCACAGTCAACCGGACGGGCTACAAAGATAAATGTTTCATGACGCCCCATCATACTAGGATAAAGAAGAATATTTAAATTCTTGTAGGAGCCCCTTCATGAGCGGTTCTCTTTATCGTCTTGACGTCTTGTTTAGAGCCCAGGTATCCACAGACAGCTGTATTCTGAACTTTGTTCACAGATCTCTGTGTTGCCCATCCGTCCCCCCCCCCCCCCCCAGGGGGGAAGCCGGTGTCCAATACAATTATATCACTGCGCCAGCCTTCACAAGCTCTGTACTACAGCTGGATTCAAGGCGGATGACCTAAAATTCAGCGAAACGTCTTCTTCGCCTTCGGACTTGTTCCACCACACATCCCGAGGAAAACCCTCAAGTGCTTCCCAAGTAAAACCCAGTCTCTGCAATAACCCCCCTCCTTTTAATAGATATATATAATTATATTTATTTGAAATTGAATTTTAAAGGTTTATTCCCTGGGGCGCTGAGATATCATTTCTGATGGATATTAAAACAGGGAGAGAATCCTAATATAGGTACGGTGAAAGCCAGACCTGCGGGGCACATCCAGGCTGTGTTAGAGCGTTAATACGAACCTATGCAAATGACCCCTGTCGGAAATTAGCAGCGGGCCCCGTGCTGCGTATAGATAAGCACATACATATGGATAGGTTCCTGCGAGTGGAATGTGTAACCTGCGCGCGGTGTTTACGGATTTACCGGGAATAGATAGATGTAACTCGTGCAAAATTAATTTTGGCGGTGGTAGCGGACAGACAGGACACATATAATGCTGTTAAAATAGAATTTGAAATGATTTTGAGAAGAGCTTTGACTTGCCAATGTATGAGAAGTGGATATTTTTCTATATTTGTATAGTGTGGGGGGCTTACCTTACTGCTCAAGTACCTTCAAGTTTCTCAGATTTTTAAAAGAATGTGACTTAAAGTGGACTTTTCATCATTTAAGAGCCTATGCACACTATTGTGTTGCGTCACCAAATGTTGCGTAAATGCAGCCCATTCCTATTGCACCAAAACGCAAAAAAAAGATGCTTTAACCTTTCTGGCAGCGCACCCCACCATAACATATATTAATATTTTAGCCGATATTGTGTGTGCAACAACGTACGTATGCTGGTGTTTTGCTTTGTGTCTTTTAGGGTTCTTTGTGGTAAAAGCACAGAAGCATAATAAAAAGCCTCTGTGGTGTAATAATGCTTTACTAAACAAAAAATGCTGCACACACAATTGGAGGAAAAACAATTCATGGCATATAAAGAATCTCAAAATATGTACACAATATACAGTACACATGCACAAGCTATCTATCCTTTCTAGCTAACGAGCACGGATGATGCATGCAAGAGAGGGATACACTAAAAGTTACTTAACTTGGGTTGTAGAGTTATTGTTATCCCCAGGTAATGCTCCTATTTTCAGTCTTACTTTTTGATGGGGCCATCTTCCAGGATTCAGGATCTCCTCTTGGCGACCTGCAAAACTGCTGTGGCTTCCTTTCTTCAGCACATGGCTGTGTTCAAGTCCTTTTCCCATCCCTTACTTTCGGTCAAATTCACCTCCTGCCCTGAGCCTCATGAACCAACCCAACAAGTTCATTAGCTTATGAATAGGGGAATCTTAGACTCTCTCTCTCTTCTCTCTCTTCTCTCTCTTTCTCTCTCTCTCTCTATCTCTCTCTCTCTCTCTCTCTCTCTCTCTATATATATATATATATATATATATATATACTATAAAAATCACTAAAATAGCCATAGCAACATGGCAATGTGTATTGAGATGCCATTGAGAACGAAAGGCATCTCATCATACCAACGCCAATGATATGCATTCTCATAGGTTGTGGTAATGTACAGAACACACGGGTGTGAATGGGCCCAAGGGCTCAATGGACAATGTGAACAGGGTCTATTGCCTTGTAGTAATATTCGCATTACCATGTGCGTTACTGCAATGCATGGCAACATATAGCAACACACAGTGTACTGCAGGGCCATGATGCAATGCCTTTCATTCTAAATTCTAAATCCCCCCCCCATCAATGAACCTTCTCGACACACTAGCATTGTGCCCAAACACAATATTGCCCTGCGCTGTAAGCCCAAAATTGCTGCATGTGCCTTTTTTGGTGTATTTTGGTGCTAACACAGTGCAACAGTGTGTAAGCACAGATTTGAAGTAGATCTAAACCCAATCATTAAACTCTCCTAGAAGCTTTACGCAGCCATGCCAGCATACGTTGCATGGTCCCCCATTATTTCTATCAGGAAGGCAGCCCGCAGTAATAATGTACATGTAGACAAAAAGTGACTGCCTTTGCCACTTAAGAAGGGAGGCATGGTTGGGGGTTGGGGGGGGGGTGCTAAAAATGTGGCTCAACCGCATGGTTTTAATAATGCTCCCCCAAACGCAAGCAAGTCTCCAATGACTCCATGATTGGTCACAGAACCAACTGATCCCATGGGAAAGAGTGGCAATGGGGTTAGGTCCTATAATATGATTAGTCATGGCAGGAACAGTCTTACAAGGCCTATCAAATAGACACTCCCCCTAAATCACCACCATAGATGAGTGGACTTCTGAGACGTTTCATCAGTTGTGGTTTGGCCAGACTTTTTGTTTTCTTTGAGAAATGTGGAATTCCCCAACTAACAAATTCCTTTGAAGTCAAAATCCAATCCAGGAAAGAGTATAGTAAAGAACAGCAAATGATGCAAAATTGAAGGAATATGGGAAGCTCCTGGCAGCCCTGCCTGATGAGATGATGGGGTAAAAAAGCTACCTAAGTCACGTTTTTTTTTCTATAAACTTCTACTAAGGATACTATGATAGAAGGGTGGGATCTGGTGGCACTGGCAATCAAGCTAAGAATGCTCAGGCAGCAGCTTTGGAAACTTAGCAGAATCAAGGCAGAAACAGCCTTTGGTGCCTTTCTCAAAGAAGCCTTTTGGGAGTCTGAACTTCCAGAAATAATAATAAAAGATCAGATTCAGCTCATGTCTTTAGAACTCATAAAATGTAGTTTAAATCTAACCTCATTCAAATTTTAACTACTGTTCTAGTCACCAGGAGTCCTCCAACGCCATTGGACACCTTAAGGTCCTAAGGCCACGACAGAAATGACAGGGCTTGCTACTGCAACTGCCATATATCTTTAAAAAGTTTAGATTCTATATAGAAGCTCTGTGACAAACACAACCTAATCATGTTTGTTTACTGGCCCTTTAACCTTGATCTCAGCAATGTTAGGTTTAATTGCTGTGGAAGAGAAGTGCTACAAAGTATTGGCTCACATTGTTCATTGTCCATCATACGGAGGAGCAATAAAACGCCGCGGCGCGGCACTGAGGGAAGAGGGGCGCTCTGTCTGTTCAGAGCCTGCAGAGAGCTGACAGATGGTAAAACAAAGATAAAAATGTTATGTCTGTGAGCCTTTTATGAGCAAAACTGTTTGTTTCCCTGTCTGGACCAAGGCATTTAAGGATAGGGGATAAATCAATGGCTTTCAATAATAGCAAAGTACTGACCTTTCCGTGTCCAGTAACCAGCTAAGAGAAAGTGAAGATTGGTACTCATGGAATGTACATTGTGTAGGATCGTTAGAAAATGATTTTCGCCCGACTTCTGGGCTTGAATGTGACAATTACTCAACTTTTTTTTTTCTTTTTGGCCACGTCCACTCTCAGTTTTAAAGTCTTTGGTCTGTTTTAGGGAGTGGAGACGGCCTATGAACATCTCCTGTTTGTGTAGGCCCAAAAAACAAGCCATCAATGAGTCAAACAAGCCATCACATACAAAACCTTTAAGGCCTTCCAAAGTCATTAGGGGAATAAAGAAGTAAACAAGTAAACAAAGTAAAACAAACTAGGGAAGTAAACAAAACAAACTTCACATGGTCTTTAAAAGATATATAATCTCAGGCGATGCTCTCACTTTGAGTTGACATCATTTGCAACAAGTTCTACCCTATGGTTGATAAGGAAATGCTTCTGTGATCAGATTTTAAGAAACAAAAGTGGAAGCAGCAACTGACTTGTGAGCACCCAATTAGTATAGTGTGGTATAAAGATCCATCATCACATAGGTTTTAGGACAGCCATCAGATGGAATAGAAAACACCACCAATAAACCTGTGACCATTTAGCAAATAGGGTGGGGTGGTGGGAACTGGTCATGTGGGTACAAGGCACTCACGTCAGTGTATTTAACTAGGCCCACCTATCTCTCCCATCTTTATGTAGAACAACCAATTAATGTAATGCAATATTTTGGAATCATATGGCTGTCAGGCTTTATTTGTTGTCTGCATCATATTTGGGGAATTTATCATTTCCCATCCCAGTGACTTCCTAGGCATCAAGGTGTGACGGAGTTTCACCAGCATACAGTAGGATGTGAAGAGAAATCTTCTCAGCCTGTTCACAGCCCATGTCAGAGGTTCTAAATGTTCCCTACCCTATCCAAAACATGGCTGACATTGGGCTTTAATTGGATTGGTTGCTTAATAATGCAAAGAAATAATTTGTTTGACAAGTTTATAAGTCTGGGCCGACTTCATTGTACCTTTAATACTTGTCAACATCAACTCAACTCAATCAAGTAGGGTTCCTCACCTAGGTATGATATTAGTGGTCACCTATAAGACAGCTACATTATACCAAATGTTTTATACACATAGAGTACTTTAGTTGGTCAAGCAAGACATGTTGGGTACTGAGTACCCCTGATAATTAATTAACCACTTGACCCCCAAACCATTTCTGACCTTTTTCTCCTACATGTAAAAATTCACATTTTTTTTTTTGCTAGAAATTTACTTAGAACCCCCAAACTTCCCTTGAGATAGCACAGGCCAGTGATGGCGAAACTTGGCACCCCAGATGTTTTGGAACTACATTTCCCATGATGCTCATGCACTCTGCAGTGTAGTGGAGCATCATGGGAAATGTAGTTCCAAAACATCTGGGGTGCCAAGGTTCACCATCACTGGCATAGGCCATGACTGGTCCACTTAATGGAGAGATATGGGGTCTATGAGACCCCATATCTCTCCTCTGGCTTCTGAAGCATCTGATTAAACCAAGATCAGTTTGATTGGTTGCTGTACTCACTGGTAACAGGTTCTAAATAAACAAACCAAATCAAAGTGATGAAATCCCTGTTGCTTCTGGTTTCTGATGTCAAAGAGTGGGTGGAACAACGTCAGTTCCTTTCACTCTGTATATAGATTCCAATGCAACCAGGCGGCAGGGGGGGGGGGCACTTCCGCTGTCTGTAAAAGTGATCCAACTGCTGTATAGTCTTTCAGATCACTTTTGCATGATGAAGAAATGGCTGCTGAAAAAAAAAAAAAAAAACGGTACCAGGATCATGGTTGTAACCTCAACCGTGATTCCAGCATAACAACCTGAATATGAGGCCATATATATATATATATATATATATATATATATATATATATATATATATATACACAAACAGCAGTATTGAGGTGGTTAAGCTGAGGCCAACTTCAGTAAATCTTTGACTGATTTCCTTTTTTACAGAATATAAGATATTGATAATACCCAACACAATATTGTAGGGTTCCTCTCCTGTGACTAATATAAGTGGACACCTATAAGTCAACTATGATATACCAAATGTTTCATATGCATATGGGACTTTGGTTGGTTGCCTAAGGGAAACATGTACGGAGTCCCTCAATAATTAATTAAGCCAAAGCCAAATTTAGTACACTTTTGTATATGTTCTTATTTAAAGAATATAAGACATTGATAATACTTGTCAAGACCAACCCAACACAGTATACTAGGGTTCCTCTCCCGATATCGATATCAGAAGGACACCTATAAGTCGTCTACATTATACTGAATGCTTCATACTCATATAGGACTTTGGTTGGTCACCTAATAGAGGCATATTGAGTACTGAGTCCCTCTAGCGATGCTGTGACAAGTGACATGGATTCCACTCCCGATAATGATATCAGTGGACACCTATAAGTCAGCTATGATATACCAAATGTTTCATACGCAGATAAGGCTTTGGTAGGTCGCCTATGGGAGACATGTTGGGTACTGCGTCCCCCTGGATATTAATAGGCTTTAACCGATTTCAGTACACCTTTGTCAGAGTTCTTATTTAAAGAATATAGGATATTGATAATACTTCTTAAGGCCAACCCAATACAATATAATAGGGTTCTTCTCCCAGGAGTGATGTCAGTGGACACCGTTAAGCCAAATACATTATACCGAATGTTTCCTATGCA
This sequence comes from Aquarana catesbeiana, assembly GCF_042186555.1. Classification (NCBI taxonomy): domain Eukaryota; kingdom Metazoa; phylum Chordata; class Amphibia; order Anura; family Ranidae; genus Aquarana; species Aquarana catesbeiana. Next base: position 50,154,113 of record NC_133324.1, on the reverse strand, counting down.
GATAGGACTTTGGTTGGTCGCCTAAGTGAGACATGTTGGGTACTGAGTCCCTCTAGCACAGCTGTGACAACTGCTGTAGTTTCCTCTTACCGTTGGCTTCACTCTGAAACTGTCCACACAACAAACAAAGAAGAGACCCATCCGCTCGGGAATAGCACAGTGAAAAGGTCACCTCACATTCACTGTCAAGTATGACTGACATCTCATCCTCACACATATGTGATTATTGAAGCAGAAGGATTAGCAAACGCCACCCTCTTGTCTTGATCGTTTTTGTCACTTGGAAAATTCTGGCAATTTTTGCATTGTTTATGTTCCATTAACCCCCTCGTTGTCAACCTGCCTGCTGAGGCACCAAGCCTCCTGCTTTGTTCAGGGAGCAAAAAGAAGGGTTACAGCCTTGTCGGCGGAATGATATCATCTGAAAAACATTTTCTCACAAATAGAAAAAAAAAAAAAAGCTTGCCTGATTACCATTAATATTATACAGGGGCCGGACACATCACACGTCAATTGGCAGTGTCATTTCAAAGACAAAGTATATCAAGGGAACGATAATTATATTCAAAGAAATCAAGGAATCAAGAGATGGAATTGGGGAGGGGGGAAGGAGGGAATTTATTGCTGAGCGCTTACATTTCTATCAAAATATTTCCTTGCGGAATTGTCATTAACCTATTAGCTGCTGGCAAATATCACATCTGAATTTTTGATGACTTTGCATTTGGATGCCAAGTGTCTGTGAAGATACTCTGTTGTCTAAAACTTGTCAAACAGGTCAACAGATAGACAAGAAATATGATTTTCCAATATTCCTCTAATATGCAGGTAGAGTATAAAATAATTTACCTGCATCTATGTTTTGTCTGGTTCTGGGGTGAAGAAAAAAGTTCCGAAAATGTTAGGTCCCCAGGAGACAATGCAGTCTTCATATAGAACAGTTGAATTTGCACTTGGTGTTTTGTGGCACCACTTTTTGTCATAGTGTAGGTCATGACCATATTTTTTTGATACATTAGATTTTGGAGAATGTTCAACTTTTTGAGCAAATGACTATGGCTTTTGTATGGTTAGTGGTAAAAGGCTGGGGTTAAAATTTGGTTTAGGTTTACAGTTAGGGGTTATGTTGATGTTTAGGGTTTCAGTTAGGGGTTAGGTTGAAGTAAATGGTTACAGATATGGCTTAGGTTGAGGTATAGGGTTACAGTTAGAGGTTAGATTGGGGTATAGGGCCACAGATAGAGGTTAGATTGTGGTAAAGAGTTACAGTAAGGGATTCGTTTTGGTTATAGGTTTATATTTAGGGATTATGTTGGGGTTTAGGCTTACAGTTAGGGGTTAGGTTGAGGTATAGGTTTACAGTTAGGGATTCAGTTGATGTTTAGGGTTTTCGGTTAGGATTTAGGTTAGGGTGCAGGGCTACAGTTATGGATTAAATTGGGGTCTAGGGTTACAGCTAGAGATTAGGTTGGAGTATAGGGTCACAGTTAGAAATTAGATTGTGGTAAAGGATTACAGTAAGGGATTAGGTTGGGGCATAGTTACAGTAAGGGGTTAGGTAGGGGTATAGGGTTACAGTTAGGGATTAGGTTTATGTTTAGACTTTAGGTTGGGGTAAAGGGTTACAGTTAGGGATTAGGTTGGGGTATAGGGTTATATTTAGGGATTATGTTGGGGTATAGGGTTATATTTAGGGATTATGATGGAGTATAGGGTTACAGTTGGGGATTCAGTTGGGGCATAGGGTTACAGCTAGAGATTAGGTTGGAGTATAGGGTCACAGTTAGAAATTAGATTGTGGTAAAGGATTACAGTAAGGGATTAGGTTGGGGCACAGTTACAGTAAGGGGTTAGGTAGGGGTATAGGGTTACAGTTAGGGATTAGGTTGATGTTTAGAGGTTAGGTTGGGGTAAAGGGTTACAGTTAGGGATTAGGTTGGGGTATAGGGTTATATTTAGGGATTATGTTGGGGTATAGGGTTATATTTAGGGATTATGTTGGGGTATAGGGTTACATTTAAGGGTTAGATTGGGGTATAGGGTTACAGTTGTGGAATTAAAATTGGGTATAGGGTTACAGTTAGGTAATAAATTGATGTTTAGAGGTTAGTTCAGTGAAAAGAGTTACAGTTAAGGATTAGGTTAGGGTATAGGGTCATATTTAAGGATTATGTAAGAGTATAGGGTTGCAGTTAATTATAAAATTGGGATCTAGGGTTACAGTTAGGGATTAGGTTGGAGTATAAGGTTATATTTAGGGATTATGTTGGGGTATAAGATTACAGTTAGGGATTGGATTGGGGCATAGGATTATAGTTAGGGGTTTAGTAAGGGTATAGGGTTATAGGTTGATGTTTAGTGTTTCAGTTACGGGTTAGGTTAAGGTATAGGGTGACAGTTAGCGATTAAATTGGAGTCTAGTGTTACAGTTAGGGATTAGGTTGAGGTATAGGGTTATATTTAGGGATTATGTTGGGGTATAAAATTACAGTTAGGGATTAAGTTGGGGCATAGGGTTAAAGTTATGGGTTAGATTGGGGTAGAGGGTTATAGTTAGGGATTAGGTTAATGTTTAGGGTTTGTTTAGGGTTTCAGTTAGGGGTTAGGTTAGGGTATAAGGTTACAGTTAGTGATTAAATTGAAGTCTAGTGTTACAGTTAGGGATTAGGTAGGGGTATAAAGTTACACTTAGGGATTAGGTAGGGGTATAAGGTTACAGTTAGGGATTAGGTAGGGGTATAAGGTTACAGTTAGGGATTAGGTAGGGGTATAAGGTTACAGTTAGGGATTAGGTAGGGGTATAAGGTTACAGTTAGGGATTACGTTGGACTATAAAGTTACAGTTCGGGATTAGGTTGGGGTATAGGGTTAAATTTAAGGATTATGTTGGGGTATAGGATTACAGTCATGGATGAATTTGGGGCATAGAGTTAAACTTAGGGATTAGGTAAGAGAATAGGGTTACAGTTAGGGATTAGGTTGATGTTTATAGGTTAGGTTGGCGTAAAGGGTTACAGTTAGAGAGTAGGTTGGAGCATACATTTAATGGTTAGGATTGGGTATAGGGTTACAGTTGAGGATTAAAATTGGGTATAGGGTTACAGTTAAGTAATATGTTGGAGTTGAGAGGTTAGGTTGGGGGAAGGGTTACAGTACAGTACAGATTAGGGGTTAGGTTTCAATTTTGGTGTCAGGTTTGGCTGTTATGTTGACATTTTGGGGTCAAGATTTTGAGTTAGTTTGAGGTCTAAAGTCAGAAGTTCGGGATTAGGAGAGTTTACGTTTTAGAGTCAGGATTAGAGTTTAGATTGAGGGTTAAGGGGCTAGCTGGGTTGATGTTTGGATCGCAAAACACCCCTGTTTTGCGATCCGGTGCCCTGCACCCTGTATACCGGCCCCCGTACAGTGTGGATTCGACTGCGTCAACACATTAGAGAGTCAATTATTCTGCTCGCTGTTCCTACAAATACATTTCTTTGTTAAAATTAAGCCCATTCCTACATATTTTGTGTGCCTAATTAATACATCAATGTGCTATGAAACCAGCTGAACTGTTAGATAATTAACTCAGCCGCGCGCGCATCAATAGATTTTCTGTACGTTAGCGGGGATGACAGAACAAAGTACGCCAAATACTTTCACAATGTTGCAGAAAAAAAAAAATGAAAGGCGAACCTCCTCGCACCTTTGTTCATCAATCTGTACAGTCAGCGGATGTTTTATAACATTTTGGCGCTAAAGAAAAAAAAAAAAAGCACATGCTGCTTAAGATAGGTGCCGGTCGGGAAATAGTTAAAACCAATTAACAAACAGTTTTGTTCCACCAAAGTAAAATAAATAAATAATAAAAAAAAAAAGCTAATGCTTGTAAAATGCACAAATGGGTAACTATAGTAGATAGCCTCCGAGATCACTTGCTTAATGCAACTGTTTCCATTTCAAAAAGTTAGGAGCATGTAAATAGTATATTATATAAGTAACATATATAAGTAATAGTAATTTAATCCTTATGCTGCTAGCCTCAGTAAATAGATAGGAAAGTATATCATATTTACTTGTTTTAAATTTTTTTTTTTTCATTTCTTCAGTTACTTCCTGGTTTCTTGCCTAGGCAAATGATGTCATACCTCCCAGGAGTTCTCAGGAAGGGAGGAAGGGGCTTTCTCAGCTAAGCCTACTCTCCTGCATGCATACCTGAGCTAAGGGCAGATGGATTTCCAGGAAATAAATGCTACATGAATCATTTGTCCTTACTCAAGATGGCCACGGCCGGAAAGGCTAGGAGGGTGTTTTTTTTTTTTTGTTTTTTTTTAAGGCCTCATGCACACACTGGACGTTAAAATAACGTTATAAAAGTTTTCAACTTTTTTCAACATTTTTGCAATAGCGTTTTAGCATATTTTAAGCTTTTTTTTAGCGTTTTTTCCGCGTTAGCGTTTTAGTGTTTTTTTTTCTTTTTAAGAAAATTTTTTTTTTTATTTATTTATTTTTTTCAATAGATCAAGGACGTTAAAAAAACGTTGGTGAGCGACGTTTTTGAGCGTTTATCGACGTTTATCAGCGTTAGAGCGTTTTTACAGCTGAAAAACATCTCTCAGAACCCACTAATTTCGTTTTTTTTTTTTTTTTTACTGCTCAAAAACGCCACTGCCCAAAACTGCTGATAACAGCCTATTGCCCCGTACACACGGTCGGACATTGATCGGACATTCCGACAACAAAATCCATAGATTTTTTCCGACGGATGTTGGCTCAAACTTGTCTTGCATACACACGGTCACACAAAGTTGTCGGAAAATCCGATCGTTCTGAACGTGGTGACGTAAAACACGTACGTCGGGACTATAAACGGGGCAGTAGCCAATAGCTTTCATCTCTTTATTTATTCTGAGCATGCGTGGCACTTTGCGCGTTGGATTTGTGTACACACGATCGGAATTTCCGACAACGGATTTTGTTGTCGGAAAATTTTATAGCCTGCTCTCAAACTTTGTGTGTCGGAAAATCCGATGGAAAATGTGTGATGGAGCCCACACACGGTCGGAATTTCCGACAACAAGGTCCTATCACACATTTTCCGTCGGAAAATCTGACTGTGTGTACGGGGCATAAGTGTCATTTCTTCAGTGTTGTCACATGAAAAGATAGAATAAAATATTTACAAAAATGTGAGGGGTGTACTCACTTTTGTGAGATACTGTATATATATATATATATATATAATTTTTTGCGTAATATATATATATATATATCTAGATAGATAGATAGATAGATAGATATCTCTATAGAGATATCTATCTATATATATATATATATATATATATACAGATATAGATAGATATATCTATCTATCTATATATATTTTTTTATTTTTTTTTTTTTTTTTACAAACACAGTAAGTTTTAATTTTAATTATCATTATTATTATTATTATTATTATTATTTTTAATGGATGAATGACTGAAGTACAAGATAGTTTTTTTTACATCCGCTTGGAGTTCTCCTTTAAGAGGATTTATATTGTCATCCAAGGTACAGGGGAAAAAAATGCTCATACAATATAACCGTTTTAAAAAAGGAGTTTTTGTTTTGTTTTTTTTGACAAAAGAAAAGATTGGGCAACTCCAGCCGAAAGCACAGTATTAACGTACATCAGTGTCACCGATCGAGCGGACGAAAATGTCACGGGCCAGTCGAAGCGCCCTAGAAAAAAAAAAATAAAGCGTGTGCCATACGCCGCAGATGTCCCCCCGGCCCCTGAAGGTTTTGATAAATTCACCTGCCACAAAGTGTTTTGAGAAAAAAAAAAATGACACCAACCTGCGGCCTGCTTTCACTTTGCACGACTTTGCAAAGTTTAATAAATTGCCTTTATCGCCCGGCCAACAGGACTCGGAGGCACGGGGCATGATTGAAAGCCTGACAAGTTAAAGGATCGGGCCAAAGGTCATTATCAGGGGATTAGGCTGGAGACACTTAGCGGATAACCAGCGGATTGATAAAGAGCGCTGGCGTCGCAGGTGAAAGATCCCGCCGTTCCCTCACTGCTAATTTAACTCATTTGTTTCCAAGCTGATTGTCCTTGGGGCTTCGCGGATTCCAGCTAAGCTTGGCCGAATAGATTTTTGTATTAGCCCGCTGGGACGGAGAAAACCTTTAAAAATGAAACTTACCCCGCATATTATTTTGTGTTCACTTTCTCTATACACTTTTACTTTTACCTATTGTTCGGTAAATCCCCTGTAATTTTGTGTCTTATACTAGAACGCTAGGAGGTATATACAGTTATATATACTGTATGTATATCTATCTATATATATAAAACGTTTGACTCTTTTATCCCAATTGTTTAGCTTTTATTGGAATTTTGTTAATAATTTTCATTTCATTGGATTGCATTTACTATCTTATCCTGTAACTTTACATCCATTAAATGTTCTACAGAAGTTCAGGGTTAGAGTTAGGGTTTTAGGGTTAGGGTTCAGATTAGGGTTGTTGTTGCTGAGAATTTACTCTTGACCTTCCTCGGAAACCTTCTCAAGACCCCTTTTCAAATCCCAACCTCAGGCTAAAATAAAAATGTTTTCATCCCTTACCCCTACCACCCCAAGCCATCATGTAAGGCTAGGGTTTGGGTTAGGGCTTTAGGGTTAGAATTAGGACTTACGGGTTAGGGTTGAGATTAGGGTTGTTGTTGCTGAGAATTTACTCTTGACCTTCCTCGGAAACTTTCTCAAGACCCTTTTTTAAATCCCAACCTCAGGCAAAAATAAAAATGTTTTCATCCCTTACCCCTACCACCCCAACCCATCATGTAAGGCTAGGGTTTGGGTTAGGGCTTTAGGGTTAGAATTAGGACTTACTGGTTAGGGTTGAGATTAGGGTTGTTGTTGCTGAGAATTTACTCTTGATCTTCCTTGGAAACCTTCTCAAGACCTGTTTTTAAATCCCAACCTTAAACAAAAAAAAATGTTCCCATCCCTTACTCCTGCCTCCCTCCCAACCCATCATGTAAGGCTAGGTTAGGTTAAGGCCTCATGGTTAGAATTAGAACTTAAGGGTTAGGGTTGAGATCAGGGTTATTGTTGCTGAAGAATTACACTTCACCTGCCTTGGAAACCTTCTCAACAACTCTTTTAAAATCCCAACTCCAGGCAAAAATAAAAATGTTTCCCTCTCTTACTCCAACTGCCCACCCCTGCCCATCATGTAAGGCTAGGGTTAGTGTTAGGGATTTATGGTTAGAATTAGGACCTTAGGGTAAGGATTAGGGTTGTTGTTGTTGACACATTTACTCTTGACTTTACTTGGAACCTTTCCAGGACCCCTTTTTGAAACCCAACTCCATATAAAAAAAAATGTTTTCCCATCCTTCACTGATCGTGTGGGGCTAGGGTTAGCATTAGGGTTTTAGGGTTAGCGTTAGGGCTTTAGGGTTAGAGTCAGGACTTTAGGGTAAGGATTAGGGTTGTTGTTGCTGATAAATTTAATCTTGATTTGCCTTGGAACCCTCTCAGGGCCCCTTTTTAAAGCCCAACTCCAAAGCCATCATGTAATAATAGGGTTAGGGCTTTAGGATAAGGATTAGGGTTGTTGTTGCTGAACATTTACTCCTGACTTTCCTTGGAACCTTCTCAGGGCCTCTTTTTGAAGCCCGTCTCCAGACAAACTTTCCTGTCCCTCACTACCACACCCCCCTCTTAACCCATCATGTAAGGCTAGGGTTAAGGTTATGGCTTTAGAGTTAGAGTTAGGAATTTTAGGGTAAGGATTAGGGTTGTTGTTGCTGAAAAATTACTCCTGCCTTTTCTTGGAACCTTCTCACAGCCCCTTTTTAAAGTGCAACTACTGGCAAAAATGAAAATGTTTCCATCCTTCACTCCCAGCACCACCCCCCCTAAATCATCATGTAAGGCTAGGGTTGGGGCTAAAACATTAAGGTTAGAGTTAGGACTTTAGAGTAAGGTTTAGGGTTGTTGTTACAGGCAACTCTTCTCTTGACTTTCCATGGAACCTTAAATTTAGCCCAACTGAGGTTTCTGCAGCTCTGTGTACTATACCATTATTTTGTGGAACTACGTTTACTCTCTCATACTGTAACTTTACATCCATGCAATGTTTTAAAGCAGTACAGGGTTACAGTAGAATTAGGGCTTTAGATTTAGAGTTAGGATTTCAAGGCTAGGGTTGTTGTTGCTGAAAATTGCTCTGGATCTTCCCTGAAACCTTCTCAGGGCCCCCTTTTAAATAAATTTGAGCCCACATGACTTCCCTCCCTTTGCAGCTCCGTGCCACTTTTTAAGTAAAATTGACCCCAGTGAGGTTTTATCTCACTTCAGCTCCGTGTACAACACACTTTTTTCCTGTAACTACATTTACTGTCTCATGCTGTAACCTTATATCAATGCAATGTTCTACAGCAGTGCAGGATTGAGTTAGGGCTTTAAGGTTAGAGTTAGGAGCGTGTTATGATTGAGGCCTTAGTTTTAGAGTTAGGAGGGAATTATGGTTAGGGCTTTAGGTTTAGAGTTAGGAAAGGGTTATGGTTAGTTCTTTAGGGTTAGGATTAGGAAAGGGTTATGGTTAAGGCTTTAGGGTTAGAGTAAGACGGGGGTAATGGTTAGGGTTTTAGGATTAGAGTTTGGAGAGGGTTAGGGTCAGGGCTTTAGGGTTAGATATAAAAGAGGATTATTCTCCCGCTTTCCTTTTATATCACAGATGGCCTGGTCTCCCACCCCTAACCAAGGGACGAGTATGGGAGTCCATAAACCATCATCTTCCCTATGTAGTTTCACGACACGAAATGTCCCACATATTTAACCTACTCCACCATAAAACATCATATCGAAACCACGCTGCAAGTGGCGGAGATCGAGGAGACAACCGCTATACCGCTATCTACTTTCCTCCCTCCTTTGTCTCCATCCCCCCCCCCTTTTTCTCACACTCTGACCTTTCCTCAATACCCATGTATTTGAAGTCCACTAAGACCCCGCCTTACTATCCGTCGCGGCTCGGGTTCTCAAATATGAGTACCCGATCAACAACCGCAAACCCTATATGGAATATCTTATCATACAAACTTAACCAAACCAAGAATTGGAACCTCTCTTCACTAGACATACTCCAAAATGTTACAATATGCTCCAATATATGGAAACATGCTCCCTAAGATTATCCCCAGGGTTTATCTTCTTCCACTAGATAGGGTTCTTATCCACTCTATAAGTGGTGAAATGTATGCATTTGAGACTTGTACAACCACCTTATCTTGGACTCATCTGTTCTTAATACCATTATCAATGTTCCATGATACCTTGACGATTGTATGATGACTCTTTCTGCTGGATTTGTTATTGTTCTTTTCTTAAATAAAAATCTTTTTGGTAAAAAAAAAAATAAAAGAGGATTATGCTTAGGGCTTTAGGTTTAGAGTTAGGATGGGGTTTTGGTTAGGGCTTTAGGTTTAGAGTTAGGAGAGGGTTATGGTTAGGGTTTTAGGTTTAAAGTTAGGAAAGGGTTATAGTTGGGGCTTTAGGATTAGTTTTAGGAGGGGGTTTAGAGTTAGGAGAGGCTTATGGATAGGGCTTTATAGTTAGATTTAGGAGATTCATATGGCTAAGGCTTTAGGGTTAGCGTTAGAAGGGTGTTATGGTTATAGGGTTAAAGTTAGGAAAAGCTTATGGCTAAGGCTTCAGAGTTAGAGTTAGGAGAGTGTTATGGTTATGGCTTTAGGATTGGAATTAGGCGAGTGTTATGGTTTGGGCTGGAGTTAGGCGAGTGCTATGGTTAGGGCTTTAGGTTTGGAGTTAGGCGAGTGTTATGGTTAGGGCTTTAGGGTTAAAGTTATGAGAGCGTTATGGTTAGGACTTTAGGGTTGCTGCGACTGAGATTTTACTTTTGAAAGATACTCTCCAGCCAGATCTAAACTCCTTCATGGAGACCCTCCTTCCATTCTTCTCAGGGCCCCTTGAGAAATAAAACTGGGCCCAGCTAGGATGCCCCCTCTCTGCAGCCCTGGAGACTACACTCTTGTATCCTGAAACTACATTGACTTTATTTTATAACGTTACATCTGTGCAGTGGTCTACAGTGATACAGCTCACTGATTACCCTCCTGATGAATGTCTATGTACACTTCGTGCCGAAATTTCTCACCGACGTGGAAAAATGAGAAAATATATTGCATTTCGTATGGAAAAATAAACAGCGCCCTTATTTTAATAACACCGCCACAGACGATCCTTCTTCCTCATGCCGAACTCGCTCTAAATGATTTTATTTCTCTTATTGTTCCCAGAGAAGCGTAATATCGTAGTCGGATGCAGCAGAATTATAATGGAATGCTGTTAGATGCCTCTGCCGTTGCTCGCTCACCTTTATGATGCCTTCTAAGGAAATATGCTATTGTTTCTGACTGTAAATAATAAAATACATTATCCCACTCCATTATTCACCCCGGCTCAATGCAGTGCATTTGCACGTAAACCTTTGAGTTGTACATAATTATGAAGGTTTATAATGTCAGCCTGGGGTGAGCCAGCCGTAAATCTGATGAAGGAAGTCATTTAACCCTCCGCTGGCCGGGAAAATCTTCATTTAACTTGCTAGCGTGAACCATATTATTTTCTCAAGTTGTTGCAAGACAAATGTGCCTTTTGACAGAGCAAGTATACCTCAGAGATGGTAAAGGGCGCTTCCTTACCATGCCCCAGCTCAGGTTAACCATGAAGGGTTCTTGCACGAAACATGAATGCTTCAGGGCCTTCATCAGGCCGTAACGCAGGTCCCCTAATGCTTTCCATCATAATTTAATTAATGTTAACTACTCAACCTCTGAAGAAGGAGAAGGCTTTTCCCAACAAAACACTTTGGCCATATTTGGTGCTCTTAACCCATTAAATGTTTCAAAGGGTCCTTCAAGGGAGATGAACTTTTGTACCAGATGCTTGTCCATGCACATTCCAATAATTTAATGTCTACTTTAGGAGAGGGGAAGAAGCTCATAATTACCTGTGGGCAGGTACAGTTAGCTAGTCTGCCTCTGGGTATCTCTGTGCCAGAGTATTGTCTGATTACAACAGGTGCTAGGCCCCTTTTAGTTAGAGTTCTCTTACAGTGATGTAATGGGTGAGTCAGTGCCCAGATATAAGCTAGGATCGGAGGAGCTGTGGAGCAGCTGAGGCATGGTTGCCAAACACTCCCCAATAGCACAGATGTAACCAGTGCTTGGAGGCCCTGGACAGGGCTGGAGGCCAGGAAGGAGTAGGCCTGCACCAAGAAGAGCCAGCTGAAGACTTCCTGACCCTTATGGAGGAGGGGGGTAGGGCGCGTTTTAAAAGCCCCTTTTAGGCCAAGCTAGAAGTTCCCTGAGTGAGGCAATCCCCTCTGGAGGGTCCCGGTGGAGGTGAACCTAAGATGTCTACAGCTAACCCAGTCCTGTAAGTACTAATAGGAGTAGAGACTGTTAAATGGAGATGGTTGTTTAACCACTTCAATACCGGGCACTTTGACCCCTTTCCTGCCTGTCACATTTTGAATGGCAATTGCGCGGTCATGCAACACTGTACTCAAACTAAATTTTTATAATTTTTTCCCAAAAATGTATATTTCTTTTGATGGTATTTGATCACCACTGGGGTTTTTTATTTTTTGTGCTACAAATAAAAAAAGTTTTTCTTTCTTTCTGTTACAAAAATTTGTAAATAAGTACATTTTCTCCTTCACTGATGGGCACTGATGAGGAAGTACTGATTGGCACTGATGAGGTGGCACTGATGGGCACTGATGATGAGGCACTTAGATGCAACACTGATGGGCACTGATAGGTGACACTGATATCAGTGTCCATCAGTGCTGCATTTCAGTGCCACCTAATCAGTGCCCAGCAGTGTCACCTATCAGTGCCAATCAGTGCTGCATAGGTGACATTGATGGGCACTCATAGGTGGCACTGGTGGGCACTTATAGGTAGCACTGATGGGCACTGATGGGTGACACTGATGGGTGGCAATGATAGATGGCACTGATAAGCAGCACTGATCAGGAGGCACTGACAGGCATCACTGATGCGCACAGAGTGCAATCCCTAATACTCACTGATTGGCATCCCTGGTGGGCTCTAATGGGCATACCTGGTGGTCTGCAGTGGGCATCCGTGGTGGTCTCAAGTGGGCATCCCTGGTGGGCTCTAGTGGGCATCCTCGATGGGTCTGCACTGATAATCAATGTGCTGATTATGAGCCCAGCCCCCCCCCCCCCCCGTCAGGAGAGCAACCAATCGGTTCTCCGCAACTTGCATCTGTCAAGTATAGGAGAACCTACTTGCCATGCGTTTTTGATGCAGAAAAAAAAAAACGCACTGGCCTGCGTGTGGTGTGAACTGGCCCTTATAGTCTTTACTCCTTTAAAGTTTTTACTCCTTTATAGTCTTTAATTCTTTATGGTCTTTACTCCTTTATAGTCTTTACACCTTTAAAGTTTTGAATCCTTTATATTCTGTAATCCTTTATGGTCTTTATGCCTTTATAGTCTTTAATATCTAAAGTTTTTATACCTTTATGGTCTTTAATCCCCCGTAGAAGGGAAGTCCACCTCAATTTAATCGCAGGCCACATCAGCATTATGGTCGCCCTTAAAGAGCCGGTTGTATCTGTAAGACTAGATGTCTAGAGCACCCCCCCCACCATCAGAAGTCCAGCGTGCCCCACCCTCCGTTACATCACAGTGCACCCCCTTTACCTTGTGCTGGTGATGAGAAAAAGCTGGGGGGCAGAAAGAGCAGGGGCTGGAGGAGGACCAGAGGATGGCTGGAGTCAGTTGACTGCTGAGACGAGGGGGGGGGGGGGTAAGAGACAAACCTCTCTGTGGCTGCACATAGAAGTGCAGGATCTGGTGGAGGAGTTCTGTCCTCTCTCTGCTGTTGACTGCTGAGATGGGGGGGGTTTGTTGGGACGAGGGGGGTGCCGTAGTTGGAGGAGAGGTGAGAGGTGAGAGGGCCATATGAATTGACCCGGCAGGCTGGAGTCGGCCCGCGGGCCTTGTGATTGACACATGTGCCTTGTAGTCTTTAATCCTTTATGGTCTTTAATCCCTTATAGTCATTAATCCTTTATTGTCCTTAATCCATTAGGGTTTTTAATCCTTTATAATCTTTAATCTGTTATGGTATGTAAACCCTTATAGTCTTTAGTCCTTTATGACCTTTAAACCTTTATGCTCCTTAATCCTTTTTGGTCTTTATACCTTTATGGACTTTAGTCCTTTATGACCTTTAATTCTTTATGGTCTTTATCCCCCTTGGTCTTTATTCCTTTATGGTCTTTAATCCTTTATGGCAGGGATATGCAATTAGTGGACCTCCAGCTGTTGCAGAACTACAAGTCCCATGAGGCATAGCAAAACTCTGACAGCCACAAGCATGACAACCAGAGGCAGAGGCATGATGGGACTTGTAGTTTTGCAACAGCTGGAGGTCCACTAATTGCATATCCCTGCTTTATGGTCTTTATTCCTTTATGGTCTTTATTCCTTTATGGTCTTTAATCCTTTGTGGTCTCTATTCCTTTATGGTCTTTAATCCTTTAGAGTCTTTAATCCTTTATGGACTTTAGTCCTTTATGTTCTTTAATCCTTTATGGTCTTTATACCTTTATGGTCTTTAATCTTTTATGTAATCCCTTATTTAATCCTTTACAGATCCCTTACTTGGACACAGGTGACTTACAGGAGGGTACCAGGGTAATGCCCTAGGAGAAGAAGGTGGGTTGTGGGGTTTTTGGGTGTATTTAGGGTAGTTTTGTTTATTTCATCTGGAGCCCATTGTGTTTTGGCTTTGATCCATTTTTCCACTGAAATGAACAGAGCACCTCAAAACGCATGTCACCCCAAATATAAACACATTATCGAGTGTCGTCTTGTATTTTAACACGTTGCAACGTTCTTTACATTGCTTACTACGTGTTTTTTTTTTTTTCATTGATTGCATTCATTATCAAATGCAACAGGCAAAAATGTATTAGCTTGAATGGGCCCTCTGTGTTTTTTGTGTTTGTTTTTTTCTTTTTTCTGTTATGTATTAGATCATTAAACTCCGGCCTTCCCTTCAGTCTTCCATAGTTGTACCGGCTCCTCTCCTGGACTGAAACGGCTTACTGTGATTTCACTGCACACTGTGAGCTTCTCACAATGTGCATTAGAAGCTGCAGCAAGTCAGACAGAGCCCTGCCTCACATTGTGGTTGCAGGACTTCCAGTATCATCTAGCTCTTTCCTCTCCTGTCCTGACTGTCCCCTGGCCTGACCCTTTCATTTGTTGGATTTTTTAGTTATTGCAATTATGGAGGCTCCCGCATCACAGGTGGCCCACCTAGGAATGCCCACTCCACCAGATTGACACCCACCTCTCAAGACATTTTTATATTTGTGTAACTCCTCCCAAAAGCAAGCCCACCCTCTCTAAGTGAGTTGAGAAAATGATCAAAATTTAGACGTAAAATCAATTAAAAAAAAAAATAAATAAAAATAAAAACAGATCTAAAACAAGATTTATAAGTTTTGCAGTGAAACCAAATTAAAACAGACAAAAAAATTAAAAGAAAAAGAAAAATGTGTATAAACTTTTTGTATTAAAGTCAATTAAAAAGAATAAAAAAAAAAAAAAAGATTCGATAAAGACTTAAAAAGTCTTAGGGAAATCGATTAAAAAAAAAAAAAAAAAAGACAAAAAAATTTTTTAAAAAATGTAAAAATGTAAAAATGAAATCACTTAAAAAAAACGGAATATGTGCCAGAGAATATCGCAATACCTACGTCTTGGAATCATTGTAGATTTTTTTTTTTGAGGAGGCTATAATAGACTTTAATGGTACTATGTAAAGACTTATATATTTAATCATAGAGAACCACAGAGGTCATGTAGTATCTTACCCTACCATTAAATAAGGCTGGGTTCACACCTCCGACAGATGGGGCTTGCAGCAGGGGTCCAGTGCGTCCCTGTTCTCCATTTCAGGGACGAATTGGGACCACATTTTTTCCTGAATTTGGACCTGACACGGAGCCAAAGACGCACAATGTTCCTGTGCATGCCGCTCCACAGCCGCAAAGGAGATATGTGAACCGGCTCCATAGTTAGCCGCTCACAATCTCCTGTCATGCGAATTGGATGCAGGGAAACCCAGATCCAGTCCGCATAGGTGTGAACCCAGCCTAAAAAAAAAAAAAAAAAAATGTAAAATCAATTTAAAAAAGACAAAAATGAAAAGAAAAAAAAAAAGGAAAAAAGATTTACAATTTTTGGAGTGAAGTCAATTAGAAAAAAAACTAAAAAAAATAAATAAAGATTCAAAAAATATTTACAAAATTCTTAGGGAAATCAAATAATAATAATAATAATAATAAAAATAATAATAATAAACAAATACAAAAAAAGATTCTAAAAAATTGAAAAATTTTGTAGTGAAATAAAAAAAAAAAAAAAAAAAGCTTTAAAAAAGATTAAAATGTTTTTGTAGTGAAATCAATTTTGACAAAGTCACCCCCGCTCATCTCTATTGGACGCAAGGAAAGGGCTCAATGTGGTTGTATCCAATTTTCCACCAGAAATCCATCACCTTTATTATTTATTATTTAACACATCTGTTATTTTGCACGATTTGATGCTTTCGCTTTAACAGTTGCCATACAGAAAGTTTATTATAGGCCACCATACTAAAAAGCCAAGCATGCATGACCAATTGCTGAAATTTCATTTTGGGTGAAGGAGTTACTTTCTTTGTTTTTGGTACCAGCTTCATATTTATACTTTTTTAAATTATTTTTTTAATACGGAGCACTGTCGCTTGCTGCTGTTGTGCGTTTTCCCATCACCCCGATGTCCCCTCGCCCTGAGAGAACACATGGCGGTTGTTTCCATGGTACGGGAAGGGCAGCGCTGATAAGGACGGCTGGTTTGGAGCAGAGAGAAGAGGTCTCCAGCCTCCTCCCCGTTCTTTGTCTTTCAAAGGAGGTCTCCTGAGATACGGGATAATACCTGCATGTTGGCACCATCCGTGCCTCGTACGCTTCGCTGGCGTTCATTATCAGGGGACGGGATGGCAGCGCGCCCGCAGCCTGGCATCACTTGTCATGCTTGGGGAACAATACTTGTGGAAACAAAGGATTAGTTACTCCAGACCAGACTGCTATGCAAATTGGACGCCAGCCGCGTTCCAGCCAAAAAGATAACATGTTACTTTAATTATCCGCAGGAGCTCTGCGTAGCGCGGCGACCCGCTTTAGATGTTGGCCCAGTTTGGCCCTGAAGCTTTTTGTGACATGCGCTGCAGACCGATCAATAATGGAGGGGTCACCCCCGTAGCGGGAATCTGTAGACCGCGCCGAGCTCCAGGCAAACAGCTAAATATACAGACAAAGATCACATAAGGGTGCTGTTTTATCTGCAAAAAGGATTTGTGATTTTGTCCACCCAGACCTGATTTTTCCCTGCTGCAGTTAGGTAACACTTACAGGTCAAGTCCTTCCCCCAGCATAGGATTGGACAGCAAAAGGAGAAGCAGCAGACTGATGAGCTTATTTTCTGTCACTCTGCTCCTCCTATAGCAGTGGGGCTGACATCATCACGTTGCATGCTCTCTAAATCAGTATGGTCCACCTAGCCTGGACAAGAGGTAAAGATGAATAGGACCAGTGCCGGGACAAGGTCTTCTAATGCCCAAAGCAAAGATGACAAACTGCGCCCCCCCCCCCCCATTCCCTTAGGGTTAGGGTTAGGGTCAGGGTCAGGGTGCCCCCATCCCTGCAATAAGCCATTGCACCCAGGGCAGCCTCCCTTCCTGCCCACCCCTTGTCCTGGCCCTGAAGAGGACCAGCTAATCAATACATATAGGCAATGAGGGCCACAAGGGGGTTGGTGGAATTTCAGGCAAAACTTTCTAAAATAAAGATCATTCACACCATATATACCTGCTATTTATTATTAGTCCTGTCATTCCTAAGTAATCACCTGTTGATGCTGCAAGTGCTGTGGTTATTCCCTTATTTCCTGTCAAGGACTGACAACTACTGCTTCCACCCTAAAAGTGTTGTCGGCATTATAAGCAATCAGACTCATTGAGAGCCAATTCATCTTTGTGACATCCTCACATACCCACGTCAACCCTAGAGGCCTTGTTGACAATGCATGTGAGGAGACTAATTGAGTCAGTGAGAGCCCATTCATCTTTAAAGTGACGTCATCACGTCACTGCGTCTACCCAGAAGGCATGGCTGGCATTGTTTGTGATGGGACGTTGTCTGCATTTTATATAATGGGACTTTTTGAGTCAGTGAGAGCCCATTTATCTTTGAAGTGACGTCATCACATCACTGCATCCATCCTAGAGGCATTGTTGGTGTTGCTTGTGATGGAATGCTGTTGGCATTGTATGTGATGGGACTCTCTGAGTCAATGAGAGCTCATTCATCTTTGAGGTAAAGTCATTCCATCACCGCATCCACCCTCGAGGCAAAGTCTGCTATGTATGTGATGGGACTCACTGAGTCAGTGAGAGTCATTTCATCTTTAAAGTGACGTCATCACGTCACTGCATCCACCCAGAAGGCATGGCTGCCATTGTTTGTGATGGGACGTTGTCTGCATTTTATAATGGGACTTTTTGAGTCAGTGAGCGCCCATTTGAAGTGACGTCATCACGTCACCGCATCCACCCTAGAGTAAAAATCTGCTATGTATGTGATGGGACTCATTGAATCGGTAAGAACCCATTTATATTTGTGGTAACGTAAGCACATCACTGTGCCCACCTTAAGCAGTTGTCGGCATTGTATGTGATGGGACTCATTAAGTCAGTGAGAGCCCATTTATCTTTGCAGTGACGTCATCACAGCATCATGTCCAACTTTTGGATTGGTCGGCCTTGTTTGTAATGGGACTCTTTGAGTCAGGGAGAGCCATTTCATCTTTGAAGTGACATCATCACAGACGTCACCGCATCCACCCTGAAGGCATGACCAGCATTGTTTGTGATGAGACGTTGTCTGCATTTTATATAATGGGACTTTTTGAGTCAGTAAGAGCCCATTCATATTTGAAGTGACGTCATCACGTTCCTGAATCCACCCTAGCGGCAATGTCTGCTATGTATGTAATGGGACTCATTGAATCAGAGAGAACCCATTCATATTTGTGGTAATGTAATCACGTCACTGTTTCCACCTTACGCAGTTGTCAGCATTGTATGTGATGGGACTCATTGAGTCAGTGAGAGCCAATTCATCTTTAAAGTGACGTCACCACATCACTGCATACACCCTAGAGGCATGGTCGGCATTGTTTGTGATAGGACGTTGTTGGAATTTTATATAATGGCACTTATTTAGTGAGAGCCCATTTGTCTTTGCGGTGGCTTCCCCATGTCACTGTGTCCACCTTACAGAGTTGTCAGCATTGTATGTGATGGGTCTTATTGAATGAGTGGAAGTCCATACATCTTTGCTGTGACGTCATAATGTCAACTGTGTTCACACTAAGGCGTTGTTGGCATTGTATGGGATGGGACTCATTAAGTCAGTGAGAGCCCATTCATCCTTACGGTGAGGTCATAATTCCACTATGTTCACCCAAGAGGCATTGTTGGCATGGTATTCAATGGGACTCATTGAGTCAATGGAAGCCCACTCATCTTTGCAGTGATGTCATCGGGTCACCATGTCCACCCTAGAGACGTTTTTGGTATTGTATGCAAAAACACTCAAGGAGTCAGCGAGAGCCAATTAATTTTTGTGGTGACATCATCGTATCACCGCGCCCACCCTAGAAGCATTGTTGCTGTATTATGCGATGGGCTTTATCAAGCCAGTGAAAGCCCATTCATCCTTATGGTGACATCATCAGGTCATTGCATCCAGCTAGGCGTTATTGGCATTATATTCAATGGGACTCATGGAGTCAGCGAGTGCCCACTCAACTTTGTGTTGACGTCATGACATCATCGCGTCCACCCTAGCGGCTTTGTCGCTGTCATACTTTATCGGTCTCATCAAGTCAGTGAGAGCCCATTCATCCTTACAGTGACATCATCAGGTCATTGCATCCACCCAAGAGGCGCTTTTGGCATTATATTCAGTGGGACTCATTGAGTCAGCAAAAGCCCAGTCATCTTTGTGGTGACATCATCCTGCCCATCCTACAGGCTTCGTCAGCTGTCATATTTCATAGGTCTCATCAAGTCAGTGAGAGCCCATTCATCCTTATGGTGACATCATGAGGTCACTGCATCCACCCAAGAGACATTGTTGGCATTATATTTAATAGGACTCATTGGGTCAGTGAGAGTCCACTCATCTTTGTGTTGACACATCACCGCGTCCAGCTTAGACATTCAATGGGTTTATTATATGCAAATAGACTCATGGAGTTAGTGAGAGCCCATTAATTTTTTTTGATGAAGTCATTACAGCACTGTGTCCACCATAGAGGCGTTGTTGGGGTTGTCTATGTTGGAGAAAGCCAACAAATACTAGAGAAAGGAAGTCCCATATGTCGTGGTCCTATGGTTTACATACCAAGAAGCAAAAATATTGAGCATTTTCTGCAGACAGAAAGGGTAAGGGTTTTTTTGTTTTTTTTTGGTGGGGGGCAGGAAGGAATCTGCCAAAAAGAAACAAGATGTGTCAGGACCTCATTGATGAAATTGTCTGAAGCAAAAACTGCTACAAGCAACCAATCTGATTCAGGCACATCTAGGATGAAACTGTCATTTTCCATTTTCACCGCTCTATCTTCTGCAGGCGATATTAGCTTGTACTCTCCGTTGCATTAACATGCTGGAGATGATCTCACCGGACCTCGGTCCATCAGCTCGTCTCAGCGGTGCCGGCTTCGGGCCCCAGCGGCGTTCCATACCTCAGGCGGAGCGAACACATTAATCTGAAATACGTGAAGATATCTCTGCATGGCTCCATTTCCACAGGCGCCGACCCATACAAGGAGACCCTCCAGTCTTGCCGCGGGCTCCGTTGCCGGTTGTGTAACGCCAAGCTGGCCTTGTGAGATAGCGGCAAGGTTAATTACGGCCTCCGAGGGGGGTTTAGCGAAATCCGCATAAATCATACGTGTTTCATGGCGTTTACATGCAGCCACACAGAGAACGCAATGATGTGTGATAGAACGAAGCGTCTCTTACTGACGGCACACAAGAGAGCCAGAGTCGCAGGACTTAACCCTCTGCTGATGCCGGCGGGGAATAGAACACGAGTTCCAGGAATGGACCTGACTTTCGAAGATTTGGCCCAAAAAATTCATAGGTACAGATGAACATTTTTGTGCATTTTTTTCAGATTTTCTGCTGCATTTCACCCGATTTTCTCTTTCTGTTTTTTAAAGTCCTATAAATTGTAAAATGGGAAATAGATAGGATAATGTAGCAAAAAAAAAAAAAAAAAAAGAAAGAAAGAATGCTCCATTCATTTTCACCACTTGCGACCCATTAAAATTGAACTTTGACCTACTCTTCAGTCTTGCACAGTTGTACCGGCTCCTCTCCTGCACTGAAACTACTTATTCTGATTTCACTGCACACTGTGAGTGCCTCACAGTATGCATTAGAAGCTGCAGCAGATCAAAGCCTGCCTCATTTCCTGGCTGGAGGACATCCAGTATCTTCTAGCTTTTTCTTCCCCAGCCCGACTGTCTCTGGCCCGTCCCTTTCAATCATGGAGACTCTGCAGCACATGTGGGTGCTACCTGGGGCAGCCTGTATGCAAATACAGCCAGACTAAGAACACCCACTTCTCCAGGCTGCCACCACCCATCCAGGCATTTGATATTTGCATAACTCCTCCCAAGAGCCAACCCACTGCCTTCCTCAAGAGTGAGGGGTCTTGAATAAGGTACTGAGGCAGGGTGCTGTGATGTGTTCAGGAATCTATCTATATAACCCAGTTATCCTCATTTCCTGGCTGGAGGACATCTAGTATCTTCCAGCTTTTTCTTCCCCAGCCCGACTGTCTCTCGGCCGCCCCTTTCAATCATGGAGACTCTGCAGCACATGTGGGTGTTACCTGGGGCAGCCTGTATGCAAATACAGCCAGACTAGGAACACCCACTTCTCCAGGCTGCCACCACCCATCAAGGCATTTGATATTTGCATAACTCCTCCCAAGAGCCAGCCCACTGCCTTCCTCAGGAGTGAGGGCTCTTGAATAAGGTACTGGGGCAGGGTGCTGTGATGTGTCCAGGAAGCTATCTATAGAACCCTGTTGGACCCTCCCACCAGCCATTATCTGCCTGCATTGCATAGAGGAGCACAGGGACCAAGCAATAACGGCATTGGGTTTAGAGTAGGCTGACCAGATGTCCCTAATTTCCAGAAACAGCCCCGGTTTTATGCTACTCTCATATAAAATGTGTCCCCGGGTGTGTTCCCAATTTTTATTAATGGCATCCCCTGACCTTGGCTGCCACATATCTCATTCTGGCAATGACGGCTAGATCTGCCACAGCTGGCGTGCTCTACAATCTGCATTCTTCTTCTAGATACCTTCAGCCAGAACAGGGACAAGGGGTGGGCAGAAGGGATGGCTTCCCTGGGATGGGTGCGCCGCAGGTTCCTTCTACTACGGTATAAGACTGACAGGAGTAGTTACAGCGGCATCACTAATTCTGTCAGCCCAGCACTGGAAGTGGCAAGGAGAGGAGGAAAGAGCTGGGAGGTGGTGCAGGCTGTGCTCTCTCTCCCCCTCCTCCTCCAAAGCTTGCACATAATGAAGGGGGCGCAATCTGGCATCTTTGCCCTGGGCACTGGATGATCTTGTCCCAGCACTGCCTTCAATGTATCCATCCTTGTGGGTATGGTTACAATAAGGGCCCGATTTCCTGGGTGGGTTATAAGCGGGCATGGTCGGTGGGGTGTCCATGTATTTCATTTTAAATATCTGGTCACCTTGGTCTAGAGGAGAAGTCTCCAAAGTTTAAACAAAGGGCCAAATTATTGTCCTTCAGGCTTTATGGGGGGACCTGATGTGGCCAGTGGGAGTAGAAACATCTCCAGCCTCAGTGTCAGTAAATATTGTCCTATCATTGTTTTTATTGGGAGGAATAGTGCCCCATTATTGGTGACAGTTTAAGGGATAGTGCCTCATCGATGGTGTCAGTGGGAGGAATTGTGCCCCATCATTGGTATCAGTTGGAGGTATAGTGCCTCATCATTGGTGTCAGTTGGAGAGATAGGGCCTCATCAATGGTATCAGTGGAAGGAATAGTGCCCCATCATCGGTGTCAGTTGGAGGAATGGTGCCCCATCACTGGTGACAGTGGGAGGTATGGAGCCTCATCAATGGCGTCAGTGGGAGGAATGGTGCCCCATCTTTGGTGTCAGTTGGAGGAATAGAGCCTCACTGATGGTGTCAGTGAGAGGAATGGTGCCCCATCACTGCTGTCAGTGGGTGGAATGGAGCCTCATCGATGGTGTCAGTGGGAGCAATGGTGCCTCATTATTGGTGTCAGTTGGAGGAATAGTGCCTCATTATTGGTGTCAGTTGGAGGAATAGAGCCTCATTGATGGTGTCAGTGGGAGGAAAGGTGCCTCATTATTTGTGTCAGTTGAAGGAATAGAGCCCCACTGATGGTATCAGTGGGAGGAATGGTGCCCCATAATTGGTGTCAGTTGGAGGAATAAAGCCTCATTAATGGTGTCAGTGGGAGGAATGGTGCCCCATTATTGGTGTTAGTTGGAGGAAAAGAGCCCCACTGATGGTGTCAGTGGGGGAATGGTGTCCCATCATCCGTTACAGCAAGGGCCAAATAAAGGCATGCAAAGGGCCACGTCTGGTTCCTGGGCCACAGTTTGAAGACCACTGGTCTAGAGTATGGTATGTCATGAAAATGGAAAGGTTTTATTTCACATGGAGGGGTCAGGGAAGGCCAAATATAAGCAGATTAAACTTCGTTTTTAACTTGTATATGTTGCATCGATTGAGAATGTATGATAGAAGACAATGCCTATTTAGCGCCCACCCTGCGTTCCCCCAGTATATATGGAATTGCTCACCTTGTAAAGCACATACGAGATTAATGCCTACAGCAACCAGATCTGTTCAGATCACCCAACCAATCAGATTTTGCCTTTAATTTTTTTTTTACACCATGCACAGGGCAAATGATGAGGGATGAGCAGAATTAAGAGTTTTTATTTCCCTGAGCATAAAAACTCCAAGGTCTCATTCACATATGGGCAATTTGTAATTGCAGGCAATTCCGTCCATAATTCCAAATTGCGGCAAAACGCGTGATGCACGTTTAGGTGCTATTCATCTTTAATGGCACCCCAAACATGGAGTGATTTTGCCGCAATGATCAAGCAACAAAACGCATACGAATCATGGCAAAACACAAGTGAAAAATTGCTCCTGGCTCAGGGCCAAAATTTGGTCCCCAAGTTTCCTTGGAGCGCCAATCATGCCTAGGGCAGCCCATTCAAGTGACTGGGCTACTTATGCGCACACGCATTTCCGTGTTGAGAATCGCGCTAGCAAGTTCCCGCTTCAAGTAGTGCGTAGTGTGTGGTGTAGGGGCTTAAAAGGTGGGGGCTCATTCACATGGGTAGAAAAAAATGCCACGTTTAGATGCGCATAGCGTATAGTCTTGTGCGCATCTAAACACAGGGCAATAGTAACCAACGATCTCATACACACAGCCGCGTTTACATGCAAAAATGTGCTCCGGGTTTAGCCGCACACAAAAAAGTATAGGACACAACAAGACAAGATTTGCGGGCTTTGCGCATGCACGTGCATAAACGCACACGCGCGTGTGCATGTCTAGCCATTCATTGGAATGAAAGAAGAATTGTACGTATCACTGTACACATCTAAATGCATTTAAAATCACCTTTAGGCGCACATTTTACACAGGATCTTCTGCTAGCTCTACCCGCAAAAAGCTGCGTTACGAGCAGAAAATACGCAACGATTGGATGCAAGCAATATAAGCGTCTCTTTCTATAATGTATTCATTGCATTGTTTTCAGATTTTGGGAAAAAAAATTCCTATTTAAAGCGAACCTTCAGTCATTTTTTCAACTTGCCATCTACTAAATCTTCTGCCCTTGTTGTTGTTTTAACTTTGGATAGTAAAACATTTTTTTTTTCTGCCAGTAAATACCTTATACAGCCCACTTCCTGTTTCTTGTCTGGTCATTGGCCTAGGCGTATGACATCATGCACAGCTCTCTCTCGTGAGAGTTTGTCAGGTAGGGAGGGGGGATGAGTCATACGAGGGCCAATCAGAGCTGCAGAGCTGGAGGTGTGCCTCTGTGTGAATCCAGGAAGTAAACAGGCAGCAGCTTCAGCTGCCCACAGTTAAAATGGATGCAGACAGACTCAGTGGGAGATGCCTGCAGCGTATTTGGCAAGCACAGAATCACAGTATATATTAAATAATATGCAAAGTGGTTGGAGGGAAGCTTCAGAATGGCAAAGATGTTTTTTATTACAAATTACGTGAGCAGACACCGCAGTTCCTCTTTAAATAAAAGAAGTCTTCGGAAGCGGCTCGTCTTTTAAAGCCCTCCATCTGTAATTAGAGTGTGACTGCTCGCCGTGGTGCGCGGCCCGGTGGGGCAGGAAGCGGGGGAAGTTTTGGCACGCGAGGGGTTACGAGGAAAATGTCAGGCTGCCAGCGGAGGTGAGATGCTCAGGTTGTGAAGAGATATCTCGGTGGCTCTCAGCCCATATCACCCAGGGGGAATGCAGGTGCATTAAATACGCTTATAATTGCTTTCCTGCACGTGGAAGGTCTGCTGCGCTATTTCTGAACCGTGCAACGCGGGAGTTCATCCAATTAGACAGGATGTCTTTTCCGGACCTGTGACACGGTACTATTGTTGCCCACCGGATTACAGCTGCTGCTCTATTTTCCCTACAATGCCCTCGCATCTCTTTCGGGTGTTCGAGGCTGGACAGAAAAAATATATATATAAAACGTACGCTCCAACATTAAAAATAAAGCTTGAGATGCAAAAAAAAAAGGAACACGACTGACCAGCTAAGGGCTTTAGTCTTTATCAAGGCTTTGCTGTGGGGCACCAATCCAACCCACTGTGGGTGACCTGATGGCCTGGGGTGATGTTTCTCAACTAGGGGTACTGTTTGGTTCCTCTGTTGTGCCACGAGCACCAGACCTTGTTTGCCCTGGATCAGCGATGGTTAGGAAGACTATGGTGATGGAGAGACACCAGTGTAATGGGGAGACTCAGTCATGGGGGTCCTCTGATTTGAAGGGGTCTCTCATGTATGGGGGGGACTCTAATGTGATGGGTGGACTTTGTGGCCAATTGACCAAAAAAAGATTTTTTTTTTTTTGCATTGTAGTCCCTATAGCTGACAGTGGCACTGTATGAGTACCATTCATTTTCAGTCTTTTCCAGCACATGGCAACCCCGCCCCTCCAACGGCAACATAAACTTTTTCCCAATTGGCTGACAGAATCCAAGAAAATAGAGCAGTAGAAAGCATATGAACATTAACCGGTTGCTAACGCCAGGAGCTGGCTCTTTAGGTGGCTGGTAGGGCGGGTCATTGTGTTTGGCTCATGCAGCACTGTAATTGGCTGACATATGTTGGGGTCTGTCCCACCTGTTCTTTATTGATGGTAGTTGAACATGAGCTGTTGGTGGCAGCACAGTCACAGTTCTAGGGGTGCCAATAGAGGTTCTGACTGCAGAACAACACAGTGATGCATAAATGCACCGTTTGGGTGTTAAGACCCTTCTGCCCTGCCACCACATACATGCGTATTGCTGTCATAAAAGGGTAAAAAAACGCAAAAAAAAAAACGCATAACACCACACAGATGTGAGTCCAGCCCAAGAGCCCATTCAGACCACCCTCATGCATTTGCAATAATGCATTGGTTTGCGTGTATTGAGGAGCATTTCATCGATTTTCAGTGGGTTCTCGACTTACGAAAAAAAATGCACCTGACAAGGTCTTAGAGCATGCACCAACTATGCTCTCATTCCATGTGGTCACCATGCATAGGTGTGAATCCAACCAAGCTTCGCCCATCTATCTAGGTAACCAGCCAATGGTAAACAAAGCTTGGTCACAGTTCGGAGGGCGCCAATGTAGGTTCTAGCTGCAGAACAGCACGGTGATGCATAAATGCACTCGTTGGGCAATGGTTTGTGTGCAGTGAAGATCATTTCATTCATTTTAGGTAGGTTCTCAACTTATTAAAAAAAATGCCCCTGACCACACATTAGAGCATCCACCAACTATGCACCCATCCTATGTGGTCACCATGCATAGGCATGGATCCAACCAAGCTTTGCTCCCCTATCTAGGTAACCATCCAGCAGTTATCTAGATATGTGAGCAAAGCTTGTTCACGAATCTGGGGGTGCCGAAGTAGGTTCTTTCCCCAGAACAACACTGTGATCCATAAATGCCCCTGACAACGTATTAGAACATGCGCTAACTATGCACCTATTCCACGTGGTCAACATGCATAGGCTTGAATCCAACTAAGCTTTGCCCACCTATCTAGGTAACCATCCAACGGTTACCTAGATAGGTGGGCAAAGCTTTGTCACAGTTCTGGGGGCGCCAATGGAGGTTCTGGCCGCAGAACAACACAGTGATGCATAAATGCTGCAGTTGGGCACTGGTTTGTGTGCATTAAAGAGCATTTCATTCATTGTTAGAGGGTTTTCAACTTATGAAAAAAAAAACGCACCTCACAGCGCATTGGAGCATGCAGCAACTACACACTTTTTCTATGTGGTCACCATGCTTAGGCTTGGACCCAATCAGGCTTTGCCCACCTATCTAGGTCACCATTAGGTGACCTAGGTGAGCAAAGTTTGGGGGCGCCATGGAGGTTCTGGCCCAAAAACTACACAGTGATGCATAGATGCGGCAGTTGGACACTGGTTTGTGTGCATTGAGGAGCATTTCATTTATGTTAGTGGGCTCTCAACTTATGAAAAAATGCCCCTGACAAAGCATTAGAGCATCCACCAAATGTGCACCCATCCTATGTGGTCACCAATCATAAGCTTGGATTCAACCAAGCTTTGCCCACCTATCTAGGTAACCATCCAATGGTGAGCAAAGCTTGGTCACAGTTCTGGGGGGCCCAAAACAACACAGTAATGCATAATTGTGCTAGTTGATCACTGGTTTGTTTGCATTGAGGAGCATTTCATCCCTTTTCAGTGGGTTCTCAACTTTTGAAAAAAAAAACGCCTGGCAAGGCATTAGAGCATCCACCAACTATGCACCCATCCTATGTAGTCACCATGCATAGTCTTGGATCCAACCAAGCTTTGCTCACCTACCTAGATAACCGTTAGACCACATGTGTCAAACACAAGGCCCAGGGGCCGAATCCGGCCCTGCAGGCCATTTCATGTGGCCCTCGCACCTCTCCTGGAGCTGCAGCATCCCCTTTGTCTCTGCCCCCACCTTGTCTTAGCAGTCGAGAGCAGAGAGGACAGAACACCACCACCAGATACTGTACTTTTCAATTCAGCCACAGTACCCCCTTATCTCCCCCTCTCCTGGTCTCAGCATTCAGCAGACTCTGGTAGCTAGTAAAGGAGGGTATGTGACTATTGCCTCCTGATGGTGGGGGTGCTCTGGACATCTAGCATCTAGTGTTACTGATACAACATGCCCTTTGAGGGCAACCATAATGCTGATGCAGCCCGCAATCAAAATTGAGTTTGACACCCCTGCGTTAGACAGTTACCTAGAACAAGGGTCTCCAAACTTTCTAAGGAAAGGGCCAGTTTACTGTTCTGCAGGTTTTGGGAGGACCTAACTGTGTTCAGTGGAAGAAAGCAATGGTTTTATTGGAAGGAATAGTGCCCCTTTTTGTTTTTTTGGTATCAGTGGGAGGAATAGTGACCCATTGGTGCTGTCAGTGACAGGGTAGGTGTCCTATCATTGGTGTCAGTTGGAAGAGTAGGGCCAGATAAAGGCAAGCAAAGGGCCACATCTGGCCCCCGGGCCGCAGTTTGCAGACCACTAACCTAGAAGGCCACGTTCTTCCATTGACTCCTTGACCTGACTGTATTTGTGACCGTTTTTATTACCTTTAATTTTTTTTTGTTGTCCTTTTCCATTGTCTAAGTGTCCAACATCCACAGATGATCATTGTACAGGAAAACCTTGAAATGTGTGTCGCTGTAGCGGCTCCTGATATGAGACTGATGAGGTTGCCTCTTTTCCCCCACCAATGGCGCGGTAGCCGAGATTGATTTAGATTCCAAAAAAGAAGACCAGAGCAGCTGGACGCGTCGGGGTGATATAGAAACGACAGATCATGTCGAGCCCCGGGAAGCTTTTCCAATTAATCTCTGCCGACCTGTGTCCTAACCTTGGCCGTTGTTTTATTAGCCGCGTTCTGTTCCAAGACCTGGAGACCCAGCGAGCTCCGAGTTCTAGGTAACTGCTGGCGACGTCTACTAGGAGCCAGGCTTCCTTTTACTTACTCTTCCCCGAGTCTCCGCTCTGGAACCGTGGGTCAGCTCCCTGAAACGCAGCGGCAATCATATATCCAGCGCCGTAATCCCATCTCATGCCGGCTCCCCATATGATTGCAACAAACATTGAAAAATGCCAGAATAACTTACAGAACATTTTTGAAGTGGTTCCACAGACCTGAAGGAAAATGACGGAGTCATTCAGAAATAAATGTATAATGTATATATGTTGAATAGAATGGCTATAACCCCTGTTAGATTTTCTTTTGCCATCAGTGTCCCACCGGGGAGATTTCTCTTCATTTTCTGTCCTGTAGACACAACAGGAAGTGAGATAGGAAAACTTTCCAAAAGACAGAAGAACATGTCCCCATTGGGAGACACCGACAATAAAAATGTGTTTGTCAAAAGAACAAATAGAGAGAGTGCAATAAAAAAAATGGCTTGGCCACTCCTTGGTGGGGTTAATCATATCTCTATTTGTCAATAAAACAAAAATGGCGGCCCTGATGATATAAAAAAATGACAGGTCCTCTTCTGGGAGCGCATTTCTAGATGGAGCGAGGAGCTCTGCACACCGCCACCATTATAAACTTCCTCCTTTGTAGGGGAGACAATTCACATTCATATTATTCATTGGATCCTCAGCTGCGTGCCCATAAATACAGCGGCCTGTTTACTGCCCTGTCCCCGGAGAAATAGACTCGCTGCTTCTTGGTTTGGTTGGAGCTGACAGAACTTTATATAACACGGGAGAAGGCGTCCGCGGAAAGATCCGGAACACAATCCCAAGTTTTCCTGAGAAAGATACAGCACAGGAAATCTTCTATATTCTGTTTGTGGGCCTCATAGAAGATACCGGAGCGCCCTGTCATCCAATATTCTATCTATCGATCTATCTATTGATCGAAGGATCTATCTATCCATCTCTCTCTGAACATCAATCAATTTATCTATCATTTATCTATGTATCTGAATATCAATGTATTTTTCAATCTATCTGTGTATCTATGTATCTATCTATTGCTATCCATCTATCAGTTCATATCTATCTATCTATCTATCTATCTATCTATCTATCTATCTATCTATCTATCTATCTATCTATCTATCTACCTACCTCATATTTATCTATCATTCTTTCTATTTATCTATCTATCTATCTAAATATCAATCAATTTACCTATTATTTATCCATCTGAATATCAATGTATTTTTATACCTATTTCATATCTATATTTATATCTATCTCATATTTTTATTTTATATCTATCTATTTTTTATATCTATCTGAATATCAATCTGTGTATCTATCTATTCTTTCTTTCTTTCTTTCTTTCTTTCTTTCTTTCTTTCTTTCTTTCTTTCTTTCTTTCTTTCTTTCTTTCTTTCTTTCTTTCTTTCTTTTCTTTCTTTCTTTCTTTCTTTCATTCTTTCTTAACATCAAATCAATTTATGCATTATCTATCTATCTATCTATCTATCTATCTATCTATCTATCTATCTATCTATCTATCTATCTATCTATCTATCTATCTATCTATCTGTTAATCTATCTGAATATCAATAAGTGTATCTATTATTTCTCTTTCTTTCTTTCTTTCTTTCTTTCTTTCTTTCTTTCTTTCTCTTTCTTTCTTTCTTTCTTTCTTTCTTTCTTTCTTTCTTTCTTTCTTTCTTTCTTTCTTTCTTTCTTTCTCTTTCTTTCTTTCTTTCTTTCTTTCTTTCTTTCTTTCTTTCTTTCTTTCTTTCTTTCTTTCTTTCTTTCTTTCTCTTTCTTTCTTTCTTTCTTTCTTTCTATCTATCTATCTATCTATCTATCTATCTATCTATCTATCTATCTATCTATCTATCTATCTATCTAAATATCAATCAGTGTATCTATTCTTTCTTTCTTTCTTTCTATTCCCCTGTCAATACTGGGTGCCATGTGCCCTATAAGCAGCTCTTGGAGAGAATCTCTTGTCCATCCAATGTGTAGAATATTCTGGTATAAGTTGCGCACATGGAGGAGAGGAGATTACAGGGAAGATCTAATGTCACCACCCTCCTGCTTGTATGACGCCTGTCATCTGTCTCCTCAGTCATGTGACTGCCCCCTCCTGTCTGTCCTCTGTAACAATGAGGACACTTTTTGTGACTATATGCAGTGGCGTTGCTAGGGGGTGGCTTTTGGGGCTATAGCCCCGAATCTGGAGCCCATAGCCCCGAGTCTCTACAGGGGTCCCCAAGGGGAGGTTCTCTGGGGACCCTGATGTAAGTGGGGGGCTCTCTGGGGGACCCTGATGCAAGGGAGAGGGTCTCTGGGGACCCTGATTTTAAGGGGGAGGCTCTCTGGGGACCCTGATTTAAGGGGGAGGCTCTCTGGGGACCCTAATGTAAGAGGGGCTCTCTGGGAACCCTGATGCAAGGGGGAGGCTCTCTGGGGACTCTGAAGTAAGGAGGAGGCTCTCTGGGGACCCTAATGTGGGGGGGGGGGCTCACTGGGGACCCTGATGTAAGGGGGGCTCTCTGGGGACCCTAATGTAAGGGGGGGCTCTCTGGGGACCCTCATGTAAGGGGGGCTCTCTGGGGACCCTGATGTAAGGGGGGCTCTCTGGGGACCCTGATGTAAGGGGGGTTCTCTGGGGACCCTGATGTAAGGGGGGCTCTCTGGGGACCTTCATGTAAGGGGGGTTCTCTGGGGACCCTGATGTAAGGGGGGCTCTCTGAGGATATATACACACACACACGTATATTACTGTATATACATGTGTATACCCGCCAAAGCGTATGATTTCTTTATTACGCTGCTATGGGCTCTAGCCCCAGACCTTTTGTAGACCTAGCAACGCCCCTGACTATATGTATACTGATATCATATCTAAATGTGCCTATGCATCGCTTGTAATGTTTAAATCTTGAATAAAAATTTTTTTCTTGTAAAAAAAAAAAACAATGTGGACACTTTAAACCATCTGAGAACTGAGCAAACAATAACAGAAAGCACAATGAAATAAAATAAAATAAAACAAGAAGCTGTACACAGGAGACATAAGGCGTGACCCCAAGAAGCCACTCTTCGTCCTCTTCGAGGTCCCTGCGGCCGATCGTCACCCCGCTATGGGTGTGAGCAGACGTGGTGCTGTGCTGAGGTCGGTGCGGATGATGACAGCTCTCCGGGGATAATTAACGGATAATGATGTTTTGTTTTCTGCTGTTGACACTTATTAATCGGACGCGGGCCGAGCGGAGCGCCTCCACTCCCAAACAGCAGGTGGATTGTCTCAGGAAGACGCGTCAAGTCATCCGTGACTGTCTGCCCCTCCTACCACGGCATGACCTTTGTTACTTATTTATGCTCTGCGGGGGCCCCTCGTGACTCGGATATTGATGGAGGGGATCCCAGGGCTGCTAATTATTACACCTGTGTTATGCTCTAAAGCTGTTTAGTATGCCGCAGCCGGCAAACCTTCACACCGCGAACGTCTCACCGCTCGCTATGCCGGCTTAAAGGGAAACCGCGCTCGGTTTTCAGCAAAAGCACATTCTTAAATCAATATGATAACCTTTACCTGAAAGACAACATTTCCTGTAATGTTCACATTTTATACTTTTGTTGTTCCATATTTTGATCCCTAAACACACCCACTAGTGCAGTAGAAGTCAATGGAAATGGTGCACGTGGCATCAGAAACTGCAGACATGATACAGGAGATGGTCAGAGACTGCAGACATGATACAGGAGATGGTCAGAGACTGCAGACATGATACAGGAGATGGTCAGAGACTGCAGACATTCTATAGGAGATGGTCAGAGACTGCAGACATACTACAGGAGATGGTCAGAGACTGCAGACATTCTATAGGAGATGGTCAGAGACTGCAGACATACTACAGGAGATGGTCAGAGACTGCAGACATGATACAGGAGATGGGCAGAGACTGCAGTCATTCTATAGGAGATGGTCAGAGACTGCAGACATACTACAGGAGATGGTCAGAGACTGCAGACATACTACAGGAGATGGTCAGAGACTGCAGACATACTACAGGAGATGGTCAGAGACTGCAGGCATGATACAGGAGATGGGCAGAGACTGCAGACATTCTATAGGAGATGGTCAGAGACTGCAGGTATGATACAGGAGATGGTCAGAGACTGGGGACATGGTAAAGGAGATGGTCAGAGACTGCAGACATGATACAGGAGATGGGCAGAGACTGCAGACATTCTATAGGAGATGGTCAGAGACTGCAGGCATGATATAGGAGATGATCAGAGACTGGGGACATGGTAAAGGAGATGGGCAGAGACTGCAGACATGATACAGGAGATGGGCAGAGACTGCAGACATGATACATGAGATGGTCAGAGACTGCAGACATGATAAAGAAGATGGGCAGAGACTGCAGAAATGATACAGGAGATGGTCAGAGACTGCAGACATAATACAGGAGATGGTCAGAGACTGCAGACATACTACAGGAGATGGGCAGAGACTGCAGACATGATACAGGAGATGGTCAGAGACTGGGGACATGGTAAAGGAGATGGTCAGAGACTGCAGGCATGATATAGGAGATGATCAGAGACTGGGGACATAATACAGGAAATGGTCAGAGACTGCAGACATAATACAGGAGATGGTCAGAGACTGCAGATTGCTCCATCCAAAATGAAGTTAAACATTATGACTGAAGTTAAGCTTTAAGCATGTGTTTTTTGCACAGAGCATCCTTTTAATAATGTACACACAGGCCACCAATACGGGGAAAAAAAACGCAATCAGAATTCCCTGGAATAGTGTTGTATATCTAGTGGGATCCTGACCCGAAGCCTTTTCTCTCTCCATGTTAAATATCCTTGGCTCGGCTGTAAATAACGACATTTGACAAAGCGTTCCATAAAACGCCTAAAACGCCATAAATCACCGCGAAGTAAACACGGTAAACTGCGACGTGATGTGAACCTATCGCAGCTCCCATGACCCGGGCCCGCATCATCCATCACGTGTCAAGTGCGCTAAACGGACCATCATGTCAGGTGGAAGTCAAGGATGGGATCGCCGCAATGGTGAGCGCAGTCCGTTAATTACGGATAGGCTGGGAAGCGCGTAGGGGATGCTCATGGTCGATACAAGCCAATCTAAACTGGAATTACGTATTATAAATCAAATTTGGGCACCGGCGAATTTGAATGCTCTACTGCAGATCGGAAATACGCAGTGCTGACCAGAGGGCAGCAAAAAAAAGAGCTGGGCGAGAGAAACAAAGTATCAGAAATGCGTCATTGGCGAATCAAAGAAACGTTTGGGCCCCATTCAGATCTCACAATTTTTTGGATCTCGGGCAGAATCTTTGCAGAACACGTAACACATTTTTAGATGCCATTGTTCATTAATGGCACCCCAAACAACATGTGATTCTGCCACGATCGATTGCTCGACAGGACAGCGCAGCAATCGCAGCAAACCATGCTTTTAAAAATTGTGTGAAGCTTGTCACAAAAAGGAATAGGAGCTTATTTTTTGGGCGACAAATGCGCATAGGGCAGCCTATTCAAATGAATGGGCTGGCCATAGGTGACACGCACCATCCCGTGAGAATCACTCTTTAAAAAACGCGCTACGTGATATGTATGTGAATGTTATCAGATTGATGACCATAACCCCATCAGTGGGCTCCATTTACAACACTTTAGGGGCAGGATCACACCGCAATGTGGTGCAGGAAAGGCGCGTTTCCTGCACCGCGATACTTATCCTGTGTGGCAGCTTTGTGAATTGAGCCTTTGTCTATGTTACTTGTTTTACAGAAAACGAGTTTTTATTTGTTTTTTTTATATATACTGTATGAATATGTATTCCAGTATACATGCTTCAAATGTTTTTATATACACATATATAGAGGAGAAAGAGTGCAGACCCAGGTACTCAGCACAGGGATGGTGGGAACCTCTCATAATGGGTACAGCAGGTGTACAGACCCAGAAGCTCAGCAAAGGGATGGTGGGAACCCCTCATGAGGGGCACAGTAGGTGTACAGACCCGGGAACTCAGCACAGGGATGGTGGGAACCCCTCATAATGGGCACAGCAGGTCAACAGACCTAACAACTCAGCACAGGGATGGTGGTAACCCCTCATAATGGGTACAGCAGGTGTACAGACCCAGAAGCTCAGCAAAGGGATGGTGGGAACCCCTCATGATGGGCACAGGAGGTGTACAGAACTGGGAACTCAGCACAGGGATGGTGGGAACCCCTCATAATGGACACAGCAGGTGAACAGACCTGGGAACTCAGCACAGGGATGGTGGGAACCCTTCATAATGGGCACAGCGGGTGTACCAGTGTTGCCAACATACCAGATTGTAATTTACTGACACGACACCCAAAATTTACTGACACAGCCAAGTTTTGACTGACATTTCCGAAAGTTACAAATTTACAGCTTTCAGTGCAACTTTCAGTATTTAGGCTACAAATAAGTACAATATGCCATTAGCAATGTGATTTAAAGTAGATATTAAAAAACATATTTCTTATTATTTTCAATATAGTAAGTAAGTAGCTCAGGGACAGGACTCAGGAGGACAAGAAATTATAATGGGTGGCACACACACACACACACATGAAATTGACTCTCACAGTGACACTGACAGCAGTGTGCAGCAGCTCAGACGATGATGACACCTCACTGACACGACACGTCCTTCTCCACTACATGCTCAGGCACCTCCTTCGCCAGACCCGCTCCGTGCCAGCGCCGCCTGAAGACACTCCGATTGTCCTGGCCGGCTCTGGATCAGAACTGTGCATGCGCAGTTCCGTGGCGAACGTCACAATCATATTTTTTTACTGACAACCAGTGGCGTCGCTAGGGGGTGGCTTTTGGGGCTATAGCCCCGAATCTGGGGCCCATAGCCCCGAGTCTCTGCAGGGGTCCCCAAGGGGAGGGGAGGCTCTCTGGGGACCCTGATGTAAGTGGGGGGCTCTCTGGGGACCCTGATGCAATGGGGAGGCTCTCTGGGGACCCTTATTTAAGGGGGATTCTCTCTGGGGACCCTGATGCAAGGGGGAGGCTCTCTGGGGACTCTGATGTAAGGAGGAGGCTCTCTGGGGACCCAGATGTAAGGGGGGCTCTCTGGGGACCCTGATGTAAGGGGGGCTCTCTGGGGACCCTGATGTAAGGGGGGCTCTCTGGGGACACTGATGTAAGGGGGGCTCTCTGGGGACCGTAATGTAAGGGGTGGCTCTTTGGGGACCCTGATGTAAGGGGGGGCTCTCTGGGGCCATTGATGTAAGGGGGGGCTCTCTGGGGACCCTGATATAAGTTGGGGCTCTCTGGGGATATATACACACATGTCTATTACTGTATATACATGTGTATCCCCGCCCAAGCGTATGACTTTCTTTACTACACTGCTATGGGCTCTAGCCCCAGATCTTTTGTAGACCTAGCAACGCCCCTGCTGACAACCTATTCCTGTCACTGGCATTTACTGGCAGGAGAAAAGTGCCCATTTTTTACTGGCTGCCAGTAAAAATACTGACGGCTGGCAACACTGAGGTGTACAGACCTGGGATCTAAGAACAGGGATGGTGGGAATCCCTCATAATGGGCACAGCTGGTGTACAGACCTGAGAACATCCCACTAGTATTACTGCTCTCCAGACAACCCGATCCCTTGGAGAACCGGCCAGAGCACCCAGACAGGAAGCTGCCTACAAATCTCAGATTGCCTCTTCTTTATGAATAGCTTTTCCTAGTAGCGCTCGCTGCGCTTATATTACCTTTTTTTTTTATTATTTCTCTTCTGTCGAATCTTTTGTGATCGGGGTTCTCATTGACACGGGAGAAGAGAAGGTGTCCCCATCCGTAGGAAGATAAAAGCTCCCAGAACGAGGTCAGAGTTGCCATTTAGCACCTCAACTCACGTCTCGCCGCGGCCTCGCGCCTTTCTCTGACAGCTGACAAAGTAAAAAGGAGCACGTTGTCAGAGAACAGAGGATGGCTCCCTCCACTTTTGGCCGGTGTTCTATTTTATTAACATTGATCACAGGAGGTCAAAGGTCCCCCCTGTTCCACTGGTAACCAAGAGCTTTCATAATGACTAATGATATACCATACTATAAAAATCCTGCGCCATGGCTGTATGCCTTTAGTTCATGCATGTGGCTACCTTAATCCCTACTGACGCTGTGTGGCAGTTATGGAAAGAATTGACTGAAAGGGTATAGTGTGTTTTTTACTTAATGTTTTGTTTAATTTGTATTCACTTGCTTATTTTTATCCGGTAAAACTAAAATATTGCATTTGATATTTACCATCTGCAGCCAGCAAGTGGCAGTAACAAGCTGAATTGGTTATTATTACCTGACTCAAAAAAAAAAAAAAAAAATGTTGAGAGCAAGAGGCAGAGGAGATGAGATTTCAAAGACTAGCCATTGAGCCATACTTGCGACTTAACTCCTCCCGCACTGCTAAGCAGAGAGTGGTCGGGACTAATTGCCCGTGTACAAAGGCTGCCAAGAAAGTACAGCGTACATAGAGGCCAGAGTACATAGAGGAACAATTTTATTTATTGGAATGTGTGAAATAAAGATAAAAAAAAAAAAAAGACTAGGTAAATATTTCCTCCTGCCTGCAGCAGATTGATGACATCATATCAGCCTAGGCAAAGTCTCTAGAAGGTTAGAAGGTAGAGCTAAATATAAATGTTGCTTTAAGTTGGGATGTGTATGCAATTGTAAAGTTACTTGAAGGTCTACTTTAAGGATGGGAAACAATAAGGGGTACTTATCAATAGCTGCATTATTACAAGTCAGTAAAGGCAGATGGAGGGCTAAGCTTAAAGGATAAGTTCACTTTAAAAAAATGCACATCTTTTTGCAGGTAAAAAATGCATTTATTACTTTTTTTTTCTTTTACTAGTAGCTTGCAAAGCATTGCAGATGGTGGATGCAATGCTGGACTGAAAATTTTGAGGAAAAAAAAGTTTCTGTCAGTAAATTTTGTAAATAATGCTGTGTACACACAGCCGGACTTTTCGACAGCAAAGGTCCGACGAAACAAATCCACCGGACAATTCGATTGTGGGCTTCATCGGACCTTTGCTGTCGAAAAATCAGACGGACTTTAGAAATAGAACATGTTTCAAATCTTTCCGACGGACTCGAGTCCGGTCGGAAAAGCCGGTCGTCTGTATGCTAGTCCGACGGACGAAAACCGACGCTAGGGCAGCTATTGGCTATCAACTTCCTTATTCTAGTCCGGTCGTACGTCATCACGTACGAATCCGTCGGACTTTGGTGTGATCGTGTGTAGGCAAGTCCGTTGATGATCAGTGCCCTGATTACATGTAATGTTGTCCCCTGCGAGGAGATGCCACTGATCGTCTCTCTTCGCCACACACTCTTTCAGTGTGAGGCGATGAGAGCTGATTACCAGAACTTCCTGTATTTACATGTGACCGGTTTGATTGGACACAGCCGATCACATGGTTAAAGAGCCTCGTCAGCGCCGTGTCCTAGCGACATGGCGCAGTCGTGAATGGCGCGTGGGAGAGGCCGTTCGGGTGCGCCATCAGTCACCCAGAACGAGAGCCACACTGTCCCTCCGTCATTTGACGATGGGCGGGTGGCAACTGGTTAAGAATGGCAAACCAACAGCCGCAAAGGCTGTTGGAACTTGTGGTTCTCTCTTTCACAGAACTCTGTGAATGAAAAGCGCAGGCAAGTGGGCAGAGCCCTGCACGGCCGTGTCTTTAAAAAAAATAGTGATAGCGAGTTCGGGGAGAAGATCCCCGGCTCGCTGTCACTGGAGGCAGCATGTCAGAGAATGGCTGCAGCCCTAAAAATGGGTGGAACATGTAACATCTTCCCAAAGGTGAACTTATACTTTAAGTGCTTGCCGACCAGCCGCCGCAGTTGCACTGCGGCAGGTTGGCTCGGCTGCGCGAATCGCCGTCATTGTACGTTGGGCGCGTACATGGCGATTTAGCGTACACGCCAGTGGGGGAGCCAACCAGCGGGTCCAGCGGACTCGATGTCCACTGACAACCCGCGATCGCTCCAGAGAGAGGCAGAACAGGGATCTGCCAGTGTAAACAAACAGATCCCTGTTCTGTCAGGGGAGTAGAGTGAAAGCGTCGGTTCCTAGTGATTAGGAACAGCGATCTCTCTCCTCCTCCAGTCAGCCCAGCCCCCATACAGTTAGAAACACCTCCCAGGGAACACATTTAACCCCTTGATTACCACTAGTGTTAACACCTTCCCTGCCAGTGTCACTTATACAGTATCAGTGCATTTTTATAGCACTGATCGCTGTATAAATGTCAATGGTCCCAAAAAAGTGTCAAACGTGTCAGATCTGTCTGCTGCAATGTTGCACTCCCGCTAAAAATTTCTGATCACTGCCATTACTAGTAAAAAAAAATAATAATAATAAAAACGCCATAAATCTATCCCCTATTTTGTAGACGAGATATCTTTTGCGCAAACCAATCAATATACGCTAATTGGGATTTTTTTTTACCAAAAATATGTAGCAGAATACATATTGGCCTAAACTTAGAAAGAAAAATCTTTTTTTTTACTTTTTTTGGGGGGATATTTATTATAATAAAAAGTAAAAAATATTGTTTTTCTTTCAAAATTGTCGCATTTTTTTGTTTATAGCGCAAAAAATAAAAACCGTGGAGGTGATCAAATACCACTAAACAAAAGCGCTATTTGTGGGAAAAAAGGACGTCAATTTTGT
Source organism: Aquarana catesbeiana (assembly GCF_042186555.1). Classification (NCBI taxonomy): domain Eukaryota; kingdom Metazoa; phylum Chordata; class Amphibia; order Anura; family Ranidae; genus Aquarana; species Aquarana catesbeiana. The sequence continues at coordinate 50,114,880 of NC_133324.1, read as the reverse complement.
TTGGGTACAACGTCGCACGATCGCGCAATTGTCAGTTAAAGCGTCGAAGTGCCATATCGCAAAAAATGGTCCTGGTCATTAAAGGGGGCAAATCCTTCAGGGACTGAAGTGGTTAATGCTTAATGCAGAACTCCATCCAAAAACAACTAGATAAAAATAAATAGCCTATTAAAAGATAAAATAACAAAACCAGCTTCTAATGCAAAGATTTACCCTGCAGTGCTTTTTTTCTGCCACTAGATGTCCTCAGGCTGATGACCAGTATAATTGAATTAGGTCATCCCGGACAAGCCCCCAACCTATGACTGGACAGTGAAAGGAGAAGGAGCACAGAGATGAGCTAATCTTTCTGTCACTCTGTTCTTTCCTCCTATCAGTATGCTCCTTGTCAGTACAAAAACTGACTGACAGCTGCTTTTTCTAACATGCACACATTTAAAAAAAAAAAACATTTAATGACGACATAATGTTTTACAGAGTTACACTAACTTGTATCAACTTTAGAACTGCCCATTCTGTATAAGTGTACCATGGTAGGGCAGTAACAGCAGAGGAGGAGGGAGGAGAGGGGAGGAGGAGGAGGGAGGAGGAGGGAGGAGGAGGGAGGAGGGAGGAGAGGGGAGGAGGGGTGGGGGAGATAGTCGACAATATACACTGGGGCCCCAATGTCTATGCTACCAATAAAGAGTCAACTGTGCCCAAAGGCTTGAAATATACCGCCGCTATTGTAATTCAATTTCTCAAAGCCCCGGCATTACAATAAGAGTTTTAAGAAAAGACAAACAAACAAAAAAAAATCGCCGACAAAAAAAAGACCTCTTAGCACAAGGCATTGCGCGTTTTATTTTATTTTTTTTCTGCAAACTTCTCAAAGACCCGAAGATGTTAGATTATTCTCTGCGGTTCAATAAAATAAAAATGAAAGGGAAAAAAATACGAAAATGCAGATTACTTAACATTAGGAAACCAAAAACTTCAATGTTGTGGAGTATAAAAAAGAAAGCGAGAGAGAGAGCGAGCGCAATTCCCTTGTTCTCCATTGAAAGACACATTCTTGCAATTAGATTGTGCCGTGGAAAAGATCCAACTTTCTGCTGTTTGATGGCATTATATAACTTCAATGCTTTACAGCCTAATGTTAGCAGGCGTACCGCTTTCGAAGTCATTAAGCAGGCTTCTGCTCCGGCTTCTTTTGCAGCAGCGTTGTAAATAAATAGACGAAGCCATCAGCGGTGAGAAAATATGGTCGCCCAAGTGCCCATTTTTTGAAAAATAATATACTCGGCTGCTAATAAAATAAGCGTTTCAGGCATAATTTCAGCCGAGGCCTTATTCGTCAAATCAAAACGCAGGAGACAAGCGCATGATGGAAAAAAACAAAGGAGCGCGCGTATCAAAGAGTTTCCAGCCCCCCCCCCCCACCCGACCGTTTATCATTAATATTTATTGCCTTAAAAAAGACAAATGCTTTGAGGCTTTCAAGCAAGACCCGGGTAGGAGCGCATACAGTAAAGAAGAAAAATGAGCGTTAGCTTGCTGGCGCGAGGTGGACAGAGGCGCGGTGAGTGCCGATAGTATTGATCTGCTGGGTTTGGGATGCCGAAATATGGCGAGGTTAAAAATGACCATGTCGCTCCCTATTCTTGTCTCTCATTAATCGAAATAAAGCCTGGATCGCTCTCTCCTTGAGTCGGACAGCAGCTAGGTCAAACCGTTTGCACTAGGTTTTTTTTTTTTTCTTCTACATTAGGGAGGCAAAACAAGGGATGCAGCATCAGAATGTGTTGATCAACGTAATAACATTTTCTATTCTTTGTATGCAAAATAGCACAGCTCAAGAAGTTTTTTTTTTTTTTTTGGGGGGAGATGATAAATATATATATATAATTTATTTATGGACTTAAAGGATATAGTGTGTGTTTTTTATATATGTACTTTTATTGGTTTTAGTAAAATAAAATATACTGTATATACCAGGGGCGTTGCTAGGTCTACAAAAGATCTGGGGCTAGAGCCCATAGCAGCAAAGTAAAGAAAGTCATATGCTTGGAGCGGGCATATACATGTATATAATACATGTGTGTGTGTGTATATATATATGTATATTACATTATATATTATATATATTATCATTACATCAGGGTCCCCAGAAAGCCCCCCTCCCTTACATCAGGGTCCCCTGAGAGCCTCCCCCTTACACCAGGGTTCCCAGGGAGCCTCTCCTTACATCAGGGTCTCCAGAGAGCCCCTCCTTACATCAGGGTCCCCAGAGAGCCCCCCTCACATAAGGGTCCCCAGAGACCCCCTCCTTACATCAGGGTCCCCAGAGAGCCCCCCTTACATCAGGGTCCCCAGAGACCCCCTCCTTACATCAAAGTCCCCACTGAGCCTCCCCCTTGCATCAGGGTCCCCAGAGAGCCCCCCGTACATCAGGGTCCCCAGAGACCCCCTCCTTACATCAAAGTCCCCATTGAGCCTCCCCCTTGCATCAGGGTCCCCAGAGAGCCTACCCCACTTACATCAGGGTCCCCGGAGAGCCCCCCCTTACATCAGTGTCCCCAGGGAGCCTCCCCCACTTACATCAGGGTCCCAAAGAGAGCCCCTCCTTACATCAGGGTCCTCAGAGAGCCCCCCCTTACATCAAAGTCCTCAGAGAGCCTCGCCCTTGTATCAAGGTCCCCAGAGAGCCCCTCCTTACATCAGGGTCCCCAGAGAGCCCCCCCCCCTTACATCAAGGTCCCCAGAGAGCCCCCCTTACATCAGGGTCCCCAGAGAGCCCCCCCTTACATCAGGGTCCCCAGAGACCCCCTCCTTACATCAGGGTCCCCAGAGAGCCCTCCTTACATCAGGGCCCCAGAGAGCCCCCACTTACATCAGGGTCCCCAGAGAGTCCCCCTCACATCAGGGTCCCCAGAGAGCCCCCCTTACATCAGGGTCCCCAGAGAGCCTCTCCCCTGCATCAGGGTCCCCAGAGAGTCTACCCCACTTACACCAGGGTCCCCAGAGAGCCCCTCCTTACCTCAGAGTCCCCAGAGAACCACCCCTTGTACCAGGGTCCCCAGAGAGCCCCCACTTACATCAGGGTCCCCAGAGAGCCCTCCTTGCACCAGGGTCCCCAGAGAGCCCCCACTTACATCAGGGTCCCCAGAGAGCCCCTTCCTTACATCAGGGTCCCCAGAGAGCACCTTCCTTACATCAGGGTCCCCAAAGAGTGCCTTCCTTACATCAGGGTCCCCAGAGAGCCCCTCCTTACATCAGGGGCCCCAGAGAGCCTCCCCCACTTACATCAAGGTCCCCAGAGAGCCCCTCCCACTTACATCAAGGTCCCCAGAGAGCCCCTCCTTACCTCAGAGTCCCCAGAGAGCCCCCCTCTTGCATCAGGGTCCCCAGAGAGCCCACTACTTGCATCAGGGTCCCTAGAGATCCCCTTCCTTACATCAGAGTCCCCAGAGAGCCCCTTCCTTACATCAGGGTCCACAGAGAGCCCCTTCTATACATCAGCCCTCCCAGAGAATCTCCTCTTTAAGGAACTCCTTGTCAACAACGGTTGTCCAAATCTCTCAGGATTTTGGTATGCAGTAAAATATGTTGTCCTCCCCAAGATGGCTACCTGGAGTCCATAGCAGGGGACAAATTAGTCCTCACTGGTTTCCTGCCAGCTTGAAGAAACAGCACAGTGCCACCTTCAGGTCAGTGGATATACTGCAGCCCAACACCTACAGACTAATGTAGCCATCTCATCTAAGGACTGGTAGGTTGCAATATATTACATTTTGAACTTGAGTTTAGGTACACTTTAAGATTTGACATTTTTTGAGCCATTTTTTGTATGCGGGAGGGAGGGATTAAAAAATCTTAATGTAGAGGAATGACTTTTTTTTTTTTGCAGTAGTTTTCAGCGTCAGGTGTGCACAGTTTGTCCTAGCCCCGCCACAACCTTCCATTATGTTTCCCGATTGACGATCCCTTGTCCCCTAATGACTGTCAGCCATCTGGTATCCACACTCTAGAGTTTAATTTAATGTCTTCAAACAATGCCGTGAAAGTTGGAATTAACTCCAAATAAATGATCTCATGCATGCCATTAAATCTTCACTTCGCTTTTTTTTCTTTTTCTTTTCTAATGTCATTTTTGGTCATTTTATCTGTAAGCTAAAAGTTTGAAAAAAGAAAAAAAAAATCCTCAAAGGAATAGGAAGACAGGTAAAGGGAAGGCCCCACTTTGAGGCCCACAAAGCTCAATTAATGCAGCTTGTGGTCTTTTATCCTTCTTCGTGTCTACAAAGGAAGAAAAGGAGAATTTTTTTTTTGTTCCCGTATTGAGTACGTAAGCATGATGTTGCTGGGGATAAGTGCTGTTCTCTTTATTAGTGTTTATTATCATAACTGCTTATTGTATTGGCCATTATGTTAATGAATTAGCACAACAGAGCGAAATGTTTGCTGTTACACAAAGCTCATTAGTCTCTGAGAGGGGCTCGGTGGAAGATGAAGGTTGCAGAATTTTGATGCAGGAATACAACCAATTAAGTCCTATGTGAACACCCAATTAGGTACTGAGCTATGCTTGACTTACCCTGTTTTATTGCTAAGCAGGACTGAATATAATACATCAGAGCTTCAACCTCTCATTGTCTCTCAAGTGGAGCACCAGATGGCTTCAAACCATCCTATCATCGAGACGCGATCTCCTGGGTTTTAAACCTCGGTAGACCCCGGCATTGCCCTACGTAAGGTCAACGCTGGTTTCCTTTCCCGTTTTCCGTCTAGGAAAAAGCCAACTGCGTCTTTTGCAGATGAGATTAAAGGGCTTGTGATGGGCCGACTGTGTAATTTTAGCTTGGGATATTATTTGACCACAGGTGTCATAATAATACTAAAAAAAAGAGAGGGCGGATAGGAGCTGTGATCATTTGTTGACTGGACCTTCTACACAAACTATAGGGGCTGATTTATAGGCTGCTCACTTTGCAAGGGAATTTTCCCCAGAGCTTAAAGAGCAACTTCAGCGCCCTGTGTATTTGTTCCGTTGCCCAACCCTCCCCTGGCGTCGTCATTATGGCGCATGTACTGATGTGCCGGAGGGTTCTGCCCAGCCTTCAGGGCAGGAGATTTGCAGCACACGCATAAAGGTTTAGGACTTTCACAGCTGCTGTCTTAGCGCACGCACAGGGAAACCCACACATACCCAGATATTCGTGTCACATCTGGCCACATGCAGAGGGGAGGGGAATTTGTCGCCTAGGTTATTCTTGCCTAGGTGAGAAATTAGAAGTGCTGCTGTCAGGACCTGGATCACCTGCTGGTGGCACTGTGCTTCCCAGAGTTGAAGGGTGTAGTTGCAGAATCTACCAGCGGGTCTCTCCCAGCAGCCAACATATACCAGTAATAGGTTTCCACCTGATGCTGGTTGCTGGGAGGGTATTTAGGTCCTCCCCTACTAGTGCCTCTCAGTCCAGTGTTTTGCTGCTGCCAGATTTTGTTTGCCGATGATCTTGATCTTACTCTTGCCCTGTAACCTGTATCCTGCTCTCTCCCTTGTTGCCGATCCCAGTTTTGGTTCCCCCTTTCCATCTGCTCCCTGCACCTTCAGTTTTCCCCTACTTTTCTGTGTTCCCTATTTCGGATATATTGTATATAGTTAGTTGTTAGTTAGGCTTTCTGTTTGTTAGGCTGATAAGTAAATAATAATAATGAAAAAAATCTAATTGTGTGAGAGGGAGAAGGGAAGGAGGTGGGGTAGCATGATGCATATTTAAGGGTAAAGGTCCACTTTAAAGAAAATAATGACTTTCACTTTGCAAAAGATACCCAATCACATGCAAAGAAAATAAAAAGAAAGTTTTTTTGCTTGAACATGATTGGATGATGGAAGTCAGCAGAGCTTTGCCTCATTCACTAAGCTCTGGGGAAAATTCCCTTTCAAAGTGGACACCTATTTGCCATTTGTAAATCAACTCAATGGAGTAGTTAAAGGCTTCCAGTTAGAATGAACATGCTGCATGCCATCACATTCCAGAGCCACTTGATGCTCTGCGTGACTCACATCTTAGTGATTTTCAGAAGTCTTAACAATTTTGTTGATGGACCAGTTTACAGATATGGGCAAGTCATGGAAATTCAGAGTCCATCAAGGTGTTATTTAACTGACCCGTCCACTGGAAATCAGGATCAAATTCAGAAGGAGCAAAACTGTGAGCCAGTCCATCTTTATTGCACTGTACAATGCTATCATTTTAACATTTAGAGCTTCATAATTACCAACATTTCAGTCCCAGTCCCGGTTCACAGTCCAGCTCCAGCCCGCCCAGGCCACCATGACCACTTACAGAAGTGGCCCACCCCATCTCCACCTTTAATTATGTGGGAACTGCTGCCCATTTGTGGAGTCAGATCACCGTAGCAAATGCTTTATCAAGTTTTTGTCCATATGCAGTAACTCAAATACAAGTGACACTGTGATCCCCAGACATCACCCGGGACACAGCAACATCAGGACTGAGGTCAAGGATGAGGGACTGCTCTGGCAAATCCAGGACAGTTGGAATCTATGGGGCTTGCAACAGGAGGAGAGAGCAGAATGATAACCCCATCAGTGCCTTTAAGTTGTACTATTAGTAGACTTGGGGTGGGTCGGTGACCAAGCTGTAGTGCTAGCTCCATGGGAGAAAGTGAGGTCAAAGGTCTGACTTTGCAATGGGGAATGGGAACCTGAATCATAAAAATGGCAGAACAGTATTACAAATCATTTGGTAGGTAAGACAGTTCATATGTACAGATTTTATCTGTATAGTTATCTGAGTGCCCGGAGTCTGTCTTTAATTAAAACAAGGAATACACAAAACAAAGGATTGAAAGACAAATCCCAAGGTAGCATTGTCCCTTCAACTTATAAAGGTGGCCTGACTAGTTATATCATTGCCCTAGGCCCACTTTTGTCTTACGTCAGCTCAGGAGCCTACCAAGATGTCACTCACCCTGGTGACATGCATGGTCCCATCTAAGATCTTATGATCTTCTAGCCTTGTCCCTCAAGTCCAAGAACCTCAACGTGCCATTCATTTTGTTTTCTCCAACTAGGCTTAGAACTTTGTGACTCTTAATAACTTGGAAGTTTCATTTTTTTTTTTCCATCCAGAGCAATATATGCTTGGAGTTCAGTAAACAGTGATTTCCCCTCTGTGGAGATGGAACATTTTTCTCTGCAAGATCCCCAAGTGGCAGCTCACTGAAAACAGCATATATACAAGGACATATTGTGTACAGAACCATCTCACCCTACAGTACGAGACATCAACTAAAACGGGGCATTTGGGAAATTTTTTTTTTTTACTATCTTCTTCCTTGCAGAAGGCCTTGTGCCGAGTGATCATCAGCATTTTATTAGGAATTCTTTGGCTGGCCGTCCCCAGGGCCTGACCAAAAATTCAACTGCTACAAATATATATCAAATTGCTTCGACAACTAAAATCATCTGCACTGTGCCCTATTGTATTATGCCCTCAGCACTTGAAGGAAAAAAAATCTTTACTTTTTGGTTAACTCCTTTGATTCCATAGTGAACAGTCATGTTTAAAAAAAGAAAAGCAGATTGTGTATAGTTAAAGGAGCGTTTCAGTTCTACCAAAAAAGGGGTCATGTTGGAATAGACCAAGGTCAACTTCTGCCAGTGTAAGTCATTCTGTCTTAAAGGATGGCCACTTGCTCAGGCCTAATGAATTCGACTGCAGTTCAGCATTCTTTTTTGTGGAAGCTTAATAGACCCTAAATGGGCAAAATGACAGGTTCTCTTAAAAAAAAAGAAGCACTCCACCCACTGATGTCTTATTGTGCTCCCCCATTGTTCGCTGCTCAATAAATACCAAGTGTGGGATAACATGTGACTCCCTTTGATGCAGTACTTAGGCCCGAGCCAGGCCCAAACACTGTCAGGTGTGGGGGTGGAGGAAGCCACTAACCCTATGTAAGTTCCAACACAATGCTCACACAAGGTTAGGATTCCCAGCTCAGACAGAGGAATGAATCAGCATTTTAGCACTGGATAATGGGTAGGGGTTTGTTCGTATAGTAGAATCATACAAGGCCAAGTGACAAAGTCTCTTTAATATGCTTGCATCCTTCTTTGGCACCCCCAGGTTTTATGGACTTGATTATGGAACCTGAACAGAATGGCCGATACCAAATGAGGAAGAGTGGAGGTAGGTAGCACCTAGATAGTAGGTACTACCCAAAAGTTGGACAGACATAGTGAGGCCTCTAGGGGAAATGGATCCGGATATGCAGGCAGACTCATGTCAATTTTCCTCACCACAGTAGACGCATGCCTTTGCTGATGTAATTTTAGAACGAAAGGTGTCATCCTGATGGGAATGGGCACCACTATTGAACAGTAACTTTACTGAAATTTTACAAAAGACAACACCACAAGTGTTAATATTCACTTTGACATCCCATAAATACCTGACAACTTGGAACCCAACTTTGACCACCAGATTTGCACCTGTCCTTGGACAAGCATGGGCTACTCAAATGTGGTCCCTTGCAAAAGAAACTGTGCATCCCCCTGTAGGTAATGTATATCTTGAAACCCTTCTAACTAGGACAGAACTCTCTGAGTTCAGAACTGTCCACTGTATACAAGAAGTGTTCTAGTTGGCATTCAGTTTGGTACCACTAGGGTTCTTCTGCTCTTCACCTCTAACCCTTAAAAACTGGATAACATTGGGATCTCCAGGCCATGCTAAACTCACTGAGCAGCTTTTACACAATTCAAGTAGATCATTTACACTCTAGTGCAGCTTTTCTCAATCTTTTTACCCAGAAGAACCCTTAAATTAAAATTCATGTCTCAGGGAACTCCTGCTAAGATTAGTCTATTAGTGGTCCTTAGGAAAATGTCCCTTACATTGGTGGCCAGTGGGAAGAATGTCCACTTACAGTGGTGGTTAGAGTGCACACTTACAGACAGCTTTTAGATCAGTGGTGTCATGCTACTGGCTCTGCCAAGTGGTGATGGACGTGGATCTATGAAGGCACATTCACATGAGAGGTCAATTATCCATAGCTCAAGGAACCCCTAGCAACCTGTTGAGTAACCCTAGGGTTCCATGGAGCCCTTGTTGAGAATAGCTGCTCTAGAGAGCTTCCTACCATGGCTTCCTTCTAGGCTTGCTCAACGCTTTTCCTTGTTCAACAACCAGGAGATGCCAGAAATACACCTCGCGTCTCTTGGGGTAAGCAGTGCCTACACCTTATGACCTGTTCCCTTACGGATTATGTGTGGCACCAACACCTTCCTTCACAACTCCAGCCCTTCAACTGCTGAATCCCATAACTCAATGATCCAACACACCCAGCATAGCAGACAGCCATACCTATGTCACATGCAGGCATCAACTCTAACTAGTCTATTGCCAACAGTCGTCACACAGGCAGGATCCATGTGCACCAAGACAAAGGCATGATCCAAAAGCCTGAGCGCATATCCATTGGAGGGTGGGTTCTTAAATTAAATTTGGCTGAACACGCACTTTTGTTGAATGAAGGGGTGGAATAACAGAAGTTGCCAGACACCCACAGTAGTTTTCATCTTAGGAGGGGTGAACAATAGCAATTGGACAGTGTTCTCCAACCTTGACAATTCTTGATGTTTCTCCCGCCTCCCCCAGACAATGTTTGGCAGATAAGCATCTTCTCCCACAAACATAAGATTGTCACCAGATCAAACCAACAATGAGTCATCGCACGTCCACAGCCATCCCTTTCTCCGTGTGAATATACAAGAAGAGGTAATCTAAAAAGTTAGCTTGACACTTTTTGCTTTTATATGCATAATAATAAGTTGATAACTAGGAAATAACTAGCAAACACACCTTTACAACTAAGGTATTTCTGTAATGAATAATTTATAAAAAAAGAAAAAAAGCTGGTGTACTTTTAAGGATAGATATTTTCGTCTTTGGATGCAAAGGATGATACGAGATGCAACCGTAGGCATCTGCTGTTGAATCCATCGGTCACGAATAAGTAAATAAACAGCTTGCTGGCTAATTAAGATACAGGTGCTATTTTGTAAAAAGTGAAACGAATTCCAGGCGATGATGACATCTTCTAAATATAAAAGAAAATTATTTGTTTGGTTGTTTTTATTTTATTTCCCCCCAAAGACTTAAAAGAGATATGCGCAGTACCTGGGTATGAGCATGTCGCACACATCACATTTGGTCCGCCATGTCAGTCATTTAAGGTAGTGATGTCATCGCAGCTTGAGAGTGCTGAAGTAGGCAGGAGGCATCCTGAGATGTTGCTGTTTTTTGTAGTCAAATATGATACCTTCAAATTTGATATAGTCTATCTGGGGAATCTTCTGCTTTACATTGTTTTTTTTGGTGGCTTCTCCTCTTACTGTGTCCTCAGTGCGCAAGCTACCCTACCCTAACTGTGTCCTTAGTGTGCAGGCTCCCCTTACTAAAACTGGAGAGTGCAAAATCTGGTGCAGCTCTGCATAGAAACCAATCAGCTTCCAGTTTTTATTGTAAAAGCTTAATTGAACAAGTTGAAGTTAGAAGCTGATTGGCTACCATGCACAGTTGCACCAGATTCTGAGTACTCCAGTTTTAGTAAATTCCCCACCCCCGTATCTTCAATGCACATGCTCCCCAACCCTCACTGTTTCCTCGGTGTCCATGCTCCCCTACCCTCAGTGTATCTTCAGTGTGCATGCTCTCGGACCCTCATTGTATCTTCAGTGCACAAACTGCCCTACCCTTGTGTCTGCGATGCACACGCTCCTCTATCCTCATTGTGTCCTCACCATGCATACTCCCCTACCCTCACTGTGCTCTCAGTGTGTATGCTCACATACCCTCACTGTATTCTCTGTGCACATGTTCCCCTACCCCAATTGTATCCTCAGTGTGCACGCTCCCCAGCACTCAGTGTGCACGCCCCCTACTCTCACTGTGTCCTCAGTGCAAAGCTTCCCTACCCTCACTCTGCCATCACTATGTGCACACCCCTACCCTCACTGTGTTCTCAGTGTGCATGCTCCCCTACCCTCACCGTGTCCTCGGTGTGCACGCTCCCCTACCCTCACCGTGTCCTCAGTGTGCATGCTCCCCTACCCTCACCGTGTCCTCGATGTGCACGCTCCCCTACCCTCACTGTGTCCTCGGTGTGCAAGCTCCCCTACCCTCACTGTGTTCTCGATGTGCACACTCCCCTACCCTCACTTTGTCCTCGGTGTGCACGCTCCCCTACCCTCACTGTGTTCTCGGTGTGCACGCTCCTCTACCCTCACTGTGTCCTCGGTGTGCACGCTCCCCTACCCTCACTGTGTTCTTGGTGTGCACGCTCCTCTACCCTCACTGTGTCCTCGGTGTGCACGCTCCCCTACCCTCACTGTGTTCTCGGTGTGCACGCTCCTCTACCCTCACTGTGTCCTCAGTGTGCACGCTCCCCTACCCTCACTGTGTCCTCAGTGTGCACGCTCCCCTACCCTCACTGTGTCCTCAGTGTGCACGCTCCCCTACTGTCATTGTGCACTGGGGTTGCCACCTTTTCTTCAATCCAAACCGAACACTTTAGCGACCTGACACACCTTTGAGTGCCCCAAGGAGAGTAGTAATGTGGTGCACATAGTGTGCCGCAGCGAACAGTGGGTGTGACCTAATTGCTCTAGCTGACATCATCACCCTGCCCCCCAGTGATGCCAAACCTACCCCCAAACAGCCACCCGCAACTCCCAGATGCCAACAGATTTGTGTGTGACTATCTTGGTTACTTGGAGAGCCCCAGCCCAGTCTGAATAACATGTCCGGGTTTCCGTCCACCTGAAACCCTGACACAAGGTTCAAAACCCGGACTGTCTGGTTGAATCCTGGACAGGTGGCAACCCTAGTGTGCACACTCCCCCACACTCAGTGTGCACGCTCCCCTACCCTTACTGTGTCCTCAGTGTGCACGCTCCCCCACACTCAGTGTGCACGCTCCCCTACCCTCACCGTGTCCTCAGTGTGCACACTCCCCCACACTCAGTGTGCACGCTCCCCTACCCTTACTGTGTCCTCAGTGTGCACGCTCCCCCACACTCAGTGTGCACACTCCCCTACCCTCACCGTGTCCTCAGTGTGCACACTCCCCTACCCTCACTGTGTCCAGAGCATGCACACTCCCCCACCCTCACTGTATCCTCAGTGTGCACGCTCCCCTACCCTCACTGTGTCCTCAGTGTGCACACTCCCCTACCCTCACTGTGTCCTCAGTGTGCACGCTCCCCTACCCTATCACGTCTAGAGGTCCTCTCAGATTTGAATCCCAATGCATCCAGTCTTGTGTTCTCATCCTTGTCCCCCGGTCAGTTTTCCCCCCTCATTGATCTTCTCAGACACAACAAGTGTGAGAAGTCTGGGAAAAAGCTTTCCAGCGCACATTTACCGGAATCAGAAATCTCTGCCGTGCACACAACTCCATGCAGAACCATCTCTGACCCCCCCCCCCCCCAGGGCCTCCAGCTCTATGATTTTAGCTCCATTTCAGGACCAGCCGCTTCTTATTAGAATACCCGGCTCTGACATATCTGCTAAGTAACAAAAGGCAGAAGACACAAGAGGAGGGAACGGGAGATGTTGGGGAAACAAAGCAGCCGCAGAGACACAGAGAGGACTTAAAAGCTCAACTCTCTGCATTTGTGGGTGTTGAGGGATCATTAATGGAAAGTCGGAAGGTGGGGAGGGAGGACGGGGCTTATTGTTGTGCAAAATATTCTCAGAATTGTGTTTTTTTTTTTTTTTTTTTTTTTTTTCAAGGGATTGTGTCGAGAATTGTCTCCTCTGTGTCTGTCATGTAATGATCTCCTGAGGGCATAGTAAATCCTCTTGAGCAGAAGCCGCTTGCATACTGGTGCAAATGGAGGAATCTGTTTAACCTTTTGGGCTTGAGTGGGACCTCTGAGAAACGCGGGAGCATAAATTAACCCCCCCCCCCGGCGAACGGGGCGGTTCCACGATCAAACATAGGAAAAATTTGTTTTTGTAGGTGTTTAAATACTGTATTTATTGGCGTATAACACTCACTTTTTCACCATGAAAATTGGGTGCAAATAGTGTGTGCGTGTTATATGCCAATACTTCAATTTTAGCTGCCTCCAAGGGGACAGGGAGGGGGCCGGACGAGCGATGTCAGATTACATACAGTGAGAATCTCCTGTTTACTTGGCAGCCTCTGTATTAGGAAGTCCCTCCTCCTGGTTTGCCATTGGAACACTGTTCTGTCTATCATAGGAGATTCTCACTGTATGTAATCTGTCAGCGCTCGTCCTGGCCCCCTCTCTGTCCCCTCTAGGCTGCAGATGGGCATTGATCAGGCTGCATTGATGGTAATGGTGAGGCTGCAGATGGGCACCGACCCTTATTTTGCTTCAGATTTCCTTATTTAAAATCTAAGGTTTTTTTCTGAAACTTCCCTCTTAAAATGAATGTGCGTGTTATACGCCTGTGCGTGTTATACGCCGATAAATACGGTATCTGCATGCAATAAAATCACCCACATAGACATGACAGGATAGTGAAGACTCATATTAACCACTTGCCTACTCGGCACTCATACCCTCTTCCTGCCAACGCAAATTTTCAGCTTTCAGCTCTGTCACACTTTGAATGACAATTGCGCGGTCACGCTACGCTGTACCCAAATGGAATTTTTATAATTTATCTCACACAAATAGAGCTTTATTTTGGCGGCATTTAATCACTACCGGGTATTTTATTTCTTGCTAAACAGACGAAAAAAAGACCAAACATTTTTCATAGTTTGTTATAAAATTTTGCAAAACATGAAATTTCTCTCCTTCACTGATGGGCACTAATGAGGCGGAACTGATGGGCACTGATAGGTTGCACTGATGGGGACTGATAAGCATCACTGATGGGCACTGATACGCAGCACTGATAGGTGACACTGATGAGGAGGCACTGATGGGCACTGATTGGCAGCACCAGTGGGACTGCACTGATAATCAGTACCCTGATTATCAGTGTAGCTGTCCCTTTAACACAAGCCAGTTTTCGTCTCTCTACTGGCTTCTGCTTACATCCGTGATCAGCTGTCATTGGACACAGCTGATCATGTGGTAAAGGGCCGCTGTGATTGGCCCTTTACCCCGATCTGTGATCAGCTGAGTCCAAAAGACTCAGTGATCACAGAGTGCACCGCTCCCTGGGGGGGCGTGCAGGCAGCGCGATTGTGGGAGGATGTCCATGAACGCCCCCCGGCAAAGTAAACCCGCACTGTTGTGGTCTTTCAGCTATAGCGCAGGCAGGAAGGGGTCAATCCAGTTCTGTAACCACTATTACATGATACATTTTTTTTTTTTTCTTTCAAAGATGGTAAGTACCGGCATGTGACTTGGTATCCGCCTCTTGGAGTCCTGTACAAAAGAGCTCAGACTGGAAGGGTGAGAAAAAAGAAAAAAAAAACAGCACAAGGAACCAATCAGATGTGATGCAGTGGCAGGAGCATGCTGATAGGAGGAGCATTCATTCAGAGGAGCATTAGGTGAGAAGCTCATCAGTCTGCTGCTTTTCCTTTCATTGTCCAGTCACAGGTTGGGAGAGGGGCAACCTGTAAGTGTAACTCGAAGCAGACCTTCACCCTAAGACCTTCACCCTAAGGCCCTGTTCAGATATCGCATTGTGGAAATGAGCATTCCTGCTTGCGATTTTATCTTAAAAGCATGCTTCACATGCGTTTCCGCGTGTCACACATAGTGCAACCTATTCACTTCAATTGACCGCCCTATGCATGTTTATCACCCAGGCGACATGCTCCTTTTTGCCTTATTTGCCGCGTGATTCTTTCACACGCAATGGCGGCAGAAGGGCGCCACATTAGGGGTGCCATTAAGAATAATGGCACCCAAAAATGCATCGTGCTATTTGTAATCGCCGGCAGAAACGCGGCGATTCTAAATCGACTAATGTGAATGAGGCCTAAAGAATATGTCATGTTCCCCTGTCTCCTCCTTTCTTACAATTAACATATTTTTAAGGAACGCTGTTTATTATTTTAATAATAATTATTTTAATTCCGCGGGAATTACGTTCCCCCCCCCCAACCCTTGCATGTGTGCCAATGTGCCGCAGGTCTTTGGGTCACGAGCGAGCACTCTGGGCCATCTGAGCACATGTGGGTTCGCCCTGTCATCATGTGCAAAGATGGCTATTAGGAAACTCAAAAGGAGGGGAGGACTTGGATATAGAAATATACCAAGAGAGAGTATATCTCCAAAGGGAAACACACAGCAGTGTAATAGTCAAAGGAAACTTCAACATTAGGAAACTCCAAAACCATTGCCATCTTTGCGTGCGGACATCTGCACATACACATTCACAGACGTCTCCAAGGGCTCTGACAAGACCCAAAGCCCCATTGTAAGTACCTGAACATGACCTAGTATCAGCTTCTTGCAGTCCTTGTGCAGCTGTGAGACTGTGAGAGGATGGAACCAATCAGCTTATGTGCGGACAGTAAGCATGTTGACAGGAGGAGAGAGCAGTGATAGAGAGATGAGCTCATCGCTAGGCTGCTTCCCTTCCCACTGTACCGTCACAGGCTGGGAGTGAGCCCTGGACTACCTGGGCTTAGAGGAAGTGGGTTCAATGATGTTGGCCATCAGACTGAGGACTCCTAGTGGCACTTTGCTGCTTTCCTTCCCACTGTCCAATACAGGCTGGGGTGGGTAAAATGACTGTGTCTAACCAGCAACCCTCCAACTGTTGTGAAACTACAAGTCCCATCATGCTTCTGCCTTTTGGAGTCAAATCTCATCATGCTTCTGCCTTTGAAAGTCGAGTCTCATCATGCCTCTGCCTTTGGGAGTCAAGTCTCATCATGCTTCTGCCTTTGAGAGTCAAGTAAAGTCCCATAATGCCTCTGTCTTTGCAAGTCAAGTCTCATCATGCCTCTAACTTTGGGAGTCAAGTCAAGCCCCATCATGCCTCTGCCTTTGAGAGTCAAGTCCCATCATGCCTCTGCCTTTGAGAGTCAAGTCCCATCATGCCTCTGAGTTTGGGAGTCAAGTCAAGTCCCATCATGCCCTTGCCTTTGGGAGTCAAGTCTCATCATGCTTCTGCTTTTGGGCGTCAAGTCCCATCATGCCTCTGCCTTTGGGAGTCAAGTCCCATCATGCCTCTGAACTTGGGAGTCAAGTCTCATCATGCTTCTGCCCTTGGGAGTCAAGTCTCAGAGGAAGTTCAATGATGCTGTCCATCAGGCTGAGGACTCCTAGTGGCACTGTGCTGCTTTCCTTCCCACTGTCCAATACAGGCTGGGGTGGGTAAAATGACTGTGTCTAACTTGCAACCCTCCAACTGTCGTGAAACTCTCCTATTCAAGTCCCATCATGCCTCTGAGTTTGGGAGTCAAGTCTCATCATGCTTCTGCTTTTGGGAGTCAGGTCCCATCATGCCTCTGCCTTTGGGAGTCAAGTCAAGCCCCATCATGCCTCTGCCTTTGGTAGTCAAGTCAAGCCGCATCATGCCTCTGCCTTTGGGAGTCAGGTCCCATCATGCCTCTGAGTTTGGGAGTTAAGTCAAGTCCCATCATGCCTCTGCCTTTGGCAGTCAGGTCCCATCATGCCTCTGCCTTTGGGAGTCAAGTCCCATCATGCCTCTACCTTTGGGAGTCATGCATGTAACTGTGAACCTTGCAACGCCACAGGACTTGTAGTCCCACAAGAGCTGGAGGACCGCAGGTTAGACACCCAGATACAGTATGACACTCAAACTGAGGACATCTAGTGGCAGAAAAAAGTACTGCGGATAAACTCTCGGGACTAAAAATAAAAAATGCAACAAAAGCTGATTTTATTTTTGCTTTATCTTTTAGTCCTGTGTTCATTTTTTATCTTTTTTTTTTTCTTTTTTTCACTTAGTTCAACTTTAAAATAGAGAGATGCACCCTATGTATATTTCCTGTTATGTCTAACAGCAGCCTCCTGGGGGCATCAGAATTCCTGGGGTCAGGCAGATGCATCTTTACCAAACTACCTTTGGAATATCTAATGCCACCAATAAGAGAGTTCACCCTTTATAGACCCAACTAGGTCAATCAAAACTGCTGCCAACAAAAACAAAAAAAGGGTTCCTTTATATGGAATTGCACTTTGTCTGGAAATGTGCTGGAATTTCGCTTTAAGAATTGGCGCCCAGGAGGGGAGGCAGCGTCAGGCTGAACTCCTGCCTCTTTATTCTGTTGCTCTGCGGAATCTCACACTGTATAAATGAAATAAATTAAAGGCCTGTACAGGATTAATGACTTGCTGCCTTGCCCGTGGTTCTGTTTTCATGGCTGCTCCGAGAACCCGGAGTAACACATTCTTTAAGTGCAAATGATATCTCCCAGAAAGGACCCACTGCCTCACCATTTAATTAACAACTTTTTTTTTTTTTTTTCCCAGATAGCAGCAAGGAGTGGCGCGATGCTGGAAAACCATCTTTGTGTTTTCCAGCAGAAAAGACAGGCCGGGAGCGGAATGCTAAAGCTGAACTCTAGGTAGATAGGAAATAGACATTAAAGCAAAACTCCAACCAAAAATAATAAGATTTAAAAAAAAAAAAATAGCTCATTGAAAGATAAAATAACAACACCAGCTTTTGCTGCAATATTCACCTTTATTCCAAAGAATGCCACTGCAGTGCTTTTTTTTTTTTAAGGGACTAGATGTCCTCAGTCTGATGACCAGCATCATTCAACCCACTTTCTCTGAGCCCAGGTAGTCCAGCACCCGCCCCCAGCCTGTGACTGGACAATGAAAGGAGAAGTAGCAAAATGTCCTTCTAATATCCCCTCCAATCAGCATGTTTTTTGTCAGCACATGAACTAATTGGCTCTGATGTACAAGGACTGAAAGAGGCTAAAACTCACAACGTTCAGGTACTTAACAATAATAAATATAATAATAATAATAATAATGTAATGAATACAAATAATAACATAAAAAAAGAAAACAAAATTGAAAATAATAATACGAATATTGAATTAATAGAAAAAATAGAAAAAAAAATATGAAAATCCACATGTACTATTGCATATGTAGTGTACTTTACAATACAGAAATAAAAAAATATATAACAATAATAATAAACTAATATAAAATATACTATAATAAAAAATATGAAAAAGCCATATGTACAATTGAATATGTACTTTAAAACACAGAAAGAAATGAGGAACTAATAATAACAACATTAATATAACTAAAATAAATAATATAACATTAACTGCTTCCCAACCGCCCACCGCACAGGGCAGCCCGGCTGCGCGAAACAACATACTTGTACGTTGTTTCATATTCTGGGTCCAGGGCCCGCATGCACGCCACAAGCGACCCACTTCCACTGTGATTGGACACAGTAGGAGTCAATCGGCGGGTCCAGCGGCTGCGATGGCTGCCAGGACCTGCCGATCATTTGCTGGAGAGGCAGAATGGCAGTCTGCCTATGTAAAAAAGGCAGATCGCCATTCTGTCAGAGAGGAAGAAAGAGATCTTGTGTTTCTGCTAAACAGGAACACAGATCTCTCTATTCCTCCACTTAAGCCATCCCCCCACACAGTTAGAAAGCAGTTAGAAAGCTTTTCATCGTATATTCCCATCGTGTGTGTGCCCCATCGGGACTTTTTACGTTGAAAATTCTGACGGACCTAGAAAGAGAACATGTCCTAAATTTTTCCCGACGGAACCAATTCCTATCGGGAAAACCGCTCGTCTGTATGCTGTTCCGACGTACCAAAAACGACGCATGCTCTGAAGTACGAGACGGAAGCTATTGGCTACTGGCTATTGAACTTCCGTTTTCTAGTCCCGTCGTACGTGTTCTACGTCACCGCGTTCTGGACGGTTCTAAATTTGGTGTGACCGTGTGTATGCAAGACAGCTTGAGTGGAATTCCATCGGAACTCTGTCGGAAAAACCTTCAGAGTTTATTCCGACAGGAAAACCAGCCGTGTGTCCGCCACTATGTCGCAGTCCTGCTAATAATCGCCGATCGCCGCCATTACCAGTAAAAAAAAAAATTCCATAAAAATATCCCATAGTTTGTAGACGCAATAACTTTTGCACAAACCAATCAATATATGCTTATTGGGATTTTTTTTACCAGCTGAATACATATTGGTCTAAATTGATGAATAAATTAGATTTTTTTTAACATTTTTTTATTGGGTATGTTTTATAGCAAAAAGTAAAAAAAAAATATTGTTTCTTTTTTCAAAACTGTCAGTCTTTTTTTGTTGATAGCGCAAAAGGATAAAAACCGCAGAGGTGATCAAATACCACCAAAAGAAAGCTTTATTTGTGGGAAAAAAAGGACATATATTTTATTTGGGTACAGTGATGCACGACCGCGCAATTGTCAGTTAAAGTAATGCAGCGCCGTATCGCAAAAAATGGCCTGGTCAGGAAGGGATGTAAAAGCTTTCAGGGCTGAATCGGTTAATATAGTTATAATTAAAACAATAATAACAATCATCATCATCATAAATAATATAACATTAATATAACATACTATATACTAAATATAATTAATAGTGAATAAAATTAAATATAAATAAAAAAAAATGAAAAATCCATATGCACCATAAGTGATTTAAAACATAGAAACAAAAATGTATTTTACAGAGCTTTCCATGAGTAAGAAAGCATAATGAAAACAGACCTTTAATAAAACAATTAAGGTTAAAAAAAAGTTGCAAATCCCTTTAGTAAACAAGCCTGATAATGCTTGTTGTGGCATTGATATGTTAATATGACCAGAGATCTTGCAGGGGTTCATTTTCTTTTCTGAGCTCTATACGTGAAGGTGTATAGACACATTATAACCATCGTGTCTCGTTGTCTGCACCAGCGCAGCCCTATCATTGCTCCCCTCTGTAGCTATGAATTGCTGAGCCACCTAAAAAGATATTATATTAATGTGCAAATTAGCGCAACCTGGCTCCTTCCAGACTGCCGCTGCACATTTGCATATTAATAAATGTTTTTGTGACAGCGTTTAGCAGATCAAGAAGGTCACGTATTAAACCTGTCAACAAGATTTTCCATTTTTTGGCTCGTGTTGGCTGTCTTGTTTTTTTTTTTTTATCCCGGGCATCTTATTGCGCTGAGCCAGATGGATGCTTTTAACTCTCTCTGCACTGGATTGGAGGCCAGTAATATGGTATACGAGGCCTACCGTATTAACACGCTGAGTGGAGAGACTGCCCTTTTATTTAGAGGCCGTTTCCCTTTTTGTGTGGCTTTAGATGGTCACCTGACCTGTTACAAGTGGCAGATGATGAGAGATTACCTGGCTCTTGATAGGTGTCAGTTGATAAGCATGTGATTCCTTTCAAACGGCATTGGTTGGGAGATTACGTGTCCAATGTGACCCGCAATTTCAGAGGTTGCATTCAACTAAGGAATGGTTATACGTTGTGTGGCAGCCACTGACAGATCACGTGACCCATTCCAAGTGGCAGATGATGATGGATCGCATGATCCATCCCACAGGGGAAATGGTTTTAAATGACTGAGTTGATGGAGTGCTGGATCAGGATTTTGTCAGGTATTTAGATCTGTTGATATACTAATTTAAAGGCTTCTCTCTAAGGTCTAAAGGGGTCTAAAAGGAGGTCCTGAGATTGTCAATAGTAAATTGTGGAAAGCGAAGGGAGCACCAGACGACTCTTTGAAACTGCAGTTCAATTTTTATTCATTAAAAGATAATTATTCATTAAAAGGAGGTCCCGAGACTGTCAATAGTAAGTTGTGTAAAGTGAAGGGAGCACCAGATGAAGGGTTGAAACTCCAGTTCAATTTTTATTCATTAAAAGAGTTAAAAGGATAGCCAACATGTTTCTGGGGCTTATCTGAAGGTCCAAAAGGAGGTCCCGAGACTGTCAATGGTACGGTGTGTAAAGTGAAGGGAGAACCAGACGTATGGTTAAAATTCCAGTTCAATTTTTATTCATCAAAAGAGTTAAAAGGGATAGCCAACATGTTTCTGGGGCTTATCTGAAGGTCCAAAAGGAGGTCCCGAGACTGTCAATTGTACATTGTGTAAAGTGAAGGGAGCACCAGGCGTATGGTTGAAATTCCAGTTCAATTTTTATTCATCAAAAGAGTTAAAAGGGATAGCCAACATGTTTCTGGAGCGTATCTGAAGGTCCAAAAGTAGGTCCCGAGACTGTCAATGGTACGTTGTGTAAAGTGAAGGGAGCACCAGACGTATGGTTGAAACTCCAGTTCAATTTTTATTCATCAAAAGAGTTAAAAGGGATAGCCAACATGTTTCTGGAGCGTATCTGAAGGTCCAAAAGTAGGTCCCGAGACTGTCAATGGTACGTTGTGAAAAGTGAAGGGAGCACCAGACGTATGGTTGAAATTCCAGTTCAAATTTGTATTCATCAAAAGAGTTAAAAGGGATAGCCAACATGTTTCTGGGGCTTATCCGAAGGTCCAAAAGGAGGTCCCGAGACTGTCAATGGTATGTTGTGCAAAAGTGAAGGGAGTACCAGACGTATGGTTGAAAGGTGAGGTGAGGGTTGGGAGAAAGCAGGGCTATATATTCTATCATCTGGCATTGATTAAGGGTGTAAGGTATCCTGGTGTAGATTTCTCCAGCGTGGATTAATAGCCTTCTCTGTTTTTCTCTTAATCTCATGATGAATAGTATTTGAACTGGACTCTGAACCATACCTCTGGTGCTATCTTCACTTTACACAACTTCCTACTGACAGTCTAGGGACTTCATCTTCAGAACCCCATCTGGTGCACTCTTCCTTCTATATAGGCGGCAAGGGATGAGAAACTACTTGACCCATTTCAAAAGGTAGTTAATAAGAAATTTACCAACTGTTATTTAGCGTAAGGGCCCTCTGTAAGCTGAACCCCCAAGCAGATATAGAAAACACAAATTACTGCAGCTGTCTAATCAATAATACACTGACCTGGTACTAGCTTCTTGCAGTCCCTGTATAGCAGGGCTGGGGTGTGACAGGAAGAAGCAGCACAAGGAGCCGAGCAGTTCATCTGCTGACAATAAACATGCTAATATCAGGAGAGAGCTGAGCGAAAGAGAAATGAGCCTATTACTGAGCTGCTTCCCCTTTCACTGTCCAGTCACAGGCTGGGGTGAGTCCGTGATGAACTGAGCTCAGAGGAAGTGGGCTGAATGATGATGGGGGTCAAACTGAGGACTGTTCTAGTGGCAGAAAAAAGTACTTTGTCAATGCATATTGCAGGGAAAGATGGTTTGTGGATTTCATCTTTCAATGAGCTGTTTACTTGTTCATTCATTTGAATCATATCCAATAAGGTAGTCCCTCTATTGGTACAATTATTTCTAAATGTTGTTGATCTAAAATTTGTTACAATCTGATTGTAAACCATCACCTTTAGATTTGTGAAAACTATGTAGGCCCTATCTAAACAATTAAATTTAATTCATAGTCAATCAGACAGGCTGTTGGACGAACAATAGATAGATAGATAGATAGATAGATAGATAGATAGATAGATAGATAGATAGATAGATAGATAGATAGATAGATAGATAGATAGATAGATAGATAGATAGATAGATAGAACTGGATTGTTGGTTGGTTGGGAAAGCAGGATTTTCTAAAAATGGTTGATATCCCTTTGGCTTTGCTCTGCTGTGGCGTGATATCCTGTGAACTACTTACATTTTGGCTTGGTCAGATGTCAACGTCCAAAGGATTTTTCAGAAAGAGTAAAGCAAGTTTCAGGATCCCTGGAGGATGGAGCTCAGTGCCGTCAGTGGAGAAGGATCCAGATACACTGCATTATGTATTCAGACAAGCATCCTCATGGGAGAATATCTGGAATTTAATGTTGTCTTTTTTTTAGGACAAGACTTTAAAGAACCACTGTGAAATTGAAAGTAAAATGAAAGATCACAACCACAGACGAAAACATCTTTCATTCTGTGGGGGTTTATATATTTCCATCTAAAGAAGAAATAATACTTCCCTTATCTTTAAAAGTGCAAGAAGAAATGGCCAAATTCTACATTTCATGTTTCAAATTAAGTTTAGTGGAATGCAGAGGAGTCGCTGTTTGGTTGAATGTGATCCAGTAATTATTAATATTTCCTTTAGTAGATGTCCCCAAATTGACATGGCTGGGCTGTTCTGACATGAGCGTCATGTGATCAAGCTCAGTTTTTCCTCTTCCTTCTAAAAGTCCAGGTCATAATAACCTCTTTCTTAGAAAAACCTAGAACACTGCAGAGATTTAGAGATGATAAACTGAAGGGAGTATGCCCTGGCTTACCACCAGTGGTAAGTAACACCATAAACTCATTAGATTGCCATGGTGGGTGTCACTATTTGGGAAGACATTTGAACAGTTGCCACATGATTAATGGATACAATTGTCCACAGACCAAATATTCCCATGCCTTGGTGGTACAGACCTAGGGCAGCTGCTATTAAGAATGGTCACAGGGTTAGGCTGTTAAGCTATTAATGGAAGCTACACATTCTAGTATGTGCTTCTAGTTTGGTCCTTCAGTAACTATATGCTTGAGGAACTAAATCTGCTTATCCCTCTACACTCCACTGCCGTCCTTCTAAACTCAGAATAGTCCTTTTTCTGTCTTCCGCTACTGTCCCCCTAGTGGGCTCAAATTCCCTAACCTTTCTCTCCTCCCTAACTGTGCATTTTCTACAATCAAATCTCTCTGTCCTCCAAAACTGACCCTTTCTAAACCCAAATTCCCATGTCTACCTGTCCTGCACAGCTGTAGATCTTGAATCAAATCTCTCCTCCAGAACTGACCCACTGCTGAACCCAAATTTCCATGTCTCTCTTTCCCCCAGAACTGTCCTTCTTCTGGAGCCAAATATACCAACAACTCTGTGCTTCACAACTGTACATCTTCTAGAATCAAATCTCTCTGTGCTCCACAACTGTCCCTCTTCTGCATACAAATGCACCAGTCTTTCTCTCTTTCATGACTGTTCTATTTGTAAAAACAAATCTCCCTGCCATCTACAACTGTACATCTTCTAGACCCAAAACCCCCTTTATCCTCACAACCGTCTGTCCTCTGAAACAAAATTTCCTTGTCTCTCTATCTTAGAGTCAGGGGTCAGGGTCGGAGGCCAGTAGCTAAAGCAGTAGGGAGGCTCCCACTGACCAGCTGGATAAATGCATCAGCAGGTTGCCCTGGCTCACCAGAGTCTAAGAACTAAGCAGTATTCACTGCTTCTGACGGTGGAGATGGATTTTGCTGCATGTTAGTACCGGGTTGCAGTCCTCAGGATTGCCCACCAGAAGCTGTGCAAGCTGTAATCCAGTACCAGATAAGGCAGGCAGGGATCAAGCAGAAGTGTAGTCAGTAAGCCAAAGGTCAGTATCAAGTGGTCACAGGCTGGGATTAAGAAAAAGCACAGTCAAGGAACAACCCAAAGGTTGGTAATGCGTAGTGGCAGAGATACGGATGGTGCAATGAGTGAAAAGAGTGAGATATTGACTGGAGTGAGCACAGCAATCTGGCAAACAGGAAGTACAAAGGCATGGCTTTAATAGGAAGTTAATGGGAGGAGCAAGAAGTTCAAGGTTCAGTAGAAACAAGCCACAAGGCAGGATTGTCCAATGGATCATGCAGGGTGACCAGCATCTTAGGTGGCTCAGCAAGAAGAGACATCACCAGATGCAGCAGAGGTTGCAGGTTCAGACCTCAGTCATGACACTCTGCCCTCCTATTTTAATGCTTTTAATTATAGCGTTAAAAAAAAAAAAAAAAAAATTATATATATATATATATATATATATATATATATATATATATATATATATACACACACACACAACACACTATAAAGGAACCATCTTGGAGTAAAGTCCGTTGTCCTCCAAAACTGTCCAGCATCTGGGACTCCTAGCCCTCTTTTGGACCCAAATTCATAACTCTCCATCCTCCCCAGCAGGTTTTCTTCTGGTTACAAATAACCACCACATCTGTCCTTCTTCTGGACCACAATACCTGTGTCTCTCTCCTCCAGAGAGACATTGGAATATGGGTCCAAATATTAAACAGCTGTTGAGGACAAAGAGACAGGAGGTTTGGGTCCAGATATTAGACAGGTATTATTGGGTCCAGATATTAGACAGTCAAGAAAGACAAAGAGATTAAGGACAACCTTGACAACTGTTCCAAATTTCCTGTCTCTCTGTTCTCCACAGGAGTCCCAGATGTTGGACAGTTTTGGAGGACAGCGAACTTTACTCCAAGATGGTTCCTTTATAGTGTGTGTGTATATATATATTTTTTTAACTCTATAATGAAAAGCATTAAAATACACTAGTGCCAAGGTTTTTTATTTTTTTTTGCAAAATGACAGTGGGTTAGTGCTCTCATCTTAGTTATTTGTGGCGCTTTAAGGCTGTGATTGACAAATTGATGCTGTTGGTCAAAATCATTCATTCTATATATAAATCCGCTGCAACAAGATTTTACCACGCTGAATATGCAGAAAAACTACAACGATGGCAAGGCGAAATTTAGTATGTGGAGAACACTGTGATCTACAGCAATTTTTTTTTATTTTTTTTTTTTATCAAGATCTTCAGTTACTTTGAAAATCAGCAGCATGCAATCCCTGCAAGGTGAAGGATTGAAGCTGGTATTGGTATAGACTGTACGTTTTTTCCCAGCAACACATGACACCTTACGGTATATATGTGCCAGAGAATAGTTTCTAACAAGTCTGTTCTGCTCTCTGCTAGGGTTTTTTCTTGTGAAAAAAAGGCAATGGATCAAAGTACTGGGTGCTGGATTTAAAGAAAGCATCATGAGAAAAATGTGGACTGGCAATGGTGCCTTTCCTTGCAATGCTATTTACATAGTTACATAGTAGGTGAGGTTGAAAAAAGACACAAGTCCATCAAGTCCAAGCTATGTGTGTGATATGTCAGTAATACGGTACATTGTATATCCCTGTATGTTGTGGTCGTTCAGGTGCTTATCTAATAGTTTATTGAAACTATCAGTGCACCCCCACTGAGACCACCGCCTGTGGAAGGGAATTCCACATCCTTGCCACTCTTACAGTAAAGAACCCTCTACGCAGGTTTAAGGTAAACCTCTTTTCTTCTAATTTTATTGCGTGGCCACGTGTCTTATTAAACTCCCTTCCGTGGAAAAGTTTTATACCTATTGTGGAGTCACCAGTACGGTATTTGTAAATTGAAATCATATGCCCTCTCAAGCGTCTCTTCTCCAGGGAGAATAAGTTCAGTTGAGCCCATGGTTTCTGTAATTTCTGAGTTGCTTACTCTAAGGTAGTACACACACATCACAATGTCTGACTTTAGGTTGGGGTCAGTGACTGAGAAACTTCTGAAGCTGCAGGAGCATCATGACAAACAGGCTACCAGCTACTGTAACTAGCATTTACAAAAGGAGGTCAGTGATGACAGACATTTACAGACTGTACATTTATCCTACTTTTCACAATACTGATATAGATGCCAACTGTCCCAGATTTGCCGAGATGGTCCCCTAACTTGGCCTTCTGTTGGCTTTTTCTTGTTGCCCCAGGCCCGGTTTTACAGCATCAGCATTGTTTGAGTTACTGCACCTCTGCAGTAACTTAAAAGGGCATTAATTATGGGGACTGGGGCAATGAGTGGGTGGTCCCACATATTTAGAAGAGGGGTCTTGGTGGGACCAACCCATATGTGGGTCTGGTTTGGTCGCACCTCCTGGGTCTGAGTGGGACCAACCCATAAAGTGAGTTTAGTTTGGGCAGATGAAATGCAGACCATGGGTGGGGTTACCATTGTTTCGGGATCCAGGGTCATAATGTTGGAAAATATGACATGGACATAGACAGCAATAAAATCTATCTAACCCTTCCCTGCTCTGATCTAATGCCGCGTACACACGATCTGAATTTCGGCCCACAAAAGACCGATGAAAGTTTCTCGTCAGAAAATGCGACCGTGTGTATGCTCCATCGGTCTTTTGCTGGCCGAATTTCAGCCAGCAAAAGATTGAGAGCATGTTCTTAATTTTTCGGTCGGGAAAAGTTCCTATCCGAAAATGCGATCGTCTGTGGCAATTCCGACGCGCAAAATCCCTACGCATGCTCGGAAACAATTCGACGCATGCTCGGAAGCATTAAACGTGATTTTCTTGGCTCGTCGTAGTGTTGTACGTCACCGCGTTCTTGACGGTTGTAATTTCAGCGAACTTTTGTGTGACCGTGTGTATGCAAGGCAAACTTGAGCGGAATCCCGTCGGAAAAGCCGTCATATCTTTTTCCAACGAGAAAAACGATTGTGTGTACGCGGTATTAAAAGAAATTAAATGTTTTGGCTGGAGTGATCCCCACTTGGAGTAGATTTGTTTGCTCACCTCAACTGTTGCTCATGCATATCCTCAAAACTGCTTAAAAGCATTGGAAAAATTGCTTTGTGGGTGGTTGTAAGTGGGAAACACCAGCTAGATGGCAGCAAGGGGCTTCTGTCTGAAAGTGGAAAACGTCTTTTAATCTGCACTGAACATTCAGTTTGTTGGTGACCATTTTTTTTTTTTTTTTTTACATAGACCTGGATATGTCTACTTTCTTTCCATCTCTGAAGGCAAATAGAACTATTGGAGGTTATGTTACTTATACATAGTTCTCTCTAATTACCCTACCTTTTAAAAATGCAAACGAGAACTCAAAATGGCAACAATTATTTCATAAACCATTGTATCACATTTTTTAAGTGCCCCAAATGACGGATAGTTTGTTGTCTTGGGGTTTTTTGTGGGTCTTTGATGAGAATTGCATAGACTTCAGTTCCACATTAATCATTAACAGGAGATTATTTTTATTATCTCAGAACGCCATTCTCTAGAATATACGGTCTTGCTTTAGAGCCAAGAACTCACGGCATTTGTCTCCACTCGATCTATGGCTGCCGCAGTAGATGGTTCGGATAGAAGCGTTGCACAATTTATCTTGTTTAAGGCTGGAATCAGTCTTCCTCATGTGCCGGTTCCAAAACACATCTATGGAGCACCATAAAAGTTTCATAGTATTGTAATGAGACAGAATTAATTGGAATCATGATTCTTTGAAGTCCTTACAGCTGGTGTAATGGAATGTTTGGCATTATCTGGGTCAGATGATAACCTAACTGTCTGGTGATGAAAGGGGAGAGCATCTCTTTGCTTGGGTTCAAATGGACCTTAGAGCAGTGTCAGTTAGTACAATGTATGTTAATCAGACAGCGTGGAGCACAGGTAACAGGGTTAGTGGTCTATCTGGAAATGGGTAGATCTTTAATGATTTTGATTGGCTTTTTTTGACCATCCTGTTTTCCATAAATTCATAAGCACTTGCCTGACGAAGGGGCTCTGCATGGCTCCAAAACATTGCATAGCTTTGGACCCTTTTGAGGAATCCTTGGTGTGCTGATGACATTTCTTCATCTAAACACCACAAGAGGCGTATATTGGTTGCATGACCAATTTCCAAATTATCAGTCATGTCATCTTTGCTTAAAAGAAGGATCATAGGGCAGGAAGAGTTACTCTCCTTTTATTTTGGTGGACATCATATGACCATTGATGCATTAGTGTTGCAGGTAACACTCATAGCATGTCTCCCATATACTCCCAATGATCTTAAACCAGTTCAGGCACAGCCACCAGATTTTCCTGGGTGTTTTGCTTAGGAGATTGGCTCATTTGCATATGGGCAGCCACCCCAACTCAAGAAACTGAGACAAAATAGTACACTTGTTCCAAACAACTTTACCATTAGAAACTATAGGAAAAACATTGTTCATGTTGGAGTGAAGCATTAATTCTGTACAGCAAACTACAACTGTGCTTAAGGGCCCATTCACACCCAAGGGGGCTTCTGTGGTGCATTTAGCACATGCATGTTTACCTGCATTATGTTGCACATCAACATGTGTTGTGTTAAGGCAGCTTACTCATTTGAATGGGCTGCCAATACACCACAATGGACCGAAGATAAGACCTGCATTGCACTTTCAGGTGCAGCACACACTAGTGTGTTACCGTGTGTTGTGGTGCATTACAATGCAGGTACATCGGAAGGGCTTATTATGGTGCCATGTACAATAATTGGCACAGCAGTGAACTGACGCATATACTTTTAAAAAGGCCCCAACGCCCAACTCCAGGGTCAAGATCTTCCCAGCTCCTTTGCCCCCACTACCCCATTGGAGAACCCCTGCACTCTCTAAACACACTTCTTTTCCTAGTGTCTTTAGTCCAGAGATGCCATTAGTCCACTTCACCCTTTTCTTCTTCCACAAGTAAGCAGATGTCAAATGCTGAGATCTTGATGACATGGTGCTGCTGTCTCCAGCATTCTTTTGTGAATTCATGGCTGGGAATTGGAGCCTCATTGTCGTGAGGTTGAAAAAGGTTGGTCTTCACTTAGCTGGAAGAGGATAGGAATGTGTGAGTTTGTTGGGGGACAGTGCAGGAGATAAGATAAATAAGTGGGAATGTCCACTTTACTAGAGTGTCGGGAGTCAGGTCCTTCATGTGGACATTCCAACCTCAGTGCTGCTCTTTCATGACTGCCACCTGAGGCAGCCAGCTCTACTTGCCTCATAGTAGGAATGCCCTTGTTTATCTGAGTTCCACTGCAACCAGATTTATAAGAAAGATTTGTATCTGCAGGCTTTGCGGAATCTAGAACTGGCTCAGATAGGAAGGATCCTATAGTGGGTTTGTTTGGAAATCCCGCACCCTCCTGAAAAACACATTAGCAAAAGGCTGACATAAGGGAACAGAGTGGAATGATATAAAAAAGCAGCAACTTCTGAACGAAATACCGAAGCCTTGTTAAAGCAGGCTATTTTCACTTTATGCAACTCATAGCTTAATTTCCAATTTTAACGGAAGTGTACCTTTAATAAATGTGGACTTGATGGAAGTTTTAACATTCTCCTGGGGTTTTTTTCAGTAATGTCAGTGTGGGAAAATATTGAAGAGTGTATAAATATAGATCCTCAGCGTGTTGGATGTGAGATGTTTTACCTGGATTTATTGACCGGTTTCATACACTACTTAACCTAAATGAGAGATTTTTTTTTTTCTTCCAAGAGCTATTTTGGGCCATCACAGAAGCGCCAAACGGGAACCCCTGCTTCATGCTCATTTATTGAAATTCAATAGGCCTCTCTCATTTTCTTTATTAACTTCTCTTTTGCCACGGGGAAATTCAGCCACCTTTTAAACATAGCCATCGATGCGGGCTCCGAGGCCTTTTGACTTATGTCATATTTTTCCTCACTTAGCTGCCAATAAAGCATAATGTCCTCGGTATTCCAGATACCATCTGATAATGTCAACCCAATTTTTACTGAAAGCAAACCGCATAGCATGTAGTCATTTCCCAGCCTAACATCTTTCTGAACGTAACTTTATTTTTTCTATATAATTATATTGCTTTTTGCATTGTTGGCTTCCTGTCCCATAATTTCATGTTGGTAATTCAAATCCAGATTTGCTGAGGCACGTTCTAGCAAAGTCCAAAAAGAATAATTCGGCACAACCAAAGGATTAAATCACTCTGTGCTGAACATATAGCATGTCCTGCTTTTTTCAGCACAGACCACAGCAGTGCTGTTGTGTGAATTGAACTTAATTGCCTTATCTATGGATTGGGACTGAGTTGGGCAAGGCTACCCAGCACAGCCCATTGCCAGTGATGTGAATGGGCATTTAGACCTTCCAATATAGTACTACTTATGTGCAATGATCATATTATGGAAATCTTGTTACCCTCTAAATTATTATTGACGGACTTTTTCCTAGTTGCTCTTAATAGTTTGTTTAGCCTTTTGTTTGAACACAACATTTTAATGAATCGATTTTGCTAGTAAAAGTTGTGTTGTGGTCAAATTTTCCCAATGACCACACATGTAGGGAATATTCTTCTCATAGACCATCACACTAATGTACTGTAAGCTCTAGATATAGTAATTATTAGTAGGCGTTCCCTGAGCCCTGTTTTTTCAAGGGTTCTTCCATGCTAAAAAGTTTGAGAACCGCTGCTCTAGTGGCTATCTGCAGGTTCACACAATTCCTAGGTCTATCAAGATTTAAACAATTACTAGGTCCATCAAGAGACACACAATTCTTGGGTCCATTAAGATTCATACAATTCCTAGGCCCATTAAGGTTCACGCAATTCTTAGGGCCATCAAGATTCATGAAATTCCAAGGTCCATCAAGGTTCACACAATTCCTAGGTCCATCAGGGTTGCCACAATTTCTAGGTCCATCGAGGTTCACACAAATTCTAGGTCTATCAAGGTTCACACAATGTCTAGGTCCATCAAGGTTCACACAATGTCTAGGTCCATCAAGGTTCACACAATGTCTAGGTCCATCAAGGTTCACACAATGTCTAGGTCCATCAAGGTTCACACAATTCCTAGGTCCATCAAGATTGTCACTATTCCTAGGCCCATCAAAAGTTACTACTCTCATGACACCCTGCAGAATGTGTAAATCTACATGAGCAATTAAAGCAAATGAAAAATTCACAATTCTATAAAAAAAAAAATAAAGAAGAACCCAATTTGTACACAGGCCAATTCATTTCTAACTGGAAATAAGGGCCAAGCAAATTGAGCTGCACCACACCATCCAAGCACGTTAAATTATTCTGCTGGTCCACTTTAAAATATCAGATAATTCTAACAGAGGAGCATTAATCAAACAGGTGATAATATCACAGGAGAGGAAATATGACTTCTTGTTATGTTACTCAGGGGGTGATTCATCAAGAAAAGAGTTATTGCAGACACATAAATGAATCAGCTCTCTGCCACTACCATGGTACCAAGAGATATTATCACACATTAGATAACATCATCTCTGTATGATTAATATAACATCTCCCACTCACTGGCCCTCCACCCCGTCCTCTTCGTATGCTGTGCCGTATACTGGAGAACAAACCGTGGCAAAAAGATTATATTGTCCTCCTTTTAAAGAAGAACTCTAAAAGATCTAAACCAGAACCTTTCCAAAGCATCTATTGGTAGATTTTGTTAAATCGCTCACACCTAGGAAGAATTTGTTGTGTGCTTTTAAAGCTGGGAAGACCACTAATATGCAAATAAATCTTCTCAAAAATTTAGCATTCAGTACGTCAAAAAGTAGCCATTGCCAAACTCCTGTTAGGGTGGTAGAGGGAGCGATGAGTGATTTGGACTGAAGACTGGGCAATTTGCCAAATTTTTTGATTGTCCTGAATATATGCATTCTGATTTTTTCCATCCTCCAGTGAACCATACAACTCTCGAATCACGTTAACCTGGATTTGTAAATTGCACAAATTTTCTACAGATGAGACAACGCACAAATGTCCAGGAGAATCAAAAAACGATGAATCAACAATTTTACCAATTCAATCATCCCTGCTGGTAGTCACATAGCTTACCTTCTATGATTTTTTTTTAGGGCCTATAAAAAGAAAAAAAACATTATATTTTTCCCTTTCCTACTGAAATTAAAGTAGAAGTTCACCCAAAAACTAACTACCGTATTTATCGGCGTATAACACACAACGGCGTAGACCATGCACCTTAACTTTAAGAGGGAAGTTTCAGGAAAAAAAAACTTAAATTTTAAAATAAGGGTCAGTGCCTCTGCAGCCTCACCAGTGCCCATCAATGTAGCCTGATCCATGCCCATCTGCAGCCTCTAATATGCCCATTATTGAAGCCTGTTTAGTGCCTATCTGCAGTCTCTAACGTGCCCGTATGCAGCCTCTAGCATGACCATGATTGCAGCCTGATTAGTACACATCTGCAGACTCGCCTTTGCAGATGATTGCAGCCGTGCCAGTGCTGGATAACACAGATCCGCGATCTCCTGTGTATCCAGCGCTCAGTCACTCACAGTCCCGCCCGACTCATATGATGGACAGAGCAGTGGTCCAATGCCAGGCCAGGGGGGGCGGGACTGTGTGTGACAGCGCCGGATACACAGGAGATCGCGGCTGTGTGTAATCCAGCTGTGCTCATCCCCTCCTTCCACTCCGAGGCAGCAGGGATCGGCGTATAACACGCACACACAATTTCCCCCTGATTTTCAGGGGGAAAAAGTGTGTGTTATACGCCGATAAATACGGTAACTAAATCTACTCCCATCCACATTTTAAAACATATCTATTTAGCCATGTAAAGAAAAATTTAAAAAAAAAAAAAAAAAGAGAAAAAAAAAAATCGCTATACATATCTTTTCTAAAGCCGATACAGTCCATTCTCCAGCGATAGATGCTGTGTGCAGGAGAGAACCGACAACGGCTGGGAATTGTCTGGGAAGTAACGTCACCAATATAGTTTCTATATTAATATTAATCTATATTAATGTCTCTGATTTTACAGTGAAATGTAAAATATTGCCAAACTTAGCCAAATATTGTAAGTTGGTATTGAGTTGGTTCTTCACATCACTGCGCAAATTGGTACCTTGGCAGTAGGTTTGTCATTGCTCTATCCCCACCAATCAGTGTTGGTTGTTTCATCAGAGCAACCGTGCATACCTCGGGCCTATGAACACCAAATCCAGCATTCCATAACCTATAAACCACATGGTCTTGTATCCTCATCAATGTCTTCTTTCAAAGAATGACTGAACTTTCATATCCTTCTTGCCTAGTCCCCCTAAATAAAAGCAACCCGCCTTCCCCTGTCCCAGATATACTGTATACTTACATGGATCCCACGGCTGAAACTTTACAGTTTTCACATCCAACTGCCAGAATCTCATTATTGCTGACTATGATCTTCAAAGACTGCTTTGGTGCTACTTTTCAATACAAGTGATGCTTGGGAGATGGCTCCATACATGTCTACAGAGATTGATTGCGTAGGGTTGGCCAGCAGAAAAAAAAAAAATGGTATTGCCATGGGATGTGGGGTATTACTTTGGATAGATGGACTACGAAGGAAGGATAGCTGTACTTTATAAGAAAGTATAGTTATCAATAGTTATGAGGAAAGGTTGCGAGCACTGAACTTATTCTCTCTGGAGAAGAGACGCTTGAGAGGGGATATGATTTCAATATACAAATACTGTACTGGTGACCCCACAAAAGGGATAAAACTTTTTCGCAGAAGGGAGTTTAACAACACTTGTGGCCACTCATGAAAATTATAAGAAAAAGAGGTTTAACCTTAAACTACGTAGAGGGTTCTTTACTGTAAGAGCGGCAAGGGTGTGGAATTCCCTACCACAGGTGGTGGTCTCAACGGGGGGCATCAATAGTTTTAAGAAACTATTAGATAAGCACCTGAACGACTGCAACATACAGGGATATACAAAGTAATACTGACCTATAATCACGCACATAGGTTGGACTTGATGGACTTGTGTCTTTTTTCAACCTCACCTACTGTGTAACTATGTAAGGTGGTTGAAGTTCCCTTAAAAAGAAAAGACATTACCGAAGATAATGTGAGAGCCCAATTGGATTTCAATAAAGTAGCGTGAAGTTGGGGAACGGTCCCATATGGCCCAAAAGAGCTCTTGAAAAAAATCTAATTTAGGTTAAGTAGTGTATGAAATGAGTCCATAAATCCAGCTAAAGTATCTAGCAGGCTTCGGAAGATCTATATTTATGCACTTTTCAACATTTTCCTTACATTTCTACAGAGACATTAGGGAAAGGCTCTCGGAGTCCATGTATAAGCATAGCGAATAGTCCCTACAGGAACATCTACTCCACATACATTACCTGAGTAATTGTTCTCTGCTGAAAAAAAAAAATCAACAAAACTTTATTGTTTAAAAGTTTTCTTAAGTTTGTAAAGCTGTTTACAGCTCTAAATAAAACCTATGGACAATTGTGTCCCGGAGCTTGGGAGCACTTGGTTATTCTGTCTGCTGGTGCTGGTCACATGGCCAGATACCACCATTTTATCCCATGAACCCTGCCGAAGGAACGGATCAGAGTTCAGGCAGAACTCCTGATTGGACAGCTGTGCCTAAAAGCCATTCCCCAAGCCAAGTTGCTTGATCAAACATTGCCATCAGCACTACCTTCCTGGGTAGTGAGAGCAAGATACGTTTTTTTTTTCTTTCAGCCTTTGTTTTTTATGACTTTGAAGGCAAACCTTGATTTGGACTATAGGTCTGCTATAATCCGCTCAAAAGTGATATTTTTTTAGTAGGCAGTGTCTAATGGCTGGATTCCAACAACCAGCTCTCCAACTTACTGTACTTGGTTCTGTTTCTACACACCTTGAGTTTTAGATGTTACTGTCAACTTGAGGCTTTCCTATTTTTTCAACTGTATGCTTCATAATATAAAAAACAATTAGGAAGCCAATAGGGAGGTAGGACCTTTATAATAGATGTGGTGGGTGTACAGACCTTGAAGCCCAAGTGCAGAACTCTTGCCACCTGCTATGGACACCTCCAACAACATGTGTAAAAGTAGACAGACGCCAAATGGCTAACTTCATGTTACTTGAAGAAGGGGTCTTGCAGAGGCTTGCATATTGGAATGTTACATTTGGGTCATGACTATCTATTGCTTGTATTGCCACCCTAGTAGTTAGTATTTATCAATCCTATGGTTGTTCAAACCTCCTATAGGTCCAGAGTTCTCAGCATTTATTACATCATACACTCTCTAAAGAAAACCTACCTTTT
Source organism: Aquarana catesbeiana (assembly GCF_042186555.1). Classification (NCBI taxonomy): domain Eukaryota; kingdom Metazoa; phylum Chordata; class Amphibia; order Anura; family Ranidae; genus Aquarana; species Aquarana catesbeiana. The sequence continues at coordinate 50,079,163 of NC_133324.1, read as the reverse complement.
AACATGGTCATAATGAGAGTTCATAAGACATGGAGTGGAATTCTACCTCAACTGCAATGGTATTAGGGTTCTCTTCTGTATCCATTACACTTTGAACATAGCTTTAAACTCGATTAGGAGGCTAGCTTTCCACTCTTTACCAAAAGCTAAAGTTTTGAGTCTGTAAAATACACTGTATTGCCGAAAGTATTGGGATACCTACCTTTCCAAAGAAATTTAATGGCATCCCAGTCTTAGTCTGTAGGGTTCAATATTGAGTTGGCCCACCCTTTTCTGCTATAACAGCTTCAACTCTTCTGGGAAGGCTGTCCACAAGGTTTAGGAGTGTGGCTATAGGAAAGTTTGACCATTCTTCCAGAAGCGCATTTGTGATGATTGAGCACAAGATGTATGTGTGAAACATGTCTACGTGACCACAGTTTGGTGTCTTTGGTGTTATCCTTGTGAAACAAAATAAGAGGCAATTGGAAGTTCTGGATGTGCAGCCATTTCTTTCTTCTTTCCAGGGTTCAATATTGAGTTGGCCCACCCTTTGCAGCTATAACAGCTTCAACTCTTTTTGGAAGGCTGTCCACAAGGTTTAGGAGTGTGTCTATGGGAATGTTTGACCATTATTCCAGAATCGCGTTTGTGAGATCAGGCACTGATGTTGGATGAGAAGGCCTGGCTCGCAGTCTCCGCTCTAATTCATCCCGAAGGTGTTCTATCAGGTTGAGGTCAGAACTCTGTGCAGACCAGTCAAGTTCCTCCACCCCAAACTCGTTCATCCATGTCTTTATGGATCTTGCTTTGTGCACTGGTGCGCAGTCATTTTGGAACAGGAAGGGGCATCCCCGAACTGTTCCCACAAAGTTGGGAGCATGAAATTGTCCAGAATGTCTTGGTATTCTGATGCCTTAAGAGTTCCCTTCCCTGGAACTAAGGGGCCAAGCCCAACTCCTGAAAAACAACCCCCACACCATAATCCCCCCTCCACCAAATGATTTGGCCCAGTGCACAAACAAAGGTTCATAAAGACATGGATGAGCGAGTTTGGGGTGGAGGAACTTGACTGGCCTGGTCTTGACCTCAACCCGATAGAACACCTTTGGGATCAATTTGAGCGGAGACTGCGAGGCAGTGCCTGACCTCACAAATGCGCTTCTGGAAGAATTGTCAAACATTCCCATAGACACACTCCTAAACCTTGTGAACAACCTTTCCAGAAGAGTTGAAGCTGTTAAAGCTGCAAAGGGCTGGCCAACTTAATATTGAACCCTACGGACTAAGACTGGGATGCCATTAAAGTTCATGTGCGTGTAAAGGCAGGTGTCCCAATATGTTTGGCAATATAGTGTAGCTAGTAGTACTTAGTCCCATTCAGCAGGCCTTGTTCTGCAATGTTGAAAATGCTTTGCAGCCTATCCAAGGCACTTTTTCAGTTCTAATGATTGTCCGGACGATATCCCAGCTTGTATATCCACTCAGTTACCAGAGTCACCTTAATCCAATCACCAAAAATGTGGATGTTTTTGGACAGGACTAGAGGTGTGAAACCACTGTGTTCTAGTTATATAATCCCATCCTTGATGTCAGAAATTCTGCACATGTGTTAATCATTGGAGTCACATATCAGAAGATGTGAATCATTATTAAAATCGCCGGGGTAGAGATGGTTAATTGACATAATACGTAAAGGACAGATAATGTCTAAGGTCCCCAACCCTGTTTAGGGATGGTTGTTAAAGTATGACATAGATTAGTGGTTCTCAAGCCTGTCCTCAAGTACCCCCAACAGGCCAAGTTTGCAGGTTTTCCTTTATCTTGCACAGGTGCTTTAAATCAGAATCAATGGCTTGGTATTTTGGACAGCTATTTTATCTAAGAAATTCACAAAAAAATGGCCCGTTGGGGGTACTTGAGGACAGGGTTGAGAACCACTGACATAGATGACCATTCCTAAGTCTTCTGCTTCTCCTTTGAAAGGCTGGGTGAGGGAAAGGACCTGTAAGTGTCAGTCATCTGTAGCAGAAAAAAAAAAATCTGCTTGGCGAGGCAGAGCCTAAAACCCTACATACCATGGGTGCTCAACCTGTGGCCCATGAGGCATTGCAAGCCACTGACAGTTACAACAAGCATGACTCTCAAGAGCATGATGGGACTTGTAGTTCCACAACAGTTGGAGGGCCACAGGTTGAGCACCCATGCTATATACAAAACCCTGCATATGCCATACAGTGCATAGCACAGAGAATTTAAGTCATTTACAAACATTATTCTAAAAACGAGCAAAGTTTGGATGTAACTTTGCCAGCTGGACAGGTCATTATGCATCACGTGGGCCTATCGATTCCGTAGGGGAACATGACAATAATGTCTGCGGAACGCACATTATCATAGAAATAGGTTGCCCTGCAGCCGCTCTACTTCAGATATATTAACTGCTCTGGGATTCCAAGAATTTCTTGAGCCGCACGAAGAAAAAAAAAAAAAAAAGTGCATCCGCCAGTGACTGTAGCTCTTTTTATTAATAACGCTATCACTTAGAAAGGTTCCGCTCACTTCTCACTTGCTGCGGGCCAGCAAAGAATTGTGAGCTGTGCTGGGGTGGACTTTAAAAAAAAAGAGTATAATAAGGATTGCTTTATCTTTTATTTATCTCTAATTGCTACTGTGTCCGCATTGTGCGGCGTCTGTCATCGGCCCGGGCCTCGCTGCTGCTCTACCTGTTTCATGATAAAGGAATGCACGGGAAAAAAAAAAATTTTATAGACATATTACATTTACAGAACCTTTCTTAAAGGGGAACTCTAGTGCATTGTCAGGGAGTTCACATTCTCAATGTATTATAGGCATTTTATCTGGAAGTAATATTGATGCAAGTTGACATTTCTTCCAATTTTGTCTTTCCTTTTTACCGTATTTAAAATATTGTATTATCCGCTATATGGCCAAAAGTTTGTGGAAACCTTATACCGCGTACACACGAGCGGAATTCCCGACAGAAAGAGTCCGATGGGAGCTTTTCATCGTATATTCTGACCATGTGTATGCCCCATCGGACTTTTTCCGTTGAAAATTCAGACGGACTTAGATAGAGAACATGTTCTATATTTTTCCAACGGAACCAGGGCTTTTTTTCTCAGAGAATAGGTGCAGGAACTCAACCATGCCCGCCACACTCACATACCTGCCAAATGGCATCAACTAGTAGCTCTTCCCTCTGCATACTACCCCCTCCCTCCACTGCCCTCATCCCCCCCCCCCCTCCTTAAAAGCTCCCCCATCTGTCATATATCTTACCTTTAGTGCAATATTAAGCTGAAACACTTATCCAGCTGTAGTACCTCCCAGCATACTATACTATACTACAGTCACTTGCAAGGGAGATTATGCAGTAGGAGCGTAGGAGCTTCAACAACTGGTCACCAGGGAAAAAATGGAGACCACAGAGGGTGCAGCCTACCACGCACCCTCTCCTGCCCATGACTGCACTAAACCCAGGGCACCTGTTCTGTATCTCCCTTGTCCCTGTCCGGCACTCAGTGGGATCTGGGCAGGAGATCTGACCTGTGGGAGCTACTGGGAGATAAGCTATCACTTGTAAAAGCTGGACTTCAGTGTTACTAAGTGACAGTGGGGAGCAGGGAGCAGAAGACCTGAGCCAGAGGTGGTGGAACTGAGTTCCCCCTAGTTCCCGCTGAAAAAAAGCCCTGGACGGAACAAATTACTATCGGAAAAAACGCTTGTCTGTTTGCTGTTTCGACGCACCAAAAACGACGCATGCTCCGAAGCAAGTACGAGACGGAAGCTATTGGCTACTGGCTATTGAACTTCCGTTTTCTAGTCCCGTCGTACGTCACCGTGTTCTGGACAGTTGGAATTTGGTGTGACTGTGTGTATGCAAGACAACTTGAGCGGAATTCCGTCGGAACTCAGTCGGAAAAACCTTCAGAGTTTATTCAGACGGCAAAACCAGTCGTGTGTACAGGGCATTACAATTACTTCTAAACATGGCCAACATCAGTGTACACCCTTCCAAATGATTGAGTTCAGGTGTTTTCAGTTAAGGGTGATATTATACTAAGGACAATTTAGACCAGTGGTTGTCAACTTGCAAGGTCGAGGGGCTGTCAGATGCAGCCCCTAATCTCTCCAAAGGGTTGCCTATTAAAATATGATGTACTTCTACAGAGTACTGTGATACACTGAAGACTTAGTCGAGGGAATGGTCAGAGACTAGGAGTGGCTGGAGACTGAAGTCAAGCTTTAGGAGACAGTCAGTACCTATAGACATGTTACATGAAACTGCAAGGAATTACAGTTTTACCCTGGGGCAGTGATGGTGAACCTTGGCACTCCAGATGTTTTGGAACTTCATTTCCCATGATGCTCAACAACACTGCAGAGTGCATGAGCATCATGGAAAATGTAGTTTCAAAACATCTGGGGTGCCAAGGTTCGTTCGCCATCACTGCTCTAGGTTCACACGTTTGTGTTTTTTTAGTGCGTTTTGCAGAAACGCACTACAGTCCATTTAACATGGTTTCCTATAGTACACATTCACAGCACCTTGTCCCCATGTTGATGGGGACAAGGGCCTCTTCCCCACAACCCTGGGTGGTGGTTGTGAGGGTCTGTGGGCCAGAGGGCTTATCAGAATCTGGAAGCCCCCAGGTCCCAGACCCCCCCCCCATGTGAATGAGTACCACTACCCATTCACTAAAAAGGTGTAAAAAGTGAATAAAGACACTACTAGAGTTTTTGACAAGTCCTTTACTAAAAAATAAAAAAAATTATGTCCCCCAGTGTAGATCCATCATCAATTTACGCTGCCCAATGCACAGTCGGCAGCCCAGCATGGACCAGTCGATGACATCACAGGGGGCGGTGCTACCAGGTGATGTCTTAGCTATTTAAGAACTGTCACACGGCTGAGCAGGCAGACAGGTGGGAGTCTTTGGTGCGAGCTGAGCTTTTTTTTTTTTAAATGTTCGGGTCTGGCGGTGCAGTGGGCGTCGTGATTGATGAGGGATCTACATCGAGGGACTTTTTTTTTTAATTTTTTTTAAAAAAGGACTTGTCAAAAGCTTGTGTCTTTATTGACTTTTTAAAATTTTTGGGTGAATAGGGAGGGGTACTATGTACCCCATACTAATTCACATGGGGGGCCGGGATCTGGGATCTTCCAGATCCCAATAAGCCCTCCCCCGCCCGCAGACCCCTACAACCACCGCCCAGCGTTGTGGGCAAGAGGCTCTTGTCCCCATCAACACAGAGACAAGGTGCTTTGAGGCGGGCGCCTCAAAGCACCCCCCCCCCCATGTTGAGGGCATATAGCCTTGTATGGTTGTGGGGGGGGGGGTTACTCGTCCCCTCCCTTTCCTGACTTGCTGGCTGCATGCTTGGATACGGGCCTGGTATGAACTAAGCCAGCTTCGTAAAGACATGGGGGTTGATTTACTAAAACTTGAGAGTGTAAAATCTGGCACAGCTGTGCATCATAACCAATCAACTTCAGCTTGTTTAATTAAGCTTTGACGAAAAAAAAAAAAAAAAATAGTTTATTGGTTTCTATGCTGAAAATCTGCACCAGATTTTGCACTCTCCAGTTTTAGTAAATCAACCCCATGCCATGATGAGTTCAATGTTGAGGAACCCAAGTGGCCTACACAGAGCCCTGACCTCAACCCTACTGAACAACTTTGGGAATTGAATTGTGAGCCAGGTCTTCTCACCCAACATTAGTACCTGACCTCACAAAGGTTCTTTTGGTTGAAAGTCTTCCCAGTAGGGCAGAGGCGGTTATAGCCACAGATAGGCAACTTCATAATAATGTTCATAATTGTGGAATAGGATATCCAACAAACCCTTGGCCATCAAGTGTTTTATAGGTTATGAATATTTTTAGTCCCAATCTTCTTTAATAAGCAGTGGCAGCTAGTGCTCCAGCTGAGGGGGGGCGTCAAACAACCCACCCGAAAATTAATTCGCTATTGTCACACAACTGGAAGGGCTCAGGGCGCAGTGCTCTGCGCCCCAAGCCCACCCTTTTTTGAAGCCAATTAGAGCCTCATGTGTCAAAAAAAAACAAAAAAACCCTATTGGAATCCATGCATCCGGCACCCTGTATGTAGATTAGGGGCTAGGTGCATGGATTAGGGGGGCGGAGCCACTGCTCCCCATATGGAGCGTCCGCCACTGTTAATAAGGATCTGTGCAAAGATCAATCACCTGATCGTTCATCACTTTAGAATGATTAGAATAGTGACTTCTTATTGGTGGATCTGGGTCACTCTATTACGGACCTCAACATTACACTGTATTTCTGGCCAGCGGAGCGCACTTTCTTTACCTTTACGAACCGGAGGCCGTTCTCCCAGGGGCCAGTGTAAATCTTCAAATGAATTAGCACAGCGCATCTCCAGGGAGCGAACCGGCTCTGATGAGTCAGGGAAGAGGTGATAAATGTTAACTGAACACTTTCCCAGAATGCTGATCTATGATTTACAAAGCGGCTCCACACCTGCACAAAACCTGCCGAGCACCGGGTTTTCTCCAACGCTCCCGTTCACTTCTTTTTACTTCTTCTTTCTTTTCCAGATACATGCCAAAAAAGTCCACAGGGAACAGTAAGGGTAGAAATCTGCCTAACGTAACTCTTTCAGTTCTGAAAGCTTTTCATAAAATTTCTGAGCTGATAACTCTGTCTTATTTCAGTTCAAATCACCATCTATGCAACAGAATTCAGAACCGGTCGTACACACGACCGGTTTTGCCGTCGGAATAAACTCCAAAGGTTTCTCCGACAGGAACTCCACCGGAATTCCATTCAAGCGGTCTTGCCTACACACGGTCAACCCAAAATCCGAAGGAAGTTCAATAGCCAGTAGCCAATAGCTTCCGTCTCGTATTTGCTTTAGAGCATGCGTCGTTTTTGGTCCACCGGAACAGCATACAGACGAGCGGTTTTCCCGATAGGAATCAGTTCCGTCGTAAATATTTAGAACATGTTCTATTTCTAGGTCCATCAGATTTTTTGAAAAAATAAGTCCGATTAGGCACACACATGATCGGAATAGACGATGAAAAGCTTCCGTCTGACTTTTCTGTCAGACATTCCGCTCGTGTGTACAGGGCATTAGTCTTTCAATTCCTTCAATCTCCTGATGGCGGATTTCACTGTGACAGCCAAGGTGGTATTGTAGGTCCATGCACCTTTAGCTACAATTTTAATGCAAGAACCGCAGTGCCAGATTCCTACAGCCTTCCTTTTCGTTTTGGTCTTGCACAGAAGGAGCAGGTGTACTTGGCGTGTTGGCTGATTTCAATTTTCTTGACCATCTTCCTCAGGGAATCATCATAACGTGTCCCATATTTCCCACAAATGCCAACCTTCTTGGTGTGTTTGGCCATCTTCCTCCAGCATCCAAGCAGAAAGGCTTTTTCTATGGTCACTAACAACCTCACCACATGTAAGCTATTCAATTATATTCCTTTTTTAAATCCATATATGAAAGTCCATACACTATTAATGACAATCCTAAAAAAGTTATTTGAGGACAATGAGTCCCCCGCTAAAGAAATAAATAATTCTTAAGCAAGAAGGTAACATTCTTCAAAACTTTTTTGTCCTTATATCATACAAGTCCTTTAACAGTGTAATAAATCCATCCATGTTCCCCAGAAAGGACCTAGGGCTGAAACCATTCGAGAGCAACCATTTCCTCAACTGTAGGAAGATAGATCTATTCTCCACAAGTGCTCAACAGAGTTTTTGTATACCATTTTTTTATGGTCACTTGCAACTTTGCCAGATGTAAGTTACACAACCACTGCAGATATTCCTGAGTGTCTACATTCCCTAAAATCAAGAAACACAAAATAAGATATACTTTGAAACCTTGCTTGGTCAATGAGGCACATCCCTGAGTTAAAACTAAAATATAATAAATATTTTTTAACTAAGGAAGAAACTTTTTTCCATACTAAGTTTTTCTGGCCATTCTAATGTCCCTCAGGTAATTGCCCAGAATAACGAGGATAACAATTTCGACATCTGCATGCGTACAGATATATTCTCCACAAATGCCCACCAAAGGTTGCATAGTCAATTTTTTATGGCCATTTACAACCTCCCCAGATGTAAAGTATCCAAACACGTTTCTTCTGTATATGTCTAATAATTTAGTTTTTTTTACTTTATACTTTAACTTAATACTAAACCAGGGCTCTCCCTCCATCCCTCTTTTTCTATAGATATTCCTGAGTGCCAACATTCCTTCACTCTTAGAACCAAAAATAGGATGTCTTTTGAAACCTTGCTCAGGCCATGAGAGGCAGTCCCGTGTTAAAACAAAGAGATCACTTGTAGGATGAATATTAGACATCCCTTTCCATTATGAAAGCAGCAGAGACACAACGTATAGCCAGAGCAGCAACAGGAGAGGCAATGTTTAATTAGGAAGCTAATCTCATGACATCATCCCTCCTGGCCCCCTTCTTCCATTAATGGAGCTGAAAGTAGGCCACTAACTGCAGGGAGTTACTCCAGCTCCCCTCTTGGGGTTCCGCTATATTTGGCTGGAGACGCCACTGTGAAATTGCAGCCTCATTCTACATAGGCAGGTAACTTAATCACCCGGCACCTCGCTACACGTAGGCTGGATGAACCGCAGCGTTAACCCCTTCAAGCCCCGGTAAGCAACGGAATTAGCGCAGGCCCTTAAAGGGCAGCTTCAGGCTGCGCTTGCTGAGAGGGAATCTTCCATCTTTAAACTAGGCCAGTCAATCTTTTTATATTCTTTTTTTTAAACCTAAGCTATATGTGCATTTTGCAATTTTTCTATTAGATTTCTTCTTGTAGCACAGTGTTTATGTTTAATTATTTCTCTTATCATGGTGCAAATCTTTAGGTCAGCTCAAAGTAAAACTGTGGCCAAGCTTTAAACCATTACATATTCACACATTTTAAGAAGCAAAGACTTGATTTCAACCCTCACCAATAACTGTAACTGCATCCACTGTGGAGAAATGGATTTTCAAGTTTACAGCGGACACATACTGACTGTTAGCAGCTCAGTCCTTATGCTTCTCCTTCCAGCAGTGACTCAGCAATTCAGCTCCCCCTCCTCCATTCTCCCAAGCAGTGTGTCACCGTCTGGAGTCAGGCTCAGAGGCCAGTAGCTATAGCAGCAGAGCAAATATTCACACAGGTCACCCTGGCTAATGACACGGGTTCACCTGAGATGCGGGGTCAAAGCATTAACTGGTATTTACCAGAGCTCCTGACGGTGGAGATGGTCTTTGCTGCGTGTTAGTACCAGGTCGCGGTACTCAGGATAGCCCCAACAGGAGATGAGCAGGCCAGGGTCCAGTAGCAGGTATAGCAGGTAGGGATCAAGCAAAAGTGTAGTCGAGAAACAAGCCAAAAGTTGGTAACAAATAGTTGCAGGTTGGGATTCAGCAGAAGCGTAGCCGAGGAACAAGCCAAATGTCGGTAACAAATGGTAGTGAAGATACGGTCAGCAGCAGGAGAGACAGGAGCAAGATATTGGCTGGTGAAGGCACAATATTCTGGCGACCAGGAAGTGCAGAGACGTGGCTTAAATCAGGAAGTTCATGGGAGGAGCAAAGAGTTCCAGGTTCAAGGCAAACAATATTCAAGACAAGATCATTAAAGGAATTGTCTAAGGAACTGTCCAGCTTTCCAGGTGGCTCAGCAAGCAGAGTCACCACCAGACACAGCAAAAGTCCCAGGTTCAAGCCCAGGTCCTAACACAGTGACTCAAGCTCAGTTCCCCCCATTCCACCATATTCAGTAGTGACAAAAAAAACCAAGTCCTCCTGCTCCCCCTTCCCAGCAGTTAGCGCCCCCTGCTCACTCCTCCCATCTGTGACTCAGCAGTTCAACTCCTCCTCTTCCTCTCTCCCAGCAGTGACTCAGCAGTTCTCCTCTGTTCTCCCAAGCAGTGACTCAAGCTAACTTCCCCTTTACCACCATATCCAGTAGTGACTCAAAAGTCCAACTCCTCTTGCTCCCCCTTCCCAGCAGTTAGCTCCTCCCATCTGTGACTCAGCAGCACAACTTCCCTCCCCCGGTCTGTGACTCAGCAGCTCAACTCCTCCTCTTCCTCTCTCCCAGCAGTTACTCAGCAGCCCAACTCCTCTCTCCTGGCAGTTACTCAGCAGCTCAACTCCTCCTCTTCCTCCCAGCAGTTACTCAACTCCTCCTCTTCCTTTCTCCTAGCAGTCACTCAGCAGCTCAAATCCTCCTCTTCCTCTCTCCTGGCAGTTACTCAGCAGCTCAATTCCTCCTCTTCCTCTCTCCTGGCAGTTACTCAGCAGCTCAACTCCTCCTCTTCCTCTCACTCAGCAGCTCAACTCCTCCTCTTCCTCTCTCCTGGCAGTTACTCAGCAGCTCAACTCCTCCTCTTCCTCTCACTCAGCAGCTCAATTCCTCCTCTTCCTCTCTCCTGGCAGTTACTCAGCAGCTCAACTCCTCCTCTTGCTCTCACTCAGCAGCTCAACTCCTCCTCTTCCTCTCACTCAGCAGCTCAACTCCTCCTCTTCCTCTCTCCTGGCAGTTACTCAGCAGCTCAACTCCTCCTCTTCCTCTCACTCAGCAGCTCAATTCCTCCTCTTCCTCTCTCCTGGCAGTTACTCAGCAGCTCAACTCCTCCTCTTCCTCTCACTCAGCAGCTCAACTCCTCCTCTTCCTCTCACTCAGCAGCTCAAATCCTCCTCTTCCTCTCTCCTGGCAGTTACTCAGCAGCTCAATTCCTCCTCTTCCTCTCTCCTGGCAGTTACTCAGCAGCTCAACTCCTCCTCTTCCTCTCTCCTGGCAGTTACTCAGCAGCTCAACTCCTCCTCTTCCTCTCACTCAGCAGCTCAACTCCTCCTCTTCCTCTCACTCAGCAGCTCAACTCCTCCTCTTCCTCTCTCCTGGCAGTTACTCAGCAGCTCAACTCCTCCTCTTCCTCTCTCCTGACAGTTACTCAGCAGCTCAACTCCTCCTCTTCCTCTCACTCAGCAGCTCAATTCCTCCTCTTCCTCTCTCCTGGCAGTTACTCAGCAGCTCAACTCTTCCTCTTCCTCTCACTCAGCAGCTCAATTCCACCTCTTCCTCTCTCCTGGCAGTTACTCAGCAGCTCAACTCCTCCTCTTCCTCTCACTCAGCAGCTCAACTCCTCCTCTTCCTCTCACTCAGCAGCTCAACTCCTCCTCTTCCTCTCTCCTGGCAGTTACTCAGCAGCTCAACTCCTCCTTTTCCTCTCTCCTGGCAGTTACTCAGCAGCTCAACTCCTTCTCTTCCTCACAGCTAAGGATGAGCTCCGGCGTGTTCGCATGCTGCACGTGCCGATCCCGCCAGGAAGTCGGCACGGCGCAGCGCTAATCACAGGCAGTGAGACATTTCCCGATGTGTGGCTGCAGAGCTCGGGAAATGTCTCACTGCCTGTGATTAGCGCTGCGCCGTGCCGACTTCCTGGCGGGATCGGCACGTGCAGCATGCGAACACGCCGGAGCTCATCCTTACTCACAGCAGTTACTCAGCAGCTCAGCTCCTCCTCTTCCTCTATCCTGGCAGTTACTTAGCAGCTCAACTCCTCCTCTCCCTCTCACTCAGCAGCTAACTCCTCCATTCCTCTCACTCAGCAGCTCAACTCCTCCTCTTCCTCTCTCCTGGCAGTTACTCAGCAGCTCAATTCCTCCTCTTTCTCTCTCCTGGCAGTTACTCAGCAGCTCAACTCCTCTTCCTCTCACTCAGCAGCTCAACTTCTCCTCTTCCTCTCTACCAGCAGTGACTCAGCAGCTCATCTCCCCCTGCTCTCCTTCCCAGCAGTGGCTCAACAGCTCAGCTCCCCTTGCTCTCCCTCCCAGCAGTGGCTCAGCAGTTGGCTTCCCCTTTTACCCCTTCCTAGCAGTGAATTGGCACACTGCCTTCTAATCTCTAATGTATACAGAACAGATGGGCAGGAAGATTGGGGAACAGAGTGCAGAGACCCAACTTGTGCATTTTCAGTGCATATCCTGTGAAATTTGGGGATGGATTGCACCACAGTATCTGCAGCTACAGAGGTCAGTGAGGGTTTGTTTTATGAAATGAAAAAAAAAAAAAACTGACCTGATTCCTCCATCCACTCATTCAAAGTGGATGAGGGAATCCTCCCTGCTGAGATATTGTATTCTGACAGCAGGGAAGCCCCACTTTCAGAATACAATAGCTCAACTGCTTTCCCTCAGCTGATTCCCTCAGTTTTTTCGTCCAACCTGCTTTTTGAACTAAAAAAAAAAACAACAAAAAAAAGAATCCTTCTATGGGCTGCCTTAACAAGCAGTAGATTGACTTCTGTACAGCCCCCTGCCCATACATGGATCGAAATTTGGGCAGTCCCTGCTGAACTGGCCAAATATCGATCCACGTATGGCCAGCTTAAGGATATAAAAACCATAGCATTCCCACGGTTCTACTTTAAACCTCTAGTGATTTACTGAAGTCAGTTAACTCTCTTTAAGTAGCTTACACTCAAAATAATTTTATTTCAGCAGTTCCAGTATTAATGCTTACAGTGCTACCATAAATCTATCCACTAGGGGAAGCACCTGAAGTAAACTGTACATGAAGAGTAATAATTTAGGACAGCAAGAAAGAATAAGCATAACCGTCAAGTCCAAAATTACATTCCAGCAAACATTACAATAACAGCTCCGAACGTACACTCACCATAAGTACGCCACCGTCTCCAGCTGAAGATTTAGCTTCACTTTAACTACCCGGGCTCTCCCCACTAGTCATGAATTCACATATATTAAAAGGTAATTTACTCTGTGTCTGATAATACATTTTCCTTATATGAATCCTGTATCCAGGCAACCCTCTCTCCACGTATTACCTTGTCTATATGGCTCATTGCTTAGCACTTGGTGCAAGCTTTTGCAATTCCCGGAAGATCAATAATCAGCATTGTCTAAACAGCAAAGAGCTGATTTTACCAAGAAGGGATAAAGACAATTTCCTACATGCGGGAGAAAAAAAAAAAAAACATCAGTTCAACAAGTTTTATTGGCGCTAATAAACTCTAGAAAACAGAGCGAGAAGTAGAAAATATTGATGAGCTACAAAGTACGTGTTGTCCGATATATCTCACTATCCCTCTCTATACCAGGGTGTTCATTTTATCTAAAGATATATATATATATATATATATACATACTATATTACCAAAACTATTGGGACACCTGCCTTTACACGCACATGAATTTTAATGGCATCCTAGACTTAGGCTACTTTCACACTGAGGCGCTAAAGTGCTAAAAATAGCGCCTGCAAAGCGCCCTGAAAGAGCCGCTCAATTCACTCCAGTGTGAAAGCCCCGAGGGCTTTCACACTGGAGCGGTGCGCTTGCAGGACGGTCAAAAAAGTCCTGCAAGCCGCATCTTTGCAGCGCTATAGGAGCGGTGTATTCACCGCTTCTAAAGCGCCCCTTCCCATTGAAAACAATAGGGGAGCACTGCAAACCTGCCAGCAAAGCGCCGCTGCAGTGGCGCTTTGTGGGCACTTTTAACCCTTTTTCAGCCACTAGCGGGGGTTAAAACCGCCCCGCTAGCGGCCGAATAGCGCCGCTAAAACAAAGGTAAAGCGCCGCTTTACCGCCGCCGCCCGCCCGCCCCAGTGTGAAAGTAGCCTTAGTCCGTAGGGTTCAATATTGAGTTGGCCCACCCTTTGCAGCTATAACAGCTTCAACTCTTCTGGGAAGGCTGTCCACAAGGTTTAGGAGTGTGTCTATGGGAATGTTTGACCATTCTTACAAAAGCACATTTGTGAGGCCAGGCACTGATGTTGGATGAGAAGGCCTGGCTCGCAGTGTCCACCCTAATTCATCACAAAGGTGTCCTATCGTGTTGAGGTCAGGACTCTGTGCAGGCCAGTCAAGTTCCTCCACCCCAAACTCGCTCATCCATGTCTTTATGGACCTTGCTTTGTGCATTGGTCCAAATCATTTGGTGGAGGGGGGATTATGGTGTGGGGTTGTTTTTCAGGGGTTGGGCTTGGCCCCTTATGCCGCGTACACACGGCCGGACTTCCCGACAGAAAAAGTCCGATGGGAGCTTTTGGTCGGACATTCCAACCATGTGTATGCCCCATCGGACTTTTTCTGTCGGCATTTCTGACGGACTCAGTTATAGAACATGTTCTAAATCTTTCCGTCGGAAATGCAGATGGAGTTTAGCCCGTTGGCAAGTCCACTCGTGTGTACGCGCCATTAGGGAACTCTAAAGGCGTCAGCATACCAAGACATTTTGGACAATTTCATGCTCCCAACTTTGTGGGAACAGTTTGGGGATAGCTCATTCTTTATCCAACATGACTGTTCACCAGTATACAAAGGAAGGGAGGAATGAAGGAAGGAAGCAAGGAAGGGAAGATGGAAGGAAGGAAAGAATGTTGGATGGATGGATAAAAGGAAGGCAAGATAAAAGGATAGAAGGAAGGGAATATAAAAAAGGGAAAAAAAAGTAATAAAGGAAGGAAAGAAGGAAGGGTTGATAAAAGCATGGAAGAATGAAAGGAAAGGAAAGGGAAGATAGAAGAAAAAATAGGAAGAAATGATAGAAGCATAATAGGATGGAAGGAGGGAAAAACATAAGGATAAAAGGAAGGAAAGGAAGGCGGGAGGAGGAAGGAAGAATGGAATGAATGGTGAAAGGAAGGAAGGCAATAGAAAAAGAAGGAATAAGGAAAGGTAAAATAAGAAGTAATATAGGAAGGAAGGCGGGAGGGAAGGAAGGACGGGATTGATAGAAGCATAAAATGGATGGAAAGAAGGATAAAAGGTTTGAAGAAAGAAAGGGCCGAGGGAAGGATAAAAGGAAGAGAGGATAGGAGTATGGAGAAAAGGAAGGAAGGATGAAAGCATGGATAGAAGGAACAAGGGAAAAAAAAAGGAAGGAAGACAGGCAGGATGGATAGAAGCATAATAGGATGGACGAGGGGATAAAAGGATGAAAGTAGGAATAAAAGGAAGGAAGGAAAGTCAGAGGGATGGAAGGAAGGAATAAAGAATGGAAGGGAGGAAGGAAGGAAACTGCTCAATAGTGTGCAATGGCAGGTCTGTTTAAATACCTTAACAAATTGGTTTCAGAGTTGGAAAACTGGTTTGTGCCAATGTGCAGTTTGCTGTGTCTGTAACCAACACATCAAGCACAGAGAGTAAAGCTTTTATGGTGCTTTTTGAACAGAGCTTTATATCTCCATTTCTTGATTGGCATGCTAAGAGAAGGGCGGTGACCACACACACAGCTCCTAACTTTTTAAATTTTTCCAAATCTCTACGATTCTTTAGAAAGATGAGAACCAGGCCGTGTTTTTTGTTTCCTCTACATCGCATTGGGCTTAGGCTTTGTGGTCAGTCTGAATGCTGATTGCTCTTGGCTCCTTTTTTTATATAATGCTTGGAAGAGGTTAATCTGGGCCAGTCAGGCCATTTGGGAGGGTGATATGATAAGTTTTCTTGTATTCCTGCATTTTCTCGTCCTTCCACCCTCTGTAGAGGACCTAATTTATGGCACGTACCTCCCCTGCTGCTGCCCCAGCAATAAAGCCTGCAGCTTGCCATGAATCAGCTGCTTCTGGGGTCCGGAGGTGAGCGTGTAATGTAACTGCTCCTCCGAAACAAAGTCTGGAGCTGAAATTGTTTACTGGTGGCAAATTAAAGCGCAAGTAATTGGTCAGCTGTTCTGTGAGATAGCGGAGGGCCCAAATTGACAATAAAGGGCAATGTTACAGAAGCAATTCATGCCTCTTCCCTATACAGCTCCATTTTTTTTGAATAATGTAATGGCGGGGAAGGGATTGGACCAGCTTACAGGGTATAAATCCAGCATCTGCTTTAAGTGGCTCCCCGTATTTAGCCTTCTGACAAGACTGCAAGTGGAGTTTAACAAACTACAAAAGATTTCTATAGATGAAAAGGTTTTCACCGTTATAACAAAAAATCATGCCATATGTGCCAGTTGTGTTGCAGCTCGGATGGTCTCGCAACCTGACCCATGTGAGCGCAGGGGCTTGGGAGGGGCACTGCGAATTTTGGGGGCAATTTATCGGGAAAATGGCTGGTGTTGGCGCTTCGATTATCATGGCACCATGGTTGTTATGGTGTCAGGATGATTGCAGTGCATTATTTCTATTATTACATTGTTATATAAAATGAAATACTTCAACTCACCATAATGCAGAATCAGTGGGAGCCTTGAGTGTGTCACTTGCCACGTCGCCTGCCACCAGATGGGGCTTGTCACTTGTCTGCCACCAAATGCGGATTGTCACTTCCCACGTCACCTGTCACCAGATGCAGATTGTCACTTGCCACATTACCTGTCACACTTTGCGGATTGTCACTTGCCACATCACCTGCCACACGTTGCGGATTGTCACTTGCCATATTCCCTGTCACCAGATGCGGATTGTCAATTGCCACGTCACCTGTCACACATTGCGGATTGTCACCTGCCACACGTTGTGGATTGTCACTTGCCACTTCGCCTCCCACACGTTGGGGATTGTCACTTGCCACGTCACCTGCCACACGTTGCGGATTGCCACCTGACACACATTGCGGATTGTCACTTGCCACATCGCCTGTCACCAGATATGGATTGTCATTTGCCACATCACCTGCCACACGTTGCGGATTGTCACTTGCCAAGTCGCCTGACACACGTTGTGGATTGTCACCTGACACACATTGCGGATTGTCACTTGCCACATCGCCTGTCACCAGATACGGATTGTCATTTGCCACATCACCTGCTACACGTTGTGGATTGTCACTTGCCTGCTACAATTGTCACTTGCTGTGTCACTTTCCTGCTAAGGTGGTCTCTTGCTGTGTCAGGTAGCAGGTTACCAGTCAGGCAGCTGATGATGTCATCTCTCTGCTCCCCCACCCGCCAGCTCCCTGATTGGCCAGCAGCCCGCTCACACACCAAGGCACCCAGCTGCTTGCCGCTCTCTCACCTGCCTGCTCACTGACCGAGCCAACTGGCCCACCCGCGGAACCGCCCGCCCGCGCTCTCACCCGTGGAGCTGCCTGCCCGCTCTCTCACCCGCATTCTCGGAGGGGGCAATTGCCCTGTTGCCCCCCCCCCCCCGGATCTGCCCCTGTATGAAGGCTGACTTGTTCAAAATACTTGGTTCCTATCTGTCTCTGCCTTCAACACTCTGAGACATTGAGATGGAACCAGCACACAGATATGGGATATTCAGTGATTCAGAAATTGGTGAAGCCACTGGATAAGCATGATGGCCAGGGGATTAGTTTACCAGAAGTAGATGGCAGCAATGGCAGCCTACTTGTTCCCTCAGTAGATGTTAACTTCGGAGCACATTCACAGTGAGCAAGTAAAGGAGGAATAAGGGAAGGAAGTGAAAGGAAAGGAAAGGAAATGGTAACCAATTCAGTAGGGAGGAAAGAAGAAAGAAAGGAAAAATTAGATAGAAAGGAAGGAAGAAGGGAAGAAATAGAAAAGAAGAAGGAATGAATGAAAGTGGGTAACCAATTCAAAGAAGAAAGAAAGGAAAAATTAGATTGAAAGGAAGGAAGGAACAGAAGGAAAGGAAAGAGGAAGAAAGGAAGAAGGAAATGAAGGAGGGAAGAAATAGAAAGGAAGAAAGAAGAAAACTGGGTAACCAGTTCTGGTGTTCAGAAAGGAGGGTGGGGGGGGGGGGGGGTAAAAGGAATGAAGGCTATAGAAAGGAAGGAAAAAGATAGGAAGTATGTAGGAAAGAAGAATGGAGTGAGGAAATGAAGAGACGAAGAAGAAAGGAGGGAAGGGAGAAAGGAATAAGTGGAGAAGAAGGAGGGAAGGAGATGGGGGGGGGGCAATAGAAAGGAAGGAGGACAAAAGGAAGGCTAAATTAAATTATAGAGGAAGGGGAAGAAGAAAGGAAGGGAAAAAAAGTAAAGAAGGATGAAAGAAAAAAGAGAGAGGGAAGAAGTAAGTGTAAGAAGGGAGGGAAGAAGCAATAAAGTAATATAAAGGCAATGAGGGGAAGGAAGGATGAAAAAGAGGAAGAAAGTAGAGAAGTAAGGCTGAAAGGAGGAAGAAAAAAGGAAGAAAAGGGAGGGAGTAAAGAAGTAAGAAAGGAAGGGAAGACGAAAGAAAGGACGGAAGACAAGAAGGAAGAGGGAAAGAAAAAAGGAAGGGGAAGCGGGGGAAAGGAAGGAGCTAAGGTTGATAGCATCATGATTTGCTTTTGACCATCTTACCCATAGGCATTAACTGAGTCACTTCCTAAAAACAAGCCATCTATAGATATACATGTACATGCACGGTATTATATCTATACAAGTTTTTGGGCTGTTGATGCCTTTAGATACTTTTGACATTTACACCTACATGTACTATGTATTATACAGGAACAAGGCTTACCAAACCCATGATTGGTAACACCATTGATAAGATAGAGGTCCACACACATCTTATAGTGAAATACATTGTAGATGATTGCTAGGGGTCACACCGCTATTGCCCTTTGTTCTGCAGGTCTATAACAAACAAGATTGCTTCCCTTTTTTTTCCATTTCTGCCTATCTGTTCCAAAAGTCTTATATACTGAGCCCCGTTTGCCCGGCTCATCGTTGCAGTGAGTCTCTAGTCACTGGGACCTCCAAGGAAGGTTGGCTGTGAATCGCAGCCTGTTTTTCCCTCTAGAGCCCATTCTCACTTCTCTTCTCCTGTGATTATGACTAAGCATCTTCCTTAATAATGAGCTCATCTGACTTATGCAAGGTGTTCCGGAGTGCTGACTGAGCACAACCCTCACTGCGTTCCATCAGATGCAAGAGCGACTCCCGCTGGTCCTTTGCTTCGTCTCCTGCTTCAACCGTGTCAATTTACAGCAGAGTGTTCAGTCTGGGATAAAGAGAAACTCTTACCTTCTGTAGAGCAAGCAAGTTACGACGCTGATCGTATGAGGAACGTAATTGGCTGGAATTTGTTGAAAGTGTCCTGGCTGTTTCTATCTCCATTACTTTGGGGGCCTAAACTTGTTCTGGACAAAATACTGCTTGTATTTATTTTTATACTGTTCATTGCAGGGGGGCAGCAAAGTCCACCTAGCAAAGTTCCCTCGTCCCAGTTTTTAGGGACAAGAACCTTTTCCCACCTGTGTGTGCTCCAAAAAGTAAATAGGGTCATAGAAAAATTTGTGTGCAGGCCGAGGGGGCATATTGTGGAATCTAGAAGACCCCTAAGGGGGTGACCAGATAACCTTCCCCTCCCATAACTTAGTATCCCTCACCCATTTCCACAAAGAGTTAAAAGGAAAGAAAATACACATAAATACTTTAATAAAATAAAACACAAATACACACTTAAAATTTTTTAAAAAGTAAAATGTATTAAGGCCCCACCCAAAGTAAGTCCAACGTTCTTTAAATCGCCCAGCGAGGTATAAGGGGGTGACCAGATATCCTTCCCCTCCCCTAAATTAGTATCCCTTTCCCATTTCCACAAAGAGTTAAAAGGAAAGAAAACACACAGAAATCCTTTAATAAAATAAAACACAAATACACACTTAAAATTTTTTACAAGTAAAATGTATTAAGGCCCCACCCAAAGTAAGTCCAACGTTCTTTAAATTGTCCAGCGAGGTAATCCACGTCAACCATGACATCCAGCAGTGTAATCCATGTCCATTCCGAGTTACCAAGCAATCATTACACTCACACCTCTAAATGACAGATTCCAGGCTGCGGAGGTTCACATTTACTGCCAGGAATGCTGGGTGCTGTCATTGGCCCCCAAAATAAATCAAATGTTAATCATGGGTCCAGTGAGGTAATCCATTTCAATCTCGGCATCCAGCGGTGTAATCTATCTCAATTTCCGATGGTACATTACCCACTAATCTGCACACGGAGCATTCATGCCTCTAAATCAGTGGTCATCATCCCTGTCCTCCTGGCCCCTTAACAGGCCAGGTTTTAAGTATTACCTTGGGGAGACGCAGACTAGAATACTGCAATCACTGAGCAGCAAATTATATCACTTGTGATGTATTTCAGTTATCTTGCAAACCTGGCCTGTTAGTGGGCCCTGAGGACAGGGTTGATGACCACTGCTCTAAATAACAGATTCCAGGCTGCTATGGTTTACATTTACTGCCGGGAATGCTGGGTGCTGTCATTGACCCACAAGGCGAATCTAGCGTTACTCACAGGTCCAACGAGGTAATGCACGTCAAAGCATCCAGCAGTGTAATCGACATCAATTCCAATGGCAGTTTACCCACCAATCTGCACACCCCGCACTCACACCTCTAAATTACAGATTCCAGGCTGCAAAGGTTTACATTTACTGCCAGGAATCCTGGGTGCTGTCATTGCCTATGTTTGGCCAATGATGTCACCTGGGATTTCTATGTACTGCCCACTTGGATTCTGTTAACATTACATCAGTGGCGTTTAAATTCTTGTTTTGAGCTTATGTCGATGTTAGAACATGGACGTCTTCGAGCAACACTCACATCTCTTTCCAGATCTCATGGATCTGATACAACAATTGGTGTGCGCAGCCAATTGCATTAGGGTGTGCCCCCCAGAGCACAAACACACATGCGTGTATATCGGCAGAGCAGTGGACGGTGTCAGTAGAGCAAAGATTGGTGTCAGTAGGGCAGTGGACGGTGACGGTGTAAATAAACTTAAATGGTTTTAGCAAATGGCTGCAATATAATAAAGAGTGAAAAATTTAAGGGGGTCCGAAAACTTTCCGTCCCCACTGTATATATACATATATTGTCCATATGCCTGCCTAAAAATTTAATCCTTAAAGGTCCTTAAATACATAGAAAATATTTAGATGGATAGCTTAGATGGAGCTTTTGTCGAGTAGGCAGTATTGAAACTATGACCCTATGTTACTTTCTTAGAGCGCGGCTCCCATCGCCCATCCAATCCACTCCGGTGACCCCCCAATACTCTCAGGTGCCAGGTTATGAAGTGCCTATCATAGCCTGCTGTACAAAGTGCGACTCAAAGATGCCACACTCCCAAGCAGCCTATGTACTGGATCAATGGATGGAAAGCGGCCTCAGCCTAGGCTACTCCTAGGTGATGCCCACTGACGCATTTAGCCACCTGTATCGGAGGGCTTGGCCTGGGAGGAGCTTAGACAGAGGCCGCTTTCCATCCATTGATCCAGTACAGGCTGCTTAGGAGTGTGGTGTCTCTGAGTCACACTTTAGGCAATATTGAAAACGAAATAAATCATAAAAGTAAAAAATATATATATCTATATATATCGATATATATATCGATATATATCGATATATATATCGATATATATATCGATATATATAGATATATATATCGATATATATATCTATATATATCGACTCCTAGATTGTAAGCTCTAACGAGCAGGGCGCTCTGATCCCTCCTGTATTGAATTGTATTGTACTTGTATTGTCTGCCCTAATGTTGTAAAGCGCTGCGTAAACTGTCGGCGCTATATAAATCCTGTATAATAATAATAATATATATATCGATATATATAGATATAAATATATCTATATATATATCTATATACCTATATATATATAGATATATATATATATCTATATATATAGATATATATATATAGATATATATATCTATATATATATATCTATATATATATAGATATATATATATAGATATATATATCTATATATATAGATAGATCTATATATATAGATATATATATTTTTTTTTTTGTTAATTTAAATGATGCATGTTGTCACTGGGGGATCTGGTCTGGTCTGGGCTCCAATGGCCTCTGGCCAAGAAAGGGTTAAGCCATTTTTAATAAGGAACAGTAGCGAAGACTGAAATCTTCACTAGTGTATCGAAAATAATTTTTTTATCAACCTAGCTACTGCAAACCTTAAAAAAAAAACAAAAAAAAAACCCTGAAGCCAGGTCTATTGCATTGGTTAAATGCCTAATATTGCCCTTTGTGCAGAGTTATTACAAAGGCCATTTTTATGTTCCATTTACCAGCGCAGGGTTTAATTGTGTCTCAGTGGAATATATTTAGCGCACTGGTCAAGGCACATTTTTAAACAGTAAAGTCGAAGCTGAGCTCACAATAGACCCGGCTAAGGTCAGGCAGAGGTAGTTGAATATTTGTATTGATCTCGATCAGCTTTCCAGCGCTGTACGTGAAAGACTAGAATTAATCCATTACATTTCCCTGGGCTTGTTTTCAGAAACTCGTGCCAGCTTTCAGAATTCTAAGAAAAACTTTTGCCCATCGACCTGACCATCAAACCAAAGGACAGATAGTTTCTTTTTTTTTTCCCTCATTTTATCTGGCAGCCTTCCCTGTGTTTAATCTTTGTACATTAAAGACCCTCAATGCCTTGATGACCATTAAGGATGATCAGTAATGACGGGTTTTTAAGGCTGGGGAAATAAAAAAACATGTTATCTGCCAGACTATTTGGACCCTTTATTGCCTGGATGGCATTGTAAGACACATGCTAGGACCATTTCCTTGGTCAAAGGATGCCAATACAAAAAAAAAAAAAGCCACTAGACATGGGTTCTTGCCAATCATTCATCTTTCCTGTGGACAACCGGCCTAAAAAGAGCAGAAGGGCCCCAGGAGGTGAAACGTAGCCACCACCATTAATACCTAAGACAATGGGTTCAGCTTTATACTTTTCAAAAAATAAAACAAAAACACAGGGAACCCCTATAAGCTGTTCACGATCATATAAGAAAATAACTACAATTGGTCCAATAGTAGATCGGGTTCATTTACTTTATATGTATGGTGACCTTCAGCCAGAACACTACCCCAAGCCCATGAGAGCATTACAACCCACAGACCCAGTTCAGCTTAAGGGGTAAGTTCCACAAAAATGATCAACTAGAATAACATAGTAGAATTTATTAGAAGTCTTTCCTCTAGTACCTTGTGATACATTAACATCCTTCTGTCCAGTGGCTATTTCACGCTTTAATAAATGAACTCCAACTCCAGCCATTATAAATGAATAAAAATTCTGTCTATCTGCTTTGCCAGCAGGAATAATGCAAGTTGAGTCTGAGCAGTCAAAAGAAATAGATAGACAGATAGATAGATAGATAGATAGATAGATAGATAGATAGATAGATAGATAGATAGATAGATAGATAGATAGATGGGTGGAGGAATGGATGGTTGATTGGATGAATGGATGGGTTAATGGATGGATGGTTGGATGGATCTTTATAGAAACATTATCTGATTGTTTCCCCGCTGATGACCATGTTGTCAATGGGACAGGAACTGAAGGTTAATTTCCTCCACGAAGGCCTTATAGGGCGTACACACGGGCGGACTTTTCGACCGGACTAGTCCGACAGACTTTCCGATGGGCTTTCAACTGACTTTTGACGGACTTCCGACGGAAATTTTAACGAACGGACTTGCCTACACACGATCACACCAAAGTCCGACGGATTCGTACGTAATGACGTACGACCGAACTAAAATAAGGACGTTGATAGCCAGTAGCCAATAGATGCCCTAGCGTCAGTTTTTGTCCGTCGGGCTAGCATACAGACGAGCGGATTTCTGGGTCCGGCAGAGTTACGACGTAAAGATTTGAAGCAAGTTCCAAATCTAAAGTCCGTCAGCTTTTTGACTGGAAAAGTCCGCTGAAGGTCCGATGAAGCCCACACACGATCGGATTGTCCACCGGACTGGGTCCGTCAGACCAGTCCGGGCGTAAAGTGCGACCGTGTGTACGCTGCTTTAGACAGCAATAATTTTATTTTTGTTTTGCGATTTCTTTTTGCGATTTTTACATTTTTTTTGTTTGTTTTGTGAATTATTGAAGGCGACTAACTAGTTTAGGTTAAAATTATGATTTTACTAGATTAAGGATGAATTTCAGTAAAAATACGTCAAATGTTAATGTTCTCAAATCATGTTTTCTGTTAATGATAATAATGAGAATTTGACCTTTATATATATATATATATATATATATATATATATATATATATATACATACATATAATTTTAATATATCACATTTTATATTTTAAATAGTATAGGTAAACACTATTTCTATTTTTAATTAAACATAAGTAAGTAAAAGTAAGCATAAGTAAACACAATTAATGCATATACACCTGTTCAAAACTTTTCTTAGGTCGTTGTTGCTAAATATCAGGCCCTCCCCTCGTTGAATGTGTTTCCTGTTGTGAACTCCGTGCTCCTGGTCTGTTGAACGGTATTGGCTGTCCCGGGGGAGGGGCTGGGGGATTCATATAAAGACAGGCTAGAGGTGGTAAGGGCGTGACCTGAAGAAGGAGGCCACGCATCCGAAACATGTAGTCTTGGCAACCTTTTTTGTTAGCTAAAGAGGAGACATCTCACTCACCTTGTCCTTCCTCTCCGGCCGCGAGTGACGTCACGCGGCGCCGGCTGGACCGTGCGCGTGCCCTACTTCTCATGCCATCACCACTCGTTCTTGGGAGCCAACCCAGTTATACAGGCCAGGAAGGGAGACCTACATCCTGCTGTACATGTGATCTAAGTCCCATGTTTGTGAGTGCAATCCTCTATTGTTTGATTTTGTATTTGTATCATTAAAATGGAATTACACTAGGGCAGCCGTGAGCTCTCTTTTCCTTGTATATTTTAGATTAAGTCCGCCACCCAGTGGATCTTTGAGAGAGCTGCAGCACCTAGAGCAAGAGAACATTTTCTATATAGACTGTGAACATTTGAGAGTTGGTTGTGGGGTCAGCGCTGACTTTGTTTTTTTTTTTGTGTCTGGACTTAGACAGCAATAAAAATCCTGATGGATGTTCCAACTCTTTTCCATTATCCAAAAACAGTTTTGACTGGACAATTTATTTCCTCCATTTGAATATAAAAAAAAAGGTTATTAATAGGCAAAATCTATTCAGAATTTAGATTTTTCTAAGAAAATTACACACATGCTAAAAATTGACAAAATCAAGCTTCCAAGTATCCCAGGTCCTTTTTGGAAATTGTTGAAAGGCAAAATTACGCACTTGCGAAAAGTGACGAAATCAAGCTTACAAATATTCCAGGTCCTTTTTGGAAATTGTTGAAAGGCAAAAAAAACCCCAAAAAAACAAAACAAAATGGATAGATCTTTAAAGAAACATCATTTGATTGTTTCCCTGCTGATGACCATGTTGTCAATGGAACAGGAACTGAATGTAAATTTCCTCAACGAAGGCCTTAGACAGCAATAAAACTCCTGATGGATGTTTCAACTCTTTTCCACTAGCCAAAAAAAGTTTTGACTGGACACTTTAATTTCCTCCATTTAAATAAAATAAAGGTTATTAATAGGCAAAATCCATTCAGAATTTAGATTTTTCTAAGAAAATTACAC
Organism: Aquarana catesbeiana; assembly: GCF_042186555.1. Classification (NCBI taxonomy): domain Eukaryota; kingdom Metazoa; phylum Chordata; class Amphibia; order Anura; family Ranidae; genus Aquarana; species Aquarana catesbeiana. The sequence continues at coordinate 50,053,770 of NC_133324.1, read as the reverse complement.
ACATGCGAAAAGTTACAAAATCAAGCTTCCAAATATCCCAGGTCCTTTTTGGAAATTGTTGAAAGGCAAAAAAAAAAGAGAAAAACACAAAAACAAAAATGGATGTCTGGATGGATTAATGGATAGATGGATGGATAAAAAAATGTTATCTGTCTGTTTTCCCGCTAATGATCATGTTGTCACTGGGATAGGAACTGAGGGTTCATTTCTTCCACTGCTGTACAAACCCGATGGAGTCGATTTTATTTTTTTATTACAAACTTTTTATTGAAAAACCTGATGGAGTTTAAAACTCGTTTCTACTATCCAAGAAATAAAAAAATAAAAAAAGGTTATTAATAGGCAAAATCTATTCAGAATTTAGTTTTTTCTAAAACAAATTACGCACTTGCGAAAAGTGACGAAATCAAGCTTCCAAATATCCCAGGTCCTTTTTGGAAATTGTTGAAAGGCACAAAAAAAAAAATGGATGGATGGAATAATAGCTGGAAGGATGGCTAAATGAATGGATGGATGAATGGATAAAGAAACACTATCTGTCTGTGTCCCTACTGATGACCATGTTGTCAATGGGATCAGACAATTTCTCAACGAGGCCTCAGATTAAAATAAAAAAAAAACCTTATAGAGGTTCTAACTCTTTTACACTATCGAAAAACAATTGAGTACTGTCTATGATACTTTTGTTATTTGTACTAACATCTAAATTTTCAGGACAACCACTATCCAAAAAAAAGCTTTGACTGGACACTTAAATTTCCTCCATTTGAATATAAAAAAAGGTTTTTAATAGGCAAAATCAATTCAGAATTTAGATTTTTCTAAGAAAATTACACACATGCGAAAAGTGACAAAAATCAAGCTTCCAAATATCCCAAGTCCTTTTTGTAAATTGTTGAAAGGCAAAAAAAAAAAGAGGAAAAAAAAAAATAAAAAAATGGATGTTTGATTGGATAGATGGATGGATAAAAAAAATTATCTGCCTGTTTTCCCGCTAATGATCATGTTGTCACTGGGATAGGAACTGAGGGTACATTTCTTCCACTGCTGTACAAACCTGATGGAGGTTATTTTATTTTTTTACTGTAAACTTTTTTACTGAAAAAACCTGATAGAGTTTAAAACTTGTTTCCGCTATCCAATAAATTAAAAAAAAAATAAAAAAGGTTATTAATAGGCAAAATCCATTCAGAATTTAGATTTTTCTAAGAAAATTACGCACTTGCGAAAAGTAACGGAATCAAGCTTACAAATATTCCAGGTCCTTTTCAGAAATCGTTGAAAGGCACAAAAAAAAATAAAAATGGATGGATGGAATAATAGCTGGAAAGATGGGTAAATGAATGGAATGGATGAATGAATAAAGAAACACTATTTGTCTGTGTCCCTACTGATGACCATGTTGTCAAGGGGACCAGAAATGTTCTCAACGAGGCCTCAGATTAAAATAAAAAAACCTTATAGCGGTTCTAACTCTTTTCCACTATCCAAAAACAATTGGGTGCTGTCCATGATACTTTCGTTATTTGCACTAACATTCATATTTTCAGGACAACCACCATTCAAAAAAAAAAGCTTTGGCTGGACACTTTAATTTCCTCCACTTGAATTAAAAAAAAAAAAAATATTAAAAGGGATGGATGGAATAATGGCTGGAAGGATGGTTAAATGAGTCAAGGAAAAAAGAATCCAGGTGTATGCAAAGACCCAATTGGAGCCAAGTAGGAGTGCGAGCCCCGGCCCGCCTCCATGGAATACTTGGAAAAAAAAAGAAATGGCTGCACATCCAAAGGTTCCAAAATAGCGTGCCTTTTATTGAAAATCACCAGGATACTTCAAGGACACCAGATACTTAGTCACGTAGACGCGTTTCACACATACAACCTGTGCTTAATCATTACCTATTGAGTCAAATGAGTCAAGGAAAAAAGAATCTCCCGCTCCAGGTGTATGCAATGACCCAATTGGAGCCAAGTAGGAATGCGAGCCTCGGCTCGCCTCCATGGAATACTTGGAAAAAAAAAAGAAATGGCTGCACATCCAAAGGTTCCAAAATAGCGTGCCTTTTATTGAAAATCACCAGGATACACCAAGGACACCAGATATTTAGTCAGGTAGACGCGTTTCACACATCCAACCTGTGCTTAATCATTACCTCATCATTAAGCACAGGTTGGATGTGTGAAACGCATCTACGTGACTAAATATCTGGTGTCCTTGGTGTATCCTGGTGATTTTCAATAAAGGCACGCTATTTTGGAACCTTTGGCTGTGCCGCCATTTTTTTTTTTTCAAGGATGGTTAAATGGATGGATGGATGGATGAATGGATAGATGGATGGATAATGAAACACTGTCTGTGTCTCCGCTGATGACCATGTTGTCAATGGGACCAGAAATGTTCTCAACGAGACCTCCAATTAAAATAAGAACCTTGTTGTGTACTGTCCATGATACTTTATTTTATTGGCACTAACATCCAAATTTTCAGGACAACCACTATCCAAAAAAATCTTTGGCTGGACACTTTAATTTCCTCCACTTGAATTTAAAAAAAAAAAAATAATAACAGTTTAAAGGCAAAATCCATTTAGAATTTAGATTTTTGTAAGAAAATGATGCACATGCAAAAAGCGACTAAATCAAGCTCACATGTATCCTGGATCCTTTTCAGAAATTGTGGAAAATCACAACAACAAAATTTTTTGTTAGATTGAACCCATTTATAAACAGACCCCATTGAGCAGATTTCCCCTTTAGGTTTCTAATTAAGAAGTATCGATGCAGCATCCAGAGGATGTCACTAATGGCTTTTCATTCGGCTTTGTCGATGCAGCCAAAGTCGAGGCCTGGGACATCCATCACGTTGGAGCAAAAAAGGCAGCGATAGAGAGGCAGCCAGCTCGGTCAGCCTGTGTAATGGATGGCTCCGTAGCCTCGTCTCTCTGCGCTCGGTAGCAGCACAATATATGCACTGCCTCTGGGTAACGGGGAGGCAAACTGTGTGCTGGAGGTTAAAGCACCAACGAGGCTTAGCAGTATATCTCTGCTCCGCAGCCAAGCAGAGGCTCTTAGTCATGTAACGGTGCCCGACAGCCTCTCCTTAGCGGTTTCATTACTCAGTTTGGGGCTCGTCCGCGCGCTCCATGCCATAATGTCAGACATTAAACGTCATGCTCTTTTTAGAGTCATTGGACAATGGCGCACTGGTGTCCTGCAACACTGCAACTGGGTCTTCATAGCTGCAGCTTGTGTGTTCAGCGGGTACTAAAAGCACTTTGGAAAGTTTCAACTTTAATTTAACACTGGTAGAAGAATGGCCGGCGTGAGCCAATATAAAAAAAAATTGGCCACCTAAAGCGACTCTGGCCCAAAAAAAAAAAATAAATATAACAACACCTCGTATGCAGTCCCACTGCAGATGACTCTGGTCTTCACTCTCCTGCAGAGCTTCAGTATCCTACACTTCTGGATAGGTTGAATATCTCCATTTTCTGTTTGCTCACTGTGGTTTTTACCCATTGCCTGCTAAATCACTACTGCTGTGCAGGGACCCAATGGGGACATAGCGGCCACCCATCCCTCCAGTCTTCACTCCTTTGAAAAGCTTAATTTACTGAAAAATCCTCACTAACCAACACTTCTGGGTGTGCCAAATTCATGCACCCTGTGCTTTGTGCTGCAGTTTCACCCATTGCCCGCTACATCATTACTGCCCTGCAGAGTCCCAATGGGGAAAAAGCGGGCTACCCAAGCTTCCAATATTGACTCCCTTGAAGAGCTTCCCCTGTTGAAAACTCTTTGACACTTCTGGTTGCGTCAAATGTCTTCACTCCCTGTTGCTCAATGTGGTCTCACTCATTGCCTGCTACATCACCACCCAATGGGAACGTACCTGCCACCCGTGCCACCAATCATCACTCTCCCTATTGCCCCGTACACACGGTCGGACATTGATCCGACATTCCGACAACAAAATCCTAGGATTTTTTCAGACGGATGTTGGCTCAAACTTGTCTTGCATACACACGGTCACACAAAAGTTGTCGGAAAATCCGATCATTCTGAACGCGGTGACATAAAACGCGTACGTCGGGCTTATAAACGGGGCAGTAGCCAATAGCTTTCATCTCTTTATTTATTCTGAGCATGCGTGGCACTTTGTGCGTCGGATTTGTGTACACACGATCGGAATTTCCGACAACGGATTTTGTTGTCGGAAAATTTTATAGCCTGCTCTCAAACTTTGTGTGTCGGAAAATCCGATGGAAAATGTGTGATGGAGCCCACACACGGTCGGAATTTCCGACAACAAGGTCCTATCACACATTTTCCGTTGGAAAATCCGACCGTGTGTACGGGGCATAAGAACTTTGCCAAAGAATCCTCACCATCCGACACTTCCGGGTGTGTTGGAAATATCTTCAGCTGTGTACTGTGCTTTCACCAATTGCCCTCTAGATAATAACTGGTCTTCAAGGTTCCAATAGGGACCTGTGCCTCCAGGCCTTGCTTACTAAAAGAGTTTCACCTGCCAAAGAATCTAACACTTCCACCATTCAACACTTCTGGATGTGTCAAATGTCTGTGCTCCTCATTGCTCTGGTTTCACCCATTGCCTGCTACATCTATACCCAGATAGGACATAGCAGCCTACCATGCCTCCAGTCTTCACAGTATCCTCTCTATCCACACTTCCAGGTGTGTTATGTGCACACATCCCTTGCTGTGTGCTGTGGTGTATGATGTAGGGTTGTTTTTTAGGGGTTAGGCTTGGCCCCTTAGTTCTAGAAGAGGCATCAGCATACCAAGACGTTTTGGACAATTTCATGCTACCAATTTTGTGAGAACAGTTTGGGGACGGCCCCTTCCTGTTCCAACATGACTGCACACCAGTGCACAAAGCAGGGTCCATAAAGACCTGGATAAGCATGTTTGGGGTGGAGGAACTTGACTGGCCTGCACAGAGTCCTGACCCCAACCCGATAGAACACCTTTGGGATAAATTAGAGCGGAGACTGGGAGCCAGGCCTTCTCGTCCAACATTAGTGCCTGACCTCACAACTACGCTTCTGGAAGAATGGTCAAACATTCCCATAGACACACTCCTAAACCTTGTGGACAGCCTTCCCAGAAGAGTTGAAGCTGTTATAGCTGCAAAGGGTGGGTCAACGCAATATTGAAAACTACGGACTAAGACTGGGATGGCATTAACCTTCGTGTGTGTGTAAAGGCAGGTGTCCCTATACTTTTGGTAACATAGTGTGTATATATATCTATATATATATATATATATATAGATATATATACACTCTGGGGATTCATGGAAGAACCATAACAGGTCCACTTTAATTCCTTTGCCATGAAAAGACAAGAGGTTGATTGGCACATTCATTATTTTGCAGTTTAAGAAAAGATTCTGGAATACTCTTAAGATTTCATGGAAACCATTGAAAAGCCTGTATACAATAGAGCACATGACAAGGGTTTGATGCAAGTTGAATCTGAACATCCTAATAATGATACAACACTGTTTTTTGTGTTTTTTTTTTTTTAATCATTGTGGCTGTGTTTTCGCTTAGCACCCAAACCCCCGCCTGCCCTCCCTTTGCGGTAAATAATGCGTGTTTGTTGGCGTCGGCATGTGAAGTGCTGATGTAAGGATTAGAGGCCGTGTCATTTATCTCCCACTACTTTGTAAATATTGTGTCATTTAAAGCTGCATTGTTTGCCAAATCCCAGCAAAGCTCCGTATTGGAAAACCATTAGTGGGGAAACTTGACACTAATGTGTATATGGGGGCTGCACGTCTCCACTACGAGGATGAAGTGATGTACTGCCGCCTGAAACCCACCCTACTGAACCCAACTCTATGCTTTCTGAGAATTAAAAAAAGAAACAGTGAAAAAATGTGACCTTCTATTTCCCTCATGGGGAACACGGAAAGATAAACCCTAAAGAGTTCATAAAGCCCGGCTGGACGTTTAGTTTAAATCAGGTAAATACATTCCAGGTGCATCAAAATAAAAGGTGTGCAAAGCCTAATGCCGCGTACACACGAGCGGACATTACGGCGGACTTTGCCCGGCGGACTTTTCGATGTACTTTCCGACGGACTTTCTGAATGAACGGACTTGCCTACACACAATCCACCAAAGTCCGTCGAATTCGTACGTGATGACGTACGACCGGACTAAAACAAGGAAGTTCATAGCCAGTAGCCAATAGCTGCCCTAGCATGGCTTTTTGTCCGTCGAACTAGCATACAGACGGCGGACTTTTCGACCGGACTCGATTTCAACGGATAAATTTTAAACAAGTTTCAAATCTAAGTCCGTCCAACTTTTGAGAAAACAAAGTCCGCTGGAGCCCACACACATCGAATTGTCCGACGAAATCCAGTCCGCCGGGCAAAGTCCGCCGTAATGTCCGCTCGTGTGTACGCGGCATTACAGTTACTTTTCTTAAGAAAGCAACCACAGCTTGAGTAGAAAAGCCTGCCCCCTGCCTTGCTCTCTGTATGGGAGCAGTGGTCTTTCTGCAGATGTATGACAAGAGCATTAGCTTTACTGATTACAAAGCCATAGGTCTGTGTTTACTATGCTTCAGTTTGTGAATGAACAGGAAGCCTCCTAGCACATAGACTTCCTGTTCATTCACTGTCCCGTGCAGCTGAGGCTGCAGAGAAAGGGATGTGTGTTTGAGTTTTGGGGTGCACACCCTAATGCAATAGGCTGGACATGCCTATGCATACAGTATATATGCGGACAGCCGGCATCCCTTGCTCGTGCTGTGAGCATGCTGACTGAGTGCCCCCAGCATTGTGACCTCCCAGTCACTGCCATTGTGACCTCCCAGTCACTGTTTAGTGGGGCAGGGTGGGGTCATTGTGATCATTGTGATCACAGTGAGAGCCATCACAGTGATCATATTGACCATATGGCCAGGAAACCCATGTAGCACCTCCAGTGCTACTGGAGGCGCTGCATGGGGTAATTAGTAGTTAGTAACCCTTTCCCTCTTGTTGAAAAGAGTTACTAACTACAGAACTGCCCTCATTTTTCATCTATCTGGATTTAAGTGTTTTAGATACAGCCAGCCAGGTCTATACTGCATCGGTCATTTTTTTCACGAATCGCGGGCCTTTCACCTTATCTCATTGCTGATCGGTTACAGGTTCCTCAGGTTTCAGGTTCCTAGGTTCTCAAACATCCGACTTCCTACACTCTATCTGGCCCTCTGGAGATCCTCCCTTATTGACAGCTTATGAACAATGGTGCACTAAAGACCAGGGTACTAGGGGTGGTATTTCTATGGTGCACGATTCGCTGCTCACCCCGGTTCAGAAACAGCCATACATGCTGGCTTGGGAGAGGGACCTTAATTCTCAGGTAGATTTGGACTCCTGGTCATCTAGACTCCTCTAGATCTCCTATAAGTGTATTCTGAATGTTTAATTGATAGAAGCTAGCCTTAAAGTCCTGACCAGATGGTACTTGGTCCCTACTCACCTAGCTAGGATTATGATTCATGAAAAGGTTGCTAGTATTTTCAGTGAACGTCAGACTCTCTTTGAATGTACCTGGAAACCTTGGGCACATAACATATGTCCATGTATTCTGAATGTTTCATTGATAGAAGCTAGCCTTAAAGCCCTGACCAAATGGTACTTGGTCCCTACTCGCCTAGCCAGGATGTATACTATGGCTCCCATGGACTGTTTCCGAAATTGCAAACTGGGAGGCTCTATGCTGCATATATGGTGGGAATGCCCCCAACTTAGGGATTTCTGGAACAGGGTGTTTTCGGTGCTCCAGAACCTGACTGGGTTGTCCATTGAATAACAGGTCAGTCTAGCGTTGCTTAATGACCTACTGCCCAGGTGGCCTCGTCCACTGAAACGTCTGGTTTACTTTGTTCTACTATTGCCTAAGATCACTAGAGCAGGAGCATAGAAGACACCCTTGGTGTCCTTCAGACGGTTGACACATAAAATTTTGCGGATTATGATTCATGAAAAGGTTGCTAGTACTTTCAATGAACGTCAGACTCTCTTTGAACGTACCTGGAAACCTTGGGCAACATATCTCCACATTCCTATTTCTCTAACTGCCGACACGGTAAGGTCTCTTGGCTCCTCCTCCCCTGCTTTGCCCCCCTCCCCCTTTAACCTAGATTTTCCTTCTTTTTCGGGATGCTTCCTTTCCCTCTGACTCCATTTGGGGGGGGGGGGTTTTAACCACCCACCGACGCCTGCCACCTCGTCCGGTCAGTAGGTACTATCCAGGCCACGGGCAGTGCTTCCACATCGTCGGCTTCACCCTATGTCTTCTCCTCCTCGGCATCACGGGGGGCTTCCTCTGCATCTTCTCCTCTTCCTCCTCAGCGGTCAAAATGATCACTTCTCCTCTCGGCCAATCAGGTCTCAGGCCGGGAGGAGAATCAGGAATGCAATAGCGAATATTAATTCGCTATTGTAACACAACTGGGTGGGCTCAGGACGCAGTGCTCTGCATCCCCGAGCCCACCCTTTTCTGAAGCCAATTAGAGCCTCTGGCTCTAATCACGTGCTTCTAACAAAAAAAAAAACCCATTGGAATCCATGTCTCCGGCACCCTACATGTAGATTAGGGGCCGGGCGCATGGATTAGGGGGGATTTTTTCCTGTGATTTTGGTTCGCAAGTTTTTGTAATTTTACTCCGGTGAAACTTTGGTGCCCATTGAGTTCCCCTACATGTAATGATATTCACAAGATGATACCTTCTCTGATATGTATTTCTCGCTACTACAAGCTATGGCACTGTTGTGTTATATGTTACCATGTCATATTTTAGTAGTAAGTTTCCCATATTAAGATTATTAGGTTACTACTAAGAACTGTAATGTTCATTCTTTTGCGCTGCACTATTGTACTTTTGTATTATCCTGGATGCCACTTGCTGTTGTTTATACTTTGCTTTAACCTAAATAAAAACCTTTGAAAGTAAGATACAGCCTGCCAGTAGAGGGAGCCAATACATGGATCAGCAAAAATGTGATGTCAAAAATAACGTTCGGTCGGTAATGACTAAACCCTGATTCATTCGGAGTATCTTCTTAACAATTAGGCCGTATCACTCTGCCCCTGTACTCCTTTATTTCTCTCATTTTAGCAGATCTGCTCTTTTTTTTTTTTTTTCCTCTCGGCGTCTGGTACAGTTCAGTCCGTGCCTTTTCTGCAGTGCTCTGTCAGTTCATTCTCTAATGCCAAAAATTGTAATCCTACTGGGTATTTGCTCACACTGGAAGTACAAAGGAGGGGGGAAAAAAAAAAGCCCTTTCATATGTCTCTTATCAAGCGTGGCAGTCCTGTGCCGTGCATTTAAATGTGCCGTTTCCCCCGGCGGAAATCAAATTGTCCTATATTTTAACATTAAAGAAAATAGTTTCTCCTAATGATCCTTCCTGCATACATTCGTCGCCTGCGACGGCGTCCCCGAAAACAGCCAGAGGCTACTGGTTAGACTCCTTGGGGGTCCCAGATGTGCCCTCCTCCCCCCACCTCCCCAATTCTTTGTAAGGGCCACACATCGTTTCTGCTTTTCGATTCTCAATAAAGGAAATTAAAGCTTGTCAATGTATTTGCAAGTATTAATGAGAAGATGGAACGGTCTGAAGCAAGATTCAGGTTGGAAGGAGCTGAAACAATTGGGGTTCAATGAGGTCAGTACAGTGCTACCTTATTAGAGTGATAGCATCACTTGGGGAGGTTTATTGCTGCCCCAAAGGGGGTTTATTGCTGCCCCATAGAGCATAACTCCCTCAACCAATCAATAAAAGCAGGAACCCATCTGGGAGTCACCCAGTGAACTAGTATTGGACCATGGGCCCCTTTACTAATTCACCACATATTGGGTGGATTATAATTACCATGAATATTCATTCAACTGAATCGCCATTCGCTCAAATTTGCTCATCAATCATTTTTAATTAAAGCCAAACACCAATAAGTGTTTAGCTCAGTGGCGACCGGTGCTCCATATTTTTTTTGGGGGGGGGTGGATGGGGCAGCAAACAAACCACCCGGCTATCCACCCCCCATAATGGGTAGATTATAGTTACCATGAATATCTGCTCAACTGAATCGCCATTTGCTCATATTTGCTCATCAATCATTTTTAATTAAAGCCAAACACCAATAAGTGTTTAGCTCAGTGGTGACCGGTGCTCCATATTTTTTTTTTTGGGGGGGGGGTTGGTGGTGGCAAACAAACCATCCGGCTATCCACCCCCCATATTGGGTGGATTATAATTACCATGGATACCCACTCAACTGAATCACCATTCGCTCAGATTTGCTCATCAATCATTTTTAATTAAAGCCAAACACCAATAAGTGTTTAGCTCAGTGGCGAGCGGTGCTCCATATTTTTTTGGGGGGCAAACAAACCACCCGGCTATCCACCCACCCCCCCCCCAAAATATGGAGCACCGGTCGCAACTGAGCTAAACACTTATTGGTGTTTGGCTTTAATTAAAAATGATTGATGAGCAAATCTGTGCGAATGGCAATTCAGTTGAGCGGATATTCATGGTCATTTATAATCCACCCAATATGTAGTGAATTAGTAAAGGGGCCCATGGTCCAATATTAGTTCACTGGTGATACCCAGATGGGTTCCTGCTTTTATTGATTGGTTGAGGGATTTATGCTATATAACCCCTTGGTTGGACGGTCGGACCCCCCCCCCCACCCCCACTTCCCCATCGCTGGATCGCAGGTTCAACCCCCCCCCCCCACTCGCCCGTCTGTCCGTCCACAAGCCCTGCACTTACCCCATCCAGGTCCCAGGCAGCTTCGGCGGATCCCCCTGCGTCTATTCCTCTTCTTCCCTGCTTCTGCTCCAGCCAATCCAGTCGCTTCTCCTCTCGGCCAATCTGGTCTCAGAACCCAATTCGTGATTGGCCGGGAGGAGAAGCAGGAAGGCCGGGAGGAACAAGCAGGAAGTCACACATCTGGGTGGGCTTGGGGCACAGTGATCTGCACCCCGAGCCCACCCTTTTTGGAAGCCAATTAGAGCCTCAGGCTCTAATCACATGCTTAAAAAAAAAAACAAACCCATAGAAATCTGGTGCCCTGCATGTAGATTAGGGGGCCTGGGCGCATGGATTAGCTCTATATACCACTGGTTTAGCTCTATATACTCTGCTCTCTCCTCCTTCTGTCAGCATGCTCCCTGCCAGCACATGTGCATGCTGCTGTGCCACGAGCTGCAGGTCCCACCCACAGCCCCCCATACAAGTGAATGGTTGTACACATTGGTACTCCTGAGGTGGGCATAGCGTACTGTGTAATATTGTAATATTGTAGTGTAATATTTTCCAGCAATAGCGGCTGAAAATAAGCACAGTGTAAAATCCCAGATATTTTCAAGCAATAGTTAAGATGCTGAAAATAAGCACACAGTGTAAAATTCCAGGTATTTTCCAGCAATAGTGAGAGACTGAAAATAAGCACAGTGTAAAATCCCAAATATTTTCAAGCAATAGTTAGAGGCTGAAAATAAATAAATAAATAAATAAATAAAATTCCGGGTATTTTCCAGCAATAGTTAGAGGCTGAAAATAAGCACAGTGTAAAATTCCAGATATTTTCAAGCAATAATTAGAGGCTGAAAATAAGCGCAGTGTAATATTCCAGGTATTTTCCAGCAATAGTGAGAGACTGAAAATAAGCACACAGTGTAAAAATTCCAGGTATTTTCCAGCAATAGTTAGAGGCTGAAAATAAGCGCAGTGTAAAATTCCAAGTATTTTCCAACAATAGTGAGAGGCTGAAAATAAGCGCAGTGTAAAATTCTAGGTATTTTCTAGCAATAGTGAGAGACTGAAAATAAGCGCAGTGTAAAATTCCAGGTATTTTCCAGCAATAGTTAGAGGCTGAAAATAAGCGCAGTATAAAATTCCAGGTATTTTCCAGCAATAATTAGAGGCTGAAAATAAGCACACAGTGTAAAATTCCAGGTATTTTCCAGCAATATTCAGAGGCTGAAAATAAGCGCAGTGTAAAATTCCAGGTATTTTCCAACAATAGTTAGAGGCTGAAATTAAGCACAGTGTAAAATTCCAGGTATTTTCCAACAATAGTTAGAGGCTGAAATTAAGCACAGTGTAAAATTCCAAGTATTTTCCAACAATAGTGAGAGGCTGAAAATAAGCGCAGTGTAAAATTCTAGGTATTTTCTAGCAATAGTGAGAGACTGAAAATAAGCGCAGTGTAAAATTCCAGGTATTTTCCAGCAATAGTTAGAGGCTGAAAATAAGCGCAGTATAAAATTCCAGGTATTTTCCAGCAATAATTAGAGGCTGAAAATAAGCACACAGTGTAAAATTCCAGGTATTTTCCAGCAATATTCAGAGGCTGAAAATAAGCGCAGTGTAAAATTCCAGGTATTTTCCAACAATAGTTAGAGGCTGAAATTAAGCACAGTGTAAAATTCCAGGTATTTTCCAACAATAGTTAGAGGCTGAAATTAAGCACAGTGTAAAATTCCAGGTATTTTCCAACAATAGTTAGAGGCTGAAATTAAGCACAGTGTAAAATTCCAGGTATTTTCCAACAATAGTTAGAGGCTGAAATTAAGCACAGTGTAAAATTCCAGGTATTTTCCAGCAATAGTGAGAGACTGAAAATAAGCGCAGTGTAAAATTCCGGCTATTTTTTTCAGCGCCACAAGCTGCGGGTTCCACCCACAGCCTGCTATACAAGTGAATGGCTGCACACGGCCGTCCTCTTGAGGTCGGCATAGGCCTTATCCACATGGAGGGTGAGAGGCTGAATATTAGCGCAGCGTAAAATTCCAGTTATTTTCCAGCACCATGAGCTGCAGGTTCCATGCACAGCCTGCCATACAAGTGAATGGCTGTGCACAGCCGTAGCTCTTGTTAACACCAAAGCCTCTGTGCATCAACGTCTTCCCGCGCATGTGCATACAGCATTTTTTCCCAAATGGGACACTTCCACATTCGGGTGATAACCCCGACGCACATGCGCAGAAGAGCACTTGTATGGTAGCCTGCCGCTTCCCAGGAGCAGGAAAACACCTGGAATTTTTCTATTGAGCATATTTTCCGCCTCTCACCATCCAATCAGAACAGAAGTACACAAAGCCTGGTATTATCTGATTTTTTTTCCCCCTGACATTAGCTTCCTTAGGACATATTGACAGCACTTCCGATCTCCCTGAGAAGGTCTTATTGACAAACCTTTTCTATTATCAGCACACAAAAGTTTGAAAAGTGTGTAGGGGGGAGAGCGGCGCCAGCATTTTATCAAATGTCTTGATCTGTGACCCCCCGGCGTGCGCAGAGGACGCCTGCGGGCCCCAGAGATGGAATGGGTGCATTGCAGCAAACGTTGTATACAACGAGTTCAGACAAGTAGGTCTCCTGTGCTCCCTTACAAAGTCCATCTCTCCTGGCTGGCTAATCTTGCAGACAAGTTCACATTCAGCAGAGAAAATTGATTACTCTCAGCGGCAATTAACATCTGGTCCCGGGTCAAATCATTAGGATAATTTATAATGGGGGGAACGCGAAGTCACCGGCTATAGGGCATTCAGGTTCCTCAGCTTCACAATTAAAGGTGAATTCTGCTCTTAATTTAAGGCTGGAGGTGGGATTATTGGAGGGCTTCACCGGTGGTGGGGAGGAAAATGAAAAGACGGAGGATCCTAGTAATTGCCGGCCAGGAAAAAAAAAAATCTAAAATTACGACTAGCTGGCTCATTTTGCAACCAGTTCTAGGAACACATTGAATCAATAATCAATCAACGAAATCTGGATCAATTAAAGAGCTATTAATGATGTTCAGCTAAAATTAGAAAGTAGACTTAATGGAACGTATAATATGTAGTTCTTTGCTGGATCGGGAGGGATTTTTATAGGGCTCCTAGGTGGAATAGCAGTCTCTTGACTCTTGAAAGCCATGCCTCGCAACCTCCTTCTTGTGCTCCATTGTATGGCAGAGAAGGCCAGGAGCTTGGGAAGGTGGTGCGGAGATCTGGGAACACGCTAGCCTTGGTTTTCACAGCCATCCCTTCCACAGGGATTGCTCAGGTGGTCATAGGTAGACATACCCTCACCGGCCACTTTATAAGGTGCACCTTGAAAGTACCGAGTTGGACCTTTTAACTTCAGAGCTGCCTTAATTCTTGGGGGCGTAGATTCAACAAGGTTTTGGAAACATTCCTCCGAGATTTTGGTCCATAGTGACATGATAGCATCAGGCAGTTGCTGCAGATTTGTCTCCTGCTCCACCACATCCCAAAGGTGCTCTGTTGGATTGAGATGTGGTGAGTGTGGAGGCCATTGGAGTATAGTGACCTCATTGTCCAGTGGTGAGATGATTGGAGCTTTGTGACATGGTGCATTATCCTGCTGGAAGGAGATGGGTACACTGTGGTCATAAAGGGATGGACATGGTCAGCAACAATACTCAGGTAGGCCGTGGCGTTTAAACGATGCTTAATTAGTACTAAGGGGCCCAAAGTGTGCCAAGAAAATATCCCCCACACCATTACACCACCACCACCTGGACCGTTAATACAAGACAGGATGGATCCATGCTTTCATGTTTACACCAAATTCTGACCCAACCATCTGAATGTCACAGCTGAAATCGAGACTCATTAGACCAGGCAACGTTTTTCCAATCTTCTATTGTCCAATTTCGGTGAGCCTGTGCAAATTGTATCCTCAGTTTCCTGTTCTTCGCTGACAGGAGTGGCACCCGGTGTGCTCTCCTACTGCTGTAGCCCATCTGCTTCAAGATTTGATGTGTTGTGCGTTCAGAGATGGTATGCTGCATACCTTGGATGTAACAAGTGGTTATTTGAGTTACTGTTGCCTTTCTATCATCTGGAACCAGTCTGCCCATTCTCCTCTGACATCAACAAGGCATTTTCCTCCACACAACTGCCGCTCACTGGATATTTTCTCTTTTTCGGACCATTCTCTGTAAACCCGAGAGATGGTTGTGTGTGAAAAACCCAGTAGATCAGCAGTTTTTGAAACACTCAGACCAGCCCGTCTGGCACCAACAACCATGCCACGTTCAGAGTCACTTAAATCCCCTTTCTTCCCCATTCTGATGTTCGGTTTGAACTTCAGCAAGTCATCTTCACCACGTCTAGATGCCTAAATGCATTGAGTTGCTGCCATGTGATTGGCTGATTAGGATTTTGTGTTTCCAAGCAGTTGAACGGGTGTAGCTTGTGCAGACTGGCCTGTAGCTCAGTGCAGACTTATGGGGAAAACCAAGGAAATGAGAGTTCTGGGGCAGCTCTAGGGTTGCCACTCTCATCCCTTTAAAACCGAACACATATTAATTATACAGGTTCTGTGGCTGATAAAGGTGGTAATTAAACTCACTTGGTGCCTTATCTGCATTACATTAGCCTCAGAACTTGTGTATATTCATACGTGTTTGGGTTTAAAGGGATGAGGTGGCAACCCTAGACAGCTCTAAAGTACACAGAATATGCCTCCAGGTGGGTATTTTGTATTTTTTTTATCAAAGGTTGTACTAAGGTGGAATTTACACATCAGATTCTGAAAGCAGACACCCAGCCTCCCCTCCCTCTGTAAAATATTAAGCATTTCTATTGTATCATTCCACATGGTAATGGGGAGCATATTTCAGCATAAGCTCTTGGGGGGATTCAGAGAAGGAGAGGACTTCTTGAGGTGCGGAGGATCGGTATGTCCGGAGGAATTTAGGGGACCCTGCTAGTTCCTATTTTTGCTCTCCGTTTCATTGTAACAACAACTTCAACTTATAAAAAAAAGAAAAAAGGCAGCGAAAGCACACTGAACATTTTCTGTATATTGCCAAGCATAGACTCATATTATAGGCACAATATAAAGAATTTGCTTGTCTAAGCAAGCAATTTCAAGCTGATACTATTGCAAGATTGCAAATTGCCTGCCAACAGTTTCTAGTTCTAATATTCTAGTATAAAAAAATATATAATAATAATATTAATAATGTGCTAAGATACACAGGATACAGGACTCAGAGATCCGCGTGCGTTATTCTGCAACCGCGTGTGCTTGTTTTATTTCCCTGTCTTAGTTGGAGCGCACGGTGTCATTGCTTTGTTATGACGGCAAGCAGTTCAACCAGTTTAGGAACTTTCCGAAAAGTGGAAGGGTAGATATTTACTGTATGACAAAATTCCTGCTACATCTACACTTGGAGGGGGGTTAGTACTCCTGACCAACAGGTTTGAGCCCCATGATGGTTTAGATCAGGTGTCTCCAAACTGCGGGATGTGGCCCTTTGCTAGCCTTCATCCGGCCCTTGGGGCACTATTGCTCCCAATGATATGAGGCATTATTCCTCCCAATGACACCAACAATGGGGCACTATTTCTTCCACCCATACCAATGATGGAGCCTGAAAAAATACGAGAACCCCCTATCGGGGCTTTAAAGCAGCCAATAAAGTGCAATATAGGTAGTGGAAAAAATTCAATTTTATTGATACAAAAATTATAAATAGCATATTAAAAAATCACTGAAATGGATACTGACTGTTTGAGTCAGGACATGAACTGGATATGGCGTACAATTGCAACGGACAAAGCCTACAATTAGAACCAATGCAAAACACAATGTATTAAGGGGCAACCAAAGTTTTCTCGAATATTGAATCCTTAAAATTAGATAACAACAAACAATGCCTATAGATGAGGGCAATATACAAATACAGTGTATGTGGGACAACAAAAGTTGTATGTGTAAATTCTGACGCGTTTCGACCCTTCCCGGGTCTTCTTCAGAGGATGGTTGTCCACTGTAAAAAGGTCAACATGTATCAAACATAACATCAGATTCAACAGTACCAAACCCATATATGTATACCATGTAATGTGTCTGTCTAGGTTGTATAGGTTGTATAGTTACAATCGCAGGATTTACGACGTTATAGGGTCATTTCTGACATTGTGGGGTGTTTAAGGTGATGCGATTCCTCCTCTGCTCCCTTGTCTCCCCCGTGTCAGGCCAACTCCCCAGGGAACGGGTGGTGGACCGAGTGTGTCTTGCGAGGGATCACGCCTACCAGCCCCCCATACAGGAGAGGGAAGGAAAGGAAGGGGCAACAGGCAGCCCGAACTGCACCCAAATAGGTTCACGTAGGTACTAAAAATAGAATAAAGAACGAGGGGTCAATTGGTTCATCCACATAGTTGGGGAATTCCCCTACTATGGAGTTCTATACGGTTGTTAGATTGTAGGTCCATGGGTGTGCAGAAGGGCGTTGCTGGAAAAAGGAAGAAGAGGGGGTAAGGGGGGGGGGGGAAGAGGGGGGGGGGGAGGAGAGAAAAGGTGGATGGGAAAAAAAGGGGGGAAGGGAAAACGGGGGAAAAAAGGGGAAGTAAAGAGAGGGGAAGGGAAGAGAAAGCACGTGAGGGAAAAAGTGAAAAGAAAAGGAAAGAGGTGAACCAAAAAAGTGTGAGTGAGACAATGATGAACAAGAAATTAGCAAAGGCCCTGCTGCCAATCGATAACCATGCAACATAAGGATATATGGGAAGAACAATAGGGTAAAAGTGCCGACAATCCACCAGTGGGTAAACCAAGTGAAAAAAGGGGAGGACCAGAGTTGCTGGATTTTTATCCAGCAACTCTGGTCCTCCCCTTTTTTCACTTGGTTTACCCACTGGTGGATTGTCGGCACTTTTACCCTATTGTTCTTCCCATATATCCTTATGTTGCATGGTTATCGATTGGCAGCAGGGCCTTTGCTAATTTCTTGTTCATCATTGTCTCACTCACACTTTTTTGGTTCACCTCTTTCCTTTTCTTTTCACTTTTTCCCTCACGTGCTTTCTCTTCCCTTCCCTTCCCCTCTCTTTCCTTCCCCTTTTTTCCCCCGTTTCCCCCCCTGCTTTTTTTTCCCATCCACCTTTTCTCTCCTTCCCCCTTTTCCCCTTCCCCCCCCCTCTTTCCCCCCCCCCTTACCCCCTCTTCTTCCTTTTTCCAGCAACGCCCTTCTGCACACCCATGGACCTACAATCTAACAACCGTATAGAACTCCATAGTAGGGGAATTCCCCAACTATGTGGATGAACCAATTGACCCCTCGTTCTTTATTCTATTTTTAGTACCTACGTGAACCTATTTGGGTGCAGTCCGGGCTGCCTGTTGCCCCTTCCTTTCCTTCCCTCTCCTGTATGGGGGGCTGGTAGGCGTGATCCCTCGCAAGACACACTCGGTCCACCACCCGTTCCCTGGGGAGTTGGCCTGACACGGGGGAGACAAGGGAACAGAGGAGGAATCGCATCACCTTAAACACCCCATAATGTCAGAAATGACCCTAAAACGTCGTAAATCCTGCGATAGGTAACTATACAACCTAGACAGACACATTACATGGTATACATATATGGGTTTGGTACTGTTGAATCTGATGTTATGTTTGATACATGTTGACCTTTTTACAGTGGACAACCATCCTCTGAAGAAGACCCGGGAAGGGTCGAAACGCGTCAGGATTTACACATACAACTTTTGTTGTCCCACATACACTGTATTTGTATATTGCCCTCATCTATAGGCATTGTTTGTTGTTATCTAATTTTAAGGATTCAATATTCGAGAAAACTTTGGTTGCCCCTTAATACATTGTGTTTTGCATTGGTTCTAATTGTAGGCTTTGTCCGTTGCAATTGTACGCCATATCCAGTTCTCCAACAGTCAGTATCCATTTCAGTGATTTTTTAATATGCTATTTATAATTTTTGTATCAATAAAATTGAATTTTTTCCTCTACCTATATTGCACTTTATTGGCTGCTTTAAAGCCCCGATAGGGGGTACTCGTATTTTTTCATGCACTTTATGGGGTGTTCGGCCTATCCATCTACACTCATGTGAGTGCTTTCTGTTGTTTACCAATGATGGAGCCTTATCCCTCTTCCTACTGACCACCAACACTGAGACCGTGTTTATTCTCACTGATGCCTGGCCCCGGGGCATTTTCTACCCCCACTGGTCAGAATCTGGCCCCCCTGAAGCCTGAAGGACAGTAAACTGGCCCTTTGCTTGAAAAGTTTGGAGACCCCCTGGTTTACATCAACCTTTCTCAACTAAGGTTTCATGGAACTCTGGGGTTCCTCCAGAGATTTCTACAGGTTCCTTGAGCAATAAACAATTTCTGCCTCTTAGATAAGGTCCCATTGACACCACTAAACTTTTTAGCTGTCTGTAAAGCCGTGTACACACGAGTGGAATGTCCGACAGAAAAAGTCCGAGCTTTTCATCATCTATCCCGATCGTGTGTAGGCCTTATCTGACTTTTTTTTTTCGAACATTCTGACGGACCTAGAAATGGAACATGCTCTATATATTTCCCACGGAACCAATTCCTATCGGGAATACCGATCGTCTGTATGCTGTTCCGATGGACCAAAAATGACGCATGCTCTGAAGCAATACTAGACAGAAGCTATTGGCTACTGGCTAATGAACTTCCTTTTTCTAGTCCCGTCGTACGTGTTGTACGTCACCTCGTTCTGGACAGTCGGACTTTGGTGTGACCGTGTGTATGCAAGACAGCTTGAGTGGACACGAACGGCAAAACCGGTCGTGTGTATGCGGCATTAGGGTGGTATTCTTTCCAAACGCCACCAACGTAAGGAGCATTCTTCCAAGTGGCCATACCACTAACCTATCATGCGCTGTAGATACAGTAATTACTAGCAAGGATTCCCCGAAACCAGAAAGTTATTTCAAGGGTTCCTCCATGCCAAAAAGTTTGAGTAAGGCTGGTTTAGATATTACTTTTCTTACCGCCACTGTAAATACATAGAAATAACTCCATTGAGTGTAACGGTTAGTACAGACACGGAACAGCAGAAGAACATTTTTGTCCTAATTTTTCTTTTTTTTTTAGTCCGATGGAGTGGAGAGGGGGCACAGTCAGCCCTGTGAAGGAGCCCTGTAATGTTTTTGCTGCTTATCCCTTGAAACCACTTGTATGGATTTAGTTATGAAGCATACAGACGCCGATCTTTGATGTGTTTTGAAGGAAATTAGTTTTCTGCTGCACATAGATCAATATTCAGATATGCGGCATCGTAACCCAGCAAACAGACGACATCAACTCATTAACCCCATGATTCCAGGAGAGGACATATTCCCCAGACACATTCGGGTTTACAGCATTGGAAGCCGTGCCACCGGCAGATTAATAGGCAAGATTAACCTGTGCTTTGCTGGCCTCTGGCAGGTCAGGCTTGCCATTGTGCAATATAGGAAACTAATTCCAATAAAATCTCTCAAGCATTTATAAAGGACACAGAAATCTGTGTCTGTTTGGCTGTTCATTTTGTTGTCTGTTTTGTAATTGTTTTAGTAATTCTCTTCCTTCCTTCCTTCCTTCCTTCCTTCCTTCCTTCCTTCCTTCCTTCCTTCCTTCCTTCCTTCCTTCCTTCCTTCCTTCCTTCCTTCCTTCCTTCCTTCCTTCCTTCCTTCCTTCCCCCTTTCCTTCTTCCTCCCATGCTTTTCTTTAGTTCCTTGTTTTCCTTCATTCTTTGCTTCCTTCCTTCCTTTTTTACATTTTCCTTGTAACTTTCCTTCTTCCTCCCATGCTTTCTTCTTTTCCTTCTTTTTTTCCTTGCTTTCCTTCCCTTCCTTCCTTGCTTACCTCTATCCTTCATTCTTCTCTCCTCCCATCCTCCCACTCCTAACAGCTCAGTTGGTTTCCTACCACTCCTTTTCTCTTACTTTCCTCTTTCCTTCCTTCCTCCTTTCCTCTCTGAACGCCTGAATTGGTTACCCACCATTCTTTCTCTCTTGTTTGCTTTCTTCTTCCCTTCCTTCCCTTTTTCCTTCCTCCTACCTGTTTT
The DNA here is from genome assembly GCF_042186555.1 of Aquarana catesbeiana. Taxonomy (NCBI): domain Eukaryota; kingdom Metazoa; phylum Chordata; class Amphibia; order Anura; family Ranidae; genus Aquarana; species Aquarana catesbeiana. The sequence continues at coordinate 50,032,877 of NC_133324.1, read as the reverse complement.
CCTTTCTCCTCCCCGTTTTCATCTTCATCCTTTCCTTTCTATTCCTAATATTTAAAGACTTGTGTAACTTGGCCATCATCCCTATATATATGAAAAAATATGAATACCTCTAACTTGGGATTTGTAAGGCAATTTGAGAAGAAAGAACTATATATTTAATTTAAAACATTTTATTACATATTGAATGAACATGATTAAAAATTCCAAAATTTTGGAGACAATACAAAAAAACATATAATGTATCATGATATTGCACAAATAATCCTTCTGCCCTCCTTCCTCCCCTTCTTTCCTCCCCTTCTTTCCTTCCTTCCCTTCCTTCCTTCCCTCTCTTCCTTACTCTCCGAGCAGCTGAATTGGTTACCTACCACTCTTCCTCTCTTGCTTACTTTCTTTTTTCCTTCCTTCCCTTTTTTTCTTCCACCTTCCTGTTTTCCTTTCTCTTTCCCTCTTTGTCTCCTTCCTCTTTCCTTTCCTTTTCTTTCTTTCCTTCTCCTCCCTTACCCTCTCCGAACAGCTGAATTGGTTACCAACCACTCATCTTCTCATGCTTTCTTTCCTCCTCCCTTTAACCTCTTTATCCTTCCTCCTTCCTGTTTTCCTTCCTCCTTTTCTTTCCTTTCCTTTCCGTTCCTCCTTCCATCTTTCCTTCCTTCTTTCCTCTCCCCTCCCCTCTCTGAACACCTGAATTGGTTAACCACCATCCTTCCCCTCTTTCCTTCCTTCCTTCCTTCCTTCCTTCCTTCCTTCCTTCCTTCCTTCCTTCCTTCCTTCCTTCCTTCCTTCCTTCCTTCCTTCCATCTCCTCAGCTTCCTCATTCTCTGAACAGCTGAACTAGTTAGCTCCCATCCTTCTTCTCTTGCTTCCTTTCTTCTTCGTTGTTCAGGCATCTTTAGCTGCAGATCGGCGGCAGTTGCTGTAGGCCCGGACTTCATGAATGGTACAAAGACAGGAGAAGTTCAGAAATACAAACTGAAATGTACAAACTAGAAAACAAGCTTCTAAATTATACAAAGCTGATTCTTTTTTATTTTTTTTTTCTAATTATTTAATTTAATATTCACAGAATATTTGATTGCCAAGTCACTCACTCGCACCAGGGACTTTTTTTTTTGTCTTGTTTTTGATGTACCGCCAACTGGAAGTTTATCGTTTTAATAGAATCCTGCGCACAGAATTTTTTGTTCGGCCCCCGTCTGACTTGAGAGAACGCCAGACAGAATGCACCATGGGTAATCCCTCTTTGTTATTGCCTAATTAAAGGATCCGTACATAAAGAACTCCTGCCTTAATATAGCCAGGAAAATCATAATTGTGCCGACTTAGGGGCCAGATTGTTAACTAGCTACTGGAACGCGTTATTGGGAGCGCTGACGCTTCTGCGGGGAATACTTCTCGACAAAAGTTATATTAATTTTTAATTAAAATGGTTCTTCCCATAGAGCCACATAGAGGGAACGTATTTAGGCTTATGGATTGCGCTCAGCGTGGTGGCCGTAATAGAGCAAACTTATGCCGTTCTCGGTGGAGCAAACAAACTTATAACGTAAATAAATGGATTCAAGGGAACCTGTCATGAAGAAAATACATAGGCTGCTGTGACTGACTTCCTTTTAAAATTGGTAGCTGCCTGGGTCCCCTACACATCCAGTATTTTTAGCCATTGACCCAAAACAAGCTTGCAGCCAGTGAAGTCTCCATCCTCACATGTTGATTTATGCGCAAAGTCGGTGTGTCTAAAGCAGCTGCTCCCAAGCTGCAGCCCTATGCATGCCTGTAACTGGCCTTTGGGGCTTTATTCCTCCCACTGACACCAGTGATGGGACACTGTTCCTCCCATTAACACAAACGATGGAGCACTGATCCACCCATTCCTTCCAGTCCCACCAACGATGTTACACCATTCCTTCCACTGACACCAACGATAGGACACTATTCCTATCAATGACATCAATGATGGAGCACTATTACTTCCAGTGGCACCAATGAAGGGCAACTATTCCTCCCACTGACACCAATGACAGGGCATTATTTCTCTCACTGACGCCAACAACGGGACTCTATAACTCCCACTGACACCAACGATGGGGCACTATTCTTCCCATTCACGCCAACAGTAGGGTTCTAGCCCTCCCATTGACATCAACTATGGGGCACTATTACTTCCACTGGCACCAATGAAGGGGCATTATTTCTCCCACTGACACCAATAATAGGGCACTATTTCTCTCACTGACACCAACAATGGGCCACTATTCTTTCCATTTACACCAACAGTAGGGCTTTAGCCCTCCCATTGACAATGGGGCACTATTCCTCACATTGACACCATTGATGGGGCGCCATTCCTTCCACTGACGCCAACGATGTAACACCATTCCTTCCACTCACACCAACAATGTTACCCCATTCCTTCCAGTCCCACCAATGATGTTACACCATCCCTTCCACTCACACCAATGATGGGTTATAATTTCTCCCACTGACACCAATGGTGGGACACTATTCCTCCCACTGACACAACAATGGGCACTTTTCCTCCCACTGTCACCAACAATGGGGAGCCAATCGTCCAATTGACACCAATGATGAGGCACTATTAATTACACTGACACCAAAAATGGAGCACTATTCCTCTCATTAACACCAATGATGGGGCACTATTCCTTCCACTAACACCAATGATGGGGCACCATTCCTTCCACTAACACCAATGATGGGGCACTAATCCTTCCACTAACACCAATGATGGGGCACCATTCCTTCCACTAACACCAATGATGGGGCACCATTCCTTCCACTAACACCAATGATGGGGCACTATTCCTTCCACTGAAACCAACGATGGGGGCACTATTCCTCGGACTGACACCAATCATAGGACATTAGCCCTCCTACTAACACCCAACAAAGGCACCATTCCTCCCAATGACACCAATAAAGAAGCGTTATTGCGCCTCCAACTTATCACAAGTGCTAGGTCATTCTTTAGAGTTTCTAACCCTCCCCCACTCTATCCAAACCTAATTAAGAGTGTCACTTTAAGGACGGATATAGGAAACACACATGCATGTGAAAAAGTGTCGCCGCCGTCCAGAGTCATGTTACAAGTGTTCAGCCCGGGAAGAAATGTTTTGGCAAACTGATGATTGATTTGATTAATAACACTATTATTCCTACCTTGGCTTGGCTTCATTAATTATTTACTATTATAAATGGCAATATTAATAGCGGGGGAGCCCGGGTGACATGCTACAGAGTGAGCGCAGCCGGCGATTCAGAGTGCATGCCAGAGGCACTCCGTCTTTTCCGAATGACTGTTCTACCGCCTGGCTCTCCGCTCCTCTTTTGGCCATGGGGCATGGCAGAAATTTAAAAAAAAAAACAAAAAAAAAAAAAAACTTTTTTTTTCAAGTGGTTCATCTGCAGAAAACTTTTTTCTTTGTTTTATATTTTATATTTTTGTTTTATATCAAACAAGAGACTGATGACATCATCGCGCACTCTAGACAATGCCAGTGGACAACTAGAGGTGCGACCAAGCGTGGGCGCGTTTACGTGTGGTTTTTGGTGTGTATTTCAATGGGCTGCCCCTACGCTTGAGAAAGGTAGAAAAGTCCTTGACTCATGCATGAACCGCATGGTTGCAGCAAAAAAATAATAATAATACTGTATAAATATATACAGTATATATAGACATTGCATAGATTTAAAAAAAAAAATGTATTAGGAAGGTAATAATTAAATCCATGAAATTAGGAAAGGTATGAAAATGTGGTTAAAAAAATATATAATAAAATATATATATATATATATATATATATATATATATATATATATATATATATATATATATATATATATATATATATATATATACATACACATTCCATGTGTAAAAATAAATCTACATAAAAATGCTACATGTGTAAAAAAATGTATAAATATTACGTGTTTTATGCTCTGTTCTTGCATGTGGCCATTATACTTTAGCCTTCCTTTAACCTGTTGCTGTACACCCCTCCCCTCCCCCCACAAGGGTTAATACACCAGAAGCCACAAAGGCAATTTCCTCCCCAACAATCTATTTGTTTAGAAGATAATTTTTGTATGAGTGATGCAGGACGCGGCATCATGTTTTAATTTACTGGAACATGTTTGTTCCTTATTATATCAGTCCATTGCCAGCAGCTGCACCTGATCGAGGCCTTTCTTTCTTTCTTTTTTTTTTTTTTTTTTTTTTATTCTTTTTTTTTTTTTTTCTTGTAGATTGGATTTTAAAGGTCAGAGTGAAAAGGCCAGGCCAGCATAGAAGAGCCGGTGTCTCAACATCCTGTTTAATTATATCCAAATTTACTGTAGCATGTCAGAAGACCCGGTTGCATGCAAAGGTCACCCTCCCTGCACGGCCGGCCTAAATTGCATAAGAAGCGCAGGAGGAGGGCGCTTGACCCATAGTGATCACCGCCGGCACAGTACTAGTGCCAGGGCTTGCTTCCAGGCTCCTGGACAACGTTGCTTTGATAACCTTATGGATGTCGGTCTACTACAAGCAGCCACGTTATGGTTAAGTGTCTTCTACCTAAAGGGCAATAGCAGGCAAAGCTGTAAAAATCCACGTCCCTACTGACACCAATCTCTGTCCTACTGACACTGTCCACTACACAACTGACATCAATCTCTGTCCTACTGACACTGTCCACTACTCTACTGACACCAATCTCTGTCCTACTGACACTGTCCACTACTCTACTGACACCAATCTCTGTCCTACTGACACTGTCCACTACTCTACTGACACCAATCTCTGTCCTACTGACACTGTCCACTACTCTACTTACACCTATCTCTGTCCTACTGACACTGTCCACTGCCCTACTGACACCAATCTCTGTCCTACTGACACCATCCACTACTCTACTGACACCTATCTCTGTCCTACTGAAGCTGTCCACTACTCTACTGACACCAATCTCTGCCCTACTGACACTGTCCACTACTCTACTGACACCTATCTCTGTCCTACTGACACTGTCCACTGCCCTACTGACACCAATCTCTGTCCTACTGACACTGTCCACTACTCTACTGACACCAATCTCTGTCCTACTGACACCGTCCACTGCCCTACTGACACCTATCTCTGTCCTACTGACACTGTCCACTGCCCTACTGACACAAATATCTGTCCTACTGACACCATCCACTACTCCACTGACACCAATCTCTGTCCTACTGACACTGTCCACTACTCTACTGACACCAATCTCTGTCCTACTGACACTTTCCACTACTCTACTGACACCAATCTCTGTCCTACTGACACTGTCCACTACACAACTGACATCAATCTCTGTCCTACTGACACTGTCCACTACTCTACTGACACCAATCTCTGTCCTACTGACACCGTCCACTACTCTACTGACACCAATCTCTGTCCTACTGACACTGTCCACTACTCTACTGACACCAATCTCTGTCCTACTGACACCGTCCACTACTCTACTGACACCTATCTCTGTCCTACTGAAGCTGTCCACTGCCCTACTGACACCAATCTCTGTCCTACTGACACTGTCCACTACTCTACTGACACCAATCTCTGTCCTACTGACACCGTCCACTGCCCTACTGACACCAATCTCTGTCCTACTGACACTGTCCACTGCCCTACTGACACAAATATCTGTCCTACTGACACCATCCACTACTCCACTGACACCAATCTCTGTCCTACTGACACTGTCCACTACTCTACTGACACCAATCTCTGCCCTACTGACACTGTCCACTACTCTACTGACACCTATCTCTGTCCTACTGACACTGTCCACTGCCCTACTGACACAAATATCTGTCCTACTGACACCATCCACTACTCCACTGACACCTATCTCTGTCCTACTGACACTGTCCACTGCCCTACTGACACCAATCTCTGTCCTAATGACACTGTCCACTACTCTACTGACACCAATCTCTGTCCTACTGACACCGTCCACTACTCTATTGACACCAATCTCTGTCCTACTGACACCATCCACTACTCTACTGACACCAATCTCTGTTCTACTGACACTGTCCACTATTCTACTGACACCAATCTCTGTCCTACTGACACTGTAAACTACTCTGCTGACACCAATCTCTGTTCTACTGACACTGTCCACTACTCTACTGACACCAATCTCTGTTCTACTGACACTGTACACTACTCTACTGACACCAATCTCTGTCCTTCTGACACTGTCCACTACTCTACTGACACCAATCTCTGTCCTACTGACACTGTAAACTACTCTACTGACACCAATCTCTGTTCTACTGACACTGTCCACTACTCTATTGACACCTATCTCTGTCCTACTGACACCATCCACTACTCTACTGACACCAATCTCTGTCCTACTGACACTGTCCACTACTCTACTGACACCAATCTCTGTCCTACTGACACTGTCCACTACTCTACTGACACCAATCTCTGTCCTTCTGACACTGTCCACTACTCTACTGACACCAATCTCTGTTCTACTGACACTGTCCACTACTCTACTGACACCAATCTCTGTCCTGCTGACACTGTCCACTACTCTACTGACACCTATCTCTGTCCTACTGACACTGTCCACTACTCTACTGACACCTATCTCTGTCCTACTGACACCATCCACTACTCTACTGACACCAATCTCTGTCCTACTGACACTGTCCACTACTCTACTGACACCAATCTCTGTCCTTCTGACACTGTCCACTACTCTACTGACACCAATCTCTGTTCTACTGACACTGTCCACTACTCTACTGACACCAATCTCTGTCCTACTGACACCATCCAATGTTCTGCTCACACTTCAGTATATATACACATGCACACACCCACACGCATATGTGTTTGAGCTTTGGGAGGCAATCCCCAATGCAACAGGCTGTACACACCTACGCACCCGTAGGAAACACCCCAAAGATAGAGATTCAGACTGTCCAATAGACAGAGTCCTGTGTTTGAAGACTCCATCAGATGTCTTTATAAACCATCAGACATTGATCTGACACAACCATTGTGGGCTCCAGTACTTATTACTGCTATTACTCTTATTAATATTATTATTGACATCTTTTAGTATAGCATATTCCTTTCTTCCAATGGCAGGGACTTTCAGACATATGACCACTAATTCAAAGTGAGGAATTTCTAACTTTGACGAGCACAGCGGAGTGTTTCTTTAAGACGCAGAACCCTTGACATTAAGGTGCTGGGTGATTGGCACTCCTACTCTGCGTCTGACTCAATTAACATTTAAATGCCATTTGCTGGGAATATGAGTGGCGCCTATGAAACAAACAAATTGCTAGCATCTCGCTGCAAAGACGGCAAGATCTGAGGCTCGGATTCAGCCTGATGTCCTCACAGAAAAGACCCTTGAAAGAACTCTGATGGGCAGACGCTGGGTGGGAGCTGTGACAATTCACAGTCCTTCAGGCTTATAAAATAAAGCAATGCAGATTGTGATGCTCGTGTGCAATAATGCAGGGCAACCACTCAGAATGGAAGGATGAATCCTAAACTGGAAGAACAGGCAGTGCTGGAACCAGGGAACACTTTGAGTTGCCATTTCAGAGCCATCCAAAAAATCAGTAAGCCCTAACAACTGAAAATATTAGCCATCTCATATCCGGCATTCTGGTTGTAGCCAACCTATTTTTCGAATCACTGCCCTAAAGCAAATACTTTATGCCTAATACTATAATGCTTCAATCAGAACCTTCTCACATGGGTGTTTTGTTTAATAACTCAAGTCCTTTTATATTTTACAGGTCAGCCAACCTAGTTCTAGTCTCCTCTGACCTCTGACTTTCACAAAAGCTCTCCACTGATCTGGATTTCAATTGATGTTTTTTTTGTTTTGCATACTATTCTCTGTATACTCCATAGATTGCCAGGAGGACAGCAAGGTTCTGAGATGAGTCAACCACCACATCTGCCACCAAAAATTATTCCATGATCAAAATCCGTATCAGGCATCTTTCCCATTCCAAAGTTTTACAGAAGGATATCTCAGCCTTTTGATCATTTTGCATGCCTTATGTGTTGAGTTGCAGATCTATTACTCTTTGATTAAGCTCATGTAGGACGTGAAATGTGTCTGAAGGTTTGGAGTGTCTTCACAACTTACCCTTATTGAGGAAAAATAGATTTGTGGCACGTGGTCTTACTTTCTTGTGTACGTAGTTTTTGGTAAGTGAAGAGCCTGGAATTTAGTTGCCACCTAGGATTAGAGTATGTCCCAGGAGGAGTGGTGGAGCCTGCAATTTAGTTGTCACCTGGGACTAGAGTGTGTCCCAGTAGGGGTGGTGGAGCCTGGAATTAAGTTGGCACCTGGGACTAGTGTATGTCCCAGTAGGGCTAGTAGAGTGATTATGAAGCAATCTTAACTTCTTGTGTACGTGGTTAGTGGGAGGTAAAGAGGTCAGAATTTAGCTGGCACCCTTGGTTGGAATGTGTGTCTCTCTGAGGGAGGTGGAGCAGGATCATGGGAATTGTGGCACTTTTCCTCTATTCCGATGTTTCTTTGAACACTATCTCAACCTCCTGGCCATTTCTGCATGCTTTATGTGTTGACTTGCAGCCCTATGATTTGTTATTCGGCTGTTTGCATTCACAAGAAGATGTCCTGCATAAAGCGGCCAGCATGTGTAAGCCTCCGTAAAGGTAGTGCAACGATTAAACAATCATTCTGACGGATGTTCCTCTTAAACTTTATATATATATTCATGTATGTATCTATTTTCCGGATGCCTTTGATCATAAAGTCTTGAAAACATCCAGATCCATGTACATGGATGGTAATATATCAGTTGCACACCCAACCTCCTTCCCGTTTTACCGATATAGATTAATTTTTATAGAAGGTAAATAACAAATATATATTCATGTATACAGTGCTCAGGAAATGTATATATTCTTGTCTAATCTCATTACTCCTTCAGTCTTCTTTTTCCAAGAAAAAAAAATACATTGAAGCAAAATAAAATGCAAGCTACAATCCCGATAACCAATACATTAGTATATATTCTCTATACACTACTTTCTAAAGGCTTTTATTCTGATTAAGGGAGGCAGCAAGGCATCTGCACACAATGGAGGAGAGTTAGCAGTATTGATGAATAATGGAATGGAAAACAAATGTAGAAAAAGGGTTACTTGCAGAACTGTGTTTAAAGTAGACCTGTCAGTATGACCATTATCCAACCAGTCAACTCAATGAGTTCCAACCAGTCAACTCAATGAATTCCAACCAGTCAACTCAATGAATTCCAACCAGTCAACTCAATGAATTCCAACCAGTCAACTCAATGAATTCCAACCAGTCAACTCATTGAGTTCCAACCAGTTAACTCAATGAGTTCCAACCATTCAACTCATTGAGTTACAACTGGTCAACACAATGAGATCCAATCAGTCAGCTCAAAGAATTCCAATCAGTCAGCTCAAAGAATTCCAACCAGTCAGCTCAAAGAATTCCAACCAGTCAACTCAGTGAGTTCTAACCAGTCAACTCAATAACGCCCAACTAGTCAACTCAATAAAATCCAACTAGTCAACTAAATGAGATCCAACCAGTCAACTCAATGAGATTGTAGGTTACTGATCTGTTGAGATATCACTAGTTCCTCATAAACGGAAAAGTGGGTGTCTTTAACATACCACTCAAAAGGGCTTTTTTATTCTAGATTAAGGTAACCAATGGCCACCAAACTACTTTGTTTGCCAAAGGGCAAAGTGCATAGAAACACAGTAGCTTCCGGGCCCCGTTACCTCCCTAGTTGCCTGCACTAACCTACTTTTCACACCCTCATCTCTCCTTTTATTCCCCAGAAGTAAATAGAAATACACAGTACTTTTTAATTCTAGAGAAGCATGTGACTCCCTTCTTTCCCTCTTTGGGCCCTTGCACAATGGGAACCGACAGGGTCCTAAGTGCCCGTACAATTTGGTACAACGCTGAGCCCATCCAGCTGCAAACTGCCATAGGCTTTGACAGGCTGCCTGCAGAGGGGCTGGATGCTTCACCTGCCTAAAGTGCTGGGAGGGACATGCTGCAACTGAACGCCCCTGTGTGCAAGGGGCCCTTACATGACATTTATGGTACTTGCTGATTGGTCTAGTAATGGGTCTAGTGATGTCACATGAGGGAAGTAGAGAGACCTCAGTCCAGTGTAGGTCTAGAGGTAGGGGAGCAAAAGGGTCCCCAAATTCAACCTTCAGCATGAGCATAGCCAGACAATTTATAGGCTTTTTGCCTGTTTGTACGCATGTTTTTCAAGGGTCTTATCTTGTGACTTGTAGTACGGGAGCCCATTTTTTGGCCCTCTAGACTTTTAAATCAGAGCTCTTGAAACCATGTTTTTCCACCTTTTTTGTAGGCACTCTAATTAAAGTTTACGGGGCCAAAAATGTGCAATTCTGCCCTGAAGAAGCTCATGTACTTTTTTGAGCTTCATATGACAGTTGACAAGGGACACAAAGCTGTGAATGCGCTCATTGAGAATAATGGGATTTGTCATCTTGGATGTTATCGCACTTAGTGGAAAAGGTCTCCCTGCACATTAATATCATAATGTACTAGTATGTACTGCATACTAGCACATTACGGGGTTGATTTAATAAAACCGGAGAGGAGAATGCAAAATCTGGTGCAGCTCAGCGTCGAAACCAATCAGTTTCCAGGTTTTAATTTTTTCAAAGCTCGAGGCTCCTTTCACAACTAAGCGTACTGCAGCGAGACCTGCTGTGCTGTGGTTTTTTTTTTTAGCTTTTTTTGCACGTTTTTGTAGTGGCCCCATTCATTTGAATGGGCTTCCCTCGGCTCCAAAAACGCGCCAAAGAAGCTCATATACCAAATTTTGGCAGAAAGCCAGGTGCATTTGGTGTTGCGTTTTGTGTCTTGATTTTTGTGTGTTTTGTCATTTTAGACCACTGTCACTGGAACTGAGAGCCCATTCAGACTTGTGAATTGTGGCAATGTGAGTTAAAACCGGCATTTCCGCAATGCATGACAACATACCTGCTCTATGTTCAGTGCGTTGCAGTACTGTTCATTGTAAATAGGACTCCAGTGCACTGTACATCAGAGCCCAATGCACGACAGCGCACCACAATGTATATTCTATGCGTTGCGATGCACTATATCTTCAAAATTGGTCTTCTGTGTTGGTACATTGGCAGCCCATTCATAATGATTAGACTGCTTTCATGCAATGCATGTTAATGCGTGCCATAAAGTACGTTGACCCAAACGCATTAACATACCACAATGCTTGAATGTGAATGGGCCCAAAATGTTAAGGAAAATTGTAGATTTATTCAGCGTAATGTTGGATGTGAGCTCATTGTCGGAAAGTCCAACCGTGTGTATGCTCCATCGAACATTTGCTGTCAGGCTTTCCGCCAACAAATGTTTGCTAGCAGGTTCTCAAATTTTCCACCAACAAAACTTTGTTGTCGGAAAGTCCAATCGTGTGCACACAAGAACTTCCTTTTTCTCGGCTCGTCGGACGTCTTGTACGTCACCGCATTCCCAGGTTCGTAATTGTTGGCCAACATTTGTGTGACCGTGTGTATGCAAGACAAGTTTGAGCCAACAACCTTCGAACAAAAATCCACGGTTTTGTTGGCGGAAAGTCCGATCGTGTTTACGGAGCATTAGAGTTGTCACCAGAACAGGATTGAGGACAAATATACCAATTGGGACATTTGTTTGCGAGGATCTTTCTTGCTTTGGAGAGCTTTCCTCCTGTTATATTTACAGGACTTGAAGTGATGAAACTTTCTCAACTGGGACACAGATGGCCAAAACAAAAAAAAACACTTAGATTAAATTATGATTTTTTGAAAATGTTAATTTAATTTAATTATTTCCTATTCTATCCAAAAATAATACATATACTTTAGGTGAACCTGTTGCCTTGGTCCACGTGGCCAAAGAATAGATTCACTTAAAAAAATAAATCTTTACAAAGGTCGCTTTGTGGCAAGGCCAAGATGTAGTGGATTCACGAAGAGCAAGCAAGACTCTGAGAGGACGACGCATTCAACTTTTTTCAGCAGAGCCAACCCTGGCTCCATCTGTGTAATATTCATGAAGGTCTGATATTGAGATTTGTTGTGCCCGTTGGCAACCGAGAATACACAATGCCCCCCCTCCTCTGCTGTCTCCAGGAGAAAGATGCAGCGAACCAGAGTACAAAACGCGTCCCGCGCCCTGAAGGTCAGGCAGAGCGTTGGAAAGTTATTTTCAGAGACGTTATTAGCATGCGTCGCCGAGTGTAAATACACCTTGGCCGCCACAACCTTTCATGTCATTCGCGGAGACTCTGTGACAGATCGGATCAATAGAAGGTGGACATTAGGCAGGATAACTCCGTGTCCCAAGTCATTCCTTCTCAGATTTCCTTCCTGCCCGTGACAGAGCGTGAGAAGCACGCGGGCAAAGGAAAGCATGTGTACATACAATGCGTAGGATTAGCCCATGTCAAAGTCACTGCGTGTGAAAGCTTGCCTTGACCCACACGAAGCGGGGACTTTATCTAAAGGGTCACTAAACCTAGGGCAAAAAGTTACATTGATGATGATATTAGAAAAAGTTCCAACACTGCCTCAGGAATTGAGAATTTTTCCATAAAGCCTTTGTCTGCCTTTGGTGTATTTCTGGCTCATAGGACCAGCGTTAAGGCACAGCCAGATATTCAATGGCTCTGCGTGAACACTGATCCTCATATAAGTCTTAGATCCCATTCTCAACACCTCCGAGGCTTGCTCTCGAAGGAAAGGCAACCCACTCAGGTTGGGTAATATTTAAAACACAACACACCTGAAACTGTTTCTTCATTGATTTGGATGGAGTGAAGAAATGTTAGGACAGCCATTCTCAACCAACGTTCCACTGAACACTAAGGTTCCTTCAGCGGTTGCTAAGGGTTCCTTAAGGCATGGATGATCTCCTTTTTGATGGTTTCTGTGTAGTTCAAGGGTCAATACCACTTAGCAAAACAAGCCACATGATTCCAATTATTTTTTCAGCTACCTGTAAGGGTGGCATTCTGACCATCACTGTAATGCCCCGTACACACGGTCGGATTTTCCGACGGAAAATGTTCGATGGGAGCTTGTTGTCGGAAATTCCGATCGTGTGTGGGCTCCATTGGACATTTTCCATCAGAGTTTCCGTCACACACAATTTGAGATCGGGATCTCAAATTTTCCGACAACAAAATCCATTGTCGTAAATTCCGATCTTGTGTACACAATTCCGACGCACAAAGTTCCACGCATGCTCGGAATCAAGCAGAAGAGCCGCACTGGCTATTGAACTTAATTTTTCTCGGCTCGTTGTACGTGTTGTATGTCACTGTGTTCTTGTGTTCTTGACGTTCAGAGTTTGCGATAAGATTTGTGTGACCGTGTGTATGCAAGACAAGTTTGAGCCAACATTCTTCGGAAAAAAAACATAGATTTTGTTGTTGGAATGTGCGATCGTGTGTACGGGGCATTAGAGGAGCATTCTTCCTACTGATCACCAATGTAAGGAACATTCTTCCTACTGACTGCCATGCATTCTTCTCTCGGACCACCAATGTAAAAGGTATTCTACTTACTGACCATCAATATAAGGAGCATTCTTCCCACTGACTACCAATATAAGGAGCATTTTTCCCACTGACCATCAGTGTAAGGAGCATTCTTCCCACTGGCAACCAATGTAAGGAGCATTCTTCTCACTGACCACCAATGAAAGGGGCCTTTTTCATAATGACCACCAATAAAAGGTGTTTGAAATCGCCTTACATTGGTGGTCAGTGGGTAGAACACCCACTGACCACCAATGTAAGGAGATTTCGTCCCACTGACCACCAATGTAAGGAGCATTCTTCTCACTGACCACCAATAAAAGGGGCCTTTTTCCTAATGACTACCAATAAAAGTGGCATTCTTCCCACTGACCACTAATGTAAGGAGCATTCTTCCCACTGACCACTAATGTAAGGAGCATTCTTCCCACTGATCACCAATGTAAGGAACATTCTTCCCACTGACCACTAATGTAAGGAGCATTCTTCCCACTGACCACTAATGTAAGGAGCATTCTTCCCACTGGTCACCCATGTAAGGAGCATTCTTCCCACTGGTCACCCATGTAAGGAGCATTCTTCCCACTGGCCACCAATGTAAGGGGCATTTTTTAGACATGTGCACTGCCAAAAAATGTGTTCGTTTTCATTTCATTTGTTTTTTTCTTCTTTTTCGTTTTTCGTAAATTCCTAAATTTCGTAAACACGTAAATTCGTAAAATTCGAAAATAACAAAGAAAATCCGAAAATTAGAAAGAATAACAAAATAACTAATAATAACGAACTATTAAATTATAGGTGTTGGAATTTCCTTTAAAATTTGGCTGTTAGTGAACGTAACGAATACGAATTTATCCGAAGTTACGAATTATCCGAAATAACGAATGCCGTATCTGAACAAATGGAGCGTAACAAATTAATAATAAATAATAAAAAGTTAGGAAATTCCAATGCCTATAATTTAATAGTTAGTAATAGTTATTATTAGTTAGTTATTATTTCAGATTTTCTAATTTTCAGGGTTTTCGGATTTTCAAATTTCTGATTTAGGAATCTTTCAAATTTATGAATTTTATAATTTACGAATATACGAATATTCGGAAAAATTTGTTAAACGAATTTCCGAATTAACAAATGTGTCGAAATTCGTTAAAAAAACTAATTCGGAACGAAACAAAATGCACATGTCTAGCATTTTTCCCACTGTCCACCAATGTTAGGAGCATTCTTTTCACTGACCACCAATGTAAGGAGCTTTCTTCCCACTGATCACCAATGTAAGGAGCATTCTTCCCACTGATCACCAATGTAAGGAACATTCTTCTCACTGACCACCAATGTAAGGAACATTCTTCCCACTGATCACCAATGTAAGGAGCATTCTTCCCACTGATCACCAATGTAAGGAACATTCTTCTCACTGACCACCAATGTAAGGAGCATTCTTCCCACTGATCACCAATGTAATGAACATTTTTTCCACTGACAATCAATCTAAGGGGCATTTCCCCAATAAGCACCAATGTAAGGAGCATAGTTCCCGCTGACCACGCATGTAAGGAGCATTCTTTCCACTGACAACCATTATAATGTAAGGAACATCCTTCCCACTGACCACCAATGTAAGGAGCATTCTTCTCACTGATCACCAATGTAAGGAGCATCCTTCCCACTGATCACCAATGTAAGGAACATTTTCCCCAGTGACCTCTGATGAATTGGATTTAGAAGAGGTACCGCAAGACCCAAAAATGATGTCAATGCTCCCTCTAATGCCCCGTACACACGGTCGGACTTTGTTCGGACATTCCGACAACAAAATCCATGGATTTTTTCCGACGGATGTTCGCTCAAACTTGTCTTGCATACACACGGTCACACAAAGTTGTCGGAAAATCCGATCGTTCTGAACGCGGTGACGTAAAACACGTATGTCGGGGCTATAAACGGGGCAGTGGCCAATAGCTTTCATCTCTTTATTTATTGTGAGCATGCGTGGCACTTTGTCCGTCAGATTTGTGTACACACGATCGGAATTTCCGACAACGGATTTTGTTGTCAGAAAATTTTATATCCTGCTCTCAAACTTTGTGTGTTGGAAAATCCGATGGAAAATGTGTGATGGAGCCTACACACGGTCGTAATTTCCGACAACAAGGTCCAATCACACATTTTCCGTTGGAAAATCCGACCGTGTGTACGGGGCATAAGATAAAAAGGTTAAGAAAGACTGAGGTAGGATCTCTGTTAGGTTGTTATTGCTGTCTTGGGAAAAATGTTATATGGCAATATACAGTATCTTTCCTCCAATAAAATAATTTCTTGGTAGACCCAATTTATTACAGATTTGTTGTATTCTTTGTGTATGTTTGAATGAAAATGCACAGAGTGAACTTGTTATAACCTAAAGTTTGGCCTTCTCTTGAGAAAGGAAAGTAAATTGCCCAAAATTTTTTTACATACGGTATTTGTCTTCCATCTTGTTTTGAGGTAGGATCTTTAAGAGAATATAATTGATAGGATACTGTTATACTGTTAAGCCCTCTATTGAGGTTGTTATTGCTGCATCTGTCCCCACTGGAGAGATCTCCCCATATTTGCTCACAGCGCTATCTCAGCTGATAAAATAGGAAGTAAGAGGAGATCTAGCCAATGGTTCCCCAGCTTTTTCATTCTACTATTTTGCCTGTGCCCACAAAATAAGGAAATCGACATGGGTAAAAAAAAAAAAAAAAGGCACGGGACATGGCCATCTCTCGGCTCTGATAATAGGTATTTTCTTCAACTACTGCTAATTAATAAAGCCTCGTGAGCCAAGATTGGGAGCAGGAAATCAATGCTCTATGGATTCCCTTTTAGGGCCCTCTTCGGCACGGATCCACATGCAAAGTGACAGGGCAGGACACTAAGGAATTGAAAATCTGTTTATTTGTATTTGTGTCTGTAATAATACGCAACAACATGCCTAAATAATAGAGGTTAACTGAGCTGATGCCGTTTTTTTTTTCCCCACGATGTTGGTCAAAACTGATCTTCAGGTTCAGATTCAAAACAGTTGGTAACAATAGTCTTGATTGATGGCTGCCATGGGGGTCACTGCCAAAAGTAAGTACAAGGGTACCCCTTGGGGGAACATTGATGGTTTATTGGACTTTTCTTTAAAAGTAATGCCATAAGAGAGCCCTGAGTGGTATTAAAAAACAAAATGGGGTTCTAGCCATTCCACCCCAACCCATTCCATCCCATCCCATCCCATCTCATTCCATCCCATCCCATTCCATCCCAATCCAGTCCATCCCATCTAATTCCATCCCATCCCATTCCATCCCATTCCGTCCTGTCCCATCCCATCTCATTCCATCCCATCCCATTCGATCCCATTCCATCCCATCTCATTCCATCACAACCCATTCCATCGGATCCCATTCTATCCCATTCCATCCCGTCCCATCCCATCTCATTCCATCCCATCCCATTCCATCCCATTAGATCCCATCCCATCTCATTCCATCACAACCCATTCCATCCTATTCCATTCCATCCCATTTCATCCCGTCCCATCCCATCTCATTCCATTCCATCCCATCCCATTCCATCCCATCCAATTCCATCCCATCCAATTCCATCCCATCAAAATCTAACAAGAACATTTTCTGGCTTGACATACACTTTAAGGTCCCTTTCAGACCTTCGCCATCAGAGCTATGTATGGTAACCCAAGGCGTTTTTGTTCATTGGGATTACCGATGCAACGCACAAGCACAGGAGGCGTCAATGGACTTGTACTGCAATCCAGAATATTGGAAAAGATACAGGTCAAATTTTTGGTCTGTTGCATACACGCAGTAACGTATCGCAATGAACTGTAGAGCTAGGTTCACATCAATGCGCGTTGGAAATGTGCGCAAAATTGCATACTTTCCTGGCAAATGTGCAGTACTTTAGCAAACACTTGGGGGGTGCCATTAATTGTTAATGGCACCCCTATGCATCTGCAAATGTACGGATGTTCACGGCACATTTTTGGAAGAGTCAGAGATGTCTTTTCCACCTTTATTGCATGTAGGGCTTTCAAATTAACGGGCTGCTCTACGTGTACAAATGCGCACAAAATGCAAGTAATTGCACACGTGCGCCCTTGCATGCAGTAGTGTGAACCAAACGGAAGGTCTGAAGGGGGCCTGAGGCCTCCTTCATGCCTTGGCATTTTGGTAATTGTACGCTAATGTATTTTGTTTCGCGCATTACCATGGTGGAGCAACACCATAAGAAATTATGGACCTGCAAAAAACTGAGGCCTCTCTCACACCTTGCCGTTCTAGCGATGTGTGCTAATGTAGGTTGTGTTGTGCTTTAGCGTGGTAGCGCAACACCAAATGAAATTCTGGGCCAGCAGAAACCTTTGGTTTGCCTTATCTTCTCGAACGCACATAAAATGCGTGTAAGCACACCCATGCACACAGTAGTGTGAACCAAGCCCAAGGTCTGAAGGGGGCCTGATGCCTCCTTCACATCTTGGCATTTTGGTGCATGTGCACTGTATATTGTGTTGTGCTGTAGCATGGTGGCGTAACACCATAGGAAATTCTGGACCAGCAGAAACTTTTGAGTTGCCTTATCTTCTCAAACGCACATAAAATGCATGTACACACATCTATGCCCGCAGTAGTGTGAACCAAGCCCAAGGTCTGAAGGGGGCCCGATGCCTCCTTCACATCTTGGCATTTTGATGCATGTGCACTGTATATTGTGTTGCGCTTTAGCACGGTGGCGTAACACCATAGGAAATTCTGGACCAGCAGAAACCTTTGGGTTGCCTTATGTTCTGGAACACACATAAAATGTGTGTAAACACACAATCGCACCCGTGCACGCAGTAGTGTAAACCAAGCCGAAGGTATAAAGGGGGCCTGAGGCCTTTCTTCATACTTTGGCGTTCTGGTGCATGTGCACTAATATATGTTATGAGTTAGCATGGTGGCGCAACAGTAGAGGAAATTCTGGACCAGATGAACACTTTTGGGTTGCCCTATGTGCTTGAACGCACATAAAATGTGCGTAAACACACATGCGCATCCACAAACACAGTAGTGTTAACCAAGTCTGAGGCCTAAAGGGGGCTTGAGAAGTGGGCATGTGGTGCATGTGTACACTGTCATGCTATGGCGCAACACCACAGAAAGTTCTGGACCGGCAGAAAATTTTGAATGCAACCAAGGCGTGATATGTGGGTTTCTGATAATGCAGGCCTATCAGTCCCTACTGTATTTGTACTTTGGGGTACCATTTGGAAAGAATGACACCACAGTGCCCAGTACTGGTAGCATTTTAGCGGACGTTAATACAACGTTTAGGTGTGAAGGCCTAGTTTAGACTTAGGCCTAGTTTACATTTATAGAAACTCACTTTTTTTTTCATTATTCATATACATTTTTTATTATAAAATAAAAATGAAAACCGGCATCATCTAGAATGTTAGAAGTTCTGTAAGAGGATATTGTTTATTTATTTATTTTTAATTAGGTTATTGTGAGTTATTGTACCATTTTTGTTCCGCTGCGCTTTTCTACAAAGGACTCTATGTTTGCTGCGTTACTGAGAATTTTCTGCAAGCGGTTTCCTCCTGACGGAGAAGGACATCAGATAGCAGCGGCGGTCACGTGACCAGCATTGTACGGCATTGTCCGGGAATGTATCTCTCTCATCTCTGTTACAAGACCTGATTGACTCGCCTGGCGCTGTATTGATCGGCAGCACCTCCCCGGTAACGTCGTATTAACAAGATCAGCCGGGTGGAGTGACGGGATTTACGCCCCGTGTTGTACAGCCGGCTGATGGATGAACAGCGAAGCGTGATATACTGAGCCTCGGCTGTGTGAGAGCTAAGGCCACAAAGACCCAGCCTGGGATCTGCTTGCAATGCGGCAGTGCATTATATGCGTCAGTAACGCACGCAATTAACGCGCAGTTGATAAGGTTCGTGCTTTGGGGCACATTCAAATCTGCCCATTCTGTCGCGGTGCCTTATCACATGTGCTTCAGTATTTTCCAAAGTTGAGACGTGCTGCATTGAAGTGACCTGAACACATGTCCATTGTGGTGCGCTGCAGTGGGGGTCCATGCGCACTAGTAACGGCCCGTCCAATTAGGGGGTGAATGGGCACCGCCCCCCTATCCATGCGTCTGGCCCCCTAATCTCCATGCAGGGCACCAGACACATGGATTCCAATCAGGGTTTGTTTTTTTTAAGCACGTGATTAGAGCCTGAGGCTCTAATAGGCTTTAAAAAAGGTAGGCTCAGGGCTCTGCGCCCCAAAGCCCATCCAGTTGTGTGATGATAGCGAATGAATATTCGCTATTGTAACACTGATTCTCCTCCTGGCCAATCAGGACACGGGTCATGAGACCTGTCACCCAATTGGCCCGAAAGGAGATCTGATCGGATTGGCCGCCAGGAGGATGAGGGAGAAGATGCAGGGGAAGCGAGGACCAGCCGGAGAGAACAGCCCGGAGAGAAGCCGACACCGCCCGGAACGCTGCCCGTGAGATGGGGTAAGTGCGGGACCCCAACTACTGACTTGACCGATCGGGGGTGGGTGGTGTTTTTGCTGTCCGTGACCCAACCGTCCGGGGGCGGGGAGGCGGGTGGATTGTTTCCCCCCCATAAAAAACCCCAGCCACCACTGGTGTGCACCTACTGTACTGTGCCATAGGGCTCCATTTGAAATAAATGGCACTGCCACACATGGCACAGGGGCTTGAGCTAAGAGGACATTGCGAGATCTTATAAATGCACAATACCTCAAATAAGGGTTCTGCTCTTATCCCGGGGGACACCCCCCCCGGGACACTGTATCATCATCACTGGCGTCTGAAATGTGGGACCGCCCCGGCAATTCCAGTTGGCATCTATCCATGAGTAAGCTCCTCATTCTGAACAAGTCACTGCTTATGCGGAATTTTCCAGCATCTAAACAGTGTGGAGGTGGAGCTAAATAAAGGTAAATATATGCTGCTGGGGAGGACTAACTTTAAGGGGTCTGATAATTAAAAAAAAAATTCTAAGCAATCACACCAACACAGACCTCCATGCTTAAGCCCTGTGGGCAGGGCGAAATGCGTCGGTTGGGGCGTGACCTAGATGAAGCTGGGCTAAAACCATTTTGATTGGTCTTATATTTGGGCTTTATTGGTGTACAGTGTTTTGCCTTTCTTATCTTAGAAGGCATCCACACAGCCATTGCAAATAATCCCTGTAATGTACCCAATATGTGCATCAGCTCCACCTGATTTAAGGGGGATCACTAGAAACCTTGATTTTGGGGGGGCGGAGGGATTCTGGTGACCAAAGACCACCTTCCGCAGAGTGAATACACTAAGGTAAGGATGGGGTTACTGATATAAATTACATCAGTGTCACCCTTTACCTTAGTTTATCCACTCCCCCCTTACATCAGTGACTCCCCCACAGTCTTTGTGTGGCCTAGCTGGAGGCTGGAGCTGCCACTGACCTCCTCTATTGCTCGTTTGGGTGCAGGGTACTCTGACACGCTCCTCGGGATGGCTCCTCTGCTTTGATCCTCATCACCATTTCTTCTTCTCTGCAGACCACCTGTCTTCCAGTGATAGTCCCAGCGACGCCCCCCCGAGTCCCAGCTCCCCTTCCAATCCTGTAATTCATGAATGGCGCCAAGTGGCGCCATGACGTCACTGCGCACCTACCCGCTGAAGCCTGGCTGGCTTAGCAACTGCGCATGCGCAGTTCTGAAGCCAGCCCGCAGCCATAAATTTTACTGGCAGCCGCTGCCCGTAATGGGCATTTACGGACAGTTTTTTAAATTGGACGATTTTTACAAACTGTCTGTAAATTTACGGCCGGTTGGCAACCCTGCACAAAGGAGGCTTTCACAGGTAAATAACATGCACAAAATACAATGCACACAAACCATATGAGCAAAATGTTGTTAATATTCATATTATGGGGAGAGGATCTGTTTAGGCAGGGGGTCTATGCACATTCCTTAATATACAGATGACCACTAGAGGGAGTATATAGAAATCTGTATATGAAATGTAATAATAAAAATATGGAACATCAGAAGAAAACTAATATGCGGCAGTTGCTGCTTCGAGAATTCAAAATTTGACTTGCACACGGTAGTTCCCCTTTAAGTGGTCATTTACCTTTTGCAAAGGTCACAGCACAACGTTTGTTGTCATTGGCCAGATTTTGCTGCTGCCAGCAGAAAAGTCTCCAAGCCTCGGCGGCATCAGTAATCCTATGAAGAGCTCTCTACTCGTCTCCTGTGACCTGCCCGGCCTTGCCTTTGAAATCGACTTGGTTTTTTCATTGTTGAGAATGAGAGTTATCTATTTACAAACGTGAGTTTATTGAAAAAATAAGATAAAAGTTCTTCAATTGGAGGAGATCTGATTGATCTTGGAAAAAATCACTGGAATATTGATGGGGGGGGGGAGGACCTACCATGCAAATAATTCCACCATATAACAGAATGGTAGGTGCTTCCCAGAAATACTGCTGTTCATTGGTCCTATATGATTGACAAGGATGTTTCTGCCTTTTGTACCACTATGATATGTCCTTTTTCATTTCTTATAGTAAAGAAAAAATCATGACTACAGACACTCTTACTTAATACCCCTGACAAAGGTGCTTAAACCAGAAACGCGTCGGGTATCGGGGATCACCAGTGTCATCATCACTGTCTTCGTTCTCTTTGTTCTGGTCTTTGGTGGGAGGAGCCTATCAGCTTCAATAAATGTCACAGCACCCTGCCAGTGAATTATATTAAAGAACACATTCCCAGCATCCCTTTAGATGTGCATGCTCCTCCTTGCTGATCACTACGTTAGCAGTGCAATCTGTGGGTCAGTTAGGGTAACTGCGCAATCTGCTAATTATTTAGCTATGCAATCTGCTGGTCATTTTAGGGCTTCATTCATACCAGAAACTGTGCATCTACTGCACATTTTGTCATGCCCATTTGTATGCATTTTATGTGCGTTTACATGCAGTTGATATGTGTTTTTTCCATCCACATTTATACTATGAGGTCAATTCCTTCTTTTTTTTTCTCTGGGCTTTCATGTGCATTGCAATATGTACATTTTTGAGCATTTGCAATGTGGAAACAAGAGGGGCAATGAGAGCTGCAGAGCTGGAGGCGTGCCTCGCGTAAATCCAGGAAGTGAACAGGCAGCAGCTTCAGCTGCCCACAGTTAAAATGGCTGCAGCCAGACTCAGTGGAGGGAGATTTCTGCAGCATATTTGGCAAGTACAGAATCACAGTATATATCAAATAATATGCAAAGTGATTGGAGGGAAGCTTCAGAATTTCAAAGATGTTTTTATTACAAATTATGTGAGCAGACTGCAGTTCCTCTTTAAGCAATGGATCAACAGGTTGCACAGCTAAAGTCTGCAGCACCCAGTGGCTAACAGGACAGAGCATGCACATATAAAGGGATGCTGGGACTACGTTTTTTCATGTAATGCTCAGCAAATGCTCTTTCAATATAACTGTTTTCTGAACTTCGAATTTTGAATAGAATACATTTGAATTCAAATAGAATAAGAAATAATAGAATATAATAGAAAATAAAAGAATAGGATATACTAGAGTAAAGCAGAACAGAATAGAAAATAAAAGAATAGAAAAAAAGGGGATAGAATAGAAAAAATACAAGAATAGAGTAAAACAGAACAACATAGAATAGAAAATAAAAGAACAGAGTAAAATAGAATAGAAAATAAAAGAATTTTGAACTTCAGAATGGCAAAGATGTTTTTATTACAAATTATTACAAATTATGTGAGCAGACTGCAGTTCTTCTTTAAACAACGGATCAGCAGGTTGCACAGCTAAAGTCTGCAGCACCCAGAGGTTAGCAGGACAGAGCATGCACATATAAAGGGATGCTGGGACTATGTTCTTTCATGTAATTCCCAGCAAATGCTCTTTCAATATAACCGTTTTCTGAAATTCTAATTTTGAATAGAATAAATTCGAATTTAAATAGAATAGAAAATAATAGAATATAATAGAAAAGAAGAGAATAGAAAAAAAAAATAATAGAATATACTAGAGTAAAACAGAACAGAATAGAAAATAAAATAATAGAAAAAATAGAATAGAAAAAAAGGGATAATATAGAAAAAATAAAAGAATAGAGTAAAACAGAACAACATAGAATAGAAAATAAAAGAACAGAGTAGAATAGAATAGAAAATAAAAGAATGGAGGGAAACTTCAGAATGGCAAAGAAGTGCAGACTGCAGTTCCTCTTTAAGCAACGGATCAGCAGGTTGCACAGCTAAAGTCTGCAGCACCCAGTGGCTAGTAGGACAGAGCATGCACATCTAAAGGGATGCTGGGACTACGTTCTTTCATGTAATGCTCAGCAAAAAAATAAAAATAAAAGAGTGATGGCAGAGAAAGCTAACAGTTGTGAGAAGCAGTGGGGCAACTACAGTATAGTTAAACCCAAAACAGATCCAGCCAATGGGGCCCATCGGATCTCATTGGCTGACAAAGGATACATTCTGATGGCTCACTTCTGACCTCCAGCCTTCCCTTCACATGTAGAGACCCCTCTCCTGCATCTCCACCATAGAACCCTTCAAAGCTGCGGCAGCCAACTGGAGCCCACCTTCATTTTCTTCCTGAACGACTTCTATTAGACACGAGCAGTTCCCTTCCTTTCAAATTGAAATTCGGACAAATGCTTCTTTATTCGGGTATTCGGATGTATCCGAATTTCCGAAATTACAATAGTAACACATTCAAAATTAATCTGAAATAGCAAAATAAAAACCATTTTGGACGAAATTTGAATAGTTTTGGAAACAAATTCAAATTCAAATAGTTTTGGAATCGAAATTTGAATTTCCGAAGAGAATAAATCAGAATAGAAAATAAAGGAATAGAATAGAAAATAAAAGAATGCACTATAATAGAGTAAAACAATATATAAAAAAATAAAAGAATAGAAACAGATATAATAGAAAACAAAGGGGATAGAATAGAAAATAATAGAATAGAGTAAAAAAGAACAAAATAGAATGGAAAATAAAAGAACAAAATAAAATAGAATAGAAAATAAAGGAATAGAATAGAAAAGAATAGAATAGAAAATAAAAGAATATACTATAATAGAGTTAAACAATATATAAAAAAAATAAAAGAATAGAAACAGATATAATAGAAAACAAAGGGGATAGAATAGAAAATAATAGAATAGAGTAAAAAAGAACAAAATAGAATGGAAAATAAAAGAACAAAATAAAATAGAATAGAAAATAAAGGAATAGAATAGAAAAGAATAGAATAGAAAATAAAAGAATATACTATAATAGAGTTAAACAATATATAAAAAATATAAAAGAATAGAAACAGATATAATAGAAAAAAAAGGGGATATAATAGAAAATAATAGAATAGAGTAAAAAAGAACAAAATAGAATGGAAAATAAAAGAACAAAATAAAATAGAATAGAAAATAAAGGAATAGAATAGAGAAGAATAGAATAGAAAATAAAAAGATGCACTATAATAGAGTAAAACAATATATAAAAAAAAATAACAGAATAGAAACAGATATAATAGAAAAAAAGGGATAGAATAGAAAATAATAGAATAGAGTAAAAAAAGAACAAAATAGAATGGAAAATAAAAGAACAGAATAAAATAAAATAGAAAATAAAGGAATAGAAAAGAATAGAATAAAATAGAAAGAATATAACCATCTTCTGAAATTTGAATCTTAAAGAATAAATTCAAAAAGAATTGAATAGAATAGAAAGGAAAACAATAGAAAATGAAATAATAGAATAGAAAAGAATAGAATAAAATAGAATAAACGATAGAAAAGTTAATATAACCGTTTTCTGAAATTCAAATTTTGAATAGAATTAATTCAAATTCAAATTGTTTTGCAATCGAAACATAACAGAATAGAAAATAAAACAATAGAAACAGATAGAGTAGAAAAAAAAGTGATAGAATAGAAAATAATGGAATAGAAAAAAAATAGGATAGAAAAAAAAGGATAGAATAGAAAATAAAAGAATAGAGTAAAACAAAACAAAATAGAATAGAAAATAAAAGAACAGAATAAAATAGAATAGAAAATAAAGGAATAGAAAAGAATAGAATACAATAGAAATAATATAACCATCTTCTAAAATTCAAATTTCAAAAATAATAAATTTGAATTCAAATAGAATAGGAAATAATAGAATATAATAGAAAAATAAAAGAATAGAAAGTAAAAGAAGAGAAAAAATGGAATAGAAAAAAAAAAGGATAGAATAGAAAAAAAAAAGAATAGAGTAAAACAGAACAACATAGAATAGAAAATAAAAGGACAGAGTAAAATATAATAGAAAATAAAAGAATAGAATTGAATGCAATATAATATAACCATCTTCTGAAGTTCACATTTTCAATAGAATAAATTTGAATAGAATAGAAAAGAATGGAATAGAATAGCAAATAAAATTATAGAATAGATAAGAATAGAATAGAATAAACAATAGAACCTAATAGAATAGAAAGAATATATATATTCTATATATATAATATAATAATTTTCCGAAAATCGAATTTCAAATAGAATAAATTCAAATTCAAATAGAATAAAAAAATAGAATATAATAGAAAAGAAAAGCATAGAATAGAAAATAAAATAAAAGAATAGAGTAAAACATAACAGAATAAAAAAAACAATAGAAACAGAGTAGAAAAAAAAGTGATAGAATAGAAAATAATAGAATAGAAAAAAATAGGATAGAAAAAAAAGGATAGAATAGAAAATAAAAGATTAGAGTGAAACAAAACAAAATAGAATAGAAAATAAAAGAACAGAATAAAATAGAATAGAAAATAAAGGAATAGAAAAGAATAGAATAAAATAGAAAGAATATAACCATCTTCTAAAAGTCAAACTTCAAAAAGAATAAATTTGAATTCAAATAGAATAGGAAATAATAGAATATAATAGAAAAATAAAAGAATAGAAAGTAAAAGAATAGAAAAAATTGAATAGAAAAAAAAGTTTAGAATAGAAAAATAAAAGAATAGTGTAAAACAGAACAACATAGAACAGAAAATAAAAGGACAGAGTAAAATAGAATAGAAAATAAAAGAATAGAATGCAATAGAATATATCATCTTCTGAAGTTCACATTTTTAATAGAATAAATTTGAATAGAATAGAAAAGAATGGAATAGAATAGCAAATAAAATTATAGAATAGAAAAGAATAGAATAGAATAAACAATAGAACATAATAGAATAGAAAGAATATAACAAGATAGCCATTTTCCAAAAATCGAATTTCAAATAGAATAAATTCAAATTCAAATAGAATTAAAAAAAATAGAATATAATAGAAAAGAAAAGCATAGAATAGAAAATAAAAGAATAGCAATAACAATAGAATATAATAGAATGGAATAGAAAAACTATAACCATCTTCCAAAATTAAAATTAGGAATAGAATAAATTGATAAATTGATTTTGAATTGAATTAGAAACATTTAAATCGATTTGAATTTGAAAAAAACGAAACAAATTCCAAAAAACAAATTCAATGAATTTAATAAATGTATGCAAATAACGAATCGAAACGAAACAAAACACATTTTTTGTTCTGCAAATGTCTAACTTCTATCATCATCATTTTATACCGTAGTTGGCCCTCCTCTCAAAGCTATTAGTTTTCTCTACCATCAATCATTTTGTTGTCGGGCGTCATATGAAAGAACACATCTCCAGCATCCCTTTAGATGTGCATGCTCCTTCCTGCTAGCCATTAGGCGCTGCAGACTTTAGCTGTGCATTCTTGTTGATTTCCCTGCACACTGTGAGGTTCTCACAATGTGCATTAGAAGTTGTTGCAAGTTAGAGCCTGGCTTATTTCCTGGCTGGATGACATCTAGCTCTTTTTCCTTCCCAGCCTGACTGTCCCTGCCAATGGAGGCTTAAGATCACATGCATAGGAAAGCCCACTCCTCCAGACTGACACCCACCCCCTAAAAACATAGGGGGCACTGCCATAGTGCATTATCCAACGACAAATTTATTGAAGATAAAATATAAAATGTAACTACTCACAAATGTTGGTAGTAAAGTCGCTTATCTGCAATCTCCCAGCTTTGCCAAAGCCTCTAGCTCAGGGAGGACCTCACCAGGGTCCCTGCTGGCTGACGCGTTTCGAGGGATGTCCTTCAGAGCCCATAAATATAAATATAAATGTAATAAATAAACCGAAAAGGTTTTATTGAAAAAATTGTATAAGCATGTAGATAAAGAGGTAAAGAAATAACCAGGGAAGGAAAAATATAAGCAGATCAAACTTCAGCTTTAAAGATACAAGGAGACACCAGAGGGCGCAATCTCAGTGCAGAAAATAAGTCTTTATTAGTAAGAACAAATAGCTAGTGCTAAACTCATCCAATGGCCACGGCTGATCGATTAACTGGCAATTTTATAGAAGTCTAGGCAATTGAGCGTGGTTTTATTGATCAATCGATCGATATTCAACTTAGAAGGTTTTATTCATTTATCTATCAATATGAGTGGGTGGGATTCCTGGTGGTGGCAGCGGTGCACCATGCCTGCTTCATATTTGCCGTAGTGGCCACTTGTAGTCTCTATTGGAAGCTCAGGTGACCAAGCAGGAACACAAGGTCAGAGAATTGTCAACCTATAACAGGAAGTGGAAAAATAATGGATCTACCGGAAGGATCAACAGGTTATAAAACATAGAGGGAGGCCCCGTGAAAAAAAAAAAGAAAACTGTTGACAGACTGTATCATGCAGGGCTTTTTTTTCAGAGGGAACGTGGGGGAACGCTGAATATATGTAATGGCAAGGGGTGGTGGGGTGTGCTGGACATTCTATTTTTGCGGAAGGGGGGTCTGTTGTTGTAGGGGAGATCTATTGTTGCTCTGAGAGATCTATTGTTGAGGGAGGGGTCTATTATTGCTTTCTGCTGGAGGGTTTATTGTTGCTTACTGGTAGGGTTGTTCTATTGTTACTTGGGGGTATTTTGTTGAGGGGGTCTATTGTTGCAGAAGGATTTATTTTTTCTGGCGGGATCTATTGTTGCTGGGGATGGGGGGGGGTCAGCTGAGAGAGATCTACTGTTGAGGGAGGGGTCAATTGTTGCTGCCTGCTAGAGATTCAATAATGCTGGCTGCTGGGGTGGATCTGTTATTGCTGGGGAAGTATTTTGCTGTGGGGGGTCTTTTGTTGTTGGGAGAGATCTGTTGTTGCTGAGGGGGGTCTATTTTAATGCATTTCTTGTCATCATTAACAAATTCTATACAGATTACTTAGCACCACAATATGATACTTGGTGGTTCTGTATTCTCTAAAAGAGACGGTGCTCAGAGGTGGGTAGGCGGTGGAGACAAGTGATGGTGCTCAGAGGTGGGTAGGGGGTGTAGACAAGGGGCGGTGCTCAGAGGTGGGTTTGGGGTGTAGACAAGGGGCGGTGCTCAGAGGTGGGTTTGGGGTGTAGACAAGGGGCGGTGCTCAGAGGTGGGTAGGCGGTGGAGACAAGTGATGGTGCTCAGAGGTGGGTAGGCGGTGGAAACAAGGGACGGTGCTCAGAGGTGGGTAGGGGGTGAAGACAAGTGATGGTGCTCAGAGGTGGGTAGGCGGTGGAGACAAGGGACGGTGCTCAGAGGTGGGTAGGGGGTGGAGACAAGGGACGGTGCTCAGAGGTGGGTAGGGGGTGGAGACAAGGGACGGTGCCCAGAGGTGGGTAGGGGGTGGAGACAAGTGATGGTGTTCAGAGGTGGGTTTGGGGTGTAGACAAGGGACGGTGCTCAGAGGTGGGATGGCGGTGGAGACATGTGATGGTGCTCAGAGGTGGGTAGGGGGTGGAGATAAGGGAGAGTGCTCGGAGATGGGTAGGGGGTGGAGACAAGGGACGGTGCTCAGAGGTGGGTAGGCGGTGAAAAGGGATTGTGCTTAGAGGTGGGTAGGGGGTGAAGCCAAGGGACAGTGCTCAGAGGTGGGTAGGAGGTGAAGCCAAGGGACGGTGCTCAGAGGTGAGTAGGGGGTGAAGCCAAGGGATGGTGCTCAGAGGTGAGTAGTGTGTGGAACCAAGAGATAGTGCTTAGAGGTATGTAGGGGCTGAAGCCAAGGGATGATGCTCAGAGGTGGGTAGTGTGTGGAGCCAAGGGATAGTGCTCAGAGTTGGTTAGGGGGTGGAGAAAAGGGATGGTGCTCACAGGTGGGTAGGGGGTGGAGACAAGGGACAGTGCTCAGAGGTGGGGAGGGGGTGGAGACAAGGGACAGCGCTCAAAGGTGGGGAGGGGGTGGAGACAAGGGACAGCGCTCAGAGGTGGGGAGGGGGTGGAGACAAGGGACAGCGCTCAGAGGTGGGGAGGGGGTGGAGACAAGGGACAGCGCTCAGAGGTGAGGAGGGGGTGGAGACAAGGGACGGTGCTCGGAGGTGGGTAGGGGGTGGAGACAAGGGACAGTGCTCGGAGGTGGGTAGGAGGTGGAGACAAGGGCTGACTTGGAAGGGGGGAGTTCCTGCATCTATTTTCTGAGAAAAAAAGCCCTGGTATCATGTACATCATTTTTATTTTGCTTGTAGTTACACTTTAAAGGGTAATTCCCAAAAATGAAAATGTTATCTCTCAAGACTATAGGAAGTTCCCAGGACAGGGTGACAACACGGGAGCAAAAGTGGATTTACCCTTTAAAATAAATGTAAACATACTGTAAATACTAACGTCTCATACAAGCTTAACATGTTCACATCGTTTTGGAAGTCATTTTCAATCTATTTAAATCTTCAGTAAAGTAATCCCTGGTGATCCTGCCATGATGGTCCTTGCTCAGGAACTTCCTGTTATAGGGTGACAACGCTCTCTCCCTGTCTCCCAATTGTGCTCTTACATTGTCACCCTATAACTCAGCCCCACTAGAGTTACACTTTAAGGATAAAAGAGCTGTTAAAATACTTTACAGCAGAAGTGATGACTTTAAAAGGAGTCTTTTTTTTCATACTGGAGATCCCCTTTAAGCATGAGATTTCTGCATCTAGTTCTGAACATGAAAGGCGATCTGTTCATTTATCTTTTTTTTTTTTGTTGTTTTCTGTCATCTTCAATAATTTCTTCAAACCAGATGGTTGGAAAAAAAAAAAAAAAAGTGTAATGCACAGCTGGTTCCAGTTCTGTATCGATCGAGAGAGATATGTCCTGACACTCGACACGCAGCCATTGTTACAAGAATATGTGTTCATTCATACATAGTGCTGCGGGGGGGATCTGATCCAGCCTTATGGACAATGGTGCAATAATAGGAAAAAAAAAATGTGTGTCAGCTGCTCCCGGGAATTCCAGACGTTTCTGCTTTTTTTGGAAACTTTAAAGCAATGGTTGTATTCTTAGAGCCTAACTATCTATCTATTCTTAGAGCCTATCTAACCCTAAAAACAAAAAAAATGTCATGTATTACAGTCTAATAATCCTTAGATATGGTGGCTGCATTAGTTTTCGTTTATCAGGCTTTTTTTTTTTTCCTTTAAGGCTTAATGTACATGGGACGCTGAGGCAACCTCCTCAGAGCAATTTTTTGGCAGCTTGAAACCGGTGTTTAAAAATGCCCGTTTAGCCGCGCTTGCATGCCGCGTTTAGCCGCGTTTTGCCGTGTTTGCGTCTAGGAGCGTTTATTTAAGATAACATCATAGGACCCTCCCAAAGCCCAAAAAACAGTATTATTTAACTATTTCGGCAATGCTGTGAGACCAGAGTGAGTAGCAGCAGCTGAGAGAGCAGTAGTTTACTTGTATCTACCTCAATTTTGGTGCTTTTACTATGGATCCCATAATGAGCATATGTGAGGAAATGATCCTGACGTTGCTGTTGATGAGGCTTGAAAGACGTCGGAAATCACGTGCGCGGACCAGAAACCCTAACCCTAAACTTGTTCTTCAAGGGGAAAACCCTAACCATAACCCCCTAACCCTAATAGGAAACCCTAACCGGAAACCCTAACCCTAACTTGTTCTTCAAGGGGAAAACCCTAACCATAACCCCCTAACCCTAATAGGAAACCCTAACCCTAACTTGTTCTTCAAGGGGAAAACCCTAACCATAACCCCCTAACCCTAATAGGAAACCCTAACCCTAACCGGAAACCCTAACCCTAACTTGTTCTTCAAGGGGAAAACCCTAACCATAACCCCATAACCCTAATAGGAAACCCTAACCGGAAACCCTAACCCTAACTTGTTCTTCAAGGGGAAAACCCTAACCATAACCCCTAACCCTAATGGGAAACCCTAATCCTAACCCTAACCCCTAACCCTAATTGGAAACTATAACCCTAATGGGAAACCATAACCCCTACCATAACCCTAAACTTGTTCTTGTTCTTGTAACTTGTTCTTCAAGGGGAAAACCCTAACCATAACCCCCTAAACCTAATGGGAAACCCTAATCGGAAACCCTAACCTTAACCCTAAACTTGTTCTTCAAGGGGAAAACCCTAACCATAACCCCCTAACCCTAATGGGAAACCCTAACCAGAAACCCTAACCCTAAACTCATTCTTTAAGGGGAAAACCATAACCCCTAACCCTAATTGGAAATCCTAACCCTAACCAGAAACCCTAACCCTAATGGGAAACCCTTACCATAACCCTAAACTTGTTCTTGTTCTTGTAACTTGGGAAACCCTAACCCTAATCATTGTCGAAGCTACCTAGAATTTAACATGAGGGAAAAATGTAATTAAAAAAGACAGATATTAAATTTCATGCAACTATGTCTGATCAAGTCGGGGGTGAAGCTCAATGGTGGGGTCATCTGGTTGAAATCTAACAACATATAGGTTGAATTCCAATTATACTTTGGCTAACAGCAATGCTAGTGGTGTATTGGATTGGATCGTGGGCTCATTAGAGGTATATAAATAGTCTATGAAGCATAGCAAGCAATTACAAGTTTTTAAAATATTTTTTTTAGTGGTTTTTCATAATTTGCTATCATTTTAAATAAGGCACCTTTAAAAATGCTCCTAAATGAAAACGTGCCGCGTTTAGCTGCGTTTGGCATCTGAAACATGGGAAACTTCGGCGTCTGAACTCATTTTTTTGCCTTCAAAGAAAAGCCTCTAAAAGCAACTGCCTCAAAACTACATTAAAATAACCTGTGTACATGTACACATAAGATAACATTGGATGAGTTCAGGGGCAGCTGAAGAAAGCATCCAACTGCCTCTGAACGTCTGTTTACCAGCAGCGGTGTACTTGAGGCCTTATTCTCACCTGGTGATCCTGACAGTAACTGGTGATGAGCTGAACAAACAGTAGAAGACATGTGCAATGCCGAAAAATTAGTTCGCTTTCGTTTTTTGTTGAAAAGAGTAAATGTTGTTAAAATGTATGAACAGCAAAACCCCCCCGAATCCAAATACCATTGAAGTCAATGGTGACCAAATTCAAGTGGGCGTACTTGCCACACTTCTTCCATCAAGTGACAGATTCTAAATTGACCAGGTGACATCGTTGACCATAAAAGGTAATTTCGTGACAAATGATGATGTCACCTCGGGATCTCTGGATTCCCCAGAGTCAGGTGATGTTGGACATTACTATCTCTCCCGGCATGTAATGTAGAATATTGCAACTTCAGTTGTTGGTTTTCAGATCCTTCACCAAGCCTGGCCATGATGGTCCATGAGCACCCGTACATATGTTTGCCGTGAAGCCAACACCGCAGACCACCGCCGGCAGCTCACCCTTTCTGTAAATCGGGCCCCCCTGGTGTCAACAAGTTAGATTGCTGGTGTAGAGGTGATTCCTCCGCTCATAAGCTACTGGTTGATCCTTTCATGAGTCCTTATTAAGTCATTTCTTATTTATAGAGGTGTTTAGCTGGTGAATTAATTATTTATAATGGCTCCTCGGTGACTCTGCAGTATGCGCGCTGCTCGCAGCTTAAAATAGCCCATAGGAAGATAAACCGATCCCTCGGACGAACGAGGAGAGATCTTTCACATTGAGGTGGAACTCTGGCAAAGTGGCTGAAGGCAGAGCTGAAATACCTGCCAGTTTACCTATCAAGGTGTAGCTTGCCCCACGCGGAATAGCCTGGGGGTGAGGGTGGTGTTGGCACTATGTAGGTAAATGTAAAAACAAAATCATGTTTCGTTGCAACCATAACCTTCAATCGAAACATTTTCTTTGGAATACTTTTTTCTGCCACTACATGTCTTCAGTCTAATGTACAGCATCATTCAACCAACTTCCTCTGAGCCCAAGCCTAAAAAAGATTGCAGTGATTGGGGTTTTTTTTTAAGTGCTTTTACCAGAACTCCAACCACTTCAATACCGGGCACTTTCACCCCCTTCCTGCCCAGGCCAATTTTCAGCTTTCAGCGCTGGCCCACTTTGAATGACTTATCATTTGTTTGAGACAGAAAGTGCTTTGCTTTGGTGGTATCTATGATGGGCACTGACAGGCATTGCTGATGGGCACTGATTGGCAGCACTGACAGGCATCACTGATGGGCACTGATTGGCAGCACTGACAGGCATCACTGATGGGCACTGATTGGTAGCACTGACAGGCATCACTGATGGGCACTGATTGGCAGCACTGACAGGCATCACTGACGGGCACTTAAGGGCAGCACTGACAGGCATCACTGATGGGCACTGATTGGCAGCACTGACAGGCATCACTGATGGGCACTTAAGGGCAGCACTTGCAGGTATCACTGATGGGCACTGATTGGCAGCACTGACAGGCATCACTGATGGGCACTTAAGGGCAGCACTGACAGGCATCACTGATAGGCACAGATTGGCAGCACGGACAGACATCACTAATGGGTACTGATTGGCAACACTGACAGGCATCACTGATGGCCACTTAAAGGCAGCACTGACAGGCATCACTGATGGGCACTGATTGGCAGCACTGACAGGCATCACTGATGGGCACTGAAGGGCACCACTGACAGGCATTACTGATGGGCACTGATTGGCAGCACTGATAGGCATCACTGATGGGCACTGATTGGCAGCACTGACAGGCATCACTGATGGGCACTGATTGGCAGCACTAACAGGCATTAATGATGGGCACTGATTGGCAGCACTGATAGGCATCACTGATGGGCACTGATTGGCAGCACTGACAGGCATCACTGATGGGCACTGAAGGGCAGCACTGACAGGCAGCACTGATGGGCACTGATTGGCAGCACTCACAGGCAGCACTGATGGGCACTGACAGGCATTAATGATGGGCACTGAAGGGCAGCACTGATGGGGCTGCACTGATCATCAGTGCAGATGTCCCGACTGAGAAATGCCAGTTATCGGCTCTCCTCTCTAACCGGCACTTTCTATTTACACTGTGAACAGTTCTGATTGGACACAGCTGATCACATGGTAAAGAGCCTACGTTATAGGCTGTTTACCATGATTGGTGATGAGCTGTGTCTGAGGGATACGGCGCACCACCCCCAGGGGCGCACAAGTGGTGTATTCTGAAGGACGTCATATGTTGTCCAGTCAGAATGGGAAAGCCACCCCCCGGCTGTCATTCTGCTATAGGCTGGGCAGAAAGAGTTAAAAAAAAAACTTTTGGTTGCAATAATTACTTTCAGCCTGGAGCTGTCCCCCACAATATTTATTTTCCACCACTAGATGTCCTCAGTCCGACACATCCCCAAAGCCTGTGACTGGACAGTGAAGGGAGAAGCAGCACAATGATGAGCTCATCTCTGTCACTTTGCTCTCTCCTCCTACCAGGATGCTCCTTGTGATGCTTTTTTTCCCTCTCCTAATCTGAGCTCTGCCGTACAGGGGACTGCCAGAGGATGATACCAGGTCAAAGCCACGCTTAGATGCACATAGTGGTGTGAATAAGTCCCAAGGCAAGACAGCTGCAGTGCACAACAACACATGTTGCAATGCTGTGTGTTGCAATGAGCTGCATTGGCAAAATGGTGGCAGCTCTTTCTGCCATAATGCAACACTGCTTAATACTCCGAAAAACGCACGTAAACGCAACATACCAGGGCGCCAGAATGGGCCCGTGGAGTTAGAACCTCTGTCACCTTATTGCTGTCTGTTGCAGGTTGTCACAAGGACAGGAAGTAAGGCACAATTACCCCATCTGGGTCATGGACACTAATTAAAAATTCCCACAAGTATTTACTTTCAATCCAGATCTATAATACAAAAAAAAAAAATGGCAGGAGTTGGGCTTCAATCATTTGCTTCTAATTGGTTGCCTTGCAGTCCACGCAGCGCCGTGTCAGATAAACATACAAGTTGCTACAGCGAAAGCGCGGACTGTGTGATACAGTGAATCCCGCGCGGCCAATGTCCTCGCTGCTATTGGCCGGAGGAGACGAACGCAGCGAGCTTTGAAGACGGGGCACTTTCTGCAAAGCCCAGCGCGGGTGCCAAGAGTGTACGCGAGTCAGACGCCAAAGATGTAATAGTCTCCCCATCTGATGAATGGCATCACTAAACTTCTTATTGCGATGGTTTTTGATGCTATAATAATTACGCGAGCTCATTTCTGGCGATAAATCTTCGCAGACAGACGCGGCGATGGGCTGAGCAGAAAGGAAAAGGATAGCAATAAGTGTATGCTTTATTAATGCTCTGCATGAACCTGTGACAGACGTGTCTCCGGAGCCCAGTGTCAGCGATACGTTCGTGTGTGTGACTGTTACCTGGCGCTATCACAAGCGGTGTACTGGTACTGATTGAAAAAAAA
The DNA here is from genome assembly GCF_042186555.1 of Aquarana catesbeiana. Taxonomy (NCBI): domain Eukaryota; kingdom Metazoa; phylum Chordata; class Amphibia; order Anura; family Ranidae; genus Aquarana; species Aquarana catesbeiana. Next base: position 49,996,444 of record NC_133324.1, on the reverse strand, counting down.
ATACCATTACTGTAAGGACTCATTCACGCCAGGAGGTGCGTCCAAGCGTGCTTTTTTTTTTTTTGTGCATTCCCGCTCATCGAATTTTAGGGCAGCTCATTCATTTCAAAAGGTGCTGCCATGATATTTAAAATCGCGCCGCACCAAAACGCATAGTAATGCGGTGTGCTTGCTAGATGCGTGGGGGTGCCACTAAGGATGTCCACCAGAAATCTCCACCTTTTATTATTAAAAACATATCCTTGAACACCAGACCAGTGACTTTGTCTAGGCTGAGATGATGTCATCGATCTGCTGCAGGCAGGAGGAAGCATTTCCTCAGTCTCCCCTCCCCCAAGGATCAGATTGCAACATTTTAACTTTGTAACAAGTCACAAGGTGAGGGGCTGCAGCAGGGGCTGATCTGTGTCTGGCTCATCAGGGGCTGATCTGTGTCTGTCTCATCAGGTGCTGATCTGTGTCTGGCTCATCAGGTGCTGATCTGTGTCTGGCTCATCAGGGGCTGACCTGTGTATGACTCATCAGGGGCTGATCTGTGTCTGACTCATCAGGGGCTGAGCTGTGTCTGTCTCATCAGAGGCTGATCTGTGTCTGTCTCATCAGGGGCTGATCTGTGTCTGTCTAATCAGGGGCTGATCTGTGTCTGTCTCATCAGGGGCTGATCTGTGTCTGTCTCATCAGGGGCTGATCTGTGTCTGTCTCATCAGGGGCTGATCTGTGTCTGTCTCATCAGGGGCTGATCTGTGTCTGTCTCATCAGGGGCTGATCTGTGTCTGACTCATCAGGGGCTGATCTGTGTCTGGCTCATCAGGGGCTGATCTGTGTCTGTCTCATCAGGGGCTGACCTGTGTATGACTCATCAGGGGCTGATCTGTGTCTGACTCATCAGGGGCTGATCTGTGTCTGTCTCATCAGGTGCTGATCTGTGTCTGGCTCATCAGGGGCTGATCTGTGTCTGTCTCATCAGGGGCTGACCTGTGTATGACTCATCAGGGGCTGATCTGTGTCTGACTCATCAGGGGCTGAGCTGTGTCTGTCTCATCAGAGGCTGATCTGTGTCTGTCTCATCAGGGGCTGATCTGTGTCTGTCTAATCAGGGGCTGATCTGTGTCTGTCTCATCAGGGGCTGATCTGTGTCTGTCTCATCAGGGGCTGATCTGTGTCTGTCTCATCAGGGGCTGATCTGTGTCTGTCTCATCAGGGGCTGATCTGTGTCTGTCTCATCAGGGGCTGATCTGTGTCTGTCTCATCAGGGGCTGATCTGTGTCTGTCTCATCAGGGGCTGATCTGTGTCTGACTCATCAGGGGCTGATCTGTGTCTGTCTCATCAGGGGCTGATCTGTGTCTGTCTCATCAGGGGCTGATCTGTGTCTGTCTCATCAGGGGCTGATCTGTGTCTGACTCATCAGGGGCTGATCTGTGTCTGTCTCATCAGGGACTGATCTGTGTCTGACTCATCAGGGGCTGAGCTGTGTCTGTCTCATCAGGGGCTGAGTTTTGTCTGTCTCATCAGGGGCTGAGCTGTGTCTGTCTCATCAGGGGCTGATCTGTGTCTGACTCATCAGGGGCTGATCTGTGTCTGTCTCATCAGGGGCTGATCTGTGTCTGTCTCATCAGGGGCTGATCTGTGTCTGTCTCATCAGGGGCTGATCTGTGTCTGTCTCATCAGGGGCTGATCTGTGTCTGTCTCATCAGGGTCCTTTTTTGCGAATGCATCTTTGCGTGGCTGGAAGACATCCATCTCCCAGCGCTGACATATCGCACGCCTGCAGAACACAGCCTAAAGACCTCCAGATTTCTGGTTTCTGAGCCTTCCTATCACATACTGCCCCTTCCCCACTCCCCCCAGACCTTATCTGAGTTTATTACCATCTATCACGGTCTGTGGTCCCGGACTAATATATCTTCATTGAAAAAAAAAAGTAAATAAATAGAAATTCAGAAAAGACACAAAAAAATTAAAGCTAAAAGTAATCTAACCTGGGAGGGTTGTAGCCATTTCTATACAGAGATACTATATATTATTAAGGAATAATTAAGAAATTATAGGGAATAATCGAGCAATTAAAGGGAATGTAAAAAAAAAAAAAAAAAGTTGGCCTTGCCTAACGCCTGGTTGTGTCTGAATCACTTTAAGACAAACAAGCCTTTTATGGCTATGCATGTGTAAATAGCCAGTGCAGATTAATAATAATAATAATAATTATTATTATTATTATTACTATTATTATTATTATTATTAATAATATTAACCAGGTAATCTTATTAATTTTAAATATGAGTATATAAAATATTACCAATGGACAGAGAAGTTGCAGCTTTAGGCTCCCTTTCATACTGTCTAGTATCTTCCTACCCCAGTTGTTAAAAAAAAAAAAGTATTACTTACAGGCCCCAGTAGCTCTAGCTGAAATTCACACACACAATTAATTATGTTAGAGAAGAGACCCTCCGCCCAATACGTTTGCTTTGTCTGAGGTTTCCTTTAGAGAGGGTGTATATGACAGAAGACAACTAGTTCTGTGCTGTCTGTTTAGCTAACCTACAGTGCTCTGGGAATCATTGGTTCTGTAATAAATGCATATTTGTAAAACAAGGATCATTTTCAATATATGTGTGTGTGTGTGTGTGTGTGTGTATATGTGTAATTTTTTTCATTTTATTTTTTGTTCCTTTTTTCAGATAACAAAAATAGGGCTTCCAACCATGTTAGTTTACCTTTAGGAAATGTATTGCTATAATCTATCTGAGGTTTCAGTTAGAGAAGAGCTTACCTGAAAGGGATCTCTCCTCTTTATATTGGTAACGCACAGTGCTCTGTGGGTCCTTTGTTACGGAATAAATTGTTATTTGTAAACAAAAGATTGCATCTCTCTCTATCTATCTATCTATCTATCTATCTATCTATCTATCTATCTATCTATCTATCTATCTATCTATCTATCTATCTATCTATCTATCTATCTATCTATCTATCTATCTATCTGTCAATTTAATGAAAAAAGCATAAACTTAAAAATAAAATTATTATTATTAGCATTATTATTATTATTATTAATAATGGTAACATTAATATATTACTGCAACTATTACTATTACTACTAATAATAATCATAATATTTTTATTATCATTATTAGTAGTAGTAGTAGTATTAATAGCATTTATAATAACAATAATATATAATAGTAATAATAATAATAATATTCATAGTATTAGTATGATTATTATTCTCAAAATTAAAGATAATAATAATAATAATAATAATAATAATAATAATAATATATGAATAATATGAATATTATTATGAATATTATTTCCATTACACTACTACTAATGATGATGATGATGATGATGATGATGCTAATAATAATAATACAATCCTATACTATAATAACAATGATAAATAACAACAACAGCAATAATAATAATAATAATAATAATAATAATAATATTTAATTATTATTATTGTTGTTATTTATCATTGTTATTATAGTTAAGAATTTGATTATTATTATTAGCATCATCATCATCTTTAGTGGTAGTACAATGGTAATAATAATAATATTATCTTTAAATTTGAGAACTTGTTATTGAGAAGCAGCGCTTTGTAAATTTTTCTTGTAAATTGATTGAACGGGTAGCAGCAAACACCATCCAGTTCTCAGTATATATATATATATATATATATATTGTTCTTTTTTGCCTGATGTTTATTTTTTTCCTCTGTGCCACTCTGCAGCGGCCCGGCCGTTCATCCCACACACCAGCCTCTTGCGGCGGCAGCCAAGCCACCAGAAATGATTTTATCTGATCTCTGTGTGCAGGTAGAATCTCTGTTGGGAAAACAAAGGTTATATTCAGCAGGCTCCGGTGATTGGGCACCATGGAGACAATCCCTGGATTGAGAAGTGGCATGGGCCTTTGGCATTTGTACAATGCAACATACTGCAGGTCGTTAAAGCGGCGACCACCACCTTCGCTCCTGTGACAAAGAAGGGTTAAGTTTGCCAGGGGAGGTGTGGGGGAAATTAGTATGTAAAACCCTTGGAAATGTACAAACGTTCCTCGGCGTTCCAGATGATAATGCCAAGACATGGAAAATGTCAGTCGCACCGACGGCGGGAACCAAAATCTTGATTAAAGAATCGACAAGGCCAAGCTCATTTCCCGTACAGAAATCCAGCTCATATGCCAGTATCTGACCTTACGTCTACTGCAGAGCCCGCTAAGGATTCTCGATATTGCTATGCTAATTGGTTGGTTCAGTCCGCCTCGCTTTTCTCCGAAGTTTTCAAAATATTCTGCAAGTGCAATAAAAAAAAGTGGAAAGTAGGCCAGGAGGAGGAAGAGGTCATGGAATGGAATGGAATTGTATACTGCCAGAGGAGGTATTTTCTCCAATGGAGACCATGAGGAGCACCTTTGGTCTTCACGAAGGGTGTCCAAAGTGTTGTTCTTCTTCAGGTTGACACCAATGGGTGCACGTTGGCGAACTTGTCGCCATGTTTTAATGATGGAAGCAAGGATTGGGCATGCTCCTAAAAATAAGACATCGCGCCTGACCCTTTAACGCACCACAGCGCACGCATGTGGGCCCCCATGTTGCACTCCATTGGGAACAAAGGGTCCGTTATGTTGTCTTGGTGCATGGATACTTCTAGGAAATCAATGGGCAAATCCAACATGAGGGTGCCTAGATGTAAGTGGGACCCAACATTTGACCGTTCGTTTAGGAAATGGCGATTTTACAACATTGACAGTGACTTTTAAAGACGTATCCAGCCACGGGAGGGATGCACGTTCTCACCGACTCTTGTCCCAGTTTCACCAGCATTTTTCGCCAAGGGGGCGCGAAGGCACAAATAATCCCGGAGCGGAGGAGGAGGGGGGTGAGCGGCTGGGGGGCCCCACCGTGACTCAGAGCTCACTAGACAAATAGAACAAAAGATTACTGCGTTGACGTGATAAACCCCCCCCCCCCCTCCCGACCCGTGCTCGCAGCTAAGGCGCCCTTGCCGGAGTTCACTTAATTATCTTTTTCTTTTTTTGCTGTGGAAACTGAATTATGGATTTTCGGAGAACTTTTTTTATTTCCCTTCCGCTGCCCTGTTCTCCGTGTGCTCCCGGGTGAGGGGAACGGCGACGGCTTTATGGCAAAATTTACCGCCGTTTCCTTGTTAAATGCAGAGACAGGGCGTTCACCTCCACTAATTGTTCTGTGTAGAGGGATAGAGAGGACAGAACTGTTCACACACAATTGTCTATCTATCTATCTATCTATCTATCTATCTATCTATCTATCTATCTATCTATCTATCTATCTATCTATCTATCTATCTATCTATCTATCTATCTTTTTCACTTTCTTCTTTCTCTCTTTATGCATCAATCTGATCCTGACAGAGAACCAGAGAGTTTCTAACTTCCTATCTGAGGTGACATGATAGCTCACCTGACTTGCTGCTGCTTCTAATGCACATTATGAGAAGCTCACAGTGTGCGGTAAAATCAGAGGAAGCCATTTTAGTCCAGGAGAGGAGCCGGATAAAACTGTGTAAGACTGAAGGGAAATCCTCGGTTGCTAAAATGCAGATTGGTTGGTGTTTTTTTTTTTTTTTTTATTTAGGTGGGGGGGATGCCAGAGAACTTCCAGGCTTCTTTGCACAAGCTGTTCTCCGCTAAACATATTGATTTTTATATATTTTTATCAAACTGCTTAGCACTATCTTGTAGCACAACCCATCCATATTTATTAGGCAGGACCCAAAAAAAAACTATTCCAGCCGACGGACATAAAAAAAAAAAAAGGCAATGTTTTTATTTAAGGAAAATTGTGTGATAACGAAGGGCTCCGCCACTTTACGGCGTGCATTCATTTTCATCCCAGAGAGTATAAAAAGGGATAACGCCTTTATAGCCAATTCGGGGAGAGAGAAGATGGCTCTTATGGAGCTCTGGGGAGCAACTGAGCATTAAAGACCACCAAGCAAATTCCCAGCACCGGCTCATGCCTCCGAGGAAGAATTCCGGATGATTAGAATGTATATTCAGATATAAGAGAAGGGGGGGGGAGGTCACAGAATATAAAACAATCATTCTGCTGAAATAGATCAGAATTTATCTGTGGGGAAAAAAAAGACGTACAAGATTGGAGCGTTGAGTTTTTAATGATTAAAGGGGGTCTTCCATTATATCGTCATTAAACTAGTGAGACCGATAGATACATGATTGAAATATGGTTATGCCATGGATATGATCTAGCCCAGTGGGCCAGTCTGGGAAACCAGAACATTCCACCTGCAGAGCCCCTCACCCTCCAGCTGCCATGGTGCCACCCAACCTCCTATTGTATATGGTCCACCATGCCAGACAGATACATAGTTTAGGGGAGACCTCTTTTATCTGCCAAAGGATTCATTATTAGGTTATGCCATAAATGTGGTCTAGACCAGTGGTTCTCAACCAATGAGCTGTAGCCCACTGCGAGGTTGGTTTCTTATCACGGGGTTGTAGCCCACTGCCAGGTCTCCCTCATTTGTAAACTTCAGCCATCTGCAGATCCTCTAACCTCCCAGCTCCCATGGTGCCACCTAACGTCCTACAATGGTCAACCACGCCAGATAGATAGATACACAGTTGAAACAAACGGGGGAATCATCTTTTATCTGCCAAAAGATCTGTTATTGGGTTATGCCATAAATGTGGTCTAGACCAGTGTTTCTCAACCACCAGGCTGGGGCATCCATTCTTCCAGGCCTCCAGCCTCCAGCAGATCCCTTAACTTCCCAGCCCCCATGGTTCCGCCCAATCTCCTATTGTGGTCCACCATGTGAGATAGATAGATAGATAGATAGACAGACAGACAGACAGACAGACAGACAGACAGACAGACAGACAGACAGACAGACAGACAGATAGACAGATAGACAGATAGACAGATAGATAGATAGATAGATAGATAGATAGATAGATAGATAGATAGATAGATAGATAGATAGATAGATAGATAGATAGATAGATAGATAGATAGATAGATAGATAGATAGATAGTTGAACATATGTAGGAGATGTTTTTATTTTTTTATTTTTTTTTTACATTTTTTAATTGAGGAATATTCAATACAGAAACATTCACCAACATAGGACAATATACAGCTGCTGTTAGAATAAAGAAGAGTTAATCATGTGAAACATAGTAAGAGCATACTTTACGATAAAAGTAAAAAAAGTGTTAAGAACCACAAACTTTAAGACTGCAATTTGTAATGAGGAAGGTAAGCCATCCCTGGTTCACCTGACACCCCTATGGCAGTAAACCGTGTACAGGTGGGTGAGAGGCCACCGATCCGTGGGTCAGAAAGACATTATGACATTATGATTGACCCTTCATACTTAGGGTACTCGGCTATCATTAAAGGATACAGTTTCATTGTGGGAGATGGTTTTTATCTGCTAAAACATTCATTATTAGGTTATACATTGGATGTGATCTAGATTAGTGGTTCTCAAGCATCAGGCCATGGCCCACTGCAAGGCCAGGGCCTCCCTCCTTCTGGGCCTCCAGCCACGTGCAGATCCCCTAACCTCCTAACCTCTGTTGTTGCCATCAGGAAATCCAAAATGAGTAATGCCACAACGCCAACATTGGGATATTTGTTCAGGAATGTCCTGTTATAAGGTGACAACACTCTGTAACTGTGTCTTAATTGTGCTCTAGCATTGTCACACAGGCTTCTGATGAAGACTACAAGTGGCAGCTTTAACACACATTACTGAGGCATGGACCTCAGTTGTTACCATCAGGAAACTCAATATGAGAAATGCACTACAAAGCCATCAGGGGGGTACTTATTCAGTCACCTGCTGTTATAGGATAACTACAGTCTGCGCCTGTCTCCAAATTGTGCTCTTGCATTGTCAAATGGTCTTCTAATGGAGACTACATGTGGCTGTTTTAACATACATTACCGTTGTCATTATCAGGAAATTCAACATGAAATGTCATGAAGCCATCAATGGGGCTTTTGTTCAGGGACTTCTTGTTATAGGGTAACAACGCTCCTGTCTTCTAATTGTGCTCTTGCATTGTCACATGGGCTTCCTATGAAGACTACAAGCGGCTGTTTTAACACACATGCCCTCCACCTCCCACAGTGTCCCCCAGCCTCCTGCCAAGCTTCCAGTTCCCCACAGTGCCCTCAACCTCTAACAATATCCCATAGTGCCCCCAGTGTCCTGCAACCTCCCACAATGCCTCCCATCCACTGCAGAGCCTTCAGCCCCCCATAGTGTCCTCAAACTTCAACAGTGTCCCACAGTGCCTCCAGTGTCCCTCAACCGCCCACAGTGCCTCCCAGCCCCATAGTGCCTCTGACCTCCAACAGTGTCCCATAGTGCCACTATTTGTTACTATCAGGAAACCCAACATGAGCTATACCACACAGCCATCACCGGGGTACTTGTTCAGACACTTCCTGGTATAGGGTGACAGCGTTCTGTCCCTGTTTCCTAATTGTGCTTTTGCATTGTTAAATGGGCTTCCAATGGAGACTCCAGCCCCCATAGTGCCCTCAAACCTCAACAGTGTCCCACAGTTCCCCCAGTGTCCCTCAACCATCCACAATTCCTTCCTTCCCCTGCAGAGCCTCCAGCCCCCTATGGTGCCCTCAAACTTCAACAGTGTCCTACAGTGCCCCCAGTGTCTCTCAACCTCCCACAGTGCCTCCCAGCCCCTGAAGAGCCTCCACTCCCCCATAGTGCCCCCAACCTCCAACAGTGCCCCACAGTGCCACTATTTGCTACTATTAGGAAACCCAACATGAGATATACCACAATGCCATCACTGGTGTACTTGTTCAGACACTTCCTGGTATAGGGTGACAGTGCTCTGTCCCTGTTTCCTAATTGTGCTTTTGCATTGTCAAATGGGCTTTCAATGGAGACTCCAGCCCCCATAGTGCCTTCAAACCTCAACAGTGTCCCACAGTGCCCCAGTGTCCCTCAACCTCTCACAATTCCTCCCTTCCCCTGCAGAGCCTCCAGCCCCCACAGTGCCCTCAAACTTCAACAGTGTACCACAGTGCCCCAGTGTCCCTCAATTTCCCATAGTGACTCCCAGCCCCTGAAGAGCCTCCAACCCCCCCATAGTGCCCCCAACGTCCAACAGTGTCCCACAGTGCCACTATTTTCTACCATTAGGAAACCCAACATGAGATATACCACACAGCCATCACCGGTGTACTTGTTCAGACACTTCCTGGTAAAGGGTGACAGTGCTTTGTCCCTGTTTCCTAATTGTGCTTTTGCATTGTCAAATGGGCTTCCAATGGAGGCTAAAAATGGCTGTTCTAATACACATTACTGTTGTCACCATTCAGAAACTCAATGTGAATAATGCCACAAAGCCATCACTGGAAGGCATGTAGATAGGAAATAGCGGCAAATAGGCTGCAGGAGATCGACAGCACTGAGATGCAACAAAGAATAAAATAAAAAATGTATTTACAAAAAAAAAATGTGCAATTGTCTATGATGCATTGTGCTTTAGCAAACCAGATGTCCATAATGCTAAATACCTCAGCTCCACTTTTCTTAAAATGATCTTTTAAACCAGAAAAAAATTAAAATGTTGAAGTCCATGCGCCTTTAAGTAATCCCAAACTAGCTGAGAAATGATTACAAGCTTACACCAGATCAATTCCACCCTCCCTCCCTGCTGGTCAATGCTCTTTTAACTGCTGTAAAAACACTTTATGATCAGCACAAGGAGGCAAATCCATTAGTGTCCCATAGGGGTGAGTTAAACAACTTGCCCAGTAATTACCCTGCTGTCACTGCATTTTTGTGCAACGCGCTCCCTTGACAAAGAGAACGCAAAATTGTTTTTTACTGACTCAAAAAAAAAAAAACCTCTACCATTTCAACCTTGGAATTGTCAGACATCTGGCCCCACCAATCCGCCGCTGAATTCCTGAAATATTTCCATCGCCGATCCCCCCCTTTCCCCCCCACCAATTCACCACCACCATCATTGCCTTGGGGTTATTCAATCTCATGAATTTGATTAAATTACCCTGTTCTTCGTATTTCTTTAATATTGCTTTTTAATATATTTATGGTGGCTTCGGCGATAAAAAAAAAAAAAAAAAATACAACGCCGCCTTTTCTTTTAAAGCTGCGCGGAAAACCCTTTTGGGGGAAAACAATGAGACCCTTATAGAAAGAATTGGATGTCGTACTTTTCTTTCCGCATGCAAATGACTGGCAAGCAACGTGCCGCGCTACACTTTTCATTATTGTTTTGTAAGGCTCGGGAAAGAGGGAGATTTATTGAAATTTTACAGCAGCTGCAGGATAGGGGGAAGGAGGAAAATGGTATTATTCCGAAATATTGCAGGCCGGGCAAAAATCATTATAAGGAGTGTATAGAAGGTCTAAAACTACATTTTTGAGAAAGTGAAGTTGTCCTTTGAAGCTGAAGAGGAGAGTGCCATGAGCCAGGGGAGTGAGGAACAAGTGTATTGCTACCACTGCAGGAGCCGCTGGATAGGATGGGTCTTCTGTTCTTTGCTTTGACCTTCTCAAGGACTTCAGTTCCTCTGACACACCAGGTTGGGTGTACAAACATTCAATATCACAGGAATTTACTGAAAGTAATACTTAGTACCCAATAGTAGTGATATATCAAAGAAAACAGACACCAGACTAGGTAGAAAAGGCAAACATAATATATTGTCACCCCATATGGTTGGTAGAATGAACAATGATAATAACACAATTTAGCATTCAAAGTGATTACCAGTAAGGACTAGGCATAGGATGACATTTGGCATCCACATAAACATAAATAGTAGCAAAACCACCTCAAGTGCAGCAGTGAGCATTATCTACCGAGTGCTGGAACTCTCCTGCTAGATCTAATTTCTGACAGGGATGCTAGTCCTAGACCAACTGGATATACACTATCCAAAAGAAAAGGAGGATATTAGTGGAAAGGGCAGGGGAACAAAGGGGGCTGGCAGAGTAATTAATATGGTAGGGGCAGTATTTTGAGATGTTCTTCTGCCGGCTATTGTTGGGGACCTTTAAGAGCATCGGTGCATTTGACGACAGTCCCAGTTAACTTGCATGCAGTATAGATACAGTATAGGTATGGTACAGTCTCGGCACAGGTGCAAGGTAGATGTGGTTCATATGCGGTAACAGTTTGGTTATAATGATGGGGCACCATTTCTCCGAAAAACACCAATGCTGGGGCACCATTTCTCCGAAAAACACTAACAATGGGGCCCAATGATGCCAACAATGGTACACAATTCCTCCCAATAACACCAACAATGGGGGACAATGACACCAATTATGGAACAAGATTCATCCCAATGACACCAATGATGGGGCACAATTTCTTCCAATGACATCAACTATGGGCCCCAATGGCACCAATGATGGGACACAATTCCTCCTACTCACACCAATGATGGAGCAGAATACCTCCCACTGATACCAACAATGGGGCACAATACCTTCCATTGACTCCAAAGATGGGGCATTGTTTTTTTCCCACTGCCGTGTGGACCTTTTCTATGCCCAGTGGCCACAGTCCGACCCCCCCTTAAAGTCTGAAGGACAGTATACTGGCCCTTTGATTAGAAAGTTTGTAGACCCCTGCCTTATACCAATGTTTTTTCAGTCTGGTTGGCCATTTTCTGTCTTCTGCACTTGGAGAAAATGTAATATTCATAAGATTTAGGTCACCTTTAAAAAAAAGCATGATTTTTTTCAAGAACAGCAAACTGATGTATTCTTATGTCAGGGTTTACCATAGATAGGTGCAATGGCGCTAATTTATGGAGCGTTCATGAGATACTTAATGGATCATGACGGGAAACCTTCACACCAGAGGAACAAAGTGAAACATGAAGAAAGTGAGAACTTTACAGTATCTAAAGCTTAAAATATCATCTGAGAAACTCCACAGAAGAGTAGGAAAACATGTTAACCACAAACTTTATGTCTAAGAGGACAAATCGCAACCTTTTGGCAAACGATTGGTTCTTATCTTGGGTTGTTGAATGCGGATCAAATCCACAAGTCTCTATTAGGGTCATCACTAAAAAATCATTTCTAGGCCGGATTCACATGTTTATGACGGTTTACTGCCCCCACATTAAAGTATGTTATATGAAGTATGGATCTGCTTTGTAGTAAGGTAAACCATTCATTTTGAATGGGCTGCCACTGTACCACAATGGACCTATTAATGCACCTGCACCTAGGCACAGATCCACTGTGGTGAATTGGGGTGCCATTTTAAAAAAAAATTTAAAATGGCACCCCAATAGTCCCTAAGTTCATGTGCATTATGGATTTATCCAAATGTGGGAATCTGCCCTTAAATTTACTGTTTGGGTTTTCCAAACCCTATGGAATAGATGCTGGTGAATGTCTTAGATGACAACATTGCTCCTGCTGAGGGAGGCAGAGCACATTTATGGCGGTGATGCTAGTTCCAGAACGACTGGATATGCTCTGCCCAAAAGAATAGGAGGATGGTAGTGGAGAGGGCAGGGGAACAAAGGAGGCTGTCAGAATAATTAATATGGGAGGGGCAGTCTTTTGAGATGCTCTTTTGCCGGCTATCGTTGGGACCCTTTAAGAGCATTGGTGCATTTAACGACAGTCCATGTTAACCTGCATGCAGTATAGGTGTTGTGGTATAGTCTTGGCACAGGTGCAAGGTTGATATGGTTCAGATACGGTAAATGTTTGGTATAATGTAGAAGAGGAAGTTAGGGAAATGGCAGGATCACCAGCTGGTATTTTATCATTTTTAATTATTTATTAATTTTTATTTATTTAATTGTATTTATTAATAATTTTACTTTTTTAGTTTAGAAACTGAGAGACGGGATCTGTGTTGCGTGTATGGTGTCCCCTTCTATTTAGAAAGGCCCCTGGACGCCCCACCACCCATACTTATTTTTATTATTTTTATCCCATACAATATGAATTTTTTATCTGACCTAGGCCCGGCCCCGTAAATATTCCCACGATGCTCATGTCACCCCCAACTCCATATGAGGCCTTTCTGGACACCTCCACAGTTTGCACTAGTTAGACTTGTTGATTGATGTGGAGTGTTTTTATTTGTTTTTTTTCTGGTTGTCAGCTGTCTTTTCTTTTTTTTTTCTGGTTTCCCTCCTATGACATTTGTACTGAAAAAAAAAACCTTTTTATTTATTTTTTTATTTAATATTATTGATTTTATTATTTTTATTTATTTTATTTTTATTAACATTCTTATTTATTACTATATGCTTTCTAAATGTTTACGCCCAAGAATCACGCAACTTTCTCCCAGGATTTTACATTCTGTTTTAACAAATTAAATAAAAAAATGTGTGAGGTGTGTAAATCTTTGGTGAAAACATTTAGAAATAGATCCCTTTAAGTTTTTTGTTTTTGTTTTTTTTTTTCAGTTTTCCATAACTTTTTTGTGTTAGTTTACCATTTGGGTCTAACAGCTGTTCAGCTTGCCTAGTGTTTCCGCTTGAACTGTGTATGCCCGAAGAATAGTGAATACAGCATACGGTAAAAAAAAAAAAAAAAAAATGAATAAAGATGGCAGAAAAGTGCAAAGTCAGAGCGGGAACATCAGGCCTTTGTTCGGACCCCGACGGCGAATTCTTAATTTTTGCTCAGCTTAAAGTTGGCCCCCCCCCTCCATTTCATTAGCGCACCGTCCCATTCCAACTGGCAGCGTTGTCACAGAATATACTGATATCAGCTATTTCTGTCGATGGCTTATTGGCATGTGTGAGGGAATTCAAGCGGTGACATCTCGCTGACATCCCTCTGATCTGCCTCGATATCCTGGAACCGCCATGAATATGGATGAGACGGCGCGCTTAGCAAATCTCTCAACTGCATGTGGCGTGGATAAGAGGTCCCCAAAGGAGATCCGCGATGCTTTATTTGTGTGAAAACAAGACACCAAATGCATGTCCGTGCCCATAAATATATTCCAAAATTATCTCCCTCCATTTGATATATTCATTTGATCCTTGTTTTGACGACAGTTTAATTCCTCGGAGGAACTGTTAAAACTTTTTTTTTTCAACTTTAATTTTAGCTTTTTTTTTAAATTACAAATATTTTTATTCTAAAGAGAATTTGATTTCTTTTTATCACTTTATATAAATATAAATATATAAATAAGTAATATAATAAGTAAAAAATCAGGCTTCTTTTTATGTGTGTTAGGGTTTCTACTGTTGTAAAAAAGGTTGTTGTTTATAGAACTCAGTAGCTTAGGCTGAAATATAAATACCCAAGTATATAGTCACTGTAACCCACAGCCGGCCACCAAGGTTTCAGTCAGAAACTAGACATGTGCGGTTCGTTTCATTCCGAATTAAAATTCAGGCAAATTTTCGTTTTTCGGATGTATCCGATTTTCCAAATTAGAATAGTACTGAATTTAAACGAATCCAAAATAACGAAAAAAAAAACCATTCAGACGAAATTCGAATAGTTTTTAAATACTTTTCAAATTCAAATAGTTTTCAAATTCGAATTTGAAAACCTTTCGAATTTGAAAAATTTTCGAATTCGAAAACTTTTCAAATTCGAATTTGAAAAATTTTCACATTCGAAAAATTCAAATCTATTTGAAAACGAATAAACTAAACAAATTCCAAAAACGAATTAAACGAATGAAACAAATTTAACGAAACAAATTTATGTAAATAATCTATTGAAATGAAACAAATGTCTATCAGAGACAGCCAGGCTAATTTACTAAAGGAGCTGAGAACTTTCAGTCAATAAAATGAGTTAAAGTAGAACTATACGCAAAACCTTTTTTTTTTTTTTTTTTTTTTTCTTCCTTTATTTTCTATTCTATTTTATTCTATTTGGAAATTGGAAAACTACTCGCATTCGAAAACCATTCTAATTTGAAAACTTTTCGAATTGGAAAATTTTTCAAATTGGAAAACTATTTGAATTGGAAAACTATTTGAAATTGCTTCGAAAACTTTTCAAATCGATACGAATTCGAAAAATTCAAATCTATTCGAAAACGAATAAACTAAACAAATTCCAAAAAAAAAAATTAAATGAATGAAACAAATTTAACGGAACAAATTTATGTAAATAATGTATTGAAACGAAACACATTTTTTCATTCTGCACATTTCTAATGCCCCGTACACACGGTCGGACTTTGTTCGGACATTCCGACAACAAAATCCTAGGATTTTTTCTGACGGATGTTGGCTCAAACTTGTCTTGCATACACATGGTCACACAAAGTTGTCGGAAAATCCGATCGTTCTAAACGCGGTGACGTAAAACACGTATATCGGGACTATAAACGGGGCAGTGGCCAATAGCTTTCATCTCTTAATTTATTCTGAGCATGCGTGGCACTTTGTCCGTCGGATTTGTGTACACACAATCGGAATTTCCGACAACGGATTTTGTTGTCGGAAAATTTTATAGCCTGCTCTCAAACTTTGTGTGTCGGAAAATCCGATGGAAAATGTGTGATGGAGCCTACACACGGTCGGAATTTCCGACAACAAGGTCCTATCACACATTTTCCATCGGAAAATCCGACCGTGTGTACGGGGCATAACAGAGACAGCCATGCTAATTTACTAAAGGAGCTGAGAATTTTCATTCAATAAAATTAGTTAAAGTAGAACTATGGGCAAAACTTTTTTTTTTCTTTTTGGATAGAGCAAGGGGAGGGTTATAACTCCTGACCGATTTTTTCTAACCATCTGTGTCCCATTATGGAGATTTCCCTTCACTTCCTGGCTCATAGCCAGGAAGTGAGAGGAAATCCCTGCAGATTAAGCAAATCCCTTGGGGGGGCCCCCAGGTCCCCAGAACTAGTGTCCCCATTGGACGATTTCCCCTCTATCATTCTTCTGGGGACAACCCAAAATATGGGATTTTCTTTTACTTTCACCTTCTTTTTTTTTTTTTATATATAATCTTTGTTGAAAGTTTTCAAATGTATAAAACTTATATAAAATGCATACAAAATTAAAAATAATAAAAAAGAAAAAAAAACCTGAAAAATAGTTATCATTTACATACAGTTAAATATTAAATATAAAGAAGACCGTGAGCCATACCAGTGTTGTAGGATCCATGAGGGTTCCCCTAAGTCTTGGAAGTCCTACAAGGAGAGAGTAGGAGATCTCCGCTTATTCAAGCACCTAAGGCAAGCAAAGTTCTCAAAGTCAGAAGGGTGTTGGCTGCCCTGGGTGCAGCGTGTATTGAAGGGATGGGGGGCGCCGCAAATTCCCTCTACTGTAATGCCGCGTACACACGAGCAGACTTTACGGCAGACTTTGCCTGGCGGACGGGATTTGGTCAGACAATTCGATCGTGTGTGGGCTCCAGCGGACTTTTTTTTCTCAAAAGTTGGATGGACTTAGATTTGAAACATGTTTTAAATTAATCCGTCGAAATCGAGTCCGGTCGAAAAGTCCGCCGTCTGTATGCTAGTTCGACGGATATAAAGCCACGCTAGGGCAGCTATTGGCTACTGGCTATGAACTTCCTTGTTTCAGTCCGGTCGTACGTCATCACGTACAAATTCGACAGACTTTGGTGGATTGTGTGTAGGCAAGTCCGTTCATTCGGAAAGTCCGTCGTAAAGTACGTCGAAAAGTCCGCCGGGCAAAGTCTGCCGTAAAGTCCGCTCGTGTGTACGCGGCATAAGGCTGACAGGAGTAGTGACACTGGCAGCAAGGAGAGGAGGTGAGACGGGAGGAGGTACGGGCTTTGCTCTCTCTCCCCCCTCCTCCTCATTGCCATCTTTGCCCTGGGCACTGGATAATCTTGTCCCGGCGCTGGAATTCTATATCTCTAGCACATCAACAGTTATTTTTCTGTACTTGCAGTTTAAATCAATAAAACGGGGAAATGAGCATGTATTTTTTTTTTTTCACTTTAAATGATCGCACGTATAAGAGCGCACTTCTCAGTGTCCGATGGACTCAAGCACATATAAAAATGATTCCATTAAGTTGACATTGAAAAAAACTATAATAAATAAAAAAAAAACCCCTCTAACCATCCCCTTTCACAGCACTGTGGAAACGGATCGCTTTGCTCCACTCAATCAAAGTGACTGCCCGCTTGCCTATCTCCATTCAAGAAGAAGAAAAATATACAAGCCGCGTATAAACGTATATATGATCATTAGCGCCAATTCAGGCGTCTGCTGCTGGCTCATAAGATAAATGACATTAATCAACAGGAAGCCTCCGGACCTTTTGGCTAGTCATTTGTTATGCTAATTGGGCCACTTAAAGGAAAGTGTCAATTTATGTGGAGATCTTCGACAGCCGACACAAGCAGCCATGCTAATTACCTGCCGCGTGTGGCCCCCACAGTCCCTTCCGTATTAACGTAAACTTGAAAATTCAGAATGGAGGATTGATCCCTCTGTGGCCAAACGGAGGTGAAATACTCAGTACGTAGTGGAAGATGGGAAAGGCGGTAGGACACGCTCTTTCGGAATGGTCAGGGGTTTTGGATGGATGATGGGTCTGGAAGGAGTTGCAACGACTAGTCAGAATTCCTAGGCACATTCTACAATTTGTAGAGTTTGTACGTTCTTCTTGTGTGGCTTTTCCTCTTGTTGGTCCTACTGTACATTCACCTACAACTCTAGCTGTTAGATTACATTTCTTCTAGCTTTATTGTGTGTGTGTGGTTCAATGACTGCAGGGTACTTTAAAGGCTCCACAGGGGCAGGGCTTGATGTGCCTGGTTCTTTGTGTAATATGTTTCCTAAGTTGTGTAATAGATTGCCTCTTTTGTATATTAGGTTGTATTAATACAAAATAATTACAAAAACATCTCACCTGTCCTAAGGTTTTTCTTAAGACTTTGGAAAATCAAATTCCCCCCAAGCTTAACAATATCCTTACCCAAGTCTACCTAGCCCCTATGTCAGATGAGTGAAGCAGAGGAGTCATGTATCTGTACGAGGATCCCCAAATGACGAGGATGGCCTCTCGAACAATTCTTGTTCAAGCAGCCCTGGCAATGAAAGGACGTGGGTGCCGGGATGCTAGGACTAAAGAACTGAGCTTGGGAGCTCTAGTATCAAATAAGCCAAAGCACGGAGGAGAGGGCATCCAGAATTCACCAAGTCTAGCAGTGAGCAGAGCCTGGTTACAGGCCAAGTTCAGTAACAGTCAAGCAGGAAGGCACAAAATCATCAGGTCAAGTTGGCAATGTGGCGGCAGCAAGATGCAAAATCGGTAGGAGAAATCTTGGTTGGAAGTCCAGATTGAGGTGGCCCATCAAGCTAGGAAGCAAACATAGACAGACATGGGTAATCCAGAAGCAATTTAGATGAAAGCTGGGTCAATAGCAGGGTTAAGCAGGTTCAAGATAAAGAACAATAGGAACACAAGCTGAATGACCATCCAGCAATGATCTCATGTAGGGTCCAGGTATGAAAAGCCCACTAGGTGCAAGTATCTGTGATGCGCATGCCAATTCACATCTATGCCAGGGTGCTTGTTTTCCTATGTGCATACCTGGGCACACTGTTGCACGTTTAGTTAAGTCTCTGTGCCTGAAAACATGAGCATGTTTTGCTAGCACGGGTCTTTCTGATGGCTGCCATGATGTTGCTAACAAAAGCAACACCAAACCCAACCCTCAATGGGAGCTGAATCAATGGAGGTCCACATGTCTCCCTGGCTCCTGGTGATGTTACTGCCATCCCCCCCCCTTTGCTTAGGTGACTGGGATTCTCAGTGATGTCAGTGGTTTCTAAGGATCTGGTGGGCGCAAGCACCCATGACTTCCTTTGGAACCAGGAGGCTGATTGAGAAAAGGGGGGAGAAGGGAGTTGGGACTTTATATGAGGCAATGAGTGGGTAGGTTCATCTGCCTCCATCCCTGGTAATGTATTAAAAGGAGAAAAGGTTGTGGGACTTTGTATGAAGCATAACTACAAACTAAGTATGCAAAGACATGTCTGATGATTCCTCGCCCATATTCAGAGATTCATAGTAAATAATGTAACATTGGTAACAATAGATATCAATTTTATATTTCATATATATATATATATATATATATATATATATATATATATATATATATACATATCTCAACATTATCCATAATTATAGTGATAAACATATTGATATAAAGTACATTGTTTAGAGGTAGACATAAATGATCTTAAAATTAATGAAGATAAAGGGTTTTTTTATTATATGCATAGTCCTGGAGAATCTCGAGCACATGATTGCAAAGTGTAGCATATAGCGCCTCTACGCGTTTCGTGGAGTTCATCCACTCTTTAGGAGAAATTCAAAGTTATAGACATCTATAAAAGATAATTGAATGCAAAAGGATCAAGTAGCTGGCACAAGGGGGCAGAAGGAAGGGGGGGGACATAAATTCCCCAATCACTCTTACCTACAGGTAAACTGAATCTTCAAAAAGTAATATTGACAGCTGAGGACGCCATGGGAATCATGGCACAATCAAACACAGCTGGACTCAAATGAAGGTGTAGAACCATCTCAAGGATGATCAGAAGAAATGGACAGCACCTGAGTTAAATATATGAGTGTCACAGCAAAGGGTCTGAATACTTAGGACCATGTGATATATCAGTTTTTCTTTTTTAATAAATCTGCAAAAATGTCAACAATTCTGTGTTTTTCTGTCAATATGGGGTGCTGTGTGTACATTAATGAGGAAAAAAATGAACTTAAATGATTTTAGCAAATGGCTGCAATATAACAAAAAGTGAAAAATTTAAGGGGGTCTGAATATTTTCCGTCCCCACTGTATGTGTGTATATATATATATATATATATATATATATATATATATATATATATATATATGAAATACAAAATTGATATCTATTGTTGCCAATGTTACATTATTTACTATGAATTTCTGTATATGGACGAGGAATCATCAGACATGTCTTTGCATACTTACCTTGCAGTTTTGCTTCATACAATCATACAAAGTCCCACAACCTTTTCTCCTTTTAAAACAGAACCAGGAAGCTGTCACATTTAGAAATAACTCTCCTATATATGATGCTTCGTTTCTGCTGAACAGAGTAGTAGTTTGGGGTGTTTATTATGGATCTGCAAAAACAGTTTGCTTAATCCTTCTAGTGTATTGTTTGTCCAGAAGGCATTTGATATTTCTTTACAAATCTGAAGTTACATTTTAATATAATATTAAATAATATAATATATTATATTATTTAATATAATATAATATAATATATAATATAATATATTATATTATATTATATTATATTATATTATATTATATTATATTATATTATATTATATTATATTATATTAAGTAATATAATATAATATAGTGATATAAAATTAAAAAGATGTGATTTTTTCCCACCACCAAATGACTATTTTTTTTTTATGTCGAGCTGATGTTTCAGATACAGCAAGTGTGTTGTTTGGTATTGGATCAGAAAGAAAAGTCAACTAAAAAAAAAAAGTAAAATAACTTTGACCCATAAGCAGCGATTTTCTGTTTCCACTGCCGGTAACCCATGTGGACCTGTCATTAGAGGGGGGTAAAGATAAAGATTAAAAGGCAGTAATAATATTTTTCTTCATTTGTTATGGCCCTTTATTTTCCGCATCTGTGGCCTTTAATCACCGACTAATTCAAAGTAATTGCAATAAAACACCAATATCACAAAGGAATGCACTTTTTAAATGGTCTTTTAATGTATTCATCAATTCCCTTAATTAATCTTCCAATCAAGCTGTCAGTCAAGAGAGTGTTAAGTATTTATCTGGTAATTGTTTCCGTGTAATGCGCAGGAGAAGAGGTGTCGGTACAATGGTAGAGCACTGTTTAAAGGTCAGTTCTGGGTAACCATTCAACACAATCATTTCACCGATAATTCAGCCATGGTAAGAAGAAAGGTCGCTTAGTGTGTCTGGCAATCCAATGCAGTACGAGTGCAGAGGGCACCTCACAGGGTCACCAATTGAAGATTGTTATTTTTAACTCCCTCCCAATTCTTTGTAATCATGCAAGCTCCTAAGTTTGGTTTAAGTCTGTCTGATGGCCATGGTAAACATCTTAAAGTGGTTATAAAGCTTATTTTTTTAAAATACAAATAACAAACGTGCTATACTTACCTGCTCTGTGCAATGGTTTCGCACAGAGCATCCCCAATCCTCTTCTTCTGGGGTCCCCCGCTGGTGCTCCAGGCCCCTCCTCTTCATCAGGTGCCCCAATCATGTGTGCTGGCTCCCGAGTAACACTGCTGCATCTATTGACACAGATAGCAGGACTCGGCCCCCCCCCCCCCCATGCCCCCCGCTGCTATCAACCTGTCCAGTGAGGAGAGAGACAGCGGTGTGCTTGTGCACATCACTGGATCGGATCGGGCTCGGGTAAGGAAAAATGGGGGGGTCTGGGGGGACAGCTGCAGCATAGAAGGTTTTTCACCATAATGCATCGAATGCATTAAGGTGAAAAACCTTAAAGTGATAGTAAATTCTTGCTTTTCTAACACACATGTTATACTTACCTCCTCTGTGCAGTTGGTTTTGCACAGAGCAGCTCCTCTTCTCGGGTCCCTCTTCTGCTCTCCTGGCCCCTCCCTCCTTGTGAGTGCCCCCACAGCCAGCAGCTTGCTATGAGGGCACCCAAGCCGAGTCACAGCTCCCTGTGTCCATTCAGACACAGAGCCACGGCTCGACCCTGGCCCCCTTTCTCTCCTCATTGGCTGACTGATTTTGATTGACAGCAGCGGGAGCCAATGGCGCCGCTGCTGTGTCTCAGCCAATCAGGGGGGAGAGTCCCGGAATGGCCAAGGGACTCGTGGACATCACTGGATAGAGATGGGGCTCAGGTAAGTGTTAGGGGGGCTGTTGCACACAGAAGGCTTTTTATCTGAATGCATACAATGCATTCAGATAAAAAAACCTTCTGCCTTTCCAACCACTTTAAGGCTTTAGAACCACTTTAATCCGGCCAAAGATTTAAAGCATGTGGGGACAGGCTGAATGTACCCAAGTTGATCGCTATAGCCGCTACGCCGTTGCTGGCAGAATACAATAGCGCAGCGGGAGGCATACCCCCATCAACACTGACTGTGTTGCTGGGGTAATCAAGCACTTTTCTTTCCTTCCACGTATGGTGGAAGGAAAGGAAATCACATCATCTATGGCCAACCTTAGTACTGAGATTTCTATTTAAGAAAGACAACAGGGAACCTGAAGTGAGGGCATTTTGAGAATTCCTCTTGGGAATCAGAAGCAGAGGTTTTTGGATGAATGAGTGCACAAATACTGAATTAGGTAGACTCCATGGGCTTGATTAACTAAAGGCAAAGAGATCTTTCACTTTGCAAGGGAAATTGCAATTTGCAAGAACATGTTCCCCAGAGCTTAGTGAATGAGTTGAAGTTCTGCTGACTTCCATCATCCACTCATGTTCAAGAAAAAAAATATTGTGTTTTGTATTTTCTGTGCACTCGATTGGGTATTCTTTGCAAAGTGAAATTTCACTGCAGTGTGCAGCCTATTTGCCTTTAGTAAATCAACCCCCATGTATAAATTCCAGGGTGGACCAACCCTTTAGGTGTAGGGGTGTGATGGTGTGTTAATATATGTAGAAATGTAGGAATTTTTCTCTTCATAATGAGCCTGCAAAGTCCCTAGTCTTTTTATATGTTACACCCAACCAGAAGCAATGAACTGTTGAACTTAATATCACATCACTGGATTTAAAGTGAAGCTTCAGTCTCCCCATAAAAAAAGTAAAAGTCAGCAGCTACAAATACTGTAGCTGCTGACTTTTAATAAAAGGACACCCTCCTGTCCAGGGATCTATCACCGTCCTCACCCAGGTCGGTTCTTCACTGGTCTTTGGGTCCACGGCACCGGCATATTTACCAAGGGAAGCCAGCTATGAAGCCTTGTGGCTTCACAGCTGGAATCCTGCTGTCCATGCACGAGTCGCGCTGCTCTTTGTGAATGGTCCAGCAGTCTTCTGAGACCTGTGACAGGGGAAGAACTTTTGATCAGACCACTTAGGCAATCAGGATGGAAGTGGGGGCTGGTACTTATCAAAACCAGGTACCCACTCCTCCCCCCCAAAAAATAAAAATTTCCGAAAGCAGAAGAGGTGGATGCGGAAAAGCAGAACTTCTAGCAAGGTTCTAGAAATATGGACCATATGGACAAACGTCAAAGGTTTGTGTTGACAGCCCCCCCACCTTTTATGGCCATAACAGTTTTCACTCTTCTGAGAAGGCTTTCCACAAGATTTTGGAGTGTGCTTCATGGGATTTGTGTTCATTCAACCTAAAGATCCTTTGTGTGGTTAGGTGTTGTCATTACATGTGATAAACCTGGCTCATGATCAGCATGCCAGTTTATTCCAAAGGTGTTCAGTAGGGCTGAGGTCAGGGCTTTGTGCAGGCCACTTGAGTTCCTCTACACTAAACTGGTTATAGCATGTCTTTATGCAGCTGGCTTTGTACATAGGGGTACTCATGTTGGAACAGAAAAGGGCCTATTCTAAACTGTTACCACTAGGTTGGAAGCATATAATTGACTAAACTGTCTTTGTATGTTGTAGATAAAGAGATAGATAGATAGATAGATAGATAGATAGATAGATAGATAGATAGATAGATAGATAGATAGATAGATAGATAGATAGATAGATAGATAGATAGATAGATAGATAGATAGAAGGTGATGCCCTTCAGGAGATAAATGGTGGGGTGGGGGGACAGGGATCATCCCTTTAAAATAAAGTTCCTTCTAGTTCGCAGAGGATTTAGCACAGTCCTGTCTAATGTGAAGGATGAGAAATCAGCTAGAAACAGCTTTTGAAGTCCCCTAAAGAGGAAGTAAATGAGCCAGCCCTGGCTGTCCGCACCTCATTAATCATCTATTAGCTGACTTATACCACTACTGTCAACTGTCACTTAGCAATGTATGTAAATCAGTCCAACAGCAATCCAGATTCCAGTTAGATGCTCGTCATGCTGCCTCTGTCACAAAGAGAAACCTTGCCTGCCCTGCTAATCATGACTGGGACATTGCCGGGGATGGCTGAATTAACCTGTTCATGTCCTATGTGCTATTACTTACACTAATTTGTGTACTGACACATCTTTATTAAGATCCAAAATAGTGCTGGCATTCTTACTCACATTTCAAATTAGCTATTTTTGCTAATTAGGGAAAAAACTTCCTGCCTAAATGGTTGGTCCGCCCGTATCGAAGATGGGGCTTCTTTCTAGGGGTCTGTGAAGTCATCCCTGCATGCCACTCTCTTGTGCTTTGTGGTACTTAATGTCACTTCACCCAGAACATTTTATTTAGTTTCAAAGTGGGGAAGAGCTTAGTCCTCCACCAGATCATTAATACAAGTCATGTTCTTAGTAGAGAGATGTCCTTCTAAGCACTAGGAGCTCAGGGGGTCATTTTTTAACCATATAATCAGGAGCATTCAATCCTGTAGGACCCCAGAAGCTATAAAGAGCAGGCATGGTATCAAACTCAAGTTAACTCATGCAAAACCATAAGTAAAAATTTGGTTAAAGAGTAGTAAAGCTCCACAAGTTGTTGAGGCCTGCAACTGGAAATCCAAGTAGACCTTAACCCAATCACTAAAAATCCCATAGGAGCATTTAGTCCACTAGGGCCTTGGAAGGTATAAAGAGCAGCATAATTTTAAACCTAGTTTGAACTTGGTTCATGGCAAAGCCTTAAGCGGAGTTTTGGGTGGTGCCCCAAAGGTTCAGTTTTTTTAAGATGCTCCACAAGTTGTTGAGGCCTACAGCTGGAAATCAAAGTAGACCTAAACCCAATCACTAAAACCCCCATAGAGCCTTTTAGATGTTAATGTAATTTCAAAATGAGATCTTCAACCTTCATTAAAAGAATTTGTCGCAATCCTGCCATGTTTGCTCTTGTTCATGAATATCTCGTTTGGGGTAACAGCTCTCCCAATTACTCCTCTGAATTATCACCCTGCCCCTTTAGCAAATCAACACCTGCAAAGGCAAATAACCTTAAACATCAATATTTGGAAACTGGACCATAAGAATGGGTTTATCTAGGTTGACAATGACAAGTATCGTTCCCATAATACAGAAAAATGTGCTGGGACATAATACCTTCTAGATTGTGTCTCCTTGTGCAGTCATGTGACTTTGCGGCCATGATGGATCTCCTGTTTAATGACTGCTAATGATTCTGCTTGGCTTCCATTGGCCAATTAATCTCAGGGCATTGCAGATCCGCTGTCTGCAGGGACGAAGGACTGGCGTCTGCTGAGAAGCTTACAGAGCTCATTTATCCTTTTGCCCCAGTTTCCGTCATGCTACAAACTATATGTCCCAGTCCATATAAGAGTAATCTTCCTTGTAAACAGAATACTTTATCCATGAGTTAAAGCCTAATGCCCTGTACACACGGTCGGATTTTCCAACGGAAAATGTGTGATAGGACCTTGTTGTCGGAAATTCTGACCGTGTGTGGGCTCCATCACACATTTTCCATCGGATTTTCCGACACACAAAGTTTGAGAGCAGGCTATAAAATTTTCCGACAACAAAATCCGTTGTTGGAAATTCTGATCGTGTGTACACAAATCCGACGCACAAAGTGCCACGCATGCTCAGAATAAATAAAGAGATGAAAGCTATTGGCTACTGCCCCGTTTATAGTCCCGACGTACGTGTTACGTCACCGCGTTCAGAATGATCGGATTTTCTGACAACTTTGTGTGACCGTGTGTATGCAAGACAAGTTTGAGCCAACATCCGTCGGAAAAAATCCTAGGATTTTGTTGTCGGAATGTCGGATCAATGTCCAACCGTATGTACGGGGCATAACTCTACCGCTGATGGAAAAAGCCTTATCCTGATACTAAGAAGATCAGGCCCCATCAACAAAGTAAAGCACATAAATCTTTGAGCAGATAAATGGTAGTTTCCAGGTATTGGTCCTAAGGTCAAGAAAGTCAGGCCTCTGTAATAAAGTGAAGCGGCTGCGACAGGCAGGGAGATGGTAGTAGGCAAGGATTGGTTCTGAAGTCAAGAAGGTTATGCCTCAGTACAAAGTGAGTTACATTCATTGGGCAGGGTGGTGGTTGTTGACAGGGATTGGTCCTAAAGTCAAGAAGGTCAGGCCCTAGTAACCAATTGAGGCACACTCATTGGGCAAGGAGATGGTAACCGGAAAGGTTTACTGCTGACATCAAAAGTTCAGGCCCCAGTAACAATGTGATGCACATTCATTTGAATTGGTGATGGTAGTTGGCAGGGCTTAGTCCTGATGTCAAGAAGGGCAGGCCCCAATACCAAAGTAAGGCACACTGGTTGGGCAGTGAGATGGAAGTTGGCAAGGTTTAGTCCTGACATCAAGAAAGTCATGTCCCAGTAACAAAGTGAGTCACGCTCACTGGACAGGGTGGTGATAGCACAAATTGGTCCTGTAGGTCAGGCCCTGGTAACAAAGTGAAGCACACACATTGGGCAGGGAGATGGTACAGTAGTTATTAAGGTTTACCCCTGAAGTTAAGAATGTCAGGTCACAGTAACAATGTAACGCACACTCATTTGGATAGGAGATGGTAGTTGGCAGGCTTAGCCCTTACATCAAGAAGGTCAGGCCTCAGTAACAACATAAGGCATACTCAATGTGTAGAGAGATGGCAGTTGCAAGGTTTACCCCTGAAGTTAAGAATGCCAGGGCCTAGTAACAACATGGTGCACACTCATTTGGATAGCAGATGGTAGTTGTAAGGGTTAGTCCTTAAGTCAAGAAAGTTAGGCCCCAGTAACAATGTAATGCATACTCACTTGGATTGGAGATAGTAGTTGTCAATGCTTAGTCCTTACGTCAAGAAGGTCAGGCCCCAGTAACAAAGTGAGTCACACTCATTGGGCAGGGAGATGATAGTTGGCAAGGCTTACCCCTGAAAGTTAAGAATGTCTGGTCCCAGTAACAATTTGATGCACATTCATTTGGATAGGAGATAGTAGTTGGCACGGTTAGTCCTTACGTCAAGAGGGTCAAGCCTCAGAAACAAAGTGAGGCACATTCGATGGGCAGGGACATGGTTGTTGGCAGGGCTTGATCTTGGATTTAGAAAGGTCAGTTGCCAGTAACAATGTGATACACACTCATTTGGTTGGGAGATCGTAGTTGGCAGGGCATCAAGAAGGTTCAGTCAACAGCAACAGCGTGAGCCACACTCACTGAGCAGGAAGATGGAAGTTAGGAGTGCTTAGTCTTGACGTCAAGATTAGACCTCAGTAAAAAAAGTGAGCCACATTCGTTAAGCAGGGCGATGGTAGTTGGTAGGACTTAGTCCTGATGTCGAGAAGGTCAGACCCCAGTGGCAAAAGTGAGTCAAACTTGATGGGCAGTGAGATGGTAGTTGGCCCCAGTAAAAAAGAAAAACTAACTTCAAAGAATAAGAGAAGCTTGGGAACCATGACTCTTGGAAGTCACACAAGATTGCCCTGTGGATGTCTGTTTTTAGTAGGCGCTTACATTTGAAAGCTAAAAATGGCTGACAGGTTCATTTAAAAAAAGTCATAGCAAACCGCTCCATTATGGCAGCTTATCATGTGACCCAGTCCCGGTCCAGAAGCAGCATTGAACCACATTTAATCATGAGTGAGGAATCAGCCACAGATAATAGATTGAGTTCCACTTGCTGCATTAGTATGGCACACTGGGTGCTCAGATTTCAGGTGCCAGGCTCTCGCTTGCTATGCATTTGGAGTTTCTAGCCGAGCGGGCAGGCTCAGGGCTCTGTGTAAGCATCAGAGACGGAGGGTAGAGCAGGTGCAGGGGGCTCTGGGCAGATTGGCATGTGAACCACATCCAATCGAGTCTCCCTGCCAGCTCGAGAATGTATGTGTTCTGTTTGTAGGCTGCGGCGTGCCAACGTACAGGCACGGCTCTGTGAAATAATCCCTGGGCGAGGGATGGGGGGGAGGGGGGTGGCTGTGCGGAACGAAAAGTCGATTCCTTGACATCCGTCTCATCTGCACAGTCACAGTGCCGGCACGTTTCCACCAAATCCGATGAAACATTAGCACAGCTTTCAAAGTGCACCTTTTCCATGCATTAAAAAAAAGAAAACAGCTGCATAGTATGTGCTGATTCGTTTAATCTCAATTTATGCATAATGTGAATGGCATATCAACTTTAACCCTTACGTCTTGCCTAAAGGCTCATGCTACAAGGTGCCCATCATTACCTTTTTTTAACCAAATGAGTCCCTTCTGTGCACCTCTGTATTATAGTTTTACTTGGTTACTAAGGCCAGACTTTCCCTGACTTCAGGGCTAAACCTTGTCAACTGCCATCCACTGTTCAATGAGACTGGATCAGTGGCCACCAGGGCCACTGATGGAAATTATGGGGCCCCCATACAGCGTTCCTGACAGGGCCCCCCAACCCCACCTACACCTCCCCCCTCTGTGGTTCAGTGGAACAGCAGCACTGACTTTGTCCGTTTACACCCCAAAAATGGACAGCAGTTCCTAGCAGAGCAGGTCTAGCCGTAAAGTCAGGTCAAAGTAACAGCTGCCATCCCACTATCCAATAAGACTTCATCAGTAAGATTACTCCCATTGGACAGAGACTTTCATTTGATGGAGCCTAGCTGTAAAGTTAGACAAAGTCAAACCTCAATAAAAAAACAAAACAAGCTTTACTGATTAATACATGTAGAAGATGTTTACCTATATATATATATATATATATATATATATATATATATATATATATATATATATATATATATATATATATATATATATATATATATATATATATATTATATATTATATATGTATATATGTATTATAGACTACTGGTTCACTTTTATTTCTAAGATATTGACTTTTTTTTTAATTTTATGTATTCTTGCCATTTTGGGGTTTTTGTGCTAATTTATCAAGAACCAGTCTTTTTTAATTGTATACACGTTTTTTATTACATAGGTACAGTATTTATGTAGTTGTTTATGGGTTTTTATGTCTTTCTTTGTTCAAATGGAGCTTAGCTGATTCTTTTTCTTCTTATATATATATATATATATATATATATATATATATATATATATATATATTGTTATTTACATATTTTTTGTGTGAAGTGGTAATTTTTCTTCACAAATAGAGTTTGGCTGAGCTTTTTTCTTTTTCTTTTACTATTTTTTCTTTTTTATTTATTTGTCTTTTTGTGTTTTTGGGTCATATTTGAAACAAAACAGCTTTTTCTTTTTTATGTTATCTGTTCATTCTTTTAACAATCAGAAGTCTATTTTTTTTTCCAATTTTTTTTTCTGATTGTATATATTTACTTGTTTTTTTTTATGTGTATTATGCAGTATTTTAAATGCATTGGGAGTTATTTACTAAAGGAAAATCCACTTTGCACTGCAAGTGCACTTGAAAATGCACTGAAAGTGCATTTGGAAGTGTAGTTGCTCTAAATCTAAGGGGTAGATCTGAAATGAGTGGAAGCTCTGCTGATTTTATCATCCAATCATGTACAAGCTAAAATGCTGTTTTTTATTTTCCTTGCATGTCCCCCTCGGATCTACAGCGACTGCACTTCCAAGTGCACTTGCAGTGCAAAGTGGACTTTCCTTTAGTAATTAACCCCCATTGCCGCACATAGTGTTAAACAATTTTTCTAGGTATACATATATATATATATATATATATATATATATATATATATATATATATATATATATATATATATATTATATAAAAAATATACATTTAGATTTTTTTTAACCTGTTTTTTTTTTCTTTTTTATGTTATGTGTTCATTTTTTTAACAATCAGAAGTCTAGTTTTTCTTCAGATTTTTCTTTTTTTTATGATTGTATTTATTTACTTTTTTTATGTGTATTTTGCAGTATTTTAAATACAGTTTCTCACATAGTGTTATAATATATATATATATATATATATATATATATATACATTTTGAGTTTTTTTTAACCTGTTTTTTTTTTCTTTTTTATGTTATGTGTTCATTTTTTTAACAATCAGAAGTCTAGTTTTCTTCCGATTTTTCTTTTTTTTATGATTGTATTTATTTACTTTTTTTATGTGTATTTTGCAGTATTTTAAATACAGTTTCTCACATAGTGTTATTATATATATATATATATATATATATATATATATATATATATATATTTAGAATTTATTATAGATATATATATATATATCTATATAGATATAGATATATATATATATATATATATATATATATATATATATATATATATTTAGAATTTATTATAGATATAGATATATATATATATATATATATATATATATATATATATATATATATATATATATATATATATATATTTATATATATTAAATATCATATTTATTTATAGTAAAGTATATAAAAAATATATAATACTTTTTTTTTCCATTTCATAAAGTTATTCATTTTTGCCTTTTTGTTTGAATACCAAGTGTATACATTACAGGGGAACATCGATTTTATTTGTCATACCTACAAAAAGTTGCATGTGATCGCAATGTACAGCAATGGCATCCGGCCAATCATACTACAGTGATCAGCATATGGACTGTTTATCTCCTCTATGCAGTTAGCGGGCATAATTGTCCATTCCATATGTCCATTCCAACTCCGTGATTGGCTGCTGGGCACCACATGTTGGAACCTTGCGCCAGTGAAGTCACCTGCCATTTTAGAGTGGCCCTTTAGGCAGTTTTTGGGGTTTGAAGTCGAAATACAGAGATCCATGATTATTTCCATTCTGAGATGTGTGCCTTCTGCGCGGTTCTAAAAGAGCCAAAAAATGTTAGACTGTGGCCTATCCCAGCCAATCCTGTCCTCGTCTCGTTGATTTATTTTCTGCTCCGATGCAGAGAGAGACCCTCGCTGAGCGACTTTTTTACCGAGAAGATTTGTGGAGTGCCAGATAGGGCTCGGGTTGTGCGCCGCCGCCACACAAATTTCCTGATTGGTCCCGCGCATTGTTTGATTGTCTGTCACACCTGGAGCTCGATAATGTCAGCGCGTCATGTAGAGAAGCGGACTCGTCGCCTCTCTGGCTGCGTTCTGCATCTGGCCCGCGTCGCAGCCAAACCGGAATCCGTGCCAGGCATCAAATGCTGTTTGTAATGCTGTGAGCGAGTTTAACAGCTTGTTATTGCATTTGTAAAACAGAAAAAAATCGTCATAAAGAATTAGGTTTAAATTATAGGACGGGATGCAAGGAAAAAAAAAAAAAAAAAAGAAAGAAAAAAAGCTTTGGATGTGGATGGACAGGTAACGCACCCCGTTTTATTAAAGTGGGAAAATGGACATCTGCCTTAGGGCCTTCAAGACTGTGGTCCGCCCAGGGAATGAAGCTTGGAGTGGAGGCTAAAGTTATATTTCAGACTCCTCTACCTTTAGAAAGACAAAAGATGATCTCTTAAATTAATGTCAGGACAATGCCCCGGAAGAAGTCCTCTTAGCGATGAAACCGGTCGGGTAAATGAGCTGTTTCTTGCTATCGCGTTTCTGTTTACAGTATCTGGATGTTTTTTATGGTGGCCATCTATGTTGTATACAACGCTGGTTTTTATCTGAACAAATGGAAGTGCAATACTTTTTATTAAATGAGTCCTTTGGGATTTTACACTATCTGGCCTCTCCTTCATTTGCATGGTTAAATCCGGTCCTGGGATGAATGGAGCCTGGTGTGATTATGCAATTAAAGTTCTTAATTTGATCTGAGGACACATCTCCAGCTGATGACCCCTGCAAGCCTGTTTGACCCTCTGTAATAGAGGGTCCAGGCTCTCTCGTAAGAGTCTATATTGCTTGTGGTGGCGGTGTCTGCACGAGGTGGAGGGTCTTCTGGATTCATCTGCAATTTCGCGGATTTGGGTTTTTTGAGGTTTTTTTTCACAATTGGACTTTTTGAAAAAACACTTTATGAGCAAAATTTATTAACACTGTTTTTTGCATATATTTACAATTGCCACTGGATGACCTTGTCCCGGCACTGCCCCTTATAATGGCCAGGCGTGAAGACCCCAGGAACACAGCAATGAGATGTAAGAAACCATAAAATAGTCTAGCTCAGTCTTTTTTCAACCAAGGTTCCCAGGCACCCTGGGGTTAATGAGGTTTCTTCAGGGGTGCCTTGGCAAAATGCCTAAAAATTGCCCAAAATAATGTATAGTCGATGAGTGGAAGTCAGGGCTGGGCTCAGCCCTTCCTTCTCTGAGCTGGCCGCTCAGCTGCCAGCTAATTGCCAGCTCCATCTCTCTCCACAGTTACTCAGCTGTTGATGATATCCTGCTCGTCAGTCCTGCCCATAGCCGTCGAGTCCAGAGAATATCTGCCTTCGCCTTAGTCAACATCACAGAAACTATCTCCTGCGATCCTGTTCAAGACTTGCTTTGCTGACATCCCTTCTGGCTCCAGATCCTTCTTGCTGTTCCACTACATTGATCCCTGACTTCTGGCTTGGCTGACTATCCATTCCGGTCACTGAACTTTTGCTATGTTTTGACTACATTTGTTCTTTTTACTTTTATTATTAAACAAGTGTGATTTAACTGTACTTCTGTCTCAGCCTTCAGCCTTCATGGTTTCTGACAGTGTATGAAGCCTGCCCTCTATTTACACAAAGCCACAGGGTTTCATTGTGCACCATTACAACCTTCTAGTTGCCAAATTGCTAACGACTAATGACATCATCAATTGATAGGGAGGATGTCAGTCGCCTGCATAGCATCCTTGTTTGACCCTCCCCTGACCCTCTCCATCAGCACGGGGGGGGGGGGGTCACATTAGCTGAGTGATAGAGAAATACTGAGGTAGAAGAGAAACATTGGAACACTAGTCAGTACTAGTTTGCACCTCTAACGTTGGGTGTCCTACGTGTATTGATGTTGCTGCATTATGTAAAACTATTATGCCCCGTACACATGATCGGACTTTCCGACAACAAAACCGTGGAATTTTGTCCGAAGGTTGTTGGCTCCAACTTGTCTTGCATACACACGGTCACACAAATGTTGGCCAACAATTACGAATGTGGGAACATGGTGACGTACAAGACATATGACGAGCCGAGAAAAATTAAGTTCGATAGCCAGTGCAGCTCCTTCTGCTTGATTCCGAGCATGCGTGAACTTTTGTGCGACGGACTTGTGTACACACGATTGGAAATTCCGACACCAAAGTTTTGTTGGCGGAAAATTTGAGAAGCTGCTAGCCAACATTTGTTGGCGGAAAGTCCAACAACAAATGTTCGATGGAGCATAAACATGGTCGGACTTTCAGCCAACTAGCTCACATCCAACATTTCCCATCTGAAAATCCGACCGTGTGTACGCGGCATGAGAATAGTTTTTACATTTTAGAATGGGGTGTCTTAAGACTGTCCATAATTAGGTAGGAGGCCTCAAGATTGTCTATAATTTTAAAGGGTACCTTGACCAAGAACCGGTTGAGAAACACTGGTCTAGCTCATCAGCATCCCCCAAAACCAGCATTGTCAGTTTTTTTTTGGGGGGGGGGGGCTGATCCTTTTAAAGAAATTCTTTAAAAGACCCAAAAAAAAAAAAAAAATCTTCCAATGGATGTAGACCTCCCTATTACCTTTGCAAACTAAAAGCAATTTGTAACGCAATCTATAAACTTCTCTTTCATGGGGACGGCCCGAACTTTTAAAATTCCTCGGCAAACACGGCACTTATTGAAAACAATGATTTCCGAGCCTGCCAAAGCTGTGGGGGTCAGGCGGAGACCCCCTGACATTCACACAAATGATTATTTTTTAAGTGTTTGCTCAAGAAATGCTAGAGGGTCTCGGGAAAGGTGAGAGCTGTCAGCAAAAAGGGCCTTCTTAATCTCCGGCTGGAAGACAGAGAGCACCTATCAGCCACCTTCTTTAATATGCATAGTCTTTAGGAAAGCAGACTGCGGACCCGCCTGTCACTCACCGCAAATGGGCTTTTTCTTGCTGAGCCGAGCTACTGTACACTTATCAGTGTGTTAACAGTGACACGGGTACGAAGGATTATGGAATTAAAATGCACACATCCCTTCTCTTTATTTTACAGTTTTGGGCATTGCAAGCCAAGCCGTTTTTATTCCAGGAGTTGGAATCTCAGCTCCTGTTTTAAAGGAGAATGTTAGAGACCCATTCACACAAGTTATATTATTGCACACATTAACGTGTGTTGCATAAAGGCAACCTTTCATTAGGAATGGGGCTCTAACACACCAGAACACATTGAAAAAAGGTGCATGAGCTTTTTTTTAACAATGCAATGATGCATTGTGTTCCACTATAGTGCATTGTGCATTGGGCTAGGCTGTTTAATTTGTTGGGGTGTCATTTATAATGAATTGCACCCCAAAACATTGTACAATGAAACCCAACATCAGTCACAATGAATTGTACCCCAACACATTGTAACCCAACACCATTCACAATGCACCCCTACAAATTGTACAGTATAACCCAATTGTATTCACAATGAATGGCACCCCAACATACTGTACAATGGAACCCAATGTATTGTACAAGAGAACCCGACACTATTCACAACAAATGGCACCCTAACGTATTGTACAATGGAACCCAACACCATTAACAATGAATGGTATCCCAATGTGTTGTACAAGAGAACCCAACACCATTCACAATGAATGGTACCCCAAGGTATTGTACAATGGAATCCAATGGCATTCACAATGAATGGTACCCCAACGTATTGTACAATAGAACCCACGACATTCACAATGAATGGTACCCCAACATATTGTACATAAGAACCCAACACCATTCACAATGCACCCCTACAAATTGTACAGCATAACCCAATTTTATTTACAATGAATGACACCCCAACATATTGTACAATGGAACCCAATGACATTCATATTGAATGGCACCCCAAGCTATTGCACTATGGAACCCAACGCCAATCACAATGAATGGTACCCCAACACATTGTACAGTAGAACCAAACACCATTAACAATGCACCCCAACATATTGTACAATGGAACCCGATGCCATTCACAATGAATGGTACCCCAATCTATTGAACAATGGAACCCAACACCAATCACAATGAATGGTACCCCAACGCATTGTACAGTAGAACTGAATGCAATTCACAATGCATCCCAACATATTGTACACAGTAGAATACAACACTATTTACAATGACCCTCAATGCATAATACAATAGAACCCAACACCATTCATAATGAAGGGCACCCCAATGCATTATACTGTAGAACCCAACACCATTCACAATGCACCCCACCAAATTGCACAGTAGAACCCAACACCATTTGCAATGCACCCCAATAAACTGTACAATACAATAGTGCCAATGCCAATCACAATGAATGCCACCCCAACACATTGTACAGTAGAACCCAACACCATAAGCAACCTACACCAACAAACTGTACAATAGAACCCAGTGCCAATCACAATGAATGACATCCCAACGCATTGTACAGTAGAACCCAGCACCATTCATAATGCACCCCCACACAGTGTACAATAGAACCCAATGGCATTCACAATGAATGGCCCCCCAATGCATTGTACGTGAGAACTCAACACCATTCACAATGCACCCCAACAAATTGTACAATAGAACCCAGTGCCAATCACAATGAATGGCACCCCAGCACATTGTACAGTAGAACACAACACTATTTACAATGAATCCCCAGCGCACTGTAAAGTAGAACCCAACGCCATTCGCAATGCACCTCAACAATTTGCACAGTAGAAACCATTGCCATTCACAATGCATGGCAGCCCAACCCCATTTGCAATGCACGTCTACACATTGTACGGTAGAATCCAACACCATTTACAATGAATGGCACCCCAACACAGTATATGATAGAACCCAATGACATTTACAGTGCACCTCAACAAATTGTACAGTAGAACCCACCACCATTAATAATGCACCCAACAAATTCACAATAGAACCCAACATCATTTACAATGCACCCAACACATTGTACAATAGAACCCAACACCATTCACAAAGTATGGGACCACAGCACATTGTACAGTAGAACCCAATGCCATACATGAAGATGGGACCACAACACATTGCACAGTAAAACCCAACACAATACACAATGAACATCAACCTGACTCATTATATAGTAGAACCCAGGGCCATTCACAATGAAAGGGACCCCAACATATTGTACAATAGGACCGAAACACCATTCACAATGAATGGGACCCCAACATATTGTACGGTAGGACCGAAACACCATTCACAATGAATGGGACCCCAACATATTGTACGGTAGGACCAAAACACCATTCACGATGAATGGGACCCCAACATATTGCACAGTTGAGTTGAATCTTAATATAGCGTGGTCTTACCCCGAAGGGTCCCGATGCGCATAGCATACAGTAGGACCGAAAACACCATCCACAATGAATGGCCCTCCAATGCACTATTTAGTAGCCAAACCCAAAACCATACACAATAGTATACCGCCATTCATTGTGAATGGGGTGCTGTTCACCATAAATGTCACCACCATGTACCGCACATAGATCAAGTGCATTGCCATGTTTTATGGCAACGCATGTTTTAGCTTCTGATTGCCACAACGCACGCAAGTGTGAATGGGCCCTGAGCCAGACACAACATGTAATAATCATGTAATAATAAGTGAATTTATTTTTTTCATGCTAAAGGCATTCTAAGTAATGTAGTGTCAGTGTAACCCTTCCATGTATGTATTGCCTCCCATAAAGATCACAGTACTCCTCCTTCATTTAACTTTCTCTCCATGAAGCATGGAACCATCTTTGATCAGCCATCATCATTGTTATTGCTGGTTCTGTCCTCATTGGGGGGATCTTTAATTAATTTCCTGTACCTAATGATATCAGTCAACCAAAACTGGAAATAGGGGACATCTCCCTAATGGAGACACGGATAGGCGTAGACGCTCCTCTACTTTCGTGTAGACTTTTCCTTTTAACGCAATTCCAGGGAAGTGAGTTCTAATCTCCAGTACAGACACTTTCAGAGCTCACATTGGAAATAAACTGGATACAGCATTTCCCCTTTAAATGTGCTGGCCTTCTGCCTGAAATACAATCTCAGGCCAATTTTCCAAAAACAATTAGATTTATTATTATTACGGATAGGAAATGTTACTGGGGCGGCCCTACTTAGCTCGGCATAGAACACAAAGGCTAATAGCATCCTGATGTCGTTAGATAGCTAAACAAATGTAATCAGCCTAAATTTAATTTCATAGATTTCTTCCTTTTTATTTTTTTCCTTTGCAAAATCTGCGCCGTTTCCCCTCCCCCCCCCTTCTTCTCAGCGGGGACGGTTTTATTCTTGATCATTATAAATCTGCGGCTGAAGGGAAAATTTGCATTTAAAATAATATGAATATTTTACAATTCTGTGCGGTATGTGGTCAGTAGAACCATTTCTATCTAACTCGACCGGGTGTTTGATGTGAACCAAAGTCTGCAGAGTGGAGGGAAATTTAACGCTTACGGCCCGCTGACGCTGTTGGGTTACATAACCCATGGCAATGAGCTTTGCATGCGTGGTGCCACCATTTATTTTTGGCAATGCACAGGTGCTAGAGTGCACTGCATTACCGGATTTGTGATGTGTTCAATTTTTGGGTCGTTTAGGTGTGTCAGCAGCCCATTTGTTTGAATGCGCTGCTTTATTGCAATGCATGTCAATACACATTCTAAATAATTGACAGCACAATGCAATGCATATAACATGCTTTGCCTTGCAGTAAGGACTCAGCCTTACTCATTAGGCCATATTATTTTTGTTATGATATATATATATATAGATAGATAGATAGATAGATAGATAGATAGATAGATAGATAGATAGATAGATAGATAGATAGATAGATATATCTATAGATATATATATATATATCTATAGATATATACACAGTATATGTCTATATATATAGATTATATATACAGTATATAGATATACTGTATAGATATACTGTATATAATCCTACAGGCAGAAAACAAAAGCCCACCAAACCAAAGCAAAAAAACACGCCTAAGTGCACAAAAAAAGCGCAAAGAAGGGTGAAAAAGTGAGAAAAAGCTTAAAAAAAGCTCAAAAAAGCATGAAAAAAAAAAAAAAAAAGAGGGAAAAAAAAAAAACAGGAAAAATGAGCTGAGGGAAGGGTTTGTGAAAGAAGACGCTTATGCTCAAAAAAGCTCAAAAGAGCTTGAAGAAGCTCAATAAAAACGTGCAAAAGAGCACACAAAAAAGCACAAGCTTCAAAAGATCAAATGCCTGTTAAAGCATTTTTTTTTAAACTTAGATATATAATATATATATATATATATATATATATATATATATATATATATATATATATATATATATATATATATATATGCTAAAAAAAAAAAAATAGACTTGGAATGCAGAAGAGGTCAAGTTACACACAACTGAAATGACTCTCCTTCAGAGATAGGAAAAGCTTTTCATATTAAGCCCCAGCATTACTGCATACTCTCATGGGTGCAGCTTGCATTAAACATTATTTTGCTAACATTACAATATTAACACACTACAAATAAAAAAATAATAATAAAAAATAAATAAATAAAAAAAAACCTGCCCAAAAGCCGACGCAATCATGCAAGCAGTGCTGGGCTTTCTTATTAGAAACCCCAACATTACTGCACAGTCATATAGATGCGTATCTTGCATTAAATAAAAGTGACAATAATGCATATATATATATATATATATATATATATATATATATATATATATATATATATATATATATATATATATAATTTTAATATTACATTTTTTTTATAATTGGATCATTTATTAATAATATTATTTTTATATTGTATACTATATATATATATATATATATATATATGTATATATTATAACAATTACGGCCAATATATTAATAATAATACTAATAATAAATGATCCTATTATAAAAAAATAAAGTAATTAAAATTATGTATATATATATATATATATATATATATATATATATATATATATATATATATATATATATATATATATATATATATATAAATAAATAATTATTATTTTAATATTATTTTATTTTTCTATAATAAGATCATTAATATTATTATTATTACTATATTGGCCATAGTTGTTAGAATATATACAGTATATACTATATATATATATATATATATATATATATATATATATATATATATATATATATATATATATATGCTCGTAAAATGCAAAAATAAAAAAATAGACTTGAAATGTAGGAGAGATGAAGTTAAACATACAGCTGAATGACTCCTCTCCTTCAAAGACAGGAACAGCTATAGCCAATCCTGTAAGCAGTGCTGGGCTTTCTTATTAAACTCCACCAGCAGTGCTGCATACTCTCATGGGTCTATCTTGCATTAAACATAATTTTGTTAAAATTACAATATTAACACAATACAAACTAAAAAGTAATAATAAAAAAAAACTGTCCAAAAGCCATTTTTTTTAAACTTTTTTTTTTTTGTAAATGAAAGGATTAGTGAATTTTCACATTTCCTTATTGCCTGCCGCATGACCTATGGTGACCCTCCCTCCCCAGTCCCAGGCGTACACTTGCCATGGCCGATGGATGCTGTGCCAGGGAAAGTGCGCCCAGCCCAAACTCGATTTTGGCCATGGGATGTCCATATTGCAGCAGGCAGTGGCTGTAGAATACAAGGAGTGATGGATCTGGGGGAAGGGAGTGAGGGTCCCTGTAGGCGGAGGAGGGGTAGGCAGTGGAAATGTGAAGGTGCGTTCATCTTTTTAAAATACCAAATGACTTTTCTAGCAATTCTATGATTGGTAGAATGGTAGAGTGTTCCTTTAATGTACAGACTCCAGGATCCTGAACCCCGCTGTGATAATGGATCCTGGAGTCTGTACGAAGCGGTTAACGGTGGCTGGGACGCTTGCTGGATTTTTCTGTGTCGCAGCATCTGTTTGCCTTTTTCCTTTCCTCTGCTCAAGGCATACAAGGAGAACACTTATGTTAATGTTTCCGATGCAGAGAGACTTTCCGTTCACAAAGCGCGGTTTTCCGACAGAAAGGGGATCAGACAATGCTCTAGCGGCAAGGCGCGCCGCCTCCATATTGTCTGTCTCTTGTCTTTCTACAGCGCGGGGAGACATCAAAAGCTAAAAGTGAGACTGTCATTAAAAAAAAAGAAAAAAGTGTGTAGAAGGCGATCGCCCCAGTTCATCGAGCTGCAGCGGCACATGAGACGTGCTAAATACTTCTTAAAGCTGAAGGTTGATCTGCTCATATTTTGCTCCCTTCATATCAACATGTTAATAACATTTTTACTTAAAATCTTTCCTTTTTTTTAATTACAGTCCTTATTTTAGATCCAGTGACATCCAGGGTCTCTCTGCTTCTCTATGAAATGCAGGCAAACCATGGCCGGTGGGAGGGGAAAACATCATCTCCACCGGCCCTCAGTACTCTCCAGAGCATGCAGTCCTGATGTAAGCAGTGGGCGGGCTTTTTTGGGAGGAGTTATGCAAATATCCAAATGCCTTGATGGGTGGAGAGGTGGGGCGTTCCTAGACAGGCCTTAGCAACACCCATATGTAATGTTGACCCTCCAAAAAAAAAGGGGTTGGGCCAGTCAGTACCGGGACCGGTACATCCAGTGTCCAGGGAAAGGATGCAGAGCGGCACCCTCTCCCCTACTGGTAATGAATGCCGTAGAATGGGTGTACTGCCCTGCGCCCATTTTCTGCCCTCTGCTCCAGCTGCCCATGGTTGGACATAGCATGTGCATCCAATTCCCTGCTTTATGGTTGCCCACCACTGGAGTGTGCATGGTTATGGTGAAGGGGTGCCCCCCCCCCCCCACTGCTGCGCCTGGGGCTGCTGTTCCTCCTGCCCACCACTTGTCCCGGCTCTGGGGCCAGTAGAGTAGTGGTCTCCAAACGTTCTAAACAAAGGGCCAGTTTACTGTCTTTCAGACTTTAAGGGGGCTGGACTGTGGTCAATGGGAGCAGAAAAGGTCCCAACGGCAGTGGGAAAAATCAGTGGTGTCATCTTTGGTGTCATTGGGAGAAATTGTGTTCCATCATAGTTACATAGTTACATAGCAGGTGAGGTTGAAAAAAGACACAAGTCCATCAAGTCCAACCTATGTGTGTGATTATATGTCAGTATTACATTGTATATCCCTGTATGCTGTGGTCGTTCAGGTGCTTATCTAATGCCGCGTACACACGGTCGGACTTTTCGTCTACAAAAGTCCAACGGACGCTGACGGACTAAAGCTGGCTGGTAATCCGATCGTGTGTGGGCTTCTCCGGACTTTCAACGGACTTTTTTAGCCTCAAATCCGACGGACTTTAGATTTGAAACATGCTTCAAATCTTTACGTCGTAAGTACGACGGACCCCGAAATCCGCTCGTCTGTGTGCTAGTCCGACGGACAAAAACCCATGCTAGGGCAGCTATTGGCTACTGGCTATGAACTTCCTTATTTTAGTCCGGTGTACGTCATCACGTACGAATCCGTCGGACTTTTGTGTGGTCGTGTGTAGGCAAGTCCGTTCGTAAGAAAGTCTGCCGCAAGTCCGCCGAAGGTACGTCGGAAGTATGTCGGACAGGCTGTCGGACTTTTGTAGACGAAAAGTCCGACCGTGTGTACGCGGCATAATAGTTTTTTGAAACTATTGATGCTCCCCGCTGAGACCACCGCCTGTGGAAGGGAATTCCACATCCTTGTCGCTCTTATAGTAAAGAACCCTCTATGTAGTTTAAGGTTAAACCCCTTTTCTTCTAATTTTAATGAGTGGCCACGTGTCTTGCTAAACTCCCTTCCATGCAGTTTTCTCCCTATTGTGGGGTCACCAGAATGTTATTTGTATATCAATCATATCCCCTCTCAAGCGTCTCTTCTCCAGAGAGAATAAGTTCAGTGCTCGCAACCTTTCTTTATAACTAATATCCTCCAGACCCTTTATTAGTTTTGTTGCTCTTCTTTGTACTCGGTCCATTTCCAGTACATCCTTCCTGAGGACTGGTGCCCAGAACTGGACAGCATACTCTAGGTGAGGCCGGACCAGAGTTTCTAGCTGGTGCGTCTACCATCTGACTCCTGAAATTGTCCTGCAAGACATTTAGGAACTGGCGAGCCTTAGATGAATGCGTGGTTCCCTCCGCCCAGTCTATGTCTGGATAATTAAAATCCCCCGTTAACACCGATAACACTTCCCATCCTTGCTGCTTATCCGACTTGTGATAGGAGGTCCACCTCCCTCTCCTCCCTCAGGTTAGGGGGCCTTTAGCATACTCCCAGTATTATTTTTCCCTTAGCTTCATCCCTTTGGAGCTCTACCCCTAAGGATTCCACCTCCTCCCTAGCTCCCTTAGTGATGTCATCTCTCACATTCACTTGTACATTATTCTTGATATATAGGCATACCCCTCCCCCTTTTTTACCCTCTCTATCCCTGCGATAAAGGGAATACCCTTGAATGGTTGCCAGCCAATCATGAGAGCTGTTGAACCAGGTCTCTGAAATTCCCACAAAATCGAAATCCTCCTCCTTCAACAGTATCTCCAGTTCACCCATCTTGTCCGCCATGCTCCTGGCATTGGTGAAAATGCCAATAGTTTAGACCGGTCGCATACTGTCCTCTTACTGGGTGTTCCGAAATTGCAAATAGGACTTGTTACTATACTTACCTTGGGTTTATGTGCTTTAGTCAAGCTACCACTAATGCCCCCAATACTACCCTCTGGACAATGTTCACTGCTGACTATCACTACCTCTGGACCCTCCCTCTCGTCGCCTAGTTTAAAAACCCCTCTAACTTTTCAGCCATCTTCACTTTCAGCAGATTTTCACCCTCCTCATTTAGGTGCAGTCCGTCCCTTCTATATA
The DNA here is from genome assembly GCF_042186555.1 of Aquarana catesbeiana. Lineage (NCBI taxonomy): Eukaryota > Metazoa > Chordata > Amphibia > Anura > Ranidae > Aquarana > Aquarana catesbeiana. The sequence goes on along the minus strand of NC_133324.1, from coordinate 49,953,385 downwards.
ACTGGTGACCAACTGAGAAGTTGGCCCAGTCCTCCTCCAAGAACCCAAACTCCTCCTTAGTACACCAGCTCCTCAGCCACTTGTTTACTTCCCTAATCTCCCTCTGCCTTTCTGGCTCGATGTACCGGTAGTATTCCTGAGAATACTACCTTGGAGGTCCTTTTCCTCAATTTAGCTCCTAAGTCCCTAAAATCGTTCTTTAGGACACTCCATCTGCCTCCGACTTTGTCATTGGTGCCAACGTGCACTATGACAGCTGGGTCTTCCCCAGCCCCTCCCAGTAATCTGTCCACCAGATCCTTGATGTGCCAAACCCGAGCGCCTGGTAGACAACATACAGTTTGGTGCTTCAGGTCTTTCTCACAGATTGCCCTCTCTGTCCTTCTAAGAATTGAGTCCCCTACCACCAGAATCTGTCTTTCCTTTCCCTTCGCCTCCCCCACTCTCACTGGAGGAGTTCTTCCAACCAGCAGCTAGGAGAGTCCCTCAGCTCCAGCAGTGCTGGTCCCTGACTGGTTTCACCAATGTCCCTCAATGGAGCGTACTTATTGGGATGCTCCAGCCCAGGATTGGCCTCCCTGGCACTTCCCCCTCTATCCTTCCTGACTGTCACCGATCTACTAATTTCTAGTGCCTACACCTCTTTGTCTCCACCTGCGGGGTACGTTCCTGGCTCTCCTTTATTATGGAGGGTCTTTCTCAGTGCTGACAGTTGCTTCCCCAGATTCAGAACCTGGGCTTCCAGGGAAACAATGTTCTTACATTCTGCACAGCAGTATTCGCCCTTCGATCGGATGATCAAGGAACGCATACATGCCGCAAGATGTACACCGAGTTGCATCTCCACACCCGCCGGGCATCGTACCTAATAATTTAATGAGGATTGGGGATTATAACCTGTCCAAATTACCTAACAACTAGCTTCCTGACACCAATACTCGGCAAGGCAATACACAGGTACTTGCAGACCACGTGCATCTTTGGTGTCATTGGGAGGAATTGTGCCCCATCATTTTTGTTATTGTGAGGAATTGTGTTCCATAATTGGTGTGATTGGGGACCATTGTTGGTGTCAATGGGAGGAACTGTGTACCATTGTTGGCGTCATTGGGCCCAATTGTTAGTGTCATTGGGAAAAATTGTGCCCCATCATTGGTGTCATTGAGAGAAAATGTGCCCCATTGTTGGTATTATTGGGAGGAATTGTGCTCCAATGTTGGTGTTAGTCAGGGCAATTTAGGCCCCATTGTTGGTATGTGGATGAAACAGTGCCCCAAGGACCGGATAAAAGCAAGTAAAGGGCCAGAGTTTGGAGAAGGAAGGGGCTAACGATGCGGGGAATGAGGCGGGCTTTATCTGACTTGCTGCAGCTTCTAATGCACATTGTGAAAAAGCTCGCAGTGTGCAGTGAAATCAGAAGAAGCCATTTCAGTCCAGGAGAGGAGCCGGTACAACTGTGCAAGACTGAAGGGAGGGCGGGAGTTGCACTTTAACAACTTTCCCCAGCTTGCGACCAAAACTTATTTTAGTCATTGCCATCGATCGAGACAATCGAAAAGGCAGGATCAATGCTTTTATGATGAGAATTTAAAGTTTATTCATTTGTTCAGTCCAAATGTCACAGACGGACTTCCATAAATGAAATCTCCAGAAAAGAGAGAGCGCTCGGCAAGAGGTGCGGGCTGCGGAAATCCATTTCTGTGCAGAATTGTTTGTTGGATATAAAAGAAGAAACAATGTAGCCGAACGTTACTCTTCTGGCTTACAGGAACTAAAAGAAGGAGATTCATGATACAATGTTACAGAACATGGACCTCGATTCCCACTGCAGACATTGAAAGCACAACCACACCTAAATTTAATTTAATTAGGCCCCATTCGCATTTCCTGGACACGTGCCATGAAACAGACAGGAAAACGCGTTTTGTACGGGAGAAAAATGCGCCTCACACATGTGACCTCATTAATTGTTAAAATTGTTAAGTTAATGCCCCCCCCCCCAACACAGATAGCAGACGCAACAAAATGCACAGAAAACGCGCTCTTTGCCACGTAAAAAAAGAGCTGCAAAAGTGTGTCTCACTTGTGGTGACAGTGACTGTTTGGGACCCTAAAAGCAGTTAGCAGATGTGTATTTTGCTGCGCATTTTGTCGCGCAGCGAGCATGCTACAAATACTAAAACACGCGTTGAGAAAACGCATTACATTCCATGCCCGGAAAGGTGCAGTAGCTTCTATGGTGTGTTTGTCATGCAACATAATTATTATTAACTATATAAGTCTACTATTAATAATAATAGTAACTCAAAATAATAACAATAAAAATAATAACAATGATAACGATAACACAAAGTAATATTAATTATTATCAATAATAATAATAATAATAATAATAATATAATAATAATATTTTGAGTTACTGTTATCATTAATTGTAGACCTATATGTATAATAATAAAAATAACAGCAATAATAATAACAATAATAATATTTTGAGTTACTGTTATCATTAACAGTCCTTCTTCAATCCGTCTTCTTCTTCTTCTTCTTCTTCTTGTCATTATTATACATATAGGTCTACGATTAATGATAACAGTAACTCAAATTATTATTATCATTATTGTTGTTGTTATTGTTTTTATTACTCATATACAGTAGGTCTACGATTAATTATAATAGTAGCTCAAAATACATATATATATATTTTTTATTATTATTATTGCTGTTGTTGTTGTTATTATTGTTAATATTTTACAATAGGTCTATGATTAATAATAACCAGTAATTCTAAATATTATTATTATTATTATTATTATTATTATTATTATTATTATTATTATTATTGTTGTTATTATCATACATATAGGTCTACGATTAATTATAATAATAACTCAAAATATTATTATTTTATTATTATGTTTATTATTATTATTATTATTATTAGTAGTAGTAGTAGTAGTAGTATTGTTGTTGTTATTGTTATTATTATACATATACAGTAGGTCTAAGATTAATGATAATACTAACTCAAAATATTATTATTAATCTTTCTGTTGTTATTGTTAACATTATAAATATAGGTGTACGATTAATGATAACAGTAGCTCAAAATATTATTATTATTGTTGTTTTTATTGTTATTATTATTCATATACAGTAGGTCTACAATTAATGATAATAGTAGCTCAAATTATTATTTTTTATTATTATTATTATTATTATTATTATTATTGCTGTTGTTGTTGTTATTGTTAATATTATACAATAGGTCTATGATTAATGATAACCAGTAATTCAAAATATTATTATTATTATTATTATTATTATTATTGTTATTATTGTTATTATCATACATATAGGTCTATGATTAATTATAATAATAACGCAAAATATTATTATTTTATTATTATGATTATTATTATTAGTAGTAGTAGTAGTATTTTTTGTGTTGTTATTGTTATTATTATACATATACAGTAGGTCTAAGATTAATGGTAAATATTATTATTAATCTTGCTGTTGTTATTGTTAATATTACACATATAGGTGTACGATTAATGATAATCGATTACTGATAATAATAACTCAAAATAGTATTATTATTAGCAAATATGTTCTCATGAAAAACAAAACAAAAAAAATAATAGTTCCCTATTTTTCCAGCATAAGCCATTGGCTGACGTTCAGATAGGCCACTAGAGGGAGCATGTGTTACCCTGAATATGAGACAGCTTTACTGAAAATACGATTAACTGAAGTAAAAGCCTGAATTTTTTTTTTCAATTTTTAGTACATGTAAATAATGCGTAAGTGTAACTCTTCCAGGTTTTTCATGCAAAGATCTCAATACTCCCCCATGACAGTGCCTTCACCTGCACCTCTGTTCAGAAGGATGGCGCCGTCTTTGTTCAGGCATCATCCAGGGTCATGATCTACTTCCTGGACAGCGGCTCAGAAATGTTATGTCAGTGTTCACAGATGTCTGACGCAGATCAGCCCCTGCTGCAGCCTTTCACATCAATGCTGCAGCCTGATCACTGAGATGGGGGGGGGGCGACTGAGGAAATGCTTCCTCCTGCCTGCAGCAGACTGATGACATCATCTTAGGCTCAAGGTTTAAAAAGGTTGAGCTTCTCTGAAAAACGATGCTGCATATTGTAGCGAGTCCGGAAATTATTCAAGTTACTTTAAGACTTTCCGTTGGGATAATTGTAATTGGCTGCGATCTTTGCCGTGATTGGAGCTGGGGGGGGTGGGGGGTGGTGGCGGGGGCGCAGAACGCGCCGGCAGTTGAAGGGTAAAGAGCATAAGCGGTATTTTTAGCGAATGACACAGCTTGATCATCAAATGCTCCTTTAAGTGTATAATCTCTGCAGTCTTTCAGACTCATTTCAGTCAATTCCGCTCGTGTCTCCCTGACAGAGCAGACAGACGTGAGCCATATGGAGCGGTCATTAGCGAGGAGCGGAGCGATCTGTTACGTTTCTGAGGCCGTCTCAGTCCTTTTGGCCAGACCTGCCAACTGGGTATCGTTTAGCTTCAATTATCCTTCATGCAATCCCTCCCCAGCCTCTCCTCTTCTAATGTGGATGGCTGCAACGGGGGCTTAAAGAGAACCGGTCACGGCTCGGCTTAAACCCTTCGACGCCTAAGCCTATTTCTGACATTTGTCGCTTACAAGTTAAAATCCATATTTTTTTTTTTTTTGCTAGAAAATGACTAACAACTCCCCAAACATTATATTATTAAATTATATTTTTACTATATTATATATATTTTTTTTTAGCAGAGACCCTAGAGAATAAAATGGCGATCGTTGGAATATTTTACGTCGCACGGTATTTGCGCAATGGTCTTTCAAACGCAATTTTTGGGGGGGAAAAAAAGATGCTTTTATGAATTTAAAAAAAAAAAAAAAAAAAGCTAAATAGTAAAGTTAGACCAATTTGTTTGCATAATGTGACAGATGATGTTACACCGAGTAAATAGATACCTAAAAATGGCGCACACTTGTGGAATGGCGACAAAATCGACGGTACCTAAAAATCTCCATTGGCGACACTTTAAAAAAAAAAAATAAATAAATAACGGTTAGCCACACTCCAAAAATGTTCACCTTTATTAAAAAAAATGGATATCAAAGCATCACAGGGCAATACAGACTAACTGCACAGCTACTGACGCGTTTCACACCAGATATGGTGCTTAGTCATAGCTACTCATAGTTACCAGGTTAGAGTTACAGAGAAGGTCTTTTGCTAGAATTATTGCTCTCACTCTGACGATCGTGACCTCACATGTGTGATTTGAACACTTTACATTTGCGGGTGCGACTTACGTGTTGCGTTTTCTTTGCTGCGCGAGCTTGTGGGGACGGTGGCGCTTTAAATATTTATTTTTTATTTATTTATTTTTATTTTTATTTTTTTTACATTTTACATTACATTTTTTTTTACATTGTCCCTTATGTAACGCATAGAATAGAAAAAAATAGAATCGAATAAAAAAGAATAGAATAGAAAAAAAAACAAATATAATAGAGTAAAACAAAACAGAACAGAAAGTAAAAGAATAGAAAAAAAAATAGAATAGCACCAAAAAAAAAGGGATAGAATAGAAAATAAAAGAAGAGAGTAAAACAGAACACCATAGAATAGAAAAAGAAAAAAAAACTGACTAAAATAGAATGGAAAATAAAGGAATATAATAAAAGATAGAATAGAATAAAATAATAAAGTTATAAACATCTTCTGAAATTATAATTCCAAATAGAATAAATTTGAATTTGAATAGAATAGAAAAGAATAGAATAGAAAAGAAAACAATAGTATAGAAAAATAAAAACAAAAAGTAATATAATAGAGTAAAACAGAACAGAATAGAATAAATTCAAATTTGAATAGAATAGAAAAGAATAGAATAGAATAAAATAGAATGGAAAAGAATAGAATAGAAAAAAAAGAAACAGATATAATAGAGTAAAACAAAAAAGAATAGAAAATAAAAGAATAGAAAAAAAAAAATAGAATAGCAACAAAAAAAGGATAGAATAGAAAATAAAAGAACAGAGTAAACAGAGCACCATAGAATAGAAAAGAAAAAAAATGACTAAAATAGATTGGAAAATAAAGGAATATAATAAAAGATAGAATAGAATAAAATAGAAAGAATATAACCATCTTCTAAAATTAGAATTTCAAATAGAATAAATTTGAATTTGAATAGAATAGAAAAGAATAGCATCATTTTTATTGCTGTCAGCGTAAACATCTCTTGTGACAGTAATAGGTGGTGACAGGTACTCTTTATGGAGGGATCGGGGGTCTAAAAGACTCCAAATTTCTCTTTTGCACGTAAAAGTATTCAGATCGCCAAAACCAGCGATTCTGAATACTGTCAATTTTTTTTTTTTTAAATCGGCGCCATTGTTTGAGCCTTTAGAGCCCATTTACATTTTTGCGGTGCCTTAACCTGCATTGCATAAGGGCAGATTTAGATCTATATGCGTGCTTTTTTTTTTTAAGTATTAGGTGGTTGCATTGTCATGCATCAACATGTATATTTTTTGGCATTGACACGTCAACACGCATTATCAATGCGTTTTTGAATTTTGGATTTGGAGTGGATAGGGCTAACAGCCAAGGTTTGTTAATACCTGCTGCCAATGCATCGAAATACATGCGTTTTGATGCACTCCCATTAACTATTAGACAAATTGGGGAAAAATTTTCCTTATTCGGAAGTATGCAAATTTCCGAATTAGACTAGTAATGAATGTAAACGAATCCGAAATAACGAATAAAAAAATTTGGACAAAATTCGAATTTGAATAGTTTTTGAATCAAATTTCAGTTGTTTTCGAATTGAATTCGAATTTCGGAACAGAATAAAATAGAATAAAAAATAAATGCATAGAATAGAAAAGAATAGAATAGAAAAAAAAAACAGAAAGAAATATAATAGCGTAAAACAAAACAGAATAGAAAATAAAAGAATAGAATAGAATAGAATAGAATAGAATAGAATAGAATAGAAAAAAAAGAAACAAATATAATAGAGTAAAACAGAACAGAATAGAAAATAAAAGAATAAAAAAAATAGAATAGCAACAAAAAAAAGGGATAGAATAGAAAATAAAAGAACAGAGTAAAACAGAGCATCATAGAATAGAAAATAAAAAAACAGACTAAAATAGAATGGAAAATAAAGGAATATAATAAAAGATAGAATAGAATAAAATAGAAAGAATAAAACCATCTTCTGAAATTAGAATTTCAAATAGAATAAATTCGAATTTGAATAGAATAGAAAAAAATAGAATAGAATAGAAAAAAAACAATAGAATAGAATAGATAGAATATAACCATCATCCAAAATTCTAATTTCAAATAGAATAAATTTTAATTTGAATAGAATGTAAAATAATAAAATAGAAAATAAAATATTAGAAAAGAATAGCATAGAATAGAAAAGAATAGCAAAGAATAGAATAGAATAGTAAAAACAATAGAATAGAATAGAATAGAATAGAATAAAAAGAATATAACCATCTTCCAAGATTCGAATTTCGAATACAATAAATTTAAATAGAGTGTAAAAGAATAAAATGGAAAATAAAATAATAAATAAAAATAATAGAAAAGAATAGAATAGAAAGGAAATAACAATATAACTTTTTTCCGAAATTAGAATTTCGAATAGAATACATTTGAATTTGAATATAATAGAAAAGAATAGAATAGAATAGAAATGAATAGAACAGAAAATAAAAGAATAGAATAGAAAAGATAATAGAATGCATAGGAATAGAAAGAACATAGCCATCTTCCAAAATTTGAATTAGAATTTTGAATAGAATAAATTTGATTTTAAATGGAATTTGATTCAAACTCAATTTCAATGGAATTTGATTCGGATTCGAATGCAATTCAAATGCAATTCGAAAAATTTGTATAGATTTGAATAAAGAAATTGAACTACAAAAACGAATTAAACAAATGTATCTAAACAAACTTTTTGTAAATAACAAACTAAACTAAACAATTTTTTTTCCTTCTGTACATGTCACCATGGGCCACCTTATTAGGGAACCACAGCACATGTTTTATTGTGTCAGAACGCAAGCGTTAAAATGCAAGAGTGTCATAGGGCCCTCAAGGAAGGTCCTTTAAATAAATGGTTTGCGAATGCCCTAAAATGTCCACCTCCAGCACACACACACACACACACACACACACACACACACACACACTAGTCCTGCCCCAGTGAGGTCCTACCTCTGGCACACACACACATTGGTCCTGCCCCAGTGAGATCCTACCTCCGGCACACACACACATTGGTCCAGCCCCAGTGAGGTCCTACATCTGGCACACACACATTGGTCCTGCTCCAGTGAGGTCCTACCTCTGGCACACACACACATTGGTCCTGCCCCAGTGAGGTCCTACCTCCGGCACACACACACATTGGTCCAGCCCCAGTGAGGTCCTACCTCCGGCACACACACACATTGGTCCTGCCCCAGTGAGATCCCACCTCAAGCACACACATGTTGGCCTATTCCCAATGAGAACCCATATCCACTCGCATATTGAAATTTCCAATGTATTCCTCTTCCAGCACAAACACATTGGTCACTCCCCAGTGAGATCCTACCTCCAGTACACACACACATTGGTCCATCCCCTATGAGTTCCCACCACAGCACACACATGTTGGCCTATTCCCAATGAGAACCCACCCCCAGCACACGTACTTTGGTCTTTCCCCAGTTAGATGCCACCTCAAGTACATGCACATTGGTCTTTTCCCAGTGAGACCCCCACCTCTAGCATGCACACAATTAGATCCCAATGAGATCCCACCTCCAGCACATTTTGGTCTTTCCTCAATTCCTTTGTAACACTCTCCAGTACACACAAACATTGGTCCTTCCCCAAAAAGTTCCCACCTGCAGTGCACACATACACATTGGTCCTTCGCCAATAGGATCCCACCTGCAACACACACATAAACACTGATCCTTCCCCAGTGAGATCCCAGCTCAGGGACACACACATTGGTCTTTTCTCTGTAATGCTGTGACCCCACCTCCAGCACACACACTTAGGATCTTCCCCATAGAGCCCCCCCCCCCCAGCACACACATTGCTCCTTCTCTAATGTGACCCCAGCTCTAGCACACACACTTGGGATCTAACCCATAGAGACAACCCCCCCTCCAGCACACGCACACATTGCTTCTTCTCCAATATGACCCCACCTCCAGAACACACACTTAGGCTCTTCCCCATAGAGATCCCCTCCATCACACACACATTGCTCTTATTCCAATGTGACTCCCACCTCCAGCACACACACTTAGGATCTTCCCCATAGAGAACCCCCTGCCCTCCCCCCCCCCATACACACACATTGGTCCTTCCCCAATGAGATCCCAGATCCAGCACACACACATTGGTCCTTCCCCAATGAGATCCCACCTCCAGCACACACATTGGTTTTCCTCTAATTAGATCCCACCTCACGCACACACAAATTGGTGTTTCCCCAGAGAGATCCCACCTCCAGCAAACACACTTTGGTCTTCCCCCTGTATTCACTGTATTCCATGACAGGGGGTTTGTATGCTACAGAAGATAGCATGCAAGGAAGATAAAAACTGTTTGTACAGTAGTTTGGGTTCATTGCACAGGAAATGACAAGGACACTTCACTTTCTACAGGATCAACGTGTATTTTTTGTACTTGCTAAAAATGTTCTTAGCCTAAAAAAAAAAAAAATGAAATGCAGCCAGCACATCTAAGGACTGGTAAGCTGTGATATATTATTTTTGTTTTTCGATTTAGCTATCTCTAAAAAAGTAAAAAAGTTAAAAACACCCTCAGCAAAATGAGATGACTTATAGTCATTCATCCTACCACTGCTTCTTCGCATCCAACATTTTCTGTTGTGTTGGATGCCTGGTCCCCCATTGTGTGCTGTGGTTGCTCCCATTGCCACATAGATCATTAGAGGAAACAATTGTGATGTAGGGGTCAGTGGATGGAACCAAAGCGTATGGCAGGTGAAGCAGGCATCCGACATACCCACAAGTGTTCAGGTTGCCAGAGGCTACAGCTTTTGAACAGAGTGAAGATCACAGAAATTGGCAGTGGGACAGGTGAATAATAAGATTCTTGTTTTGCAAGTGGTGCTTTTTTACAAGAAGCTAATAATAATGATTGTGGAAGTACAGAGGGGCTCATTATAGTGAGCGTTCCTCTGAGGCAGAGACCAGTATGTCAGACAAGCCATACAGATGAATAATAAGCTAACCTGTTTCTTAAAATGTATTTTCCCTTCTGTCTGCGCCTCAGCGGGACGAAAATAACAATAAAGCAAACATTCGGCCGCGGACACATTTGCGCCGCTGGACTGAAATGAAAGAGCTGGGCGGACAGGGAAATGTTAAAGAGAAAGGCAGCCAAACACAGTGTCACTCATTAAATTAGGTCACTCGGCAGCCGTGGGGTACGTAAGACTGGAACGTGATGAGGGAGCAAAGAAAAAGAGGGTTGGGAATGTAAACTTGCCAACCACCATCATTAACCAGTTGAGAGTGCTGGTTAGGAGAGAAGCTTGCTTAGCGTTCCTCCACACAATAAATAAAGATTCATATTTTGGAATTTTATATTTGTAAAGGAACTCCAAGAAAAAGGAAAATACACATTTCTGCCTAACTCAGGTATAATGAATAAAAAAAAATTGCTAGGTAATCACAATGGTTTGGTCCAGAACTGACATTTTTGTTTTGTAGTTTTGCCAAACCTTCATCAGGATCTCTCATTTATTCTACTCCATAAAGAATACTAAAGGAGGAAGTCGTGTCTAGTTATTCTTATTGGTTTGGTCCACTAAGAACTGACATTTTTGTTTTAGAGTGATGCCAAAGCATCCTTCATCACTCAAGGACTCCATTGGTGTGATCTCTGCACTGGAGCTCCCATCTCCTCTCAACAGCCTTGACCTTCATCAGGGTCTCTCATTTTTTTCTACTCCATAAAGAATACTAAAGGGGGGAGGTCATGTCTAGTTATTCTTATTAGTTTGGTCCACGCAGAACTGAAATTTTTGTTTTGGAGTGTTGCCAAAGCGTCCTTCATCACTCAAGGACTCCATTGGTGTGATCTCTGCACTTGAGCTCCCATCTCCTCTCAAGAGCCTTGACCTTCATCAGGGTCTCTCGTTTGTTCTATTCCATAAAGAATACTAAAGGGGGAAAGTCATGTCTAGTTATTCTTATTAGTTTGGTCCACTCAGAACTGAAATTTTTGTTTTGGAGTGTTGCCAAAGCGTCCTTCATCACTCAAGGACTCCATTGGTGTGATCTCTGCACTGGAGCTCCCATCTCCTCTCAAGAGCCTTGACCTTCATCAGGGTCTCTCATTTGTTCTACTCCATAAAGAATACTAAAGGGGGGAAGTCATGTCTAGTTATTCTTATTAGTTTGGTCCACTCGGAACTGACATTTTTGTTTTGGAGTGATGCCAAAGCATCCTTCACCACTCAAGGATTCCATTAGTGTGATCTCTGCATCGGAGCTCCCAGCTCCTCCCAGCAGCCTTGACCTTCATCAGGGTTTCTCATTCGTTCTACTGTACTTCACCACTCATGTATTTCATTAGTGTGATCTCTGCATCGGAGCTCCTAGCTCCTCCCAGCAGCCTGGACCTTCATCAGGGTCTCTCATCTGTTCTACTCTGTAAAGAACAGCACAGGGGGAGTTATGTCTAGTTATCCTCATTTGTTTGGTCCACTCAGAACTGACATTTCGGTGTTAGTGTGATGACATTGCTAAAGTTTCCTTTGTCACTCAAGGGCTCCATTGGTATAATCTCTGCACCTGAGTTCTCAGCTCTGCCCAGCAGCCATGACTTTCATGAGGTGTTTCTCATTTGTTCTTCAGTGGGGTGGGATCAGGAGGGCGAGGCTGAGTCAATGAAAACACAGAGTGGGGCTCGGGAGCGAGCACGTACACATGCCCCCATAGCAAGCCACTTAGCACGGTGGAGAAGCCTAGAGCACCAACATGGGGACCTGAGAAGAGGAGGATCGGGGCTGCTCTGTGCAAAACCATTACACAGTGCAGGTAAGTATAACATGTTTGTTATTTTCAAAAAACTGCTTTAGTATCACTTTAAGAGTCCTATTATATTTCATGAATGAAAGCACTAATAGACTGCCAATGCACCACAACAGTGTAAATTTGCTGTCCCCTCAAAATAACTCAACACACAGCCATTAATGTCTAAATCGCTGGCAACAAAAGTGAGTACACCCCTAAGTGAAAATGTACAAATTGGGCCCAAAGTGTCAATATTTTGTGTGGCCACCATTATTTTCCAGCACTGCTTTAACTCTCTTGGGCATGGAGTTCGCCAGAGCTTCACAGGTTGCCACTGGAGTCCTCTTTCATTCCTCCATGACAACATCACGGAGCTGGTGGATGTTAGAGACCTTGCGCTCCTCCACCTTCCATTTGAGGATGCCCCACAGATGCTCAATAGGGTTTAGGTCTGGAGACATTCTTGGCCAGTCCATCACCTTCACCCTCAGCTTCTTTAGCAAGGCAGTGGTCATCTTGGAGGTGTGTTTGGGGGTCGTTGTCATGTTGGAATACTGCCCTGCAGCCCAGTCTCCAAAGGGAGGGGGATCATGCTCTGCTTCAGTATGTCAGTATGAGATACTGTATATATATTTCAATAGTACATTCAGCTGTTCGCCTTAATATATCAGGTGGAGCTGACCTTTATAAGTGAGAAGTTCTTTGAAAAGTTCCTCATCCCTAGCCACCATTCTGGTTCCACGTAGGAGGCCGGGGACTCGGGAGCTGTCCAAGGGTTTGTGAATATTGAAATGAAGGAAGTGGCTGATTCAGTTGGCCTCAATCCTCCGTAGATTTGTGCTCGGCTGCCCTCACATGAAGGTCCATAAATCACCGGCGGGGCTCCTGCCATGCCTGCACACTGTACGGACTGTTAAATAAAGATACACAATTATACAATTTATGAACGGAGTCATCGCTTGTCAGATTCCACTGAAATATCCCAGCCACGGCGGTGTGTGTGTGTTTTGCCTCCTCGGGGTGGGCTGAAATTCTATTTTTCTCTCCCTGGGCCATTAGTTGCCATAACAACGTAGAGTATTCTTTCTGGCGCTTGTCACCGGGACTGCGTCTCGCAAATATAGGCCTTTAAATAACACAGAAAATAAAATGAATAGTTTCCTTTGAAATGCGTTTACTGCTGTGGCGTGTTTTGCTGTTCCTTAACAAGATGAAGTGCACAGTGAAAAAAAAAGAAATAAAAAGAAAAAAAAAAGGAAGGGGGTGTTGGGGTGGGAGAATATATATTAAAGGGATCGTGTAATGCATAATAGAAAAACCCTCTTGGTTGTTGGGTAAGGGTTCGGCAACTTTGCCGAAAAACTAAATTCACATGGCTTGGCTTGTTGAAACAATAGTGGCCCTTAACAGGTCTTCTTTACAAGAACTCGTCCTCTGCCTGGGAGCTTTCTAAAGTTTATGAGTCTAATGCCCCCTACACACGATCGGATTTTGGATCGAAATGTTGGATGTGAGCTTGTTGGCTGAAAGTCCGACCGTGTGTACGCTCCATCGAACATTTGTTGTCGGACTTTCCGCCAACAAATGTTGGCTAGCAGGTTCTCAAATTTTCTGCCAACAAAACTTTGTTGTCGGAATTTCCGATCGTGTGTACACAAGTCCGACGCACAGAAGTTCACGCATGCTCGGAATCAAACAGAAGGAGCCTCACTGGCTATTGAACTTCCTTTTTCTTGGCTCGTCATACGTCTTGTACGTCACCGCGTTCCCACGTTCGTAATTGTTGGCCAACATTTGTGTGACCGTGTGTATGCAGTTGGAGCCAACATCCTTCGAACAAAATTCCACGGTTTTGTTGATGGAAAGTCCGATCGCGTGTACGGGGCATAAGATTGGGGCAGAGCAAAGGGTGGTAGCAAAGCATGGTAAGGTGTGGGGGGTCAATATCTGCGTACATTAGGGTTGCCACCTTTCTTCAAACCAAACCGGAAGACTTTAGCTGCACAGGGCACATTTTTTTTCGTTGTATACACTATGAATGAATGAATGATTTGTAAAGCGCTGCAAATGCGAACTGATTCAAGGCGCTGATATAGCTATAGGATGCTATAGGATTAGAAAAGACCTGGGACATCTTTGGGTGCCCCAAGGAGAGTAGTAATGCAGCACACTGCAGCAAACAGTGGATGTGGCCAACTGCTCTTGCTGACATCATGCCCCCCACCACCACCACCACCATCACCAATGATGCCAAACCTGCCCCCCCCCCCCCAGAAAGCGGCCCACATCTTCCAGATTTTTGTTTGACTATCTCAGGTACTTGGGGACCCACAGCCCAGTCTGAATCACGCGTCCGGGTTTCAGGCAGACTGAGTCCCGGACACATAATTCCAAACCTGGACTGTCCAGGCCAATCCCGGACAGGTGGCAACCCTAACATACGCCTGGCTCAGTAAGGGTACAGCATGGGTGCGTTATCGGGTGCCCTCCAAATGTGACATGGGCTTAAATCTAAAGCAAAGCATTGCGACCGCAAAATGTGCATAGCTCCCAACTGTCCCTGATTTAAAGGGACTGCCCCTGAATTGGAGCAATGTCCCTCTGTCCCTCATTCCTCCTCATTTGTCCCTCATTTTGGTCTGATCTATATAGTTGTATATAAAATGCACTACTTTATTTTTCAATAAGTGTTTTCCAGTGCTAAACCTTTCATCGGATTTCTAAATTGCTGCATTTGTACGTTTCAAAAGCCAATATAAAGGATTAGTGGTGGTAAGAAAAAAAAAAAACCCTTGTGGGTTTAACTAATCTTTTTTTTGTTAAGTCTCCTTTAAGGGGGTGTGACAGGGGGCGTGTCCTATGTCTACATACTTTTGCTAGTAGGTGTCCCACATTCCCATCTCAAAATGTTGGGAGGTATGGACATGTGCACTCCTCTGTTTGCTGCCTTTGCAGCTTGAGAGTGGTTGGGGGGGGTAAAAATGCATTTCAACATTTGAACCGTTTGTTTTTAACAAAGCCCCCCCCCCCCCCCCCCCCCCAACTACAAGTGTAAACAAGACCTTAAAGCGGTAGTAAACCACATAAAAAAAAAAAAATAAGCACCACTTCAGCTCCGGAAGATTTACCCCCCTTCATGACCAGGCCATTTTTTGCTATACGACACTGCGTTACTTTAACTGACAATTGTGCAGTCATGCGACGCTGTACCCAAATAAAATTGTTGTCCTTTTTTTCCCACAAATAGAGCTTTCTTTTTGTAGTATTTGATCACCTCTGCGGTTTTTATTTTTTGCGCTATAAACAATAAACGACCGACAATTTTGAATAGAAAAAAAACAATATTTTTTACTTTCTGCTATAAAATATATCCAATAAAAAAAATAAAAACAATATTTTGTACTTTCTGCTATAAAATATATCCAATAAAAAAAATAAAAACAATATTTTTTACTTTCTGCTATAAAAAATATCCAATAAAAAAAAATAAAAAAAAAAATAATAATAATAATTTTTCCTTTCTGCTGGTGGTATTTGATCACCTCTGCGGTTTTATTTTTTGCGCTATAAACAAAAAATTTAATTAAAAAAAAAATGATTTTAAATTTAAAAAAAACTATTTAAATTTAAATTTAGACAATTAAAAAAAATATATTTATATATTTTTTATTTCTGCTATAAAACATATCCAATAAAAAAAAAATGTAAAAAATTTAATTTCTTCATAAATTTGGGCCAATGTGTATTCGGCTACATATTTATGATAAAAAAAATCCCAATAAGCCTATATTGATTGGTTTGCGCAAAAGTTATAGTGTCTACAAACTATGGAATATTTTTTTTTTTTTTTTTTTACTAGTAATGGCGGCGATCAGCGACTTATAGCGGGACTGCGATATTTGCGGCGGGAAAATCGGACATCCTAACTGACACTTTTGACACTTTTTGGGGACCAGTGACATTAATACAGTGATCAGTACTAAAAAAATATGCACTGTCACTGTACTAACGACACTGTCTGGGAAGGGGTTAACATCGGGGACGATCAAAGGGTTAAATGTGTTCCTAGGGAGTGCTTTCTAACTGTAGGGGAGGTGCTTGTACTGGGGGGGAGGTAAAGATCTGTGTTCCTGCTTAGCAGAGACACAGGATCAGTACATTCCCCTCTCACAGATTGTTCTGCCTGTCTCCCGAACGATCGGCGGATCCCGGCAGACATCGCATCAGCCGGACCCACTGATCAGCTCCCGCTGTGTCCAATAACAACTGGAGTGCGTTGCCGGCGTGTGCGCCCGCGGGCATGCGCCACAGACCCGGTAGTGTCAGATCACGTACTAGGTACATGACCTGGCGCAGAGTGACCACCCTGCCGCAGCATATGTGCATGGGGCGGTCCGAAAGCGCTTAAGTCATAATGGGCTAGTATGCATCGCATACTAGCCCATTATGACAGACTTACCTAAAAACGAAGCACTCCAGGGGCGCGCTGTCCCTGCTGAAGGCGCTTCCATCTTCATCCGGTCTTCATCTTCATCCAGTCTTCATCTTCATCCAGTCTTCATCTTCATCCGGTCTTCATCTTCATCCAGTCTTCATCTTCATCAGGTCTTCATCTTCATCCGGTCTTCATCTTCATCCAGTCTTCATCTTCATCCGGTCTTCATCTTCATCCAGTCTTCATCTTCATCAGGTCTTCATCTTCATCTTGTCATCAACTTCATCCAGTCTTCATCTTCATCCGGTCTTCATCTTCATCCAGTCTTCATCTTCATCCAGTCTTCATCTTCATCCGGTCTTCATCTTCATCCAGTCTTCATCTTCATCAGGTCTTCATCTTCATCTTGTCATCAACTTCATCCAGTCTTCATCCAGTCTTCATCTTCATCCGGTCATCATCTTCATCCAGTCTTCATCTTTATCTGGTCTTCATCTTCATCCAGTCTTTATCATTATCCAGTCTTCATCTTCATCCAGTCTTCAGCTTCATCAGGTCTTCATCTTCATCCGGTCTTCATCTTCATCCGGTCTTCATCTTTATCCGGTCTTTATCATTATCCAGTCTTCATCTTCATTCGGTCTTCATCTTCATCCGGTCTTCATCTTCATCCGGTCTTCCTTCTAGCTTCAGCAATATGAATGGCCGCGCCGGCGATGGGAGTCAATGCTTGCGGCACGGCTCTGAAGGAACCGCACAGGTATGCCATTTCTTCAGAGCGCATGCGCCGGTGATGTCAACTGGCTGCATCTAAAGTAAATATTTACTGTACCAATAGGTAAGTCTTATTTTAGACTTGCCTATAGGTAAAAATCATACAAAGGGAGTTTACTCCAACTCTAAGCAGCAAAATAATGTTGGGTAACTTTGTGGTATTATTAAAAAAAAAAAAGAAAGCTGGAAGAGAATAACAGGTGACAGCCGAGTGCGAAGTCCCCAACACTTTGTCCGCCGCACTGCGTCCGGCTCCCATCTGATCACAACCAGACTTTAATAAGAATCTAACCATGTGTAGCTCGCGGCAGAAGGGGAGCAAAGGGAATGTGCCCAAAAATGCTGCCAATATACACAGAAACTGTGGTGTGTTTTTTTATTTTTTTTTCCTGTATATAAGAAACGCAATGGATATGTGAAATACTTTTGTCGCCTGTCGTGTCCAGTCAGATTCTGTGTATGATTTAATACTGAAAGGTGATACCTTATCTATATCTATATATATATATACACACACACACACCATATTTTTCACTCCATAAGACGCACCTAGGTTTTAGAGGGGGAAAACAAAAAAAAGAATATTCTGCAGTGGGTGGCTGGGGTGGCACCTGGTCCCTGCAGTGGGTGGCTAAGCTGGCACCTGCTCCCTGCAGTGGGTGTCTGGGATGGCATCTGGACCCTGCAGTGGGTGTCTGGGCTGGCACTTGGTCCCTGCAATGGGTATCTGGACTGGCAACTGGTCCCTACAGTGGGTGTCTGGTCTGGCACCAGGTCCCTGCAGTGGGTGTCTGGGCTGGAACCTTGGCCCCGCAATGGGTGTCTGGGCTGGAACCTGGTCCCTGCAATGGCTGTCTGGGCTGACACCTGGTCCCTGCAATGGGTGTCTGGGCTGGCACCTGGTCCCTGCAATGGGTATCTGGGCTGGCACCTGGTCCCTGCAATAGGTGTCTGGGGTGGCACCTGGTCCCTGCAATGGGTGTCTGGGCTGACACCTGGTCCCTGCAGTGGGTGTCTGGGCTGGCACCTGGTTCCTGCAGTGCGTATCTGGGCTGGCACCTGGTCCCTGCAGTGGGTGGCTAAGCTGGCACCTGGTCCCTGCAGTGGGTGTCTGGGCTGGCACCTGGTCCCTGCAGTGGGTAGCTAAGCTGGCACCTGGTCCCTGCAATGGGTGTCTGGGCTGGCACCTGGTCCCTGCAGTGGGTGTCTGGGCTGATACCTGCTCCCTGCAGTGGGTGGCTAAGCTGGCACCTGGACCCTGCAGTGGGTGTCTGGGCTGGCACTTAGTCCCTGCAATGGGTGTCTGGACTGGCAACTGGTCCCTGCAGTGGGTGTCTGGGCTGGCACCTGGTCCCTGCAGTGGGTGTCTGGGCTGGAACCTTGACCCCGCAATGGGTGTCTGGGCTGGCACCTGGTCCCTGCAATGGGTGGCTGGGCTGGCACCTGATCCCTGCAATGGGTGGCTGGGCTGGCACCTGGTCCCTGCAATGGGTGGCTGGGCTGGCACCTGGTCCCTGCAGTGGGTGTCTGGGCTGGCACCTGGTCCCTGCAATGAGTGTCTGGGCTGGCACCTGGCCCCTGCAATGGGTATCTGGGCTGGCACCTGGTCCCTGCAATAGGTGTCTGGGGTGGCACCTGGTCCCTGCAATGGGTGTCTGGGCTGACACCTGGTCCCTGCAGTGCGTGTCTGGGCTGGCACCTGGTCCCTGCACTGGGTGGCTAAGCTGGCACCTGGTCCCTGCAGTGGGTGTCTGGGCTGGCACCTGGTCCCTGCAGTGGGTGGCTAAGCTGGCACCTGGTCCCTGCAGTGGGTGTCTGGGCTGGCACCTGGTCCCTGCAGTGGGTGGCTAAGCTGGCACCTGGTCCCTGCAGTGGGTGTCTGGGCTGGCACCTGGTCCCTGCAGTGGGTGGCTAAGCTGGCACCTGGACCCTGCAGTGGGTGTCTGGGCTGGCACCTGGTCCCTGCAGTGGGTGGCTAAGCTGGCACCTGGACCCTGCAGTTGGTGTCTGGGCTGGCACTTAGTCCCTGCAATGGGTGTCTGGACTGGCAACTGGTCCCTGCAGTGGGTGTCTGGGCTGGCACCTGGTCCCTGCAGTGGGTGGCTAAGCTGGCACCTGGACCCTGCAGTTGGTGTCTGGGCTGGCACTTAGTCCCTGCAATGGGTGTCTGGACTGGCAACTGGTCCCTGCAGTGGGTGTCTGGGCTGGCACCTGGTCCCTGCAGTGGGTGTCTGGGATGGCACCTGGTCCCTGCAATAGGTGTCTGGGGTGGCACCTGGTCCCTGCAATGGGTGTCTGGGCTGACACCTGGTCCCTGCAGTGGGTGGCTAAGCTGGCACCTGGTCCCTGCAATGGGTGTCTGGGCTGGCACCTGCTCCCTGCAGTGGGTGGCTAAGCTGGCATCTGGACCCTGCAGTGGGTGTCTGGGCTGGCACTTAGTCCCTGCAATGGGTGTCTGGACTGGCAACTGGTCCCTGCAGTGGGTGTCTGGGCTGGCACCTGGTCCCTGCAGTGGGTGTCTGGGCTGGAACCTTGACCCCGCAATGGGTGTCTGGGCTGGCACCTGGTCCCTGCAATGGGTGGCTGGGCTGGCACCTGATCCCTGCAATGGGTGGCTGGGCTGGCACCTGGTCCCTGCAATGGGTGGCTGGGCTGGCACCTGGTCCCTGCAGTGGGTGTCTGGGCTGGCACCTGGTCCCTGCAATGAGTGTCTGGGCTGGCACCTGGCCCCTGCAATGGGTATCTGGGCTGGCACCTGGTCCCTGCAATAGGTGTCTGGGGTGGCACCTGGTCCCTGCAATGGGTGTCTGGGCTGACACCTGGTCCCTGCAGTGCGTGTCTGGGCTGGCACCTGGTCCCTGCAGTGGGTGGCTAAGCTGGCACCTGCTCCCTGCAGTGGGTGGCTAAGCTGGCACCTGGTCCCTGCAGTGGGTGTCTGGGCTGGCACCTGGTCCCTGCAGTGGGTGGCTAAGCTGGCACCTGGTCCCTGCAGTGGGTGTCTGGGCTGGCACCTGGTCCCTGCAGTGGGTGGCTAAGCTGGCACCTGGTCCCTGCAGTGGGTGTCTGGGCTGGCACCTGGTCCCTGCAGTGGGTGGCTAAGCTGGCACCTGGTCCCTGCAGTGGGTGTCTGGGCTGGCACCTGGTCCCTGCAGTGGGTGGCTAAGCTGGCACCTGGACCCTGCAGTTGGTGTCTGGGCTGGCACTTAGTCCCTGCAATGGGTGTCTGGACTGGCAACTGGTCCCTGCAGTGGGTGTCTGGGCTGGCACCTGGTCCCTGCAGTGGGTGGCTAAGCTGGCACTTAGTCCCTGCAATGGGTGTCTGGACTGGCAACTGGTCCCTGCAGTGGGTGTCTGGGCTGGCACCTGGTCCCTGCAGTGGGTGTCTGGGATGGAACCTTGGCCCCGCAATGGGTATCTGGGCTGGCACCTGGTCCCTGCAGTGGGTGGCTGGGCTGGCACCTGGTCCTTGCAGTGGGTGTCTGGGCTGGCACCTGGTCCCTGCAGTGGGTGTCTGGGCTGGCACCTGGTCCCTGCAGTGGGTGTCTGGGCTGGCACCTGGTCCCTGCAGTGGGTGTCTGGGCTGGCACCTGTTGTGGCTTGCTGGTGTGTCCTCTGACTCCTCTCCTCTTCTCTTCTGCCTGTTCCGGGTGGGCACTGTTTGCCGAGGCGAGGGACTGGAAGGGACTCAGAGGGAGGCAGCAACCTATGCGGGTACACTGTTAGGTTTGCAGCAGCAGGTGAGCAGGCTGTGCGTGGAGTAACGCGTAATGACGTAGCGTGGGCTTGCCGTGCGCCTCTGCATAATGGGAAAAAAAAGGACAATTTTATTTGGGTACAGCGTCGCACGACTGTGCAATTGTCAGTTAAAGTAACGCAGTGCTGTATTGGGAAAAATGGCCTGGTCATGAAGGGGGGGGGGTAAAACTTCCAGAGACGAAGTGGTAAAGGGGATAGTCTTTTAAGTGTTTTGCTCAGATATTTTCAAAATGCACATAATGTGTCAATGTGTATCAATGTTTTGAAAAACACCTTTCTAATTGTATAGTTTTCTAATGATATACGGATACGGTGGGGGGCAGCTAAATCTGCTCATTACATATGCAGGGACTTCTTCCTACTTCGGTTGGGCTTTACTGCTCCTTCTCACATGGCAAGTCAGTGAGTCAGCCGCCTCATTGGAAACAAAAATCTCAACCATTGCTGAGCAAGAAGACTGAGGGATTGCAGTGGAATGCAAAGCTCCCTCTAGTGGCCAAGTGACCTCAATCTAACCTGGCCTTGGTTTCTTGCAGTCCCCCTGTACAGCAGGACTGGAGTGTAAGAGGAAGAAACCTTGCAAGGAACAGATCGGCCCATGTAGTAACAACAACAAGCATGCTGATAAGAGGAGAGAGCAGAGTGACCGAGAGATTAACTCATCCCTGTACTACTTCTCCTTTTACTGTCCAGTCACAGGCTGGGGGGCTCATCCGGGATGATCTAGTGGTTAGAACAAAGTGGGTTGAATGGTTCTGGCCATCAGACTGAGGACATCTAGTGGTAGAAAAAAAAGTGCTCCAGGTGAAATATCTGAATTGAAGAGGAATATTGCAGCAAAAGCTGTTTTTTTGGGGGGTTTTTTGTTTTTCTTTTTGTTTTGTTTTTTTGTTTTTATATCTTTTATGGGCTGTTCATTTTTTTATCTTGTTTTTGGCTGGAGTTCTGCTTTAATGGTGCGCTCCAGTCAAACATCAAGATGTCACAGAATGGTATCTCTTGCCCTAAATGCTAAAACTCCACGATTGTTGTATAAAAAACCTTGACTCTTCGCCTGTGAAAAATACCGGGAAGGGGCATCTAAGGATCACATGTTCTACTTATTATTTTTGGTACTGCTAAAATAAAAAAAATAAATAAATAAAGATTATGTTAATTGTATATTGGACTGCTAACTCTTATTTATGACTGAAATCCTGCTATATATACAGTATATATTCCTATTTGTTTTCATATGCACTATATATATATAATAAATTCATACAAAAAAATAAATAAATGATATATATATATATATATATATATATATATATATATATATATATACACACACACACACAAATATATATAATGCAAAATAACAATAATGATTGATATATATATAGATAGATAGATAGATAGATAGATAGATAGATAGATAGATAGATAGATATCTATCTATATATATATATATATATATATATATATATATATATATATATATTATTAGGAATATTATTATTATGTTATTATGATATATATATATATCATAATAACATAATAATAATATTCCTAATAATATTATTATATTATTATTTATTTATTTAAATGTATATGCATTTATGATAAATTCTTGTAAAAACATTGCAATATGTATATAATTAATCTGAGATTTATTTATATACCTATTTATTTTTCTCTTGACAAAGCTAAACTTTCTACTGTATCTGGTGTCTCTCCTTCAGCTTTATGACAATAAAATCCATATCTCTGTATCCGAGCGGAGACGTTTTGTTTCTTTTTGGCTGCTCTCTTCTGCCATCTTGTGGCTCACCAGTAAAAATATAAATCTGTTTTTTTTGTTTTTTTTTTTTTGTTTGTTTTTTTTTTTGTTACATTACACAGCAAATGAAGCAGATTCTCAGAAATCAAGAAAAATACATAGAAACAGAAGGAGGTGGAAAAACCGCAGCAGAGTCAAACAATAGAGAGAGATTGTGGTTTTTTTTTTTTGGTAGAAAGCGCACTTTCTTTATTTAAGATCAGAGTAGAAGAATAGGGAAAACACCGGTAAATGCGTAATGAATCCAATCGTAGATTCACTCTATTCTTTCAGTTTCTCACATTGTAACAATGTTCATGGAGCAGTTATTATAGAATGAATTTAAAAATAATACATATTGTTACTTATTTTATTTTTATTTTATTTATTTTTTTATTTTTATTTTGTTCCCCTTTTTTAATATATATATATATATATATATATATATATATATATATATATATATATATATATATATATATATATATTTTTTTTTTTTTGCAATGAAGGTTACCTTTTGGAATGAGAAAAATGAGAAGAGAATTTTGCTGCATAACTACCAACTTCACCATTGGCAAAATTTCCCCAATGTGAAGGGGCTTTATATTGCTTTTGGGTAGGCTAATTTAGTTTATTTCCATATTTTTTAATTACTTTCATTTTTATATTTTTTTTTTCCTGGCTCCTTTTTTTTTCTTTCTGCTAGAGGTAAGACATTGAGACCAATGAGGGGCCACTTTATGGCACAAGAGCAGGTCTAGGATAGGCCAGAAAGGAGCCTTTGTAACCCCCAAGAGCCATTTAAAGCCCATAAAAACCCAACACTACATACATTCTGCCTTCTTTGCTGACTCCAACGCATTTGCCAAGTATTTATTAGCTCTCATAGAGATCACAGAAATCCCCCTGACAATGTCTTAATGTACTCTTCTGACCAGAAGGATGCCACCCTCTTTATTTAAGCATCATCCAGGGTCACCATCTACTTTCTAGATGGAGACGCTGGATCAGAGATGACAGAAGAGCTCAGGGAAGGGAGAACTGAAAAAAAAATATATATCTATGAAAGCTTTCCCGAAGACAGAGTTACCCTTTACTACTGTAGAATCGTGTTTAATTCTGCGTTCTAGACGCCCTTTACGGCAGGAACATTATCAGGGACAAAATACCTGCCATCGCAGCTCACAACGTCTGCTCGTTTAATTATTGCGCCGTTAATTTATTGCGCGGTAATGAAAGTTAATAAACCTGACCAACAAAAAATGAGAATCAACAGCCTTTATTTTCACACAAGACAGAGCTGGAAGGCTAAGGGGGGGAAATAAAGGGATAAAAAAAAAACCTCCATGTTTTACTGTCAGCCCTTAACTTTGTCCAATTATACATGTAATATTCCCATAAAATTACTGCTGAAAACATCAGTCTGGGACCTCAATCAATGACCGAGTCCTGAATAAAAGAAAGTCGTTTTTTTTCGGCAGTAGTTTTACAGTTGTCATCAGAAATGGAGGTGAGGGGACATCTTCCATTTGGGACACTCCTTTTGGTGACAACCATCTAAAGCTGGCCATACACAATGCAAATTTTGCTGTGTAGGTGACCCTGTTGTCTCCCTCCTATCTCACTACGTGGGTGACCCTGTTGGCTCCCTACCATCTCACTATGTGGGTGGCCTTGTTGTCCTCTTATCATCTCATTACATGGGTGGCCTTGTTGTCCTCTTCCCATCTCACTACATGGATGACCCTCTTAGCCCTCCTATCTCACTACATGGGTGACCCTGTTAGACCCATCCCATGTTAACATGGAGATGACCCTGTTGGCCTCTTCCCATCTCACTACGTGGGTGACCCTGTCGGTCCCCTTCCATCTCACTAAATAGGAGGTCTTATTGGCCTCCTCCCATCTCACTACATGGGTGACCCTGTTGTCCCCCTCCCCTATCTCACTACGTGGGTGACCCTGTTGGGCCCCCTGCCATCTTAACAAGGAGATGGCCGATGTTGGTTCTCTTCCATCTCACTATGTGGCTGAGCATGTTGGCTCCCTCCCATATCACTACGTAAGTGACCTTGTTGGCCTCCTCCCATCTCACTACATGGGTGACCCTGTAATCCCCCCCCATCTCATTACTTGGGTGACCATGTTGGGCCCCCTCCCATCTTAACATGGAGGTTACCCTGTTGGCCCCCTCCCATCTCACTATGTGGATGAGCCTGTAGGCTCCCTCCCATATCACTAAGTAAGTGACCTTGTTGGCCTCCTCCCATCTCACTACATGGATGACCCCGTTGGCCCCCTCCCCTATCATTAAGTAGGTGACCTTGTTGGCTTCCTACCATTTCACTACGTGGGTGACCCTGTTGGCTTCCTCCCATCTCACTACGTGGGTGACCCTGTTGAATTCCTCTCATCTCGTTACATGGGTGACCTTGTTGGCCTCCTCCTATCTCACTACTTGGTGACCCTGTTGGCATCCTCCCATCTCACTACGTGGGTGACCCTGTTGGCATCCTCCCATCTCACTACGTGGGTGACGCTGTTGGCTTCCTCCCATCTCACTACATGTGTGACCCTGTTGGCTTCCTCCCATCTCACTACGTGTGTGACCCTGTTGGCCCCCTCCCATATCATTAAGTAGGTGACCTTGTTGGCCTCCTCCCATCTCACCACGTGGGTGACCCTGTTGGCTTCCTCCCATCTCACTACGTGGGTGACCCTGTTGGCTTCCTCCTATCTCACAATGAAGAATCAAAGTAGCTGAATGTACATTTTCAGTTAAACAGCAGAAAACTGCATCCAATCAAATTTAGCCATAAGACCTCATTGACACTTACCGAGGGGTGGAAAAATAACGCATTCCCTCAATCACTAAGCTTCAAGTTAACATTTTAGTACACATTGCCATGGTTGCTGTGCAATAAAATGTATACAGCATGTTGACAGATAGAGCTGCCCCCAAATGCAACCCATTAAAGGGAATAGCAACAGTGCTGCAACCATGTGTAATGCTTGTAGTTATAGCATGGTGAGACAGGCTTTCAGTATTTCACCTCTGAGCCGCCTATCAACTGCCTCAGAAAATTGACCCACCACAGATCACTTCCCAGGGGGGTGGTAATTACGACCACAAATGTCAATAAGGCCTAAGAGGGCATCTGATGCACATTTGTTGGAGCGCCAATACAGCCCAGTATTATAGAGCCATATATTCCAAAATGCATACAGCTGTTTCGGGGGGTTGTTAGCCTCCATTAATGCAGTGAATGGAAACCACAACTTCAATAGGGTAGGGTTTGAAACCCAACAAAACAGTATAACCATACAGGTTATGCTGAGAAGGGAGAAAAGGAACCAAAAAGACCTCCAACCCAATCAGTTGGTAGGCAGCACAGTAAAGCGATTAGATGAGGAATCTGAATGCCTTATAGGAAGGTAGGTCATAGGACCTACTTTCCTATAGACTGATTAATTTGGAGGCCTTTTAATTGCTTTAGTCCCTTCTCACCACAACGTATATCGCTATACAGTCTTTTAAATAATAAAAACAAGTTTTGGTTAGCGAAACACTTTAAATTTGAACAACAGGAACAAGTTTTGAAATCAGGGATGGTGGGCAACTGAGATATCTAAGATGGTGATAAAGCTTGGTGTCGTAGGAAAGGTTCCTAACTATGGTGGCCACTAAGAGGGATCATTAAATTCAAGCTCTGCACACAACATCAGAGTCTTTCCTTCTTTGTCCTGGGTCTTAAGGGCCGCTTCTCCCACCGCTGCCGCCATGATAATGAAGACCTATAGTGCCCAGCGTGGGAGGCCAGCAGATGGGCTCCATCCCATCTCCAATTCCAGGGCTCGTACGGAGAAAAGCGTGCTCCGTATAATGCGGAGATGGTCCGGCTTCAGGGAGAGATTCATCATCATTATCCCAACATCATCTCCAGCGTAAGCCCTGGCAGCGGCTAACGGAAGGAGCCGGCTTTAATTCAGTCAGAGCCGAGCGGGGCCGAGGACAGCCGGTGATTTATGACGGAAATCAAGGCAATCATAATACTTTAGGATGGTAAAATTGTGATGTTCACTGGGAGGCCAAGATATCACCTGGGCCCGGTGCGCGCCAAATTTAGGACAGAGCGATCAATAACAATACTCCGCCGTAATGATCGTATTTGTTATGTTATCAAAGTGTAACTTTATGATTGCGCATTGTGTGTATAATAAGATTTATATATATATATATATATATATATATATATATATATATATATTTATTTATTTATTTATATTCTTTGCTTATGTTTTTTTTTCTTATTGAGTGTCTACATTTATATATATATATATATATATATATATATATATATATAGATATAGATCTATATCTCTATCTATCTATCTATCTATCTATCTATCTATCTATCTATCTATCTATCTATCTATATATACACACTATTTTACCAAAAGTATTGGGACACACGTGAACTTTAATGCCCCGTACACACGGTCGGATTTTCCGATGGAAAATGTCCGATCGGAGCGTGTTGTTGGAAATTCCGACCGTGTGTGGGCTCCATCGGACATTTTCCATCGGATTTTCCGACACACAAAGTTGGAGAGCAGGAGATAAAATTTTCCGACAAAAAAATCCGTTGTCGGAAATTCCGATCGTGTGTACACAAATCCGACGGACAAAGTGCCACGCATGCTCAGAATAAATAAAGAGATGAAAGCTATTGGCCACTGCCCCGTTTATAGTCCCGACGTACGTGTTTTACGTCACCGCGTTTAGAACGATCGGATTTTCCGACAACTTTGTGCGACCGTGTGTAGACAAAACAAGTTTGAGCCAATATCCGTCGGAAAAAATCCTAGGATTTTGTTGTCGGAATGTCCGAACAAAGTCCGACCGTGTGTACGCCCTATAAGACTGAGGCAGTTTTCAGGCATTTTAGCTCTAGAAATAGCACCGGTAAAGTGCCTGAAAACTGCCTCCTATTCATTACAATGGGTGCTTTCAAACCCGGGCGGTAGGCTTGTACGACATTCCAAAAAGTCCTGCAAGCAGCATCTTTGTGGGGGTTTTGGAGCTCTGTATACAGTGCTCCCAAAACGCCCCTGCCCATTGCAATGAATAGGCAGCACTTCCAAAGCGCCACAACACTGGAGTTTTTAACCCCTTTTTTGCATTACTAAAACAAGCGGCGCTTTACCACTAACGACCGGCGCTTTCAGTGTGAAAGCAGCCTAATGGAATCCCAGTCTTAGTCCGTAGGGTTCAGTATTGAGTTGGTCCACCCTTTGCGGCTATAACAGCTTCAACTCTTCTGGGAAGGCTGTCCACAAGGTTTAGGAGTGTGTCTATGGGAATGTTTGACCATTCTTGACCATCGGGTTGAGGTCAGGATTCTGTGCAGGCCAGTCAAGTTCCTCCACCCCAAACTCACTCATCCATGTCTTTATGGAGTCCTGACCTTAACCCGATAGAACACCTTTTGGGATGAATTTGAGTGGAGACTGCGAGCCAGGCCTTCTCATCCAACATCAATGCCTGACCTCACAAATGCGCTTCAGGAAGAATGGTCAAACATTCCCATAGACACACTCCTAAACCTTGTGGACAGCCTTCCCAGAAGAGTTGAAGCTGTTATAGCTGCAAAGGGTGGGCCAACTCAATATTGAACCCTACAGACTAAGACTATATTTCCATTAGGCTGCTTTAACACTAAAAGCACTGGTCGTTAGTGGTAAAGCGACGCTTGTTTTAGCAGCACTTTACCGCTGTTTAAGCAGTGCTTTTTGACCGCTAGCGGGGCGCTTTTAACCTCAAAAAAGGGGTTAAAAACTCCCGCATTGCGGCGCTTCAGAAGCGCTGCCAAGTCATTGCAATGGGCATGGGCAGGGGCGTTTTGGGAGCACTGTATACAGAGCTACAAAACCCCCACAAAGATGCTGCTTGCAGGACTTTTCCGAATGTGGACAGCCTTCCCAGAAGACTTGAAGCTGTTATAACTGCAAAGGGTGGGCCAACTCAATATTGAACCCTACGGACTAAAACTGGGAGGCCATTAACGTTCATGTGTTAAGGCAGGTGTCCCAATACTTTTGGTAATATAGTGTATATAGACATATATATATATCTCTCTCTCACTATATATATATATATATATATATATATATATATATATATATATAAAGAGAGAGAGAGAGAGATCTATATATATATATATATATAGATATATATTATATATATATTTTGAAATTTCGACGAGGCACCAGCTCACTTTCCTCAGGGTGAGCTTGTGCCTCATCGAAAAGTTGAAAGAAAGCCGTAATCGTGCTTTCACCTTTCAAGACCTTTTATGGTTGAACTAGATGGACTTGTGTCTTTTTTCAACCTGACTAACTATGTAAGACCCATGAGTGCCGCTCTCTCTTTTGGCTTATATACACTACGGTCTTTTCTGTGCACCTGGGCCCATTTTTTTATCCCTGACTTGTGTGCGGTGGCAACCAATGGGCATCATATATATCTAATTTTTTATTTTTTTTGTATATTTTTTTGTTTATGTGCTTTTTTTTTTCCCTATGGAGGGCCAATGTAAGGGGCCATTCTCCATAGACCACCAATGAAACATAACATAGCACATTGCTGACTACCAGTGTAAGGGGAGAAACTACACTAGCCACCACAAATCCAAGAGGGCACCACACTGCCCACCAATACATGTTCACTTACCACCAATGTGATGGAGCAGTTTTATTTTTATGGTCTGCATTTCTTTTTTTTTTCCATTACTGTTTTTTTTTTTCAACACTATAAGTACATCACATACCTACTGTATATTCACAAATCACATCAATGCTACTTTCCTGTGAGCTGTCGATTTAAACATTATTAGCAGGCGGTTCTTTCAGACCTTCAAGTTATTTCAGGTGTTCCTCCTTTTTTAAAAAAAGTATAGGCTGCGGTAGAGCATCAACGCTTCCCATGGCACTCAACAAAGTGATCGTTATAAAAAGGACTATACATGGGTCGTCCATTTCATTTCCTTCATGTTTGAAAATAAGCAACCCAAAAATAATCAACCAACATAGACAGCAGTATAAACACTCTATGCCATTCAAAGTATCGTTATTCATAGACAGCAAGACATCAGACCTAAGAGAGAAACATATGTGAATCGTGGGGGGGAATCGAGGGATTGGGGTACAAAACGGAGACAGGGGAAGCTATGAATAGTTGGGTAACTAGAAGTTCATGCCTGTAAACCCCTGGAGCTTCACAGCCGCTGTAGAGCAGGAAGCTTGTGTTAGGTCAGATTGAGACTTTTCCCTCAAGATAAAGAGTCATAAGATAATCAAGCTTTGCTTGGACTTGTAGGTCTACAGATCCCATTAAATTACAGTTCCATCCAGATTCTGCCTTACAGAAAAACTCAGACTTGTGAATCCCCGCAGAGCTCACCTCTTCAGCAGTCTGCCCTCTCTCCCCCTCCTGTCAATATCTTGCTTTGAATTTTTTATTGAGAACCACCGGCTGACAAAATGAAATTTACGGGTCCTGGGCAATATGTCAGAGAGGAGCAAAAATGGGATATTTCCTGCCGTAACAAGTGGAGAGCAGAGGGAGGCCTGAAGAGGGAGGCGAGCATTGATCAGGAGGTGAAGAGACTTTTATCTGGATGACCTGTCTTTTAACCTGTACTGAATCATGGCAAGGACCTGACGCAAAGGACCCGACATGCCGGGTCTAGGAAATAGGAATTGGAACATAGAGGGTGGCTGTGGCCGAAAGGGGTCTCCAAACTTCTCCAAACAAGTACCAGCATGTTGGGACTTTTTATTTTGCAGCTGATGTGCATATTATTTCTTCTTGCCACAGAACATTTCAAGGCCCCGAAATTGAATACTTTAGTTCTAGGTGCAAGCTATGGTTGCCACCTCTCATCCCTTTAAACCCGAAACACCTATTAATTACACAGGTTCTGTGGCTGATTAAGGTGGTAATTAAACTCACTTGGCGCCTTATCTGCATTTAATTAGCCTCAGAACCTGTGTAATTCGAAGGTATTCGGGTTTAAAGGGATGAGGTGGCAACTCTATTGCAAGCTGGTGGGCCCTTGGCTTAAACCGACGCTGTTGCTAGAAGGACAGTTAGAAATTCTGTATATAGCCCTACAGAACAGCCAGTACACAGTCCACATGGGCTTTGCTGCCCTACTGCAGACAGGAAACATGAAAATTTGTTATTATATAGAGAAAAGACATAGAGCTTACAATAAAGTAAACTTATAAACACTGCCATCTACTGGCTGAAGAATATATCTGTAGTTGTTGGACAAAAATACAGTTAGAAATTCTGTATATAGCCCTACAGAACAGCCAGTGCACAGTCCACATGGGCTTTGCTGCCCTACTGCAGATAGGAAACATCAACATTTTTTATTATACAGAGAAAAGACATCGAGTTTACCATAGAGCAAACTTTTATTCTTCAGCCAGTAGATGGTAGTGTTTATATCTGTAGTTGTTGTACAAAAATACATGAACAATGTATTCCAAGGACGGTTTTCCTAAAGTTCCTTTAAGACCCCTTAGCGCCGACCACATATATTGCAGCCTCGGCTTTAAGGGTTTATACCGGGATGATGCATGCAGTTTCTTTACAGCGGGCAGTCGGCTCTTCAGGGATAACAAATGTGGCTAAAAGCCACTCGGCTGTTATCCGGAAGGAGCGAGAGGGGACGTCCCCCCCTCCCACCACCTCCCGCCGCTCTTCCCGGGCCTCCTGTCCCTCTGAGAGACCCGATCCACGATCCGGCACTTCCGCCGGCTAGAGCGAGATTGGAAGGAAGCCGTCTTTCAGTCTCCTTTGTGTAAACACTGAAGCGACGTCACAACGTCCCTTCCAGTTTACTAGGCTGCCAATGGCGCCGTTTTAACAAAAAATTACAGTATTCAGAATTGCCGTTTTTGGCAATCTAAATACTTTGAAGTGCAAAGGAGGGATCCCTCCATAAAGAGTACCTGTCACCACCTATTACTGTCACAAGGGATTTTTACATTCCTTGTGACAGCAATAAAAATGATCACATTTTTTTTAACATTTTTTTTTAAAGTGACAATGTAAAAAAATAAAAATAAATAAGAAAAAAATTTAAAATTTTGTAAAGCGCCCCCGTCCCCGCGAGTTTGCACGGCAAAGAAAACGCAAACGTAAGTCACGACCGCATATGTAAACGGTGTTCAAACCACACATGTTAGGTATCTCTACGATCGTCAGAGCGAGAGCAACAATTCTAGCACTGGACCTCCTCCGTAACGCTAACCTGGTAACCGTTTTCTTTTTTTTTTTTTAAAGCGCCGCCTATGGAGATTTTTAGGTACGGTAGTTTGTTGCCATTCCACGAGCGTGTGCAATTTCAAAGCATGACATGTTTGGTATCTATTTACTCAGCGTAACATCATCTTTCACTTTGTACAAAAAAATTGGGCTAACTTTACTGTTTCGTTTTTATTCCTGAAAGTGTCTTTTTTTCCCAAAAAATTGCGTTTAAAAGACCACTGCGCAGATACAGTCTGACATAAAATATTGCAATGATCCCCATTTTATTCTCTAGATTCTCTGCTAATATATATATATATATATATATATATATATATATATATATATATATATATATATATATATAAAATGTTTGGGGGTTCAAAGTAATTTTTTAGAAAAAAATACGGATTTTAACATGTAAGCAACAAATGTTAGAAATAGGCTTAGGCATGAAAGGGTTAAAAAAAAAAAGTGAACACTTACCTGTAAAGTGGCCCTCGTAGTAGCAGTAGAGGACAAGTGAGGGAGTCAGAGAAGTGCCTTCATAGATTTAGTCAGTTTGCTCCACCTAGCAGAAGAGGATAGGTGAGGTTATCAGTGAAGTGGTTCTTATATGTTTGGATGGGGTCAGCTTACTCCACCTAGAAGTAGAGGATACGTGAGAAAGTTGGCGAAGTGGTCCTCATAGCTATGAATGAAGTTAAGGGAGGGAGACAGAGAAGTTGTTCTTTATAGATTTGGATGAAGTCAGTTTACTCCATCTAACAGTTGGGGATAAATGAAACAGTCAGTGAAGTGGTCCTCATAGGTTTAGATGTGGTCAGCTTACTCCACCTAGCAGCAGAGAATAAATGAGGGAGTCAGAGATGTGGTCCTCATATTAGGCAAAAAGGTCCTTATATGTTTGGATGGAGTCTGTTTGCTCCTCTCCCACCCCATCAGCAGAGGATAAGTTAGGGAGTCAGAAAAGTGGTTCTCATAGATTTGGATGGGGTCAGCTTACTCCACTTAGCAGCAGCGAATAAATGAAGGAGTTAGAGAAGTGGTGCTCATATGTTTGGATGGAGTCAGTTTGCTTCACCTGGCAGCAGAGGATAAGTGATGAAGTCAGAGGAGTGGTGCTCATAGGTAGGATGGTGTCAGCTCCACCTAGCAGTAGAGGTTAAGTGATGGAGTCAGAGAAGTGACCCTCATATATTTGGATGGAGATGGTTTACTCCACCTAGCAGTAGAGGACTAGTGAGGGAGTCAGAAAAGTGATTCTCATAGGTTGGGATGGAGTCAGTTTGCTCCACCTAGCACTAGAGGTTAAGTGATCTCCTCATATATTTGGATGGAGATGGTGTACTCCACTTAGCAGCAGAGGATAAGTGATGGAGTCAGAGGAGTGGTTCTCATAGGTAAGGATAGAGTCAGTTTGCTCCACCTAGCAGTAGAGGTTAAGTGATGGAGTCAGTGAAGTGGTCCTCATAGCTATGAATGGAGTCAGTTTACTCCACCTAGCAGCAGAACATAAGCGAGAGAGTCAGAGAAGTGGTGCTTAAATATTTGGATGGAGTTGGCTAAGGCTTGCTCCACCTAGCAATAGAGGATAAGAAAGGGAGTCAGAGAAGTTGTCCTCTTATTTTTAGGAGTCAGTTTGCTCCACCTAGCAGTAGAGGATAAGTAAGGGGCTCAGAGAAGTGGTCCTCATAAGTGGTCTTCATATGTTTGGATGGAGTCAGCTTACTCTACCTAGCAGCAGAAGATACACGAGAGAGTCAGAGAAGTGGTTTTTACAGATTTGGATGGTGTTGGTTTGCTCCACCTGGCAGTAGAGGATAAGTGAAGGAGTCAGAGAAATGGTCCTCATAGGTTTGGATGGAGTCCGTTTGCTCCACCTAGCAGTAGAGGATAAGTGAGGGAGTCGTGCAGTTCTTCAAAGTCACGGCTATAGAGTAATAAAGCATTTCCTCTGTCACTCTCGGCAGGTGCGGTATGACTCATAAACCAGCTAAGCGATGCCAAGGAGCTCCATGAGGTCATCACACTTTGATGGCGTTTAAGAAAACCTCATAAACACGCTCTTGCCTATTCATTAATTTCTATAATTAGAAGCGCGGGGTCTCTCCGTATCAGGCCTCTTCTTGGGAGCTGTAAAGCAAATTTTCTAGAGCAAAACTGATTTAGTCGGCTCTTTTAATGTGCTTTGTGCTGGGAACTTGGAAGGCCAAATGTACCGGCACAAAGACTGCCGTATTCAGTGCTGCAAAACTGCAAATAACCTCCAGAGTCCTGGGATCGCGGGGAGTCACAAGGAACCAGTGCTCCCTGACTTAAAAGAGAAGTGGAATGTGCGTGCGGGTTTTTCACATACACCGATCAGCCATAACTTTATGACCAACCACCTAATATTGAGTAGGTCCCTCTTTTGCCACCGTAACAGCCTTGACCCACTGAGGTGTGGACTCCACTAGACCTCTGAAGGTATGCTGTGGTATCTTGCACTAAGCCATCAGTAGCAGATCCTTTAAAGTGGCAGTAAAGGCTTACCGGTAAGTACAGTGAATATCTCCTAAACTTGCACTGTTTGGAAGATACTGCTCTGGCGCATGCGCTCTGAAGGGACAGCATACCGGTGCCGTCCCTTCAAAGATCTGTGCCACGCTTGTGACTCCCGCACATGCCATCGCGGCTTGGCCAATCAGAAGGCTGGGGCACTCAAAACCCGTAACCCGTAAGGAAGGCCGGGTGAAGATTGAAGCCCTGTCAGCGATGACAGCGAGCCACTGGAGGACTTAATTCTAAGGTAATCATTTCATAATGTGCTAGTATGCGAGGCATACTAGCAGATTATGCTATCGTCTTGCGGGGTTTTTTTTTTTTTGTTTTTTTTTACAGGCTGTGAATTACTACCGCTTTAAGTCCTGCAAGTTGTGAGGTGGGACCTTCATAGATCAAATTTGTTTTTCCAACACATTCCACAGATACTCGATGGATTGAGACTTGGAGAATTTGGAGGCCAAGTCAACACCTCAAACTCATTGTTGTGTTCCTCAAACCCTCCTTGAACCATTTATACAGTGTGGCAGGGCGCATTATACGGATGGAAGGGGCCACTGCCATCAGAGAATGCCATGGTCACCAACAATGTTTAGGTAGGTGGTACATGTCAAGTAACATCCTCAGAAATGGCAGGACCCAGGGGGGGGATGAAGAAAGAAGGAAAGAAAGAAAGGAAGCAGGGGGGAGGGAGGGAAGGAAGCAAGTAAGGAAGGAAAGAGAGAAGGAACGAAAAGAGAGAGAGAAAGGAAGGAAGGGGGACGGGGAGGGAAAGAAAGAAAGAAAGAAAGAAAGAAAGAAAGAAAGAAAGAAAGAAAGAAAGAAAGAAAGAAAGAAAGAAAGAAAGAAAGAAAGAAAGAAAGAAAGAAAGAAAGAAAGAAAAAGAAAGAAAGAAAGGGGGAGGGGAAGAAAGAAAGCAATAAAGAAAAAAGAAAGAAAGAAAGGGGGAGGGGAAGAAGGAAAGAAAGAAAGAAAGAAAGAAAGAAAGAAAGAAAGAAAGAAAGAAAGAAAGAAAGAAAGAAAGAAAGAAAGAAAGAAAGAAAGGGGGGGGGTTGGAGGAAGGAAGGAAGGAAGGAAGGACGGAAAGAGAGGAGGAAAGAAAGGAAAGAGAGAAAGAAATGAAGGGGGACAGGGAAGAAAGAAAGAAAGAAAGAAAGAAAGAAAGAAAGAAAGAAAGAAAGAAAGAAAGAAAGAAAGAAAGAAAGAAAGAAAGAAAGAAAGAAAGAAAGAAAGAAAGAAAGAAAAGAAAGAAGGGGGGAGGGAGGAAAGGAATGAAGGCAGGAAAGAGAGGAGGGAAAGAAAGAAAGAAAGAAAGAAAGAAAGAAAGAAAGAAAGAAAGAAAGAAAGAAAGAAAGAAAGAAAGAAAGAAAGAAAGAAAGAAAGAAAGAAAGGAAGGAAGGAAGGAAGGAAGGAAGGAAGGAAGGAAGGAAGGAAGGAAGGAGCTGGGAGGTAGAAAGAAAGGAAGTTGGGGTGGGAGGGAAGAAAGAAAGTAATAAAGAAAGAAAGGAAGGGGGGAGGAAAGAAAGAAAGAAAGAAAGAAAGAAAGAAAGAAAGAAAGAAAGAAAGAAAGAAAGAAAGAAAGAAAGAAAGAAAGAAAGAAAGAAAGAAAGAAAGAAAGAAAGAAAGAAAGAAAGAAAGAAAGAAAGAAAGAAAGAAAGAGAGGCAGGAAGAAAGAAAAGAGAGAAAGAAAGAAAGACTACTGTGTGGATAGATAGATAGATAGATAGATAGATAGATAGATAGATAGATAGATAGATAGATAGATAGATAGATAGATTAGTTATTGAGTAGATACATCATTGATGGATACTGAGTAGGTCAGTAGATAGATAGCTGGATAGATATTGAGTTTATAGATTGATAGATATAAAATTTATAGATAGATCAATCTGTATTTATTATACATTATTAACACCGTTAATATGTATAATACATAAATTAATATTTCCGCAGCGGAAATGTCCGAACGCCATAAATACGATTCCTATCCGGCCGATTCACGGCGCTCTGTCACATTCATTAGCAGAGATGTTATAGAAGCATATTAGCCGCGTTCTAATCTCCGCTTACTTGGCCCCGGCCCAGAGGCATTTCTGCCTGAGTTCCCCTTAAGTTAATTAAAACTTTTAAGGTCAGAGGCCAAGTACACTTTAATTGTGCTGCCTGGGAAGCCATCCCCGCCGTGCCTTGTAATAGTCATTAGAAGACATTTGTAATAATATGTGGAGAATTAATGGAAGGACGATCGCCCCGCGTTCAATCGAGGAAGCCGGAGCTCGATTATCGGGGCAGGTGGAGTTGGTATTACCTGTTAGCATTTGTCCGATATCAATTCACTTTGTTGCATTGGATACAAAGTGCTAAGGAAGTTTTGTATCAAATTCTGATTTTACATATACTCACAGATTAAATTTGATTTTTTTTTCAGAAAATGATCACAATTTAAAGGACATCTAAAGCCAAAATGTTTTTTCTTTTTATTTTGTGTAGAGTAAGAAAGAGTTAAAACGCGTCAAATTTAGTTTTCCCAATAGAGTCTTTTGACTTCCTGTCCCTTACACCCAACAGGAAGTGAGAGGAAATCTCTCCAATCTCTTCCACTGGAACAGGTGGCCCCATTGGAAGATTTCCCCTCTATTTCCGTTTTCGTGACAACTAGTCCTAGTAAAGGACAGTCCTTAGGACAAATAGAGACAATAAATCTTGGCAGACAGCAGTAAAAACCTGACAGATGTTCTAACCCCTCGTGACTCTATCCACCCAAAATAAAAAAGAAACCCTTTTGGCTTTCACTTTAAAGTACCCCATTTACCCAAATTCCCGGTATGTATTAAAAGAACAAAAAAGTAATAAAAGTAATTAAATGTTTACCTGTCGTGGGGAAAACTCTTCTTCTGGCTCCCTCCAGCGCTGCTTTCCTAAATTTTTGCTGCATGCTTGTTCCTCGTCTACAACTTGTTCTGGTCTATTTTTGTTGGCTGCAGGGGATCTATTTTAATTTTAAATGACATAGTACTACAAATAATACTTGGTTCTGTAATCTATAAAAGGGGCAGTACTGGGAGGTGGGTAGGGGGCAGTGGCGGCCCGTCCACTAAGAGCACCTCCCCCCCCCCCCCAATCATGCGCCCGGCCCCTAATTAACATGCAGGGCACCAGTCACATGGATTTCAATGGGTTTTTTTTTTTTTAAGCACATGATCAGAGCGTGAAGCTCTAATTGGTTTCAAAAATGGGTGGGCTCGGGGCGCTGTGCACTGCGCCCTAATCCCACCCAGTTGTGGTACAATAGCCAATTAATATTCGCTATTGTCTTCCTGATTCTCCTCCCGGCCAATCAGGAAGCGGGTCTTAAAACCCAATTGGCCGAGAGGAGAAGCGATCGTATTGGCCGCCGATTTTTTTTTTTCTTCGTCCATGACATGTGTGAATTTGCAGATTTATCTTCTTATGTAACGACGCAATGACCGCTTCAGCTGAGTTTTACAAATGTGGCCAAAGGACGTTGAGAAATCGACTCAATTAGCTTTGACTAAAGTAAGGTAATACGTTACTGGTTGTGATATTCGTACTATGTGAGCCATGTGATTAATTAAGAGCTTCCATTCTGCAGTGTAGAGACTTTCCAGGGGGATTTGCACTGTTGACCAAGATTTCATTGTTCAACGCAATTTTTTTTTTTTTTTTATTTTATCTCTAGCTACAGCCTATGGCATCATAGGTAAAAAAAGATTAGGAGGCATTGGACATTGACATTCTGTATACTATCACAGGGAGGAAACTTTGAACGGCAGCAGCTAATCGCTGATGGTATACCCTATGCCTTACACAGTGGGCTCAATATATGGGTTTACACCTACTTTAATCCATAAAACTGTATCAAGATATGGCGTAAAAAGTTCAGTATTCCAGAATTCTGTGAAGTTGTGTTCTAAAAATCTACTTAGTTACTATTTCTGGAGTGTTTTTGTGCTAATCTAAGTAAAATGTGTTCTAGAGTCTTAAAGAATCAATTCCCCAACCTAGCACAACCCCCTTCTCGTCTTGCATGTGATACTTCTCCCCAGTTTTGGGAGTGTCTAATTACTGTCTGTGCTGGCCCAACTCATTAACCCCACCCCTCACCCCCCTACATATATATCTGTTGGGGAAGGAGCAAAGGGGAATTTTATAGAGCAGGGGTCTCCAAACTTTCTGAACAAAGGGCCAGTTTACTGTTCTTCAGACTTTGAAGGGGGCTGGACTGTGGCCAGTGTGAGTAAAAAAATGCCCTGGTGTCAATGGGTGTAAAGAATGCCCCATCAATATTGGTACTATTGGAAGGAATATTGCCCCGTTGTTGGTATTAGTGGAAGAAATAGGGTCCCATCATTGGAAGGAATAGAATCCCATCATTGGTGTCATTGGGAGGAATAGGGTCCCATCATTAGTATCATTGGGAGGAATAGGGCCCCATTATTGGTATCAGGGGAAGGAATAGTGACCCATCATTGGTGTCAAAGGTAAGAATAGTGCTGCATTGTTGGTATCAGGGCAAGGAATAGTGCCCCATCATTGGTGTCAGTGGGAAGAATAGGGCCCTGCAGTTGGTGTCAGTGGGAGGAATAGTGTCCCATTGCTGTGGTCAGTGTTAGGTAGGCCAGTATGCCCAGTTTTTGGTAAAGAAGGAATAGTGCCTTGTATCAGTTGGAGAAATTGTGTTCCAAGGGCCTGATGAAGGCAAGCAACGGGCCACATCTGGGCCCCCCGGGCCACAATTTGGAGACCACTGCTATAGAGCAACTATTCTCAACCAGAGCTCCATGAAACCCCGGAGAACCTTCAGCTATGGCTGGTTGACCTCCCATTTGATGGTGCCCCTATAGTTCTAGGTCCAGCACCACTTGACAACCAGCAGCATGACACCACTCATCTTTTTTAGCTGTCAAGAAAGGTGGCATTCTGACCACCACTGTAAGGTGAGCATTCTTCCTACTTGCCACCAATGTAAGGGGCATTCATTTCGCAGTGAATTCATTTTAGCAGAGGTTTCCAAAGACCTGAAAATTATTTCAGGGGTTTCTGTGGGGTAAAATGGTTGAGAAAGGCTGCTATAAAGTGTTAATTCAGATTTAGAAGATTCAGAATACTTTATAAATTATTATAATGGAGTCTCTTGAGTCTACTTGGGCTTCATTCAAGATGGCGGCACCCAGTCTTAGGGCTTTTGGCTGTCTACACAAGGGTGGCTTTAACCAGTACATAACATGCATAAAGTATGGTGCAGCTGTGCATGGTGGCCAATCAGCTTCTAACTTCATCTTGTTCCGTTAAGCTTTGGCAATAAAACCTGGAAGCTGATTGGTTTCTATGCAGAACTGCACCAGACTTTGCACTCTCCAGTTTTAGTAAATTAACCCCATAGTCTTATTGAAAGATTGCTGTTGAAATGAATGGTCTGGCAACAGGTTCTCTTAGGGGAACATTTCTTCCTGTTGTCACCTGCCAGGAGTCAACATTTAAAGTGGTTCTAAGGGTTCCTTTTATTTTCTTTAAAATAATAAACATACTTACCTGCTTTGTGTAATAGCTTTGCACAGAGCAGCCCCGATCCTCCTCTTTTTGGGTCCTCTGCCGGCGCTTCTGGCCCCTCCCCCTTGCTGAGCCCCCCCATAGCAAGCTGCTTGCTCATAGAATGCATAAAGGTAAAAAAAATCACCCTTTACAAAAACTTTAAGGAGACTGAGTGGTTTTCTGTAGAGACTGACAAGCTTTGCACTGACCTCATGCTCCTGAAAGAACGTAATTTAGAAAAATGGGGGTAGACATAGGAGTATCCTGACCCATCTACGATCTCTTTATAGTCCTGATGAGATGAAGGAGATAGATTTTTACAGGAACAGGTCCTGTGGGGTCAATGCCTTTCAGACAAGGAGGATTCCAGATACAATTATGCATACATTTCCAAAGCAGGTGCAAAGCTAAAACATTTAAAAAAAAAAAAAAAAAAAAAAAAGCAAAAGGCAAGCATAAACCCGAAAAAACAACTATACCGTATATATAAAGTTAAATATCTCTCCAATTCCTTCTCTTCTACTATAACCTCTAAATCTTTATGGATAAGACAGGAAGGTGCTTGGCAGCTACATGTTGGCACCCTATTGACCCGTATCATCGACGACACTCAACTTTTTGCCTTAAAGAGCTTCATTTTGTGAAGTCTGGCTTTCATCGATCTCTTCTGCTTTCTTTTTTTTTCCCCCCTCTTTGTTTTCCTTTGTCCTTTGTCAGAGCAAAAACTTAAGATGGTGTCTTCAGGCGAAGCGGAGAAGCGGCTTTAAACGCAGTGCTCTTAATAAATTTAGACAGTCTGTAAGGACAACAGCAGACTCCGGGTGTTTCAGGCAACTTCTGTCAAATGAACAGTGATGGGATTTTGTCGCTGGCGGTGGCTTCCATTTTGTGCAGTCCACGCACACACACACACACAAGCGGAGGCTCTAGGCACTGTCTGTATCAGTAGCCTCTTCAGCCTTGTTTAAAGGGTATAGAATAAGTGTATTTTCAGTGAGTACGTATTTTAAGTTATTATTGTAAAGTTGACCTGAAAGTCATTTTTAACCTGATTGCTTGCTGATCCATTTTTGCAAGGCTGGCAAATGAAAACAAAAGAAGAGCAAGAATGGGTCACCAAAAAAACCTTGTAGGCAGAAAAACAACAAAAAAATGTATATTCCTCTCTGGATAATGGTCTGGATTTACCATTAGGCACATGTAGACCCCCATCTTGGGTGGAAAGAAAAATCAATTAAACCTGTGCATTACCCATGCAAAGACAATGAAAATGTCATTTTTGTCGCCCCCATGGCTAACTATACTCTATATGACCAAAAGTAGGTGGACATCCCCAAACCAAATGTTTAATTTCAGGTATGCAAAACAAGGTCCATAATACATGGCTGTTGTGAGTCCTGACCTAAGCCTTACTGAACCTTTGGGATAAATTAGATTGTCTATTGTGAGCCAGGTCTTCTCATCTAATATCAGTACCTGACCTCACCTGTACCCTGGCTGAATGGGCACGAATTCCCACAGACACACTCTAAAAACTGATGGAAAGCCTCCTCGGAACAATGGAGGATGTTATACCCAAAAGGAAGAGGGGGAGGTCAACAGAAACCTTTGGCCATATAGTGTATATTTCCCAGAAGAGTGGAGGCTGCTATAGCCATAAACGGGGAGTAACTTCATATTAATGGCCATGCTTGTGGAATAGGATAACCAACAAGCTGATATAGATTCTATGGTCAGAAGTCTACGAACGTTTTCTGTTCTGACCTAAACTACAATATACTGTACCTGCCATCAGCTTTATCAACAAGAAGACCCAATGCTCCTCTGACACTAGTTTCACTAAAAGTGCCAAAACTTTTCAAGTACTTTTGGAAAGCACAAAGGAACAAAATGGTGGAATAAGTCGTGTAGGTTGCCAACATGTTTTGGAGGCCCACACACTCCCTCTTCATCAGTGCTTGGATTAGTTATCAGCTTGAATGAACAAGAAAAATCTGTATTACATCCAGCCTTGTGGGTTTGACACCCCATGAGCAAAGAAGCTAGGAGTAAAACAAATTATTAAGGGCATGACAGTATTTTGCCTATCCAGCTGGCACTGACTTAATCCTCAGGTCAACCCTTAAACTAAAGTTGCCACCTCATCCCTTCAAAACTGATCACATAATAATTACACAGGTTCTGTGGCTGATTAAGGTGGTAATTAAACTCACGTACTGCCTTATGTGCATTAAATTAGCCTCAGAGCCCGTGTAATTAATATGTGATTGTTTTTAAAGGGATGAGGTGGCAACAGTTTTTAGACCTACCATAAATTACTAGATCTGACTTTGATTACTTCTAGGAGGCAATTATATTGTTGAAAACTTTTGTTAACAGTTATCAAGGAGGATCTGAGTGCGGCCTGGCCGCTTATTGTCTCTGCTCAGATAACAGTAAAGCTGGGAATAGGCATACAGTAAAAGATTTTCGAATTTAAAAAAATGGAAGACATTCGTCCATCCACGCTATACTGTGTGGATGGACGAATCTCCCACTGAGAGTATAGTATTATACTCTATATAGTAATATACCCTATAGTATAGTACTATACTCTATATAAAAGTATTGGGACACCTGCCTTTACACACGCATGAACTTTAATGGCATCCCAGTCTTAGTCCGTAGGGTTCAATATTGAGTTGGCCCACCCTTTGCAGCTATAACAGCTTCAACTCTTCTAGGAAGGCCGTCCACAAGGATTAGGAGTGTGTCTATGGGAATGTTTGACCATTCTTCCAGAAGCACATTTGTGAGGTCAGGCACTGATGTTGGATGAGAAGGCCTGGCTCGCAGTCTCTGCTCTAATTTATCCCAAAGGTGTTCTATCGGGTTGGGGTCAGGACTCTGTGCAGGCCAGTCAAGTTCCTCCACCCCAAACATGCTTATCCAGGTCTTTATGGACCTTGCTTTGTGCACTGGTGCGCAGTTATATTGGAACAGGAAGGGGCCATCCCCAAACTGTTCTCACAAAATTGGTAGCATGAAATTGTCCAAAATGTCTTGGTATGCTGATGCCTCTTCTCTTCAGAGATGCTGATGCCTTATCCATGTCTTTATGGACCTTGCTTTGTGCACTGGTCCAAATCATTTGGTGGAGGGGGGATTCAGGGGTCGTTTTTCAGGGTTTGGGCTTGGCCCCTTTGTTCCAGTGAAGGGAACTCTTAAGGCTTTAGCATACCAAGACATTTTGGACAATTTCATGCTCCCAACTTTGTAAAAACAGTTTGGGGATGGCCCCTTCCTGTTCCAACAGGACTGTGCACCAGTGCACAAAGCAAGGTCAATAAAGACATGGATAAGCGAGTTTGGGGTGGAGGAACTTGACTGGCCTGCAGAGAGTCCTGACCTCTACCCAATAGCGGACCTTCGGGATGAATTAGAGCGGAGACTGTGAGCCAGGCCTTTTCGTCCTTACTAATGCATTTCTGGAAGAACAGACAAATATTCCTTTAGACACACTCCTAAACCTTGTGGACAGCCTTCCTAGAGGAATTGAAGCTGTTAAAGCTGAAAAGGGTGGGCCAACTCAATATTGAACCCTATGGACTAAGACTGGGATGCAGTTTGCGTACATGTAAAGGCAAGTGTCCCAATACTTTTAACAATATAGCGTATGTCAGAATACAATGGGGGCTGCCAAACAGTGACTTAAGATGATTGGCTGCAGTCACAGTTCGGCCAAGAATTATCCACACAACTCTTTCAAGTTTTGCATCGAAAGACGTAGTGTGGTAAGGTGTCAACAGGGCCACTGCTCAAATTTCAGCCAGTTCCTCAGAATTAGGACCAGTGTATGACCTGCTTAAAGGAAAGTATAAATATATATCTCTAGTTTTGGATGGAGTAGGAAAGGATTAGACCTTTTGTCCAATTTTTTATTGCTGTCTGTCTCATTGTCAGTGAGAAAGAAAATGAGGAGGAAGTCCGATATTTTAGAGTTGTCCCCAGAACCAATGGGGACACCTGTTCTGGGGACAACTGTCTTAAAGGGGTATTTCCCTCACATTGGTAAATATCCTCTTACTTCTTGTTGGGTCTCAGGAAGGGGAAGTGAAGGGAAATTTTTCCCAAGGGACAGCAAAATAACCTGGCATAGGTGTTGTTGGCAACAGTCTGAGGCCTTCTGTAGGATCATCTACCTATCTGCTTTACCTTTAAACAGAGTTTTACTTCAAATTGTTTTAAATATCTGACAGGCTCACTTTAAGACTGCAGTGACACTTTGTAATCTGTAATACTTCTGCTGTTGATGG
This sequence comes from Aquarana catesbeiana, assembly GCF_042186555.1. Taxonomy (NCBI): domain Eukaryota; kingdom Metazoa; phylum Chordata; class Amphibia; order Anura; family Ranidae; genus Aquarana; species Aquarana catesbeiana. The sequence continues at coordinate 49,908,796 of NC_133324.1, read as the reverse complement.
AACTTTTTTTTCCCCCTTTTATTTATTTATTTATTTATTTTTTTGCACGCAACAGATCGTCTGGCACAGTAACTAAACATTTGCACAAAGAAGCGAAAGACATTCAATTTCTCCTGGCTGACAAACCTTAGGGACAAAGCACTCTGCATTTCACGCTGCAAGTGTAACAAGGCCAAACACCAGAGCTCAATAGGATTCTAGACCTAATTAGTACTTAATGATCTGGAGAGGCACGGGTGTCCATCACCCCCTTCCACAGCCTCTTCTCCTTCACCGCTTCTTAATTAACCTTTACGGAGGTGGCGCTGGGTTTCCAAGGAGAGTCGATCGATTCGTCTCTCTTGCTTTTTTTTTTTTTTTTTTTTCCTCCTTTGTCTTGCCCCCCTCTGGTACACCTAGAGATGGTAGCGATAGGACAGAGACTGCCCCTTCTGTATCACTGGATGGTACGTCCAATCAATGCTTATTAATGAGATACAACTTGCAAGATTGCTAATTCATGGCAGATTGGGAAAGGTCATCAGTAAATCTCATCTGTTTCAAATTAACAAGTGTAAATAAGTGAAAGCTTAAAACTTTCTTCACCTGGTTGGAAAAAATAAAAATGGTTTTGTGTTGAGTTTTTAATGCTGTCCAAGGGCAGCATGGGCAGTTGCCTAAAGGCAGTCGTAGGGTTGTCACCTTTTCTTCAAGTCAAACCCGAACACTTTAGCGGCACACAGCTATACATATATTTTGCTATTAAATAAAATGAATCCACAGAGTTCCCCTTTTACATCTGAATCCACAGAGTTCCCCTTTTACATCTGAATCCACAGAGTTCCCCTTTTACATCAGAGTCCACAGAGTTCCCCTTTTACATCTGAATCCACAGAGTTCCCCTTTACATCAGAGTCCACAGAGTTCCCCTTTTACATCTGAATCCACAAGGTTCCCCTTTTACATCAGATTCCACAGAGTTCCCCTTTTACATCAGAGTCCACAGAGTTCCCCTTTACATCTGAATCCACAGAGTTCCCCTTTTACATCTGAATCCACAGAGTTCCCCTTTACATCAGAGTCCACAGAGTTCCCCTTTACATCAGAGTCCACAGAGTTCCCCTTTTACATCTGAATCCACAGAGTTTCCCCTTTTACATCAGAGTCCACAGAGTTCCCCTTTTACATCAGAGTCCACAGAGTTCCCCTTTTACATCAGAGTCCACAAAGTTCCCCTTTTACATCTGAACTCGCAAAGTTCCCCTTTTACGTCTAAACTCAGAAAGTTCCCTTTCACTGTATGGGGAGACTCTGATGTAAGGGAGAACTCTGGGGACTCTAACACAAGGGATGCTCTGAGAACCCTAAATTAGGGGGAACACTGAGAACTCTGATGTACGGAAGAGAACTCTGAGGTGAGGGGGAACACTGTGGCCTCTGGTATAAAGGGGAACTCTGATGCAAAGGGTGCTCTGAGAACCCTGAATTTCCTTAGTGTACTCAGAGGCTGGAGAGAGAAGGGGGGAGACTTCAGTCACAGACAGGGGATGGATGGTGAGCTCACTCACCCCTTGGCAGTCAGTCCCTCTCTCCGAGTGTATCTGGAAGCCATAGTCCTGTCTGAATAATGTGTCCAGGTTTCAGGCAGTCCGAAACCCGGACGCACGATTTGGAACCCAAACTGTCCGGGTGAATCCCGGACAGGTGGCAACCCTAAGCAGTAGAGACTTGTGGAGTCGAGGAACTTATTTATTTATTTTCAAATCTTTCTTTGCTTGTCTTCAGGAATAACAATATTAGGGGACTGACATATCTCTAAATATAAAATACACTTATTTTTTTATTATATTTATTATATATAATATATATTAGGTATATAAAACTGCAGGAATGTAGAAGCGTAAGTTACGAGCATTAGCTCAGGCTTCATAAGGCTGTGATCAAGGCTTATCGCTGAAACTAGTCTGCTGCTGGCTGTACTCACTGTGAAGGCTTTACAATAAATACGTTCGATGTTATGGAGTTGCCGGTTGCTTCTTTTTCTTGATGACCGTTTGTCTATTGTGTTCGCTCTCTCCTGCATGTAGCTGATCACCCCGACATGGTAGACCTCAAGGAAGTCGCAGCCGGCGATGGTCAGGTCCCACCCCGCTCCCGATCGAACATGGTGGCTGGACACGACACACACACACAGCCTTGATCGATGGGATGACATGACAAGGAAGAACCGCCTGCACCAATCGGTCAACATTTAAAGGAACGGACACTGTGACAGGCAAGCCCCGCATTCTGGAGGCGTTACATTGAGAAGGCAGCAGCAAACAGGAAGTGGGTCCTAGGAACCAACTGGCTGGGAGGAGAAGCAAGAAGACATTAGCGAATATTAATTCACTAATGTCACACAACTGGGTGGGCCCAGGGCACAGTGCTCTGCGCCCTGAGCCCACCCTTTTTTGAAGCCAATTAAAGCCTCAGGCTCTAATCATGTGCTTTACAAAAAAAACCCCTATTGAAATCAATGCATTTGGCACCCTTCAGGTAGATTAGGGAGGCATGGATTAGGGGGGGGTGACACCCCTAATGGAGCCACTGCTACTGGTCGGAAGTATAACCAAAGATCTATGCCAGGGATGACCAGAGTCAAGCATCAAAATCAGTGCAAGAAGCCCAATCAGCAATAAAGGCCAATCTAAGAAACAATAAGAACCCATTCGCACCAGTGGGCGTGCTTTTTTTGTGGGTATAGTGTACACATTCTGGTCTGCATTGTGCATGCATGCTGTGGCGCTTTGTTATAGCACACCTTTTTTATTAACTTTTTTTTAATTTACACTGCATTTAACTCTATGCATGGCAGCGTGTCGCGGCATGTTACCACATGTTACAATGAGTTGTATGCCCGCATCATTTTCTTGCAATGCACACCAATGCAGCAGATTAGTGTGAGCAAGCCCTATATCAACCATTCTCAACTGGGGTTCCTCCAGAGGTTGTTAGGGGTTCCTCAAGCTGTGGTTGTTTGACCTCCCATTTGATGGTGAATGCATAATTCCAAGACATGTGGTAGAGCCAGAAATAATGTTTTTAGCTGTCTGTAAGGGTGACATTCTGACCACCAAGGTAAGGGGTGCATTCTTCCTACTAACCACCAATGTAAGGAGTACCTTTCCCACTAACCACCAGTAATCTTGTTTTAGTAAAGGTTTCTTGAAACCAAAAACTTTTTTTAAGGGGTAAAAAAAGTTGAGAAAGGCCTTGGGCTAGAATCAACAAACCCTTAATTATTGGACATAAGATCGTGACATTTGAAGCTTCAAGGTGGAATATGTTGAGGAGGATTCATAAAAAACTGAAGCAGACAGAATCTGGAGCAGTTGTGCATGGCAACCAATCATCTTCTATCTTCAGCTAGTTCAGTTAACATTTAAAAATGAAAGATAGTAGCTGATTGTTTGCCAAAGCCCGGTTGCTCCAGATTTGACCAATTCCTTTTTGGTTCCCCAAAAAGGGAACCAAATTAATCAGGATGTACACCAGTTCTTGAAAGCTCAACTATGAGGTGTCCTTGAGGTGGACAAGGTGCCTGCGGGCATAAAGGATCTGGATTGTGAAGGAAAATCTGGATCGGGAGGATATAACAGAGGGGGGAGAACTGTTGGAAAGATAAGCCAGCAAGGACTGGTTCTCAGTCGATCGTTTAACATGCCCCAGACAGAGCTGTTCACAACATGGATTTCCGCCAACAGTCCACGTGAACAGTCCACACCACTTCAGGAACTTTCCTCAATGCAAACGTGTTGAATTCAATGCATCTCTGGTGAGAAACCTGCACATCTAAAGGTATTACATGGAATTACATTTTCCTTATTAGAATAATAGCACCGATCACGTTATTATACTAAAAGGCCAATATGGCTACAATTTTGAAATATTTCAGCAGCTGCATTGTAATAGCCCCTATCTTCCGGAGCAGGCAAGGAGCTGCAAGCAAGATTGCTCAAGGATTATAGTGTCTATACTTTATTTGATCAAATGGAAACTTTTTAGTTTGCAGCAAAACTGGAGTTTTCCTTTCAACTCGATTGAATCTCCAGCTTCTTAACTTTTGCTCCCCTTTAACTTTAGGCAATCCATTTTGAAACCTAAAAGTGCCATTTTTCCTATTACACGGACATGCTGCTTTTCCCCCCTAGGAAGCTGCCATAATATTTTCCCTTTCTCTGAAAGCGAAAACAAAACACAGAATAATTATTCCTTCTACCTGACGCTCTCCGTATCTAGCTCTCTCTTTCAGCCACCTAGGGCATTTTACGGAGAAGGCTCCTCCGCTCTTTTGACAGTAATGCATGCATTTCTCCACTGGAAGAAAAACACCTTGTCCTTTATTTCCTGCAGAATGTTACCAGAAAGCCATTGTATCAGCTCACTTAGGTCTCAGGGGCCAAGGAACTACATGCTCAAGCTTGCACGGGCAGGCTGAGACCTTCAGCTCTGTGGTGGCTACAGGGCTGCAGGCTGATACGGTTAGCTTTTGTCTCATCAAAGGGCTGTTGAACATAAATTACCAGCTGGTTATGAATGAGAGTTTTCAGTAACATTTGTGGATGTGCAGTAGAGAGAAATCAGTCCGCAGTGCAATGAAATTGTCACAATTTGCAGCTACAATTGGAGCCCTATATAATCTAGGCAACTTCTCCAAACAGAAAAGACGCTCCATCCTCTAGTTCCTCTGATGGGTTTCACCACTTTGGTGGGGCTTAGTCTTTTGCCCTGTACAAACGATAAGATTTTGCAACAACAAATGTTGGATGTGAGCTTGTTGTCTGAAAGTCCAACCGTGTGTATGCTCCATAGAACATTTGTTGTCGGAATTTCCGCCAACAAATGTTTGAGAGCAGGATCTCAAATTTTCCGACAGTAAAACTTGACGAAAATTCAGAGCGCGTTGTACACAATTCCGATGTACAAAAGTCCACGAATGCTCTGAATCAAGCAGAAGAGCCGCATTGGCTATTGAACTTCATTTTTCTTTGCTCATCGTACGTGTTGTACGTCACCGCCATCTTGACGTTCGGAATTTCCAACAAGATTTGTGTGACCGTGTGTATGCAAGACAAGTTTGGTCCAACATCCTTTGGAAAAAAATCCATGGTTTTGTTGTTGGAAAATCCTATCGTGTGTACAGGGCAATAGAGTCAACCTTATCAATAACAAGGATAGACAGCCGGCAACTCGAATCATTCAAATGCTATAATTTTTATTTGCTACTGGGCGAGTACAGAATAAGAAAGCTTTGGCTATGACGAAACATGTCCATGCCAAAAGTCAAAGCTTTGGCCATGACTAAGGCCATGGGCCCAAACACGTTAGCTTTCTTATTCTGTACTCACCCAGTAGCAAATAAAGATTATTGCATGTGGATGATTGGAGTTGCCCGCTGTCCACCCTTGTTATTACTACAGTTTGAGTAAATGGAAGACACTCTGAGCCTGTGTAAAGAAACCTCACCTCTTTCTTGGGGATCTGAATAAGCGTTGTTTTTTTTGCTGGAAGAGTCAACTCTATGACTAAGTCTTGGTGGGTTGGGTGAAATGGATGCATCTGGGGGGGGAGGGGTGAAACGCATCAGTGAACTAGGGAGTGGAGTGTTCTCTGCTTGTTTGGAGTACTAGAGTTTGAGGGGCCTGCAGATCTTGCATTCTGTAGCTCTCTATATTGGATTGGATATGCAGTTAGTAAATGGAGTTTAGAGATTACACCCGCTGCTGAGATGCATGGCCAATGAAGAGTTTGGGAGCAGTTTTAGGAGTTGTGTACAACCAGGGACAGATTTACTCTTTTAAAAGGCCTTCAAGGTGCTCTAAAGACTGCAAGTCTCCACTGGACACATACAGTGCCTGGAGAACATTGTGGGGAAAACATGGTTTTCATTGTTTTATAGTGCAGTGCAGACCACTGGAAAATTAGTAAAGAGTTTAGTGGCCAGTCTATGGTTGTTTATCTTTAGTTGAGCAAAATAGACAACTGTGCTCATCATGTCAGGTTGAGGAACTGCTGGCCTACTGGGGACCATGGTCAGTGTTACTTACTAAATGGAGTTTAGAGATTATACCTGCTGCTAAGATGCATGGCCAATGAAGAGTTTGGGAGCAGTTTTAGGAGTTGTGTACAACCAGGGCCAGATTTAGTCTTTTAAAAGGCCTTCAAGGTGCTCTAAAGACTGCAAGTCTCCACTGGACACATACAGTGCCTGGAGAACATTGTGGGGAAACCCTTGGTTTTCATTGTTTTATAGTGCAGTGCAGACCACTGAGTAAATTAGTACATAGTTTAGTGGCCATTGTATGCTTCTTTAGCTTTAGTTGAGCAAAATAGGCATGTCAGGTAGAGGAACCGCTGGCCTACTGTGGACCATGGTCAGTGTTACTTGACCTAATAAAAAGAGTATGGTTGACCAAGGTTGAGGAACACTTCCTTTACCCACTGTGATGACCTCATTGGCCAGGCGGCTGAAAAAACACTTTCCCCTGTACCCCATGCAAAATAAAGTAAGCCAAATATAACTAGAAATATATGCCAATGAACATTCATTATAGTTTCCCCTTAAAGGTTGATTCTTCTGACAGATAATCATTAGTGATGACCACGAATAAGGACAACATTTTTCCAGACTATACTTAAAATAAAAACATTACAACGCAAAACATTACACCAATCCAGAAACATTGGCTTGTTCCTACCCACCATTCGCACATAGTGATATATCTGTGGAGATGAGAAGGTCACCAGAACATATGCAAAGCAAAATTTTCAAAAACACCTCCATGTCAATTAAACTTCGTTCATCAAACTTTTTTTCTTGTTTCCAAGCAACACTGTGGCTGTGGTTTCAGCCATTCGTCAGAAGGGCACTCATCTGAGAGTAATCCTGTTAATTAGGCCAGCGGCAAAATCACCCCCCCCCCCCCCCCCCCCGTCTCTTTCTCTATCTCTCTGCTACTGTTTTTAATTAATGTGGCTTTCTGTGAACTTTAGCCGTAGAGTCACTTTGTGGAAGGGGAACTGGGTAACTGGTCGGTTTTGCCTGTGCGTAGCAGAATATTTAAGTGAAGTGTTCCTACCACAAATGCTGGTGAAAAGAATTGGGGGTAGATACCACAAAGTCCCACATCTTACTGTTAGCTGAGGAAGAATTCTCAAAGCACTGCTGAAGCCCCTGCAAGGCTTTATGTATAGTAACACTCCTAGTTCAACTTCAGAGTAGGTTGCTAATTATAAAAAAAGCTGCTGATCTGCTATTCTCCCCATCTACTAGAGACTTCTAGAAGTATAGTGGGAGGGAGAGCTGGACAGGCAGCCTTAATATTTTTGGAACTGGCCAATCCCTGGGGAGGTGTGCCCAGAAGGTAGAGGGAGAGCCCATAAGTAGTCTGAGTCCTGGAAGCAGTGAGCAGAGCTCCTGGGTCCAGTCCTGAAGGAGGAAACTCCTGCGTAGGGGGCTCTGCCCCTGGGGCAGAGAGAGAGCTAGAGGAGCCCAGGTGAAGACATCACGGTCCCAGCTAGGCTTAGCCTGGGGGCCTACTGAAGAGAACTTTGTCCAGAGTCTGAGCAGAGCCAAAAGGAAGCTGGTGGGAGGAAGGAAATGAGTAGCTGGCCCCCCTTTACAGAGGAGAAGTGACTGTGGAGTGCTTTGATCTCCTAAAGGAGTGTAGGCCAGTGCAAGGAGTCCTGCAGGATATTTCTCTTGCCAGTCCTTTACAGCCATCAGTTGACCATTATTGCACCAAAGTGTACCCAGGAGTTGTGCTATACAGTCTACAGAGTGCAGTGCAGCCAGAGGTTGTGCAATACAGCCTGAATTTTGTATGTGGCAGCCAAACGCCAAGCAATCCTCAAGTTGTACAGTTCAACAGTTCCAGGCTAAGTTACCATTCCAATAAAAACCCAAAAAGAAACCTCCAGACCAGTGGTCTCCAAACTGTGGCCCGGGGGTCAGAGGTGGCCCTTCACTTGCCTTTATCTGGCCCTTGGGGCACTATTCCACCAATGATGGAGCACTATTCTTCTCACTGATATCATCAATGGGACACTTTTCCTCCCATTAAAAACAATGAAGGGGCATTGACGCTGGGGCATTTTCTACTTTCACTGGCCACAATCCGGTCCCCCTAAAGCCTGAAGGACTGTAAATTGGCCCTTTTCTTAAAAAGTTTGGAGACCCTTGCTCTAGACTGACCTTTGAGCCAAAGGAAGAATACAGCAGATGTTGTGTGCCTGGCTATGTGTGTCCTGAGGGGGGGAATAGGACCAAACTACCATAGGCTCCTGCGAGAGCATGCAATCAACGACTTTCTTAAAGTTGGTATTAGCATAGGGTTAGCCAGGGATGCTGTTAGAAATCACAGGGCTCCGTGTAGCCTACCTGACAGCCCCCCCCCCCCCCCCCGGCCAAAAGTGACTGAAGACATAGATTTATCATTCCCTTTCTCTTTAGCCTCAGCTGTACAGATGAATGAATAGGAAGCGCTCTGAGACTTCCTGCTCATTCACAAACTGAAGCATAGAAAACACAGTTTACTATCCTTCAGTGATGAATGGACACATAAGTGATTGGTACTGATCACTCACTGTGTTCATTCAGGAAAGGAAGCGGCCAGTAATTGACATGCACTTGTGTGCCCCGCAGCAGCAGCTGGCGGGAAAGTAGGGAAGCCGGCAGTGTTGCGGGGTAAGGGGCACTGGGGGGGGCCCAGACAACAGATAGATTTATGTCTGCAATAAAAAAATACAGCCAGCCCTCCTGTTCAGCAGATGCCTGGGCCACTCTTTTGAACTGATGGGACCCAAGCCCAGTACAGGAGGGCAGGCTGTACCACCTTATCAGCGGCCCTGGGGTTAGCAAGCCCTTGATCAGTCTCCTGTTTTAAAGTGAGGGGAGAAAATACATTCCCCTACCTTGGAAGCTTAGTCGGCAGGTCTATGAAGAGGTTTCTTCCACCAGAAGCTGAACGTAAGATCCAGGGTAACCGGGTGCTACACAAATGTGGCATCATCTATTGCAGCCAGATTCATCCAACGTTTCACAGTGTTTCTTAGTGGGTCTCAAGCCTCTTATCATGCAGTCCAGTACTTTGATATGTCTGAGAATGACAGACAGTGGTACTTGGAAACCAGTGAACACGTTGGCTTACATTTCCCCAACTCACAATTAAACTCTGTGTAGTAATGTGTTGATGTACTTTTTGGGCATCATAGAAATGAACAACACAACATACCAACAATATTATCCTTTATCCCAGGACACCATTAATGCTTTGCCTGTCCTATGTCTAAGTGGGTGTGCCCAAATCACAACCACCTAATGGGTTGGTCCTGTCCAGAGCTCACCTCTAAATACATGAGGATCTCCCATCATGCACCTTTTTTGGGTTGGGCCCTGCCAGGACCTCATCTCTAAATAGGCAAGGATGATAATGTTTGTATGCGTGGGCAGGGTCAGTGGGTCTTAAAGTCCAGCCCCCGCATATATGGGTCCATGATGGTTTGAGGTTCTGTGTTGGGTGCGCGCTCACTGAAGGCTCCCAGTACACTAAGCACACTGTCGCTAACTACTCTTATGCCCCATACACACGATCAGAATTTCCGTCGGAAAAACCTTGGATGTTTTTTCCAACGGAATTCCGCTCAAGCTTGCCTTGCATACACACGGTCACACAAAAGGTCTCTGAACTTTCGACCGTCAAGAACGCAGTGACGTACTGTACAACACTACGACGAGCTGAGAAAATGAAGTCCAACGCTTCCGAGCACGCGTCGAATTGTTTCCGAGCATGCGTAGGAATTTTGCGCTTCGGAATTGCTACAGAAGATCGGAATTTCCGATAGGAACTTTTTCCATCGCAAAAATAGAGAACCTGCTCTCAATCTTTTTCCTCAATTCCTGCCAGCAAAAGTCTGATGGAGCATACACACGGTCAGAATTTCCGACCAAAAGCTCACATCGGACTTTTGCTGGCGAACCAGTTTGGGAACCAGTGGGATGGGTTCCTGATCATGTGACCTCCGTTAGAGCCAATCACAGAGATCATGTGTTGAAAGGGGTTAATAATATTATGATGGTTTGTTTTTAAGGAAAGCTAATATAAAAAAAATAAAACTGGAAAGAAAAAGAAAAGGAAAAGCCTCTAAGTAAGCCAAAAAAATCCTTCATCCTAAATCTTTTCTTGGTCTTACACTGTAGTTGTTGATTGGTGGTCTGTCCGTTGTTAGGGATGCTGGAGGTGAACGCGGTAAATTTTCTAGGGTAGCGGAAAGGCTGCAGTTAATGGTTAAGGTTTTATTTTTTTTTTGTTTTGTTATTTTGCTACTTTCGTTTGGAAAGTGTCAATCGCGGGGCCACGTGGATTTACAGCAACGAGAGATGCCAATTATGCCGGCCAGACGGATTTGGTGAACATCTGTGTCTTCGGGCGCTATGTAGAAAAGGAATAAGTCTGGAGACGTGCCTGTTTCATCTTCAGCTTCCGCAGAAGAGGTTGGAAATCTGTAAAAGGCTTCTGCGGATCTCACGGCAGATATCCAGCTTAAGTCTCATACCTTCCAGACAAACAAGAGTCGAATGGCACATCTGACCAGATCAGCCCATCCATATAAAACCACGTACCTGGCCTGAGCCCTCCTCCCAGCCCAGAACGTCCAAAGAAGGAATGCTGGGCTATGGAAAAACATGGAAAGAGAAACACACAACCTATTGTTGGACTAACCCTGAAAATGCCAGTTACCTGGCTAACATTCTAATCCTCAATCCTTATAGAGGAATCATCCTGTGTGTGAACGTCTGACTTCACTCGCTCCATGATTGTTCCAAGTCAATGACACCAGTTACTCAGCTCTTGGTATCCATTCTGGGTCAGTAAAAGCATTGAGGCCGGAGATTTACCATGACAGCCATGTATATAACATGACCCAGATATCTATCTATCTATCTATCTATCTATCTATCTATCTATCTATCTATCTATCTATCTATCTATCTATCTATCTATCTATCTATCTATCTATCTATCTTATCTATCTTATCTATCTCTATGTATTTATCCATTCATCCATGTCTATGTATCTATTTACAATGTATGGGCAGCTGCTCGGAGGTCATTTCCTACTGACATAAACCCCCAGAACTACATCTACCAAAAGCCATTTCCCTACACACAGCATGAGGACAGACTCTTCATGGATAAGTATCTGCCTGTATTTCTCAGCATTGAGGAAACCATTGATTCTAACCAAATCTCCAACTCCATTGGTAGAACTGCAACCCCAAACTTGCAAGGAACCTCCACCATGCTTCAAAGTTGCCTGCAGACACTCATTAGGCTGCTTTCACACTGAAAGCTCCGGCCGTTAGTGGTAAAGTGGCGCTCATTTTAGCGGTGCTTTACCGCTGTTTAAGTGGGCACTTTTGCGCCGCTTTTTGGCCGCTAGTGGAGTGCTTTTAACCCCAAAGAAGGAATTAAAAACTCCCGTGTTGCTGCGATTCCGAAGCGCTTTTCAGGCGCCTTTCGGAAGCGCTGACCATTCGGTGCAATGGCCAGGGGCATTTTGGGACCTCTGTATGCATCTATTTATCTAAATCCTATCTAAATCTATCTATCTATCTATCTATCTATCTATCTATCTATCTATCTATCTATCTATCTATCTATCTATCTATCTATCTATCTATCTATCTATCTATCTATCTATCTATCTATCTATCTCTTTGTTACTCTCTCTCTTAGATCCAATGATTTGGAGGTTTTCATGGAACGGAGGACATTAGGATGCTGGTACCAGATTAAAACTCCTAAGTGATTTTTCATTAGGAAGATTTTTTTTTTCCTCCCTTTCGTCCTACTTAATTAAGTTTTGTGTTTACTTGCAGGCATTTATCAATGAGCTTGCCCGGGTTCTGCAACAGACAAATTACGCCGGACCCACAGACACAAAAGATAGAGTCTAACCGTTGTTTGAAAAATTGATAATTAAAAAAAAAGTTAACTTTTTTCCACTTCTTCATAGCAGCCAGTGAAGAATTAATTTATTTCAGGATTTTTTTTTTTTTCTGCATATTTTCAAGACAAAATGAAATGCAGTTAGTTCACATATTTTACTGCTTTATAATGTAATGGGGCCCATTAATAGTCTTTGGTAGTTATGATTGCAGACAGTACAATGGGCATATTTCTGATTACAGTTCTGAGTAATATATATGTACATAGGATGGACATATTGCCTTGTCTTCTGCATATGCCTTGTTTAATGTATGTTCATGCATTACCTGAACTTACACCCCAACCTCCCTCTCCCATCTAGATCACATCTCTGCATTATTATATATATAATATATATATATATATATATATATATATATATATATATATATATATATATATATATAAAATGTATTTATTTATTTATTTATTTAATTTTTGTTACCCTTTTCATAGAGCAATCAGCATCTTTTATTACTCCTTTATTGTCATCATCAAGTTTGTAAAATTCTTGCAGGGGCAGCTGCTCGGAGGTCATTTCCTACTGACATAAGCCCCCAGAACTACATCTACCAAAAGCCATTTCCCCACACACAGCAAGGGGACAGACTCTTGATGGATAAGCATCTGCCTGTATTTCTCAGCATTGAGGACACCACTGATTCTGAAATCTCCAACTCATCCATATTTCTATTACAAGGGCCGTTTACACTCCTTGTAATAGGAATAATGGTGATAAAAAAAATAAAATAAAGGGACATTGTAAAAATAAAAAGTAAAACATAAAATAAATAAGAAAAAAGAAAAAAAAAATGAAAGTGCCTCATCCCTTCATGCTCGCACACAGCACATCCATATTTCTATTACAAGGGATGTTTACATTCCTTGTAATATCAATAAAAGTGATACAAAAATAAAGTAAAGGGACAGTATAAAAATAAAAAGTAAAACATAAAATAAATAAGAAAAAAGAAAAAAAAAATTGAAAGTGCTCCCATCCCTCCGTGCTCACACACAGAAGCGAACGCATGCGCAAGTCGTGCATGCATATGTAAACAGCGTTTGCACCACAAGTGTGAGGTATCGGCACAAACGTTAGAGCGAGAGCTATTATTCTAGCGCTAGACCTCCTCCGTAACTCCGTAACAGGTAACCTGTAGAAATGTTTAACCACTTGCCGACCAGCTGCCGAAGTTTTACTGCGGCAGAATGGCAAGGCTGGGCGAAACGACGTTATGTAACGTCGCTTCGCCCTGTGGCCACTAGGGGCGCGCGCACACTGCTCACCCCCGGAGCCGATGCGAGTGCCCGGCGGGCGCAATGACCGCCGGGCTCCCGCGATCGCTCATGACACACCGAGGACCTGGATCTGGGTGTGTAAACTCCCAGATCCCGGTTCTCTGAGGAGAGAAGAGACTGATTGTCTGTTCATACAAAGTATGGACAGCGATCTGTCATCTCCCCTACACAGTCCCCTCCCCCCTTCAGTTAAAACACAGAGAAGGAACACAGTTAACCCCTTGATTGCCTCCTAGTGGTAACCCCTTCCCTGTCAGTGACATTTTTACAGTAATCAGTGCATTTTTATAGCACTGATCACTGTATAAATGACAATGGTCCCAAAAACATGTCAAAAGTGTCCGATGTGTCCGCCATAATGTCACAGTCCCGATAAAAAATCTCAGAACGCCGCCATTACTATTAAAAAAATAATAATAATAATGCCATAAATCTTTCCCCTATTTTGTAGACGCTATAACTTTTGCGCAAACCAATCAATATACGCTTATTGCGATTTTTATTACCAAAAATATGTAGAAGAATACATATCGGCCTAAAATGAGAAAAAATTTGCTTTTTAAAAAAAAAAAAAAGGATATTTATTATAGCAAAAAGTACAAAATATTGTATTTTTCAAAATTGCCGCTCTTTTTTTGTTTATAGCGCAAAAAATAAAAAACGCAGAGGCGATCAAATACCACCAAGAAAAAGCTTTGTTTGTGGGGAAAAAAAGGACGTCAATTTTGTTTGGGTGCAGCACCGCACGGCCGCACACTAGTCTGTTAAACCGATGCAGTGCCGAATTGCAAAAAATGGCCTGGTCATTCAGCAGCCAAATCTTCCGGGGCTGAAGCGGTTAAAGCAATGCCTTGGAGATTTTTAAGCATTGTACTTTGTCACCAAGAGCGGGCGCAATTTTAAAGAGTGACATTTTAGGTATCTATTTACTCGGCGTAACATCATCTTTCATATTTTACAAAAACATTGGAGTATATATTGTGTTTGGTATTTTTCCCCAAATACCGTGTGACATAAAAAGTTGCAAAAATTGCCATATTATTCTCTAGGGTCTTTGCTAAAAAAAAAATGTATAATGTTTGGAGGTTATAAGTAATTTTCTAGCAAAAAATACGGATTTAAACTTGTAAACACAAAGTTCCAGAAAAAGGCATGGTCTTCAAGTGGATACTTTACAGCATTTCTTCACACCTGCCTAAAACTTTCGTACAGTACTGTATATAGAGATATACATACATATATATAGATCTACACATATATATATATATATATATATATATATATATATATATATACAGTGGGGACGGAAAGTATTCAGACCCCCTTAAATTTTTCACTCTTTGTTATATTGCAGCCATTTGCTATAATCATTTAAGTTCATTTTTTTTCCTCATTAATGTACACACAGCACCCCATATTGACAGAAAAACACAGAATTGTTGACATTTTTGCAGATTTATTAAAAAAAGAAAAACTGAAATATCACATGGTCCTAAGTATTCAGACCCTTTGCTCAGTATTTAGTAGAAGCCCCTTTTGATCTAATACAGCCATGAGTCTTTTTGGGAAAGATGCAACAAGTTTTTCACACCTGGATTTGGGGATCCTCTGCCATTCCTCCTTGCAGATCCTCTCCAGTTCTGTCAGGTTGGATGGTAAACGTTGGTGGACGGCCATTTTTAGGTCTCTCCAGAGATGCTCAATTGGGTTTAAGTCAGGGCTCTGGCTGGGCCATTCAAGAACAGTTACGGAGTTGTTGTGAAGCCACTCCTTCGTTATTTTAGCTGTGTGCTTAGGGTCATTGTCTTGTTAGAAGGTAAACCTTCGGCCCAGTCTGAGGTCCTGAGCACTTTGGAGAAGGTTTTAGTCCAGGATATCCCTGTACTTGGCCGCATTCATCTTTCCCTCGATTGCAACCAGTCATCCTGTCCCTGCAGCAGAAAAACACCCCCACCGCATGATGCTGCCACCACCATGCTTCACTGTTGGGACTGTATTGGACAGTTGATGAGCAGTGCCTGTTTTTCTCCACACATACCTCTCAGAATTAAGGCCAAAAAGTTCTAACTTAGTCTCATCAGACCAGAGAATCTTATTTCTCACCATCTTGGAGTCCTTCAGGTGTTTTTTTTAGCAAACTCCATGCGGGCTTTCATGTGTCTTGCACTGAGGAGAGGCTTCCGTCTGGCTACTCTGCCATAAAGCCCCGACTGGTGAAGGGCTGCAGTGATGGTTGACTTTCTACAACTTTCTCCCATCTCTCGACTGCATCTCTGGAGCTCAGCCACAGTGATCTTTGGGTTCTTCTTTACCTCTTTAACCAAGGCTCTTCTCCCCCGAAAGCTCAGTTTGGCCAGAGGGCCAGCTCTAGGAAGGGTTCTGGTCGTCCTAAACGTCTTCCATTTAAGGATTATGGAGGCCACTGCGCTCTTAGGAACCTTAAGTGCAGCAGAATTTTTTTTTGTAACCTTGGCCAGATCTGTGCCTTGCCACAATTCTGTCTCTGAGCTCTTCAGGCAGTTCCTTTGACCTCATGATTCTTATTTGCTCTGACATGCACTGTGAGCTGTAAGGTCTTATATAGACAGGTGTGTGGCTTTCCTAATCAAGTCCAATCAGTATAATCAAACACAGCTGGAATCAGATGAAGGTGTAGAACCATCTCAAGGATGGTCAGAAGAAATGGACAGCACCTGAGTTAAATATATGAGTGTCACAGCAAAGGGCATGAATACTTAGGACCATGTGATATTTCAGTTTTTCTTTTTTAATAAATCTGCAAAAATGTCAACAATTCTCTGTTTTTCTGTCAATATGGGGTGCTGTGTGTACATTAATGAGGAAAAAAATGAACTTAAATGATTTTAGCAAATGGCTGCAATATAACAAAGAGTGAAAAATTTAAGGGGGTCTGAATACTTTCCGTCCCCACTGTATATCTATATCTATCTATCTATCTATCTATCTATCTATCTATCTATCTATCTATCTATCTATCTATCTATCTATCTATCTATCTATCTATCTATCTATCGGTATCTAGATATCTATATATCAATATCAAACAGATGGGATGGGTTGATATCACAGGGTTACAATCAAAAGAGAGTAGGGTGGACTTGTGCTCTAGGACAGAGGTCTCCAAACTTTCTAAACCAAGGGCCAGTTTACTGTCCTTTAGACTTTAGGAGGGCCAGACTGTGGCCAGTGGGAGTAGAAAATGTCCTGACATCAGTGGGAAAAAATAATGCTTGTTTTGTTTGTATCAGTGAGAGTAATTGCACCCCATTATTGGTGTAAGTGGGAGGAATTGTGCCCCATCATTGATGTCATTGGAAGGAATTTTGCCCCATCATTGGTGTCATTGGGCCCTATTGTTGATTTAATTGGGAGGAATTGTGCCCCATTGTTGGCGTTATTGTGAGAACTTTGCCCCGTCATTGTTGTCAATGGGGGTAATTATGCCCCATTGTTGGTATCAATAGATGAAATAGTGCCCCAAGGGCCATATAAAGGCAAGCATAGGGGCCACATCTGGCCACAGTATGGAGACCACTGCTCTAGGACAATGTCTGGATAAGAGGACTGAGATCCCGAGCAGGAAGTCTTCCCTATATGTATCAAACTTCTTGCATGTGAAATACAGTAAGGAGTCTGAAGTGGGTGTGTCTAGGAATACCAAACTAATGGGCAAAAGGAGTTCCCAGATTACTGGGTTACAAACAATAGGGATTGGGTACAGACAAGTGTTCTACAATGAGATGCTGACAAGGAAGCCTTCCCTATATGTATCAAGCTTCTTGCATGTGAAATACAGCAAGGAGTCTGCAGTGGGTGTGTCTTAGGAATATCAAACATATGGGTAAAAGGTGTTCCCAGATCTCTGGGTTTACAAAAAGAAGCGAGGAAAGGTAGACTTTGTGCACTACGACAACATCTGGATTAAAAACAGATCCTGAGCAGCCATCTTTCAACTTCCCTATGCACAACTTCTTCTTTGCCTGAAGGAAAAACCTTGAACTGAATCTTAGTAAAAACACATTAAACTTACGTGAAATTTTACTTTGGGGCCTGAAAATATAATAATCCATGTAAATTTGGCTTCTCTTTAATATGTCTCAAGTGATACTTCCTAAAAAAAAAAATGCAAGACAGCTCCCCCTTTTAATGAAAACATCCCCCCCTCCCAACGCGCCGGCCCCTGTGTACCTCGTTCGCGTGACGCGTCCGCCCGTCAATAAACATTAGGTTACCTCCGCAAAAGTCGAAAGAATGGATTTATTAAAAAAAAAAAATCTTATCTGGAGCGTTTGAATTTCAATAGCGGGGGAATTTGCATATTTTAACAATAACTTCCAATCTTTCTGTCTGATCTGAGCCGGGCTCGCGGTATACATCTCCTCGTGTTGAATAGATTATCATCGCTTTAATAAACCCTGCGTAATATGCAGGTATAACAATGGTACTTCAGCGCATATAGCGAGCATTAAAGTTCTTCGTGGGAATAAAAGGGGGCTTTGCTAACTAGTGATTAAGTTGATATCTCTCTACTTTTTTTTTTTTTTCGACGCTGAATACATGATTAAAGAGCGCATATTGCAGTCTCGTCAATCTCGCATTAGCTTGTTAAGGCGGCGTTTTTCAGATCCGGCATCCCTTTTTTTTTTTCGATGACAATGGATGTTGGAGAGAGCTTGTCGCCGAGGACGGCGGGCCCAGGTAAGGCTTAATAAAGTCTTATTCATTTGCGGAGCACAAGGTCTCCCTAATTGCAGCAATTAGTCACCCAGTTACATCTCTCTCCAATTCAGTGCCTTTGCCGAGGCTCCGTCCCCTCCGCCTTACATATGCATATTAAAAATATTGAAATCAGACAAGGAGACTATTCAAATTTATGGAAATTTGCGCACAATTTTCCCTCCGTCGTCCTTTTGTGACGGGCCTCTCAAGGGGCGTAGAAAGACCGGTGATTAATAGGTGGGATCTTTATAATGTAGGGCGAGTTTTAATGATTGTGCCTTTTTTTCTTTTTTTTTTTTGTGTTATCAGCTATTATGTGGTGCTTTTTAAAAAAAAAATCCTCTTAGACGCACTGAAGTGATCAGGATTTCGTGACAGTAAGGCTCTGGTGCCCAATCTGTGGCCTGAGGACCGCATGCAGCCCTTTGGTATTTGATGTTCATCCCGTCTCTCTGACCCTCATTTCCTCATTTCCTCTATTAGGTCTGCAGTCATGGATGAGCGAGTTTGGGGTGGAGGAACTTGACTAGCCTGCACTCATCCATGTCTTTATGGACCTTGCTTTGTGCACTGGTGCGCAGTCATGTTGGAACAGGAAGGGGCCATCCCCAAACTGTTCCCTAAAAGGGAGCATGAAATTGTCCAAAATGTCTTGGTATGCTGACGCCTTAAGAGTTCCCTTCACTGGAACTAAGAGGCCAAGCCCAACCCCTGAAGAACAACCCCACACCATAATCCCCCCCTCCACCAAATGATTTGGACCAGTGCACAAAGCAAGGTCCATAAAGACATGGATGAGCGAGTTTGGGGTGGAGGAACTTGACTGGCCTGCAGAGAGTCCTGACCTCAACCTGATCGAAAACCTTTGGGATGAATTAGAGCGGAGATTGCAAGCCAGGCCTTCTCCTCTAACATCAGTGCCTGACCTCACAAATAGGCTTCTGGAAGAATGGTCAAACATTCCCATAGACACCCTCCTAAACCTTGTGGACAGTATTGTCTACTGCAGCATATTCCCAGCCCTGGAAGAATTTACTCCCTTCCTGACCGTGGCCATTTTTTTTGCGATTCGGCACTGCGTCGCTTTAACTGATAATTACGCGGTTGTGCGACGCTGTACCCAAACACAATTGATGTCCTTTTTTTCCCACAAATAGAGCTTTCTTTTGTTAGTATTTGATCACCTCTGTGGTTTTTATTTTTTGAGCTATAAATAAAAAAAAGGCCGACAATTTTGAAAAAAACACAATATTTTAACTTTTTGCTATAATAAATATCCCCAAATTTAAAAAATAAATACATTTTTTTTCCTCAGTTTGGGCCGATATGTATTCTTCTACATATATTTTTTGTAAGAAAATTCCCAATAAGCGTATATTGATTGGTTTGCGCAAAAGTTATAGCGTCTACAAAATAGGAGATAGATTTATGGCATTTTTATTATTATTATTTTTTTATCAGTAATGGCGGCGATCTCTGATTTTTATCAGGACTGCGACATTGCGGCAGACAGAACGGACACTTTTGACACTTTTTTGGGACCAGTGACATTTATACAGCGATCAAAGCTTAAAAAAAAACACTGATTACTGTATAAATGTCACTGGCAGCAAAGGAGTTAACACTAGGGGGCGATCAAGGGGTTAAGTGTGTTCCCTCAGTGTGTTCGAACTGTGGAGGGATGGAACTGCCCGGGGGAGGAGAATGATTGTTGTTCCTATATACTAGGAACACACGATCTGTCGCCTCTCCCCTGCCAGAAAGGAGATGTGTTTGTGTTTACACACACATCCCCGTTCTGGCTCTCTCAGGAGCAATCGTGGGTGCCCCCGGCGGACATCGCGGCCACCGGGCACGCACATCGTCTCCTCAGTGATGCGCCCCTATACCCCTTAAAGTGTCCGCTGTACAGCTACGGCAATTCGTGCAAGGGAGACATTCTGCTGCCTTCAAATGACGGTGCACGGTCGGCGAGAGGTCAGGTCTGCAGTCTGGCAGTCCTCTCAAGTGTTACATTCACTATATTGTCAAAAGTATTGGAACGTCTGCCTTTACGCGCACATGAACTTTAATGGCATCCCAGTCTTATGCCCCGTACACACGGTCGGACATTGATCGGACATTCCGACAACAAAATCCTAGGATTTTTTCCGACGGATGTTGGCTCAAACTTGTCTTGCATACACACGGTCACACAAAGTTGTCGGAAAATCCGATCGTTCTGAACGCAGTGACGTAAAACACGTATATCGGGACTATAAACGGGGCAGTAGCCAATAGCTTTCATCTTTTTATTTATTCTGAGCATGCGTGGCACTTTGTGCGTCGGATTTGTGCACACACGATCGGAATTTCCGACAACGGATTTTGTTGTCGGAAAATTTTATAGCCTGCTCTCAAACTTTGTGTGTCGGAAAATCCGATGGAAAATGTGTGATGGAGCCTACACACGGTCGGAATTTCCGACAACAAGGTCCTATCACACATTTTCCACACACATCGGAAAATACGACCGTGTGTACGGGGCATTAGTCCGTAGGTTTACACACGTGCACGTAAAGGCAGGTGTCCCAATACTTTTGACATTACAGTGAATGTAATGCTTGAGAGGACTGCCAGACTGCAGACCTAATAGAGGGAATGAGGTTCAGAGAGTGAGGACAGGATACATTGTTGGCTGGGGATATGCTGCAGAAGACAATACTGTCCACATGGGAAGTCTGTCCACAAGGTTTAGGAGTGTGTCTATGGGAATGTTTGACCATTCTTTCAGAAGCGCACTTGTGAGGTCAGGCACTGATGTGGATGAGTCTCCACTCTTATTCATCCCAAAGGTGTTCTATCAGGTTGAAGTCAGGACAGTCAAGTTCCTCCACCCCAAACTCGCTCATCCATGTCTTTATGGACCTCGCTTTGTTAACATCTCACATAGCACTGTTCAATCCATCATCCGAAAATGGAAAGAGTATGGCAGATTTGGTACATGTTTCAAATCTTCACGTCGGAATTCCGCCGGACCCAGTTCCTATCGAAAACTCCGCTTGTCTGCATGCTAGTCCGACGGACGAAAACCGACGCTAGGGCAGCTATTGGTTACTGGCTATCAACTTCCTTATTTTAGTCCGGCCGTTCGTCATCACGTACGAATCAGTCGGACTTTGGTGTGATCGTGTGTAGGCAAGTCCGTTCATTCGGAAAGTCCATCGGAAGTCCGCCGAAAGTCCGTCGGATAGACCGTCGGACCAGTCTGGTCGAAAAGTCTGCTCAAGTGTACGCGGCATTAGGGTCTGCAAAAGACTTGAGACTGGGGCGGAGGTTCACCTTCCAGCAGGACAATGACCCTAAACATACAGCCAGAGCTACAATGGAATGGTTTAGATCAAAACATATTCATGTGTTAGAATGGCCCAGTCAAAGTCCAGACCTAAATCCAATTGAGAATCTGTGGCAGGACTTAAATTGCTGTTCACAGACGCTCTCCATCCAATCTGACAGAGCTTGAGCTATTTTGCGAAGAACAATGGGCAAAAACGTCTCTCAAAGCTGGTAGAGACATCCCCAAAAAGACTTGCAGCTGTAATTGCAGTGAAAGGAGGTTCTACAAAGTATTGACTCAGGGGGGGCGCCATACAAATGTACCCCACACTTTTCACATATTTATTTGTAAAAAAATGTTGAAAACCATTTATTATTTTCCTTCCACTTCACAATTATGTGCCACTTTATGTCGGTCTATCACATAAAATCCCAATAAAATACATTTATGTTTCCAGTCATAACATGACACAATGTGGAAAATTTCAAGTATGAATACTTTTTCAAGGCAGTGTAGGGATGTGGTGCCCAATGGTCATCACCTGCACCAACAAGTGATGTTATATAAGCAAACACACTTTAATTTTAAAAAACATACCCTCAAACAAAATTTTATGGGCTTCGGATAAAAAACAAAACAAAACAAAAAAAAAAAACGCTTCAAATAAAATATTTTATTGCTTTAAAGGCAAATAAAACGCAAAAAAAAAAACATATGGTCACCACCCCAGCATCAACAAGTGATATCATATAAAAAAAAAACAAAAAAACATACACTTAAAATAAAATATGTTATTGGTTTAAGGCACAAATACTTAAAAAAAAATGTATTGACTTCAGACCAACAGAATCTGTTTGTTTCCTTCCTATATACTAGATACTTTTGTTATGCTGCCTGTTTATAATCTTTTTTTTTTTTTTTTTTTTTTATATAATTTACATGATAGCTTTTGCCAGTGGTTAGACCTAGAGTTGATTTGTATGGGCTGCCTTTAAAAATATATCTCCGCAGAGCAAGTCTCTAAACTTTAGCTGCTTTTATATGGAAAGTAACAGAACATATTTCATATTACTGTAAATTCCAGACGTATTTTTTTTTTTCTTTTTTTTTTTTTTAGCACATAAAGCAATATGGAATAGAATGTCTATGTAGGCTCTACTATACGATAAGACAGATGAAAAACACTTAGATATCATTATATCTTGTAAATATATCCTCAGCGTTTCAGGACGGCTCACACGCAGTGTATATATATATTTCCAAATGTGTCATTTGATGTTTTAGCACTGGCCGTTGTAAAAAAAATATATATATAGCTTCTTTTTTTTTCTTGGGTTGTGTTACAATTTATGGCGGGTGTTTTATGGCCAGAGAAGGCTGAAAAGTAAATAAGAGACGAAGAAACAGCTTTTGTATCCCATTTATACGGGAACCATTCTACCCTGAGATGATTTCTAGTAACAAGGACGTTGATGTGGAAGCATTTGGAGTAAGTGCAAAGCACTAGGCCAAGTCAAGCTGTATTCATTACAATTGTGCAAATATCAAGGAAAATCTTTTTTTTTTTTTTCCTGCACATGATTGGGTGATTAACCACTGAAGGACCCAGCCTTTTTTTCTGACATTTGTTGTTTACAAGTTAAAATCATTATTTTTTTTGCTAGAAATTTACTTAGAATAAAATGGCGGTCATTGCAATTTTTTATGTCACGCGGTTTTTGCGCAGTGGTTTTTTTAAATGCAATTTTTTTGGAAAAAATTTATTTTAATGAATTGAAAAAAAAAGAAAACATAATATATTTTTTGCGCAGTGGTTTTTTTAAATGCAATTTTTTTGGAAAAAAATAAATTTTAATGAATTGAAAAAAAAAGAAAACATAATATATTTTTTTGCGCAGTGGTTTTTTAAATGCAATTTTTTTGGAAAAAATAAATTTTAATGAATTGAAAAAAAAAAGGAAACATAATATATACCCCAATTTTTTTGTCGAATATGAAAGATGAAAGATGATGTTAGGCCGAGTAAATACATACCCAACATGTCATGCTTTAAAATTGCGTGCGCTCGCGGAATGAGGCCAAACTACAGTACGTAACAATCTCCATAGGCCATGCTTTAAAAATGTCTACAGGCTTTTTCATATATATACATTTTTTTTTATGTCACATGGTGTTAGCAGTTTATCCCATTAAAAATTTTAGTAAAAAACAAACTGAAGTTAGTTTTAGGGCACATAAACACAATATATTACCCAATTTAATTTTTAATTTTATTATTTTAACATATAAAAGATGAGGTTGCACCGAATAAGTGGGCTCGCCTCCTCACTGCACTTCTGTAAAACGCCACCGGAAATGACATCACAAGGCTCCATCCGACGCGTTGCGTCATGACTACCTCCCTGAGGATGTCACCTGACCAGTGACACAACGCGTCGGGTGGAGCCTTGTGACGTCAGGAAGTGCGGTGAGGAGGCGAGTCTGTCACTCCTCCCATTATTTCTTACTGCGATTTTTATTCTTACTTGATGTAAGCAGCTTCTTTTACTTAATACATTTACTTTTTATTTGGCAATATTGCACTATGGCTGTTCTTTGTTTCCTTTGAGCGTCATTTATACAAGAAGTGCCATTTCTTGGAGCGAGCTGTTTCCTCTATATATAGATTTTCCCAAGATGTTTTGATACCAAGATCTGGACGTAGTTCTTAAAACTATGTGCTTCCATAGAAAAAAAAAACCTAAAAACTTAATTTTCCATTAGCGATGCTTTAAAAGCTCCTAAAGGTCATCAGTTTAGAGTTACCCATTAATAATGGGCCTAGAATGATTGCTCTTACTCCAGCATGCGCGGCGATGTGTAACACTTGTAGCACCATCCATTTTTTCATTGCTAGGCACCCCTCTTGCGCGTTCAATACCGGGCACTTTCACCCCTTCTCTGCCCAGGCCAATTTTCAGCTTTCAGTACACTTTGAATGACAATTGCGCAGTCATGCAACACTGTTCCCATATGAAATTTTTATAATTTTTTTAGAGCTTTCTTTTGGTGGTATTTAAATTAACCACCACTGGCTATTTTTATTTTTTAAAAACTCGTTTATCGTCGTTTCTGTTATAAAATTTTGCAAACAAATAATCTTTCTTCATCCATTTAGGCCAAAATGTATTCTACTACACTTCTACACTTTCACAAACTATGGTGTATATCTGGAAATTGATCATTCCTGCTATACTGACGGCCGATCTCATTTCTTGAGGCCTGAAAATGCCAGGAACGTACAAATACCCCCCAAATGCCCCCTTTTTTTGGAAAGTAGACAGTCCAAGGTATTTGGTAAGAGGCATGGCGGGCTTTGTGACGTTGTCATTTTGTGTCACCATTTTTTGGAAAATGAAGGAATTAAAAAGAAAAATAAATAAATATATTTTAATATTTTTTTTTTATTTCTTTTTTTTTTTTTTACTTTTTCTTTTTTCTTTTTTTTTTTTTACTTGTACTACTCTGGAGAAGTGATCTGGATTTTTTTTTTTTTTTTTTTACATTATGATTGCTTATACCAGTGAATTCCACTGGTATAAGCAACCATTTTTACTGAATTAAATAGATTCATTCAGTGTGTATTGCCGTGATTAGCTGTGATTGGCCAAAGCTAATCCCATAGTACAGATGGGCTGTGATTGGCCCTGTCTGTACCATGTGATCACTTTTTGACCCATCACAGCTAGCAACACAACTGTACACAATGGATGGCATGAAAGGAAGTCACCCATTGTTTACAATTGTCATGTGATCTTCTGTAATTGGTCACAGCAATCACATGGTACCAGCAGCTGGCCAGTAAAGCGCTGCGCTAACTGTTGGTGCTATACAATCCTGTATAGTAATAATAAAAAACACTGATCAGTCATTGGCTGTGTCCAGTGGACAGATCACGACAGAGTGCGGCCCATGGGGGGGGTGCGCACGAGGCGCATTCCAGAAGGACGTTATATGATGTCTTCCTGTAACAATTTGACAATAGGCTGGGCAGGAAAGGGTTAAGTTCCTAGGTGCGTGTGGGAGGAGGAAGGTGGGCTTAAACGCTTCTTAGGGGTGGTTGAAGTGCTTTCAATGGGCTGCCCTATGCACGAGAAATGCAGGAAAGAAGTCTCTGACTCTTTTCCTAAAAGGTGCCGCAACGGACCGCATAGCGCTGCGGCGCGATGTGGTCCGGCACTCGCAAAAACGCGCGCGCGTTTGCAGATTTGTGGGGGTGCAACGCGTCTCTCTGCATGTTGGGAAAACGTGAGATTTTGCGCATGTGCGCATAGGCATGCACCTTGCCTAAACGTGTGTTAGAAACCTAACTTCTACCTAGAGTTTATACATAGGGGCAGCCATATTGGTTTATTACATATGCAAGTTCTGCTTCCCTCTTAGTGGTGCTGCAAATCAGCAGTTGCTGATCCCGGTATCTCCCAACGAGTCTGTTAGGAAGCAATCTTTATTGATGGCAAACACCCGCAATGCTCCTGCTGGTCAGAGACCATGGTACTGTAGCTTTTCCTGAGCAAGGTCTCCCCATTCAGTGTCTTAGTATTTACGGTAAAGAAGCACGCTACTTTTAACGCAATTTCATAAAGCCTTGCCAAGGGATCTAAAGTGTTTGATTTTCATGGCAGCTCCACTTTAAATCTACGGAAGTCTTTTTTTTTTTTTTTTTTTACCCAGCCGGGAGGTTCTCTTTAACCTCATCCGCCGCTCGCTCTGGAAGCCGCCGCCGCATCTGCATCTAATGATTATTAAACGCTTCTTACCAACCGGGTGAAATTCTTCACGTGTTGCTCCGAAGACCCTTCCCGAGACATCCTGAAGTGCTCAGCATCTGTTCTCTCTCTCTCTCTCTCTCTTTTTTTTTTTTAAGCCTTTGACTTATTTTTTTTGTAAGCAAAGTTTTGTTTTTTTTTCTTTTTTTTTTCCTTTATCCTCCCAAATTCCCACGTTATGCTTAATTCATTAAAATCCGTTCGGAGCGCGGCTTCTGTGGCCGGGGAGTACACAAGAGCAGAGGATGAATAATTGAATGTTATTGACCTTTCATAACCCGCCATTATTGACCATAAATGATTTCGTTTTAAATAAACCAGCCAAGGCCAAAATAAGTGACCCGCCTGCGACCGCCGCGTCTGCGGAACAGCACGCCGTCCACTTAGAATGGCAACTTAAAAGGTGGATTTTTTTTTTTTTGCATTGGAACGAGGAGCTGCCTTTGTTGGGCTCCCGACAAAAAATTGAATTATCTATTTGTGAAGCTGGATTTCAGCCCAAATTGATTTTTACAATTTTTGGATGTGAAACGCGTAGAGAATTAGGGAGACGGTCCTCCTGTTATTATGGACCGATCTTCGATACACCACTTCCCCCATACCCGCTGGTTTAGTATGCTCTTCCTTTTGATTCAAGTTTTACTATTAGTAGGTCTTTTTAATTTGAATTTAAATATAACACTAAGGCCAAAATAAGTGACCCGCCTGCAACCGCCGAACAGCGCACCGTCCACTTAGAAGGGCACCTTAAAAGGTGGAATTTTTTTTCGCCGTGGAATGAGAAGCTGCCTTTGTTGGACTTTTGCCAAAAGTTGAATAATCTATTTGTAAAGCCAGACTTCAGCCCAAACTGATTTTTACAAATTTTGGTTGTGAAACGCGTAGAGCATTAGGGCGCCGGTCTGCAATGGATCTCCTGTTATTATGGATTGACATGCGATACACCACTTCTCCCATACCTGCTTGTTTAGTATGCTTTTCCTTTTGATTCATGTTTTACTATTAGTGGGTCTTTTTGATTTAAATATACCGCTAAGGCCAAAATAAGTGACCCGCCTCCGACCGCCAAACAACGCACCGTTCCCTTAGAAGGGCAGCTTCTAAGTGTGCCTGGGCACACCCTAATCACCCCTTTTTCTGTCTCCCCCTTGCAGTGCTGCCAGCTTCCCTCCTCTCCTCTTAGGAGTGGGGAAGAGGCTGGTAAATATTTCATTAACCAACCCCTTCCCTTTCTAAATGAACACAGTGAGTGATCTGTACCAATCTCTCCTGTCTGAAGCATAGTAAACTATGTATACTGCAGGCTGCAAAGAAAGGGACTGGGGAATCTTTGTTCTCAGTTTCTTTCTGTGTCTCAAAATTGAGACATCCGTGGTCTATTTAGACCAGGGGTCTCAAACTGGTGGCCCTCCAGCTGTTGAGAATCTTCAAGTCCCATCTGCCTGTGGGAGTCATGCTTGTAACTGTCAGCCTTGCAATGCCTCATGGGACTCCTAGTTTCGCAACAGCTGGAGGGCCGCCAGTTTGAGCCCCCTGATTTAGACCCTTGATATTTCACCAAAGCTCCTAAAAAAATTGTAAAAAAATAATAAAAAATAATATTGTAAAAAATAATAAAGAGTAAATAAAATTGTTAAAAATAATGGGGCTCCAAAAAAAAAAGTGTAAAAAAAATAATAAAAAATAATAAAAAGAAAATAAAATTGTTAAAAATAATTTTTAAAAAATAAATAAAAAACTACTGACACCTTTCACTGTCCGACTGACACCAATCTTTGCTCTACTGAGCAGCGCCCACTGCTCTGCTGATATATACATGTGTGTTTGTGCTCTGGGGTGCACACCCTAATGCTGCGCACACCAATGGTGACTGGTCTCCCCCCCCCCCTGTACTTTTCTGCAGGAGCCTGTAGTGGGTGGAGCTTCTGTGCAGAAAGCAGAGCAGTAGAAGGGGTCCATCAGGCTCCACCCACTACGGGCTTCCTGCAGAAAACTACAGGAGGGAGCGGAGACAAGATCAGTCACCCTGCACAAGCATACCTCCCAACATTTTGAGATGAGAAGGAGGGACACCTACTAGCAAATGCATGTAGGCATAGGACACGCCCCCGCCACACCCCCTTTAAGGAAAATAAACTAAAAAAAAAGGTTAATTAAATCCACAAGGGATTTTTTTTTTTTTTGCCACTACTATTCCTTTATATTGGCTTTTTAAAATTTACAAATGCAGCAATTTAGAAATTGTATGCAAGGTTCAGCACTGGCAAACACTTTTTGAAAGATAAAAAGTGGATTACAACTATATACAACTATATAGATCAGACCAAAATGAGGGACAAATGAGGGGGCAAGAGGGACAGAGGGACATTGTTCCAAATCAGGGACAGTCCCTCGAAATCAGGGACAGTTGGGAGCTATGCACAAGGAGAGAGAGCAGAGGTGTGGGAGGGGCCCACCAGACTCCGCCCACTACAGGCTGCCTGCAGAAAACTACAGGAAGAGGTGGAGGCAAGACCTGTCACTCTGCACAAGGAGAGAGAGCAAAGGTGTGGGAGGGGTCCATTGGGCTCCACCCACTACAGGCTTCCTGCAGAAAATGACAGGAGGGGTCGGAGATAAGACCAGTCACCCTACACAAGGAGAGAGAGAACAGAGGTGTGGGAGAGGCCCATCAGGCTCCGCCCACTACAGACTGCCTGCACAAAACTAGAGGCAGGGGCGGAGACAAGACCAGTCACCCTGCACAAGGAGAGAGAGCAACAGTGAGCAGTCTTTATTACAGGAAGTGTAGTTCTGGAAGTAATGCACCCTGAGATTCAAGGAAGAAAACACATGCTGAATGGTTTTGGACAATATTTGCTGATGCCGGAGTTCAGCTTTAACAGACAAAATGGGAGCAAATAATAAAAGTAAATTGTTGGGGTTTCCATAGACTTTCATGGAAACAAAGCCAAAACAGCCGGCAATGCGAGAGAATTGTACATCTTGGATGGGGAAGGAGCATAAAAGAATCACTAATTGGGTAGATTAACATGAAAAGTTCATTTTAAAGTCGTATCTGGGGGAATTGTTACCTTACTCCGCATAATCTTCCGCTAATACCTTCCGTTCCCAGTTGGCCGTTTTGAAAAGGGATTTATCAGAGTTTTTGGCACTTGCAACTGTCTTGTTCCTGCGCGATGGCTCTCCTCCCACATTTAATCAAAGCCCCGCTTGTTTAAGCACCCTCTCCTATTGAATTATGAAATAATAAAACATTAACTCAATTTTGAGAGGAAAATGCTGCGCGGCAGATAACCGCGTGCAGCTTTTTTTTTTTTGTTTGTTTTTTCTGTGTACGCGCAGCTTTCAAACAACATATTCCCACGGCGGAAAAAAGCGATAAATTACGAGGGGGGTTGAAAAATACTCCAGGTATGTCACTCCATTGTGTGGAAGCATTAGCGATATAATGCGGTGGAAGGGCGCGTTAATAGAATCATTGAAGAGCCGCAGACAATGGCTCTGCCTTCTTTCCATGGAGGCCACTTGGGATGATAGGGCCGTGAATGGCGGCTAAGGTTGAGAAAATGCTCCTGAAATTATGGAACTGATATCTTAAAGGGGAACAGAGGCTGAGCCAGATATGGAGGCTGATATGGGCTCCTGAAGTTGGCCTTTGGTTTCTGGTAGGCACACTTGCTTGGAGTCATTGGTTTGGAAAGCTGACTCCATATTTCCTAGGATGCCTTTGGTTTCTGGTAGGCACACTTGCTTGGAGTCATTGGATTGGAAAGCTGACTCCATATTTCCCTGAGACTAAGGTAATACCTACAGGTGCGACCGAGCATGCATGCGTCTCCACCCGTCGCTTGTAGGACAGCCCATTAATTGCAATGGATTTGGTTCTGCAAGCACCATGGTATAGGTGCAACCAAGTGCGCAATTATTTTCTGTGCATCGCGTGTAGGACAGGCCATTAATTTCAGTGGATCTTGTTCATCACGCACCAAGGTCTAGGTGCGACCAAGTGCGCATGCGTTTCCACGCGTCACCTGTAGGACAACTCATTTGTTTCAATGGACCTGGTTCATCAAGCGCCAAGGTTCAGGTGCAACCAAGTACGGACGTGTTACCATGTGTTTTTCTTGCGTGCCGCATGTAGGGAAGTCTTTTCATATCAATGAGCTGCCTTATGCACGAGAAACACTGCAAAAAATTTCCCTGACCCTTTTCCGAAAAAGCGCCACACAAAAGTACATGGCGCTGCCACACAATGCTGTTTGGCACACCCATTACCAAATGCGTGGGGATGCGATTAACAAATATTGGATATTGGAAATTGGAAACACTCCAGGTATGTCACTCCATTGTCTGGAAGCATTAGCGATATAATGCGGTGGAAGGTGCGTTAATAGAATCATTGAAGAGCCGCAGACAATGGCTCTGCCTTCTTTCCATGGAGGCCACTTGGAATGATAGGGCCATGAATGGCGGCTAAGGCTAAGCAAAGGCGCCTGAAACTATGGAACTGATATCTTAAAAGGGAACAGAGGCTGAGCCAGATATGGAGGCTAATATGGGCTCCTGAAGTTGGCCGTTGCCTGGTTGCCTTTGGTTTGTGGTAGGCACACTTGCTTGGAGTAATTGTTTTGGAAAGCTGACTCCATATTTCCCTGAGACTAAGTTAACACCTACAGGTGCGACCGAGCATGCGCCATTAATTGCAATGGATTTGGTTCTGCAAGCACCATGGTATAGGTGTGACCAAGTGCGCGTTCATTTCCCGTGCGTCGCGTGTAGGACAGCTCATTCATTTTTAATGGATCTTGTTCATCACGCACCAAGGTCTAGGTGCGACCAAGTGCGCATGCATTTCCACGCGTCACCTGTAGGACAACTAATTTGTTGCAATGGACCTGGTTCATCAAGCGCCAAGGTGCAGGTGCAACCAAGTACGGACGTCTTACCACGTGTTTTTCTTGCGTGCCGCATGTAGGGAAGTCTTTTCATATCAATGAGCTGCCTTATGCACGAGAAACACGGAAAAAAATTTCCCTGACCCTTTTCCAAAATAAGCGCCACACAAAAGTACATGGTGCTGCCGCACAATGCTGTTTGGCACACCCATTACCGTTGGCAGCCCTGCTCAAATGCAGAATGAGGGGAGGGGGTTAAGGAGAGGGGAGGTGGACTTGGCAGGGATGAGAAGACCTGCTGGAGGTCTCAGTGCAGCAGAGGCAGCGTTTTCAGCTAAACAGGAAGTTAGGAGTTCAACGGATTTCTGGGAATACAGCAGGGATTTTGCTGAACTTACAACAATTTTAAAGGGAAAAACTATGAGGAAATGCCATCTAGAGTCGTACTGAATTTTTCTTTTTTAATTTCTATTTTTCTTGTACGTACAGTAATTCAGGTTATTATTGCCGCTGCTGGTGAACTTTGTGCAAAGGGTTGTCCATAATAAAAAAGTGATATCATGAGGCCTTTCAAAACTTGAATTATAATATAATCCTATGGATCTCTGGAGCCTGCACCTTGAAAAATAAGTCAGCGTAGTTTACTGTAACGGTCGGCGTCTAACCCACTAACACCACACTAGAGCTTACGGCTCTCTGCCTGAGCATTCGGCCCCCCCGATTGCCATCCCACTTTTTTTTCTCTGGGCAGCAGTAGAGCCGGACAGGTGAGGCAGCCCAGACGATCAATCATCCTATTTATTTTTAATTGTATTGTAACGGTCCCCGAGGAGAACGGTTCAAACGAGCTTGACATTATTAAAATTTTAATGCTCAGTTTTCATAGCTGAATGAATATTTAAAGAGTATGTGCCGCTCTTAACTTATGATGATGAAGGAATTAATGGAATGTCTTGTTTAATGTATCCGCACGTGTTGATGCCAAAGGAGTTGGGGGCGGGGTGGCGGGGGGCTTCAGTTGAGGTTTTTGGCCACAATTACGGGGAAAAGGCAGATTTGGCAACAGATTAATCTTAAAAAGGCGACCTGAAGAGTGGGCTCTCCGCAGACAATGGTGTGCTTTGTGGAGTAATGGGGGTCCATACAAGGAGCGGGGGTCATTCTGAATGTGTGCTGATGTCATGGAAGATGAGGTTGTCAGGGCAGGCTGATGGAGAGCCAATCTGGATTATTCCCCCAGATCTCATCTTCATCGTGGGTGAACTGTGTCTGGCAATTTCAGCATGGTGTCATAGTGGACTGGTGATGGTCAACCCACATTAGATGGAGGGCCTCAATTACAGCCTCCAACATCACCAAATGGCCCACATATTCACATGTTCACTCTAAGGAATACTACAGAAAACCATCACAGACCGGACATACAACAGGAGATGGTCGGAGGCTGTAGGCAAGCAATGGCAGATGGTCAGAGACTGCAGACATGGTATAGTAGGTGATCAAAGATGGTGGGCATGCTACAGGAGATGGTCAGAGGCTGTGGATAAGCAATGGCAGATGGTCAGAGACTGCAGACATAGTATAGTAGGTGATCAAAGATGGTGGGCATGCTACAGGAGACAGAGACTGCAGAAATGATACAGGAGATGGTCAGAGACTGTAGACACGATACAGGAGATGGTCAGAGACTGCAGACATACTACAGGAGATGGTCAGAGACTTAGACATTCTACAGGGGATGATTAGAGACTGTAGCTATTCAAGAGGAGATGGTTAGATGCGGTGGGCATGATACAAGAGATGGTCAGAGACTGCAGACATACTACAGGTATGGTCAGAGACTGTAGATATTCTAGAGGAGACGGTCAGTTTTTGCACACATGATACAGGAGATGGTCAGAGATGGCAGACATACTATAAGAGATGGTTAGAGACTGAAGACATGCTCCTGGAGATGGTCAGAGACTGTAGATATTCTAGAGGAGATGGTCAGAGTTTGTAGACATGATACAACAGATGGCCAGAGTATACATGCATGCTATAGAAGATCATCAGAGACTGCAGACATAATACAGGAGATGGTCAGAGACTGCAGACATACTACAGGAGATGGTCAGAGACTGCAGACATACAACAGGAGATGGTCAGAGACTGCAGACATACTACAGGAGATGGTCAGAGACTGCAGACATACAACAGGAGATGGTCAGAGACTGCAGACATACTACAGGAGATGGTCAGAGAGACATAATACAGGAGGTGATCAGAGACTGCAGACATACAACAGGAGATGGTCAGAGACTGCAGACATACTACAGGAGATGGTCAGAGACTGCAAACATCCTACAGGAGATGATCAGAGTTTGTAGGCATGATACAACGGATGGCCAGAGACTATATTCATGCTACAGATGGTCAGAGACTGCAGACATACTACAGGAAATGGTCAGAGACTGTAGATATTCTAGAGGAGATGGTCAGAGTTTGCACACATGATACAGGAGATGGTCAGAGATGGCAGACATACTATAAGAGGTGGTTAGAGACTGCAGACATGCTCCAGGAGATGGTCAGAGACTGTAGATATTCTAGAGGAGACGGTCAGTTTTTGCACACATGATACAGGAGATGGTCAGAGATGGCAGACATACTATAAGAGATGGTTAGAGACTGAAGACATGCTCCTGGAGATGGTCAGAGACTGTAGATATTCTAGAGGAGATGGTCAGAGTTTGTAGACATGATACAACAGATGGCCAGAGTATACATGCATGCTATAGAAGATCATCAGAGACTGCAGACATAATACAGGAGATGGTCAGAGACTGCAGACATACTACAAGAGATGGTCAGAGACTGCAGACATACAACAGTAGATGGTCAGAGACTGCAGACATACTACAGGAGATGGTCAGAGACTGCAGACATACAACAGGAGATGGTCAGAGACTGCAGACATACTACAGGAGATGGTCAGAGACTGCAGACATACTACAGGAGATGGTCAGAGACTGCAGACATACAACAGGAGATGGTCAGAGACTGCAGACATACTACAGGAGATGGTCAGAGACTGCAAACATCCTACAGGAGATGATCAGAGTTTGTAGGCATGATACAACGGATGGCCAGAGACTATATTCATGCTATAGATGGTCAGAGACTGCAGACATACTACAGGAAATGGTCAGAGACTGTAGATATTCTAGAGGAGATGGTCAGAGTTTGCACACATGATACAGGAGATGGTCAGAGATGGCAGACATACTATAAGAGGTGGTTAGAGACTGCAGACATGCTCCAGGAGATGGTCAGAGACTGCAGACATACAACAGGAGATGGTCAGAGACTGCAGACATACAACAGGAGATGGTCAGAGACTGCAGACATACTACAGGAGATGGTCAGAGACTGCAGACATACTACAGGAGATGGTCAGAGTTTGTAGACATGATACAACAGATGGCCAGAGTATACATGCATGCTATAGAAGATGATCAGAGACTGCAGACATAATACAGGAGATGGTCAGAGACTGCAGACATACTACAGGAGATGGTCAGAGACTGCAGACATACAACAGGAGATGGTCAGAGACTGCAGACATACAACAGGAGATGGTCAGAAACTGCAGACATACTACAAGAGATGGTCAGAGACTGCAGACATACTACAGGAGATGGTCAGAGACTGCAAACATCCTACAGGAGATGATCAGAGTTTGTAGACATGATACAACAGATGGCCAGAGACTACATTCATGCTATAGAAGATGATCAGAGACTGCAGACATACTACAGGAGATGGTCAGAGACTGCAGACATAATAGAAGAGATGGTCAGAGACTGAAGGCATGCTCCCAGAGATGGTCAGCGACTGCAGACAAACAAAAGGAGACCAACAAAGACTGGGTGTGCCTAATGACTGTACATGCTGGCCAGCACATACAGTCATTGGACACACCCAGTCTTTCTTGGTCTCCTTTTGTTTGTCTGCAGTCGCTGACCATCTCTTGGAGCATGCCTTCAGTCTCTGATCATCTCCTGTAGTATGTCTGCAATCTCTGATCCCTCTACATAACCTTTTATGTAGCTGCTGGTTGAGGAGTAAAGGGGAGCACTATATTAACTATACTTAAGCTGGCCATACACCATACATTTTTCTTATTCAATGTACTTTAGATTTACCTTCAACTATGTAGTGCGAGGGCCTGTCTGATTGCATACAAATTGAAAGTGTTTAGTTTTGACCTCCTATTATATGGTTTTGGTAAATCTAATGGAAAGTTGTACAAGAAAATTGTATAATGTATGGCCAGCCTTACACTACTTAAGTGACAGCTCTGAGTCTGCTGGGGCTGCTGACATCACATTCAAGATGGCGGCACCCAGCAGCAGTCTCAGAGCTTTTGAATGTCTATACAAGGGAGACTTTTACAGGTAAATAACATGAATTTAGGACATTAAATGCACATTTAATCTCATGGGAAGAATTTTGTTAAAATGACTGGTCTGGTGACAGGTTCTCTTTAAGTCCTGTACAGATGGCGTTGTATAACCAGTTCTGTCACTGCTGCGGCAAACTGGAAAAATTCATCCGAGTCGAACGGTTTGCTGCTGAACCTGAGCTGACCCAGCCGGCCTCTCGCTCTGTCCCTGTCTAGGGAACATGGAAAGCAGAGGAGGGATCAATACATGGATGGATGGATTATGGCTTGTCTCCTGTGATCTATGTTGGGTTTAGCAGGCCAGGATGATTTTGTAGGGGAAGCGAGCGGGGTTGTGAGTGATTTGTTTGGGTCAGGAGCTTTGTAATAATTCTCTGTGTGCCCAGCTCTCACCACATCTCTCCTTTATGGAATTACAACACTCAGCCGCTTGTATGCCAAATACCATTGTACAGGATCACCTGACTTAAAGGGTCACTCCACCAGAGACTAATATTTCAGTGTCTGGCAGAGGCAGAAATGGTAAACCCATTGACATTCTTTCCTGTTTATTAGGACTCTATCAGTGAGATCTGAGTCCTCAGGTCTGTACACCTGCTGTGTCCATTATGAGGGGTTCCCAACATCCCTGAGCTGAGCTCCCCAGTCTGTATGCCTGCTGTGCCCATTACAAGGGGTTCCCACCATTTCAGTCTGCCCACTTGTTGTGTCCATTATAAGTAGTTCCCACTAGCCATGTGCTGAGTTGCCCAGAATGTACACCTGCTGTGCCCATTATGAGGGGTTCCCACCATCCCTGTGCAGATGTCCCAGGTCTGTACACCGGCTGTGCCCATTATGAGGGGTTCCCATTATGCCTGCACTGAATTCCCATGTCTGTACACCTGCTGTGCCCTTATGGGGGGTCCCACCATCCCTGTACTGAGTTCCCAAGTCTGTACACCTGCTGTGCCCATTATGAGGGGTCCCCACCATCCCTGAGCTGAGCTCCCCAGTCTATATGCCTACTGTGCCCATTACAAGGCGTTCCCACCATCTCAGTCTGCCCACCTGTTGTGTCGATTATAAGTGGTTACCACCATCCCTGTGCTGAGTTGCCCAGAATGTACACCTGCTGTGCCCATTATGAGGGGTTCTCACCATCCCTCTGCTGAGTTCCCATGTATGTACACCTGCTGTGCCCATTATAAGGAGTTCCCACCATCCCTGTGCTGAGTTTGCGGGGTCTGTACACCTGCTCTGCCACCATGAGGCGTTCCCACCATCCCTGAGCTGGCCAGTACCTGGGTCTCAAATAGGACATAGTACCTCTTTGTGGATATAACTCCATCCAAGGCACGGTGAAGGTGTATTTCCATCCCTAGTGAAGGTCTGCTCTCCTTTCTTTAATCACCATAAAGCTTCATGCAACATCTCCAGCCAACTGTTCTAATTACAGTAAAATCCAATCTCAGGCAATTAAAGGTCCACTTTTCTCTCCGTCAACGCCCTCCTTCACCGAGGAGCACCGAGCGGGGATCCTAATTACTTCCCATTCATTCTTCCGCCATGTAATTAGAACATTTTATGTCAAGTTGATACTCATTATGGGAACTGGACTCATCGCTTCTGATGTGGATTAATTGATTCTACCTGTGGCACAATCGGGGATCATATATCTGGCTGGGTATGGCGGGCAGTGACCCCCGCTTCAGAGAATGACAAGAGTGTCACTGACCTGGAGTAATTGAAGTGTTTGTTGTAAACCCATGATCGGTTAATTAGTATGTTCGCTATCACACCTCGCTGTATACAGTTTTCTTAAGCAAGTCATTTTTTTTTTTTTTTGGTGAGTTTGTTGCAAAATTTCTTATCTGGAGATCCCGCCAGTAACAACACTTCCAGTTGCAGGCTGACAACGCTAAGCAAATGCCTCTCAGTTGGCATCAGCATTGTCAGCCTGCCATGTGTGCTCCTTTATTTGGCCATTGGGCTGTTTCTGAAGGTCTATCAAATAGCCAGCTCAACAGCCAATTGAAGGATCATGCATCAGTCTGCTGTTTCTCCTCTCAATGTTGGCTGGTAGAGGGACAAGGGACAAGAAGCTGAGGGAAAAGATGATGTACTGGCCAAGCATGTCTCCAGAACTAAACCCTATAGAGCATCTGTGGGGCATCCTCAAATGGAAGGTGGAGGAGCGCAAGGTCTCTAACATCCACCAGCTCCGTGATGTCGTCATGGAGGAGTGGAAGAGGACTCCAGTGGCAACCTGTGAAGCTCTGGTGAACTCCATGCCCA
This sequence comes from Aquarana catesbeiana, assembly GCF_042186555.1. Lineage (NCBI taxonomy): Eukaryota > Metazoa > Chordata > Amphibia > Anura > Ranidae > Aquarana > Aquarana catesbeiana. The sequence goes on along the minus strand of NC_133324.1, from coordinate 49,871,000 downwards.
AGAGGGTTAAGGCAGTGCTGGAAAATAATGGTGGCCACACAAAATATTGACACTTTGGACCCAATTTGGACATTTTCACTTAGGGGTGTACTCACTTTTGTTGCCAGCGGTTTAGACATTAATGGCTGTGTGTTGAGTTATTTTGAGGGGACAGCAAATTTACACTGGTATACAAGCTGTACACTCACTACTTTACATTGTAGCAAAGTGTCATTTCTTCAGTGTTGTCACATGAAAAGATAGAACAAAATATTTACAAAAATGTGAGGGGTGTACTCACTTTTGTGAGATACTGTATTATTATATATATTTTATTACTATTATCACTACTAACAGTATTAATGTGTAATTGGAAGCATGTTACATTGTTTCACAGTATTTTAATGTCACAGTATTTTTGTGACGCTAACCCGTGCGCTCTCTCTCCTCTCTCTACAGATGAACCGGCCAATCCAGGTCAAGCCAGCAGACAGCGAAAGTCGAGGAGGTAGTAGTCTACATTGCTCCAAGCATTACCGCTAAGTACCGTGATTGCTGTTAGATTTTGTCATGCTGTGCGGCTGATCAATTAGCAGCGTAATCAGTGGCGGGGACATTCCCTCCATAGAACTTTTTATTATCTAATTCTTTTTCTTTTTATGTACTTTGCACTTTTTTTTTTTTAATCCCCCCCCACGTTCAATTATGATCTGAAAGGTGGCAGCCATTGCCTAGGAAACCAATGACTGCCTTGTTAAGATATATTGTGTCGAACGATGATGAAAATTTGTTGCTAACTTCTGCTGCGGACTTGCAACTTTTGACAAATTTGATGCTTTTAAAGGTCAATTATGGCCACCTTTAAAAAAATAATAATAATAATAATTTAGCCTCACCACCCCCACACCACACTACACAATCTCCTGCACGTTTTTTGTAATAAAGGTTCTAACACACAGGAATACAGTTATCACCAGTCCTCTGGTGTTTAGTGCTCGATGAGTACTTCTAGCAGTAACCACCTGATGACATGGACTATGGTCAAACAATGAAGACTGGGTGATGATGTTTAAGGATGAGCTTGAGTTTAGTCCTAAACCACATTCAGCCAAACCCAGAAGAAAGCTTTCAGCATTAGCTCAATCGTTTGTGTTCGGGGTATTCTCTGCAGCTACAAGTACAAAAAGGGGCCAGAGATTCACCTGACATCACTGACATAAGATGGCCAGTGTCATTGATCTAATATGTGACCATATTAGGTCAATGATGTCATAATATGGCCTAATATAGCCAATGACATTGACTTAATATAGCCATGCAGCCCAATCAGGTCAAATATGTCCTAATATGTCCCAATATGGCCAATGTCATTGACCTGCTAAGGCTACATCGCCCTGTTAGGTTGATGGCATTGACCTAATATGGCCAATGTCTTTGATCTAATTTGACCATGTGGCCATACCAGGTCAATGATGTCATAATGTGGTCTAATATGGCCAGTGCCTTTGACTTAATATGGCCATGTGGCTAAACCAGGTCAACTATGTCCTAATATGACCTAATATGGCCAATGTTGTTAAACCCACTAAGGCTACATGGCCCTGTAAGGTCAATGACATTGACCTAATATGGCCGGTGTCAATGATCTAATATGGCCATGTGACTACATTAGGTTAATGATGTCATAATATGGTCTGATGTGGTCAATGTCCTTGGCGTAATATGGCCATGTGGCCCATTCAGGTCATTTATACCCTAATATGGCCAATATCATTCACCTACTAGGGCTACATGGCTTTGTTAGGTTAATGACATTGACCTAATATGGCCGGTGTCATTTATCTAATATGACCATGTGGCCATATTGGGTTAATGATATCATAATATGGCCTAATATGGCCAATGTCATTGACTTAATATGGCCATGTGGCCCAATCAGGTCACTTATGGCCTAATATGACCAATGTGATTAATCTACTAAGGCTACATGGCCCTGCTGGGTCGATGACATTGACCTAACATGGCCGGTGTCATTAATCTAATGTGACCATGTGGCCATATTTGGCCAATGATGTCATTGATCTATTAGGGTTACATGGCTATGTTAAGTCAATGACATTGACCCAATATGGCCAATGTCATTGGCCTAATATGACCAATGTCATTGGCCTAATATGACTGTTTGGCCATACTAGGTCAATTATGTCCTAATATAGCCTATGACATTGACCTAATATGGTCAAGTGGCCATATTAGGTCTATGATGTCATGGGCATCCCCTTTGTGTACGTGGAGCTGTGGGGTGACCCTCCTGCAACTGATTGGGTCTGCAATTACATCTTCCTTCATGATTTAGACTGAACCAAACTCATCCCTAATGAGGTTGTTGAAAGACAAGAGTCTTGAGCAGTCTATTCAAACGAATGGGCTACGCTAATGCAACACAGAACAAAATATGCCTTACTGCATGTGCGGTTAATGCCGGAGTGAATGGGCCCTTTCAGCAGCTTTTGGTATTCACTTGTTCGCTTACAAAGAGGGTTTATATTCACCCATCCTGTGGCTCCTTCTTTTGATCTTTTCTATGTTCCAGAGTTATGGCTGTCTGAAGAATTTTCAGATTCAGCATTTTCCAGTGTGCCAGATGCCTGTCCCCCCCTGCAGGGTACAATGGTTCTTCCCGCCTGCTCGTACATCCCTATAGGCCACAGCAGTGTCATAGGGGTCAGTGAAAGGAACCAAGGCATGGAGTGGAGGGTGCATGTATCTGACACTCCCAGAGGTGTCAAGTGTGAAGCTTTTTCAGGTGGCCATAGCTCTAGAACAGAGCCAAGAACAGAGGAAATAGGGGAAGGGGAATTATGAACCCACTATATTTGCAGCTCATAATTCTTTACACTTTTTATCCAGTGACAGTCACTTTAAAGGTATAATCCACTTTTTAGACCGTGTTTAAATTTTTTAAAAAAATATTCCATATTTAGGCCTGAACGTAAAGCATGGTCAGAAATACCAAATACCAGCACCCTAAACCCAACCTAAATTGCAGGGTGCTTCTTGTTGTAGGTTGTAATTTTTGTGGCTCCACCCCCACACATCCACATCATCCAGTGAACATACTACAAGACCAATCTGCATCCACGATAGAGTGCACCAACAGCAGGGTGGCGACATCACCAGAATTGTAGTCCATTCACAACCTTCTCCAGCACCATCACAGAAGGTCTTACCTTCGTACAGACCTGGAACTGAGGATGAACAATGCAAGAGCCAGTGCACTACACCCATGACACACTGATTAAGGGTTGCTCTGCAGGCCTGAATCTAAAAATATAATAAATGCACATTTTAATTTTATCATTGTTAGTGCATTCATTTTTTAAAGGTGGACTGTGCCTTTAACAGCATTTAACAAGGCTAAGATAAAAAGGGTTACAATGTTGCATTATATAATACCTCAAACTAAATAAGATTCCTAAAAAAAATATATAAATACTAAAAAAATACAGAGAAACACACATTTTATTTTATTTATTTGACTTTTGAAGCTGTCTTGTTCAGTAAAAGGGGAACTCCGGTCTTGGCAGATGTTTGAGTATCTTATACAATATAAACTGCAACATATCAATAAAGAAAAATATATTCCCTATAGATAGAAAGACATTGGTGTGATTGGACAATGAAAAGGGGATGGGGCCTTGACACCAAATTTGACAAACAGTTGTCACCCCGAGCACAATGAACCTTAAACAGATTTGGAAAATAATTGTTTAGCTGAACTCTGAAATGTAGACGAAAATTAGAAGCTGGTGTTTTCAATCTACTTGGTACCTAGGCATGGACATATGTGGGATAAGGCGCTGATCAAACTAACTCAGTGCTTCAGATGGGGATATGACTGTGTTTGCCCTCAGCCAGCACTGCTCCAGCCACACCCCCTAACCAGTGGTGTATTTTAGTTGTGTGCTGCCCTAGGCAAGACTAAAATTGGGCACCCTCCATCTAAATTTGCCCCACCCTTCTTGTTTAAGATCCACCCCTTAATCTGTAAACCCCACCCTCTCCTCTTTAGCTCTACCTCTTTCTATTATAGGTCCACCTCTTTAGTGGTGGGGAGAGAGAGTGGGTGAGAGGAAGGGTGAGAGAGAGAGAGGGGGTGAGAGCACGGGGGTGAGAGAAAGAGGGGGTGAGAGAGAGGGGGTGAGAGAGTGAGGGGTGAGAGGGAGGGTGAGAGAGAGAGGGAGGTGAGAGAGAGTGGGTGAGAGAGTGGGGGTGAGAGGAAGGGTGAGAGAGAGAGGGGGTGAGAGCGCGGGGGTGAGAGAAAGAGGGGGTGAGAGAGTGGGGGGTGAGAGGGAGGGTGAGAGAGAGAGGGAGGTAAGAGAGAGTGGGTGAGAGAGTGGGGGGTGAGAGGAAGGGTAAGAGAGAGAGCGGAGTGAGGAAGAGAGAGAGGGGAGTAAGAGAGTGGGGGGTGAGAGAAAGAGGGGGGTGAGAGAGAGGGGGGTGAGAGAGAGGTGGTGAGAGAGTGGGGGGTGAGAGGAAGGGTGATGGAGAGAGGGGAATGAGGGAGAGAGAGAGGGGGTGAGAGAGTGGGGGTGAGAGAAAGAGGGGGTGAGAGAGAGGGGATGAGAGAGGGGGTGAGAGAGAGGGGGTGAGAGGGAGGTGAGAGGGAGGGTGAGAGAGAGAGGGGGTAAGAGGGAGGGTGAGAGAGAGAGAGGGGGTGAGAGGGAGGGTGAGAGAGGGAGAGGGGGTGAGAGGGAGGGTGAGAGAGAGAGAGAGAGGGGGGAGTGAGAGAGAGGAGAATAAGAGAGAGTGTTTGTGTGAGAGAGAGAGAGAGAGAGAGAGAGAGAGAGAGAGAGAGAGAGGGGGGGGAGAGGGAGTGAGAGAGAGAGAGAGAGAGAGAGAAGGGGATGAGAGAGAGAGGGTGTGTGTGTGAGAGGGAGAGAGAGGGAGAAAGAGGGATGAGAGAGAGGAGGGTAATAAAAAGAGGGGGAGGTGAGAAAGAGAGAGGGGGATGAGAGAGGGGGGGTGAGAGAGAGAGAGAGAGAGAGAGAGAGAGAGGGGTGAGAGAAAGAGATGGGGTGAGAGAAAGAGGGGGTTGAGAGATAAAAGGAGGGGGGAAAGAGGTGGGGGAGATAGGGGGTTTGAGAGGGAGAGAGAGAGAGGGGGAGTGAGGGAAAGAGGGAGTGAGAGAGGGAGGGGAGTGAGAGAGAGGGACTCCCACCCCCCCTCCTTTGAACCAGCTGTGTGTAGCAAGGCTGCCGAGGCACGGTCACAGCCTGGGATTCCAACCTCCTCTGCCAAGTGAGCTACTTTTGGGATCGGAGGCTGCAATCACCGCTACCTCCTGCTTTGCTCCTCTGTCACCGAATGTTCAGTCCGCAGCCGCTCCTGGTGTCACTCCTCTGGCGGGTGTCACCCGGGTGTGGTCCGCACCCCTGTAGTGATCTCACTGCTCATAGTGTCTCTTCTGCCTGGGAGACCCCCCTGAAAAATGCTGCCAAAGGCAAAAGCCTTGTTTGCCTCATGATAAATACACCCCTGCCCATGACCTGTTTCGCCTTGGCTGCTGGGGCTTGGTCACAGACCCTTCTTATCCCACATAGGTCCACCTTTCTGAATTAGTGCCTGACACCTGCTCCCACTTTCTCAATACCGGTAGGGACACCTGTTATCATCCAGGTTTGAGCAGCGCTCTAAGTTCATACTTGCTACCGAGGTTTAGATTGGACCGGAGTTCCCCTTTAAATAAAGTTAACGTGGGACCAGTGCAGAGAAAGAGTACAGTGTGTTCTGTATTTGTGGTGGAGTTTTTAGCTGAAATGTTTGATCGGCCTGGATGTTTTACAAACCTAGGTTGTGTTTGCCGAGTGCAAAAGAGATGATGACATTTGGAGTCAATGTCTGGGTGGATTTGATATCTCTCTTATTTGATCTTTGATATACGTGTCTGGGTGGAGATTGTAAGGGATGTAGACATCTGACAAGGCCTCTGTCCATTGCCGTGACATCTCTATCGGCCGTCAGTCATCCTTGATTTGTCTGGTGATATTTGGCAATGGAAATGGCCGCATGACTTTCCGCTATTCCAACTAAGCCATCTAAGAAAACCATGATTTGTATAATTTCTCTGAATGTCTGCAACGATCTGCTGTGTGCTATTTGTCATTATGGTTTGAAGACGCTCCCCTCGAGATATCTAGATAACTGCATCAGAAGCAGTGCCTGATTAAACTCTGTGGAGGCCCCTAGCCGCTGTTTTGCTTTAACAAGCAGGGGAAGGGGACCGTCCCACCGGTAGTCCAGATTGACCGGATCGGCTCAGTTCGCCTCTATAATATGGTAATCTGGAAGCGATGATCTGACATCACTTCCGGTTTCCCCGGGGGTCAACGGCTCATTTTTAACAATCAAAAGAATTTGATCACACCAATCTTGGTGTGATCAAATGCTCTTAAGGGCAGAGGAGGGATCTAGGGTTTTGTAAACCCCAGATCTTTCCATAAAGAGTACCTGTCACTGCCTATTACTGTCACAGGAGATGTTTGCATAATATAAATAAATAAAAGTGATTAAAAAAATTCAAGCGACAGTGTAAAAAAAAAAAAAAAAACTGCCAAAAAAAAAAAATGTAACGTGCCCCCTGTCCCCTCATGCTGGCGCACAAAGGCGACTACCTGCGTAGTTTACGCAGGCACTCAAACAGCGATCATCCCACACACGGTATCACCGTGAACGTCAGGTCATGGACAGTAACTATAGCACCAGACCTCCTCCGTGAATCTAAACTGGTAACCTGTAAAAACTTTGGATAGTAAAAAAATAAGTTGTTTGCTGCCGTTGCAAGGGCGTGCGTGATTTTAGAGCGTGATATGTTTGGTATCTATTTACTCGGCGTACCATCATCTTTTTTATTTTCCAAAAAAAATGGGTTTTGTATTGTGGTTTTTTTTTTTTTTTGCATTAAAATTCAAGTGTATTTTTTCCAAAAAGAGTGTGTTTGAAAATTTGTAAATACCGTGTGACATAAAAAAAAAAAAATTGCAAAACCCACCATTTTACTCTCTAGGGCATCTGCTTTAAAAAACATTTATATGTTTGGGGTTCTAAGAAATTTCCTAGCAAAAAAATACTGATTGTTACAGTATAAAAAAGTGTCAGAAAAGGCAGTTAAGTTGTTATTGGGTACATTACAATAATATCCCCTTGTCGACCACAATATGTATATATACTTTGTGGCTTGCAAATGGTTTACTAGGATTATGGCTGAAAATACAGTATTAGCTATAACTCTGGTAGCTATTAGCTATAACCCTGGTATTATTCTTCTCAGAAGGTGCTTCTCTTTCTCATGAAAGTTGTTCAAGCAGCTAATTAGCCACTGGATTGCTTTCAGAAGCAGTAGGAGGGGTTGCTCCCCCCCCCCGCCCTGCATCTCGCTAGTGTTTCTCGGGCTTACCGTTCAAACTGGGGAGCCCGAGAAACGATCCGATGGTTCGTCTGGCTGGCCATAGAGATAAACAGAAACCAGATCATCTCTGATCATCTTTATAATTTTGGAGGACCAGAGCGACGTTATGACGTCACTTCCGGTCTAGGGCAGAAGTAAACAACTTTTTAAAAAAAAAAATTTAAGCAAAAGATCAAACTTTTGCTTTCAAGGGTAGAGGAGAGATTTGGGATCTTATAGACCCCAGATCTCCATAATAAGGACCTGTCACCCCTTATTTTCTATTACAAGAGATGTTTTCATTCTTTGTAATAGACATAAAAGTGATTAAAAAAAAAAAAAATTAAAGGGACAGTGTAAAAAAAAAAAATGCGTTTTGATAATCTCCTGCATAAAAAAAAAGTGTGACATAAAAAATTTGCAAAACCCACCATTTAATTCTCTAGGGCCTCTGTTTTAAAAAAAAATAAAAAATATATACAAATATATATATATATAAATATATATATATATATATATATATATATATATATATATATATATATATATATATATATATATATATATATATATATAATGTTTGGGGGCTCTAAGAAATTTTCTAGCAAAAAAATACTGATTGTTACATATAAACAAAAAAGTGCCAGAAATGATCTTGGGGGTCAAGTGTTGTTATATTACAATCATATAGTATTTCCTCTATAGAGTCTTTAATGTGTTGAGTTGATTCTTTTTTTATTATATCTTTTATAAACAATTTAAGAAAGCTTCATTGTATTTTATATTTTAGGGCTCATGAACAGGACGTTTAAAAAACGCAATCACTGCTGTCAGGAAAAAAGCAGCGTTCAAAATGAGCATTAGCGTTTTTTTAAGCATTCTTATAGTAAACACACTTCCTAAAATGTAAAAACGCCTAAAAACGTCAAACGCAGCTAAAAGCGCATTACTGCGTTTAGCCGCATTTAGCAGCGTTTCTTGGCATTTTGCGTTGTTATGGCCAAACAGCCTCTGCTTCTTGGACGCACAGGCAGTCATTTTTTTTTTAATACTTCTGGAGGATTCCTGCGACAGTTCCTAACTTTAATCCGACTCACCTTGGGGTGTTCCTAATCCTCCAGTTTCCTTTTGTACAATTCTAAAGGGCAGAGAGACCCTGACGTCTACTGGTGGGGAAATGTGAAGACGTGATCATTTAAGCACAGAATCCCAGAGTGACCAAAGTCCCCCAATTTTCTTTGGATTGACCTTAAAAAGTCGGCCTAAAGCTACCTTTAACAGTACAGTTTTATAAATATTCGCATTCTATACAGTAGGTAAAGAGGTAAATTTTTTCGTAACAGACACCTTCTCAATCATTTGACTATTACTTCTAGTATAATGACTAAAATGTGTCTTCCAGGCTCCATTGCACAATAGATTAGGAATGAAAGTTTATGTAAAGAGAATCTTTGCACAATGCTAGGCTAACATGTTTCAGGCTCTGAGAGTGGGGGGTGGGAGGTGTTTAGGCATCCTATAGGACAGGGGTGTCAAACTCAATTTTATAGAAGCCGCATTTTGGTTGCCCTTAAAGGGCCAATTGTATTTGTAAGACTACATCATTTATCCCAGGCTTTCTTTTCTTAGAATAGGTGAAGAAACTCAACCCCCCCCCCAATCGAATCACATTGAACGGTGGGTGTGGCCATATTGCACTGCTAGTGGGAGGATCTTAAGGGAGCAATAAATACCAGGAGTGCCTTAAGTGTGGAGTTCAGGGGTACACTATGTACAGAGTGCAGGGTTCAGGGGTGTGCTATGTACAGAGCGCATGGTTCAGGGGTGCGCTCTGTACACTGTGCAGGGTTCAGGGGTGTGCTATGTAAAAAATTCAGGGGTCAGTGGTGTGCTATGCACAGAGCACAGGGTTCAGGAGTGCACTGTGTACAGAGCGCAGGGTTCAGGGGTGCACTATATACAGAGCGCAGGGGTGTGCTATGTACAGGGCACAGGGTTCAGGGGTGCGCTATGTACAGAGCGCAGGTTTCAGGGGAGCGCTATGTACAGAGTGCAGAGTTCAGGGGAGGGCTATGTACAGAGTGCAGAGTTTAGGGGAACTCTATGTACAGAGTGCAGAGTTTAGGAGTGCACTACATATAGTTGCAGGGTTTAGCAGTGTGCTATGCACAGTGTGCTGGGTTCTGGCTGAAAAAAAAAGCCCTGACTGCAAGTGTTACATGAAATGGCCTGGCGGGCCAGATTTGGCCCACGGACCTTGTGTTTGACACATGTGCTATAGGAGGTATAAGAGCATAGGGAGGACATCTTGCATGGTCTAGTAAGCGGAAAAATGACACAGACAGCTGCCATGCTGCAATAGGTAACAGCAGCATCACCATGAATATACAGTGTGTCAGGGATATAGGGAAGTCACAAGACTCTCTGACGAAAACTACTGAATACAATGTAAAGGCATACCATGCATTGTGTTGATGTGTTAATGCAGAGCTTTGTGGTGCTAACATGCTCTCTGTCTAAGGCCTCATTCACATGTGAGGTTGGGAGGCAGTAAAACCCTACAGCAGAGCCACGGTTTTACTGTCCCCCAACTGCTACCACCTTTAGCTACAGAGGCAACAGCCAAGGGTGTACACATACTGTGGCCATGATGATTTGCTTTGTGGCTGTGGCAGAAATGATACCCCTTGTTGCTTCATGAATGGGGCCGCTCTACAAGCACCCCACAACTTCATGCAGTTCATGCGGTTGCAGTGAGCTTGTGCGGGGGCCAATCGGTTATAGATAAGACACCTCCCCACTGCATGTCAAATTCTTCCAGAAGAGCAATCCGAGTGCTCATTCCTCTTCAGGCCCCATTCGCACTTGGCAATTTGGAATCGCGGGCAGAATAACCGCCATTCTGCCCGCAATTCCAGATTTTGGTGACGATCGCTGCAAACGTGCAATGCGTGTTTGGGTGCCATTCATTCTAAGTGCATCACAAACACATTGCACGTCAATCACGTGGAAACACGCTTTAAAAAAATTGACGTACGTGTGAACAAGGCCTTAGGCAGGCCATTCATTTCCAATGGGCTTGCTGAATGCATTAAAAACGCATCTGATTATTTTTTTCAACACAGCACAATGCACAGGTGGTGCGCTAAAACACAATGTGTGCCTTGGGGTGCATTTGCAAAGTTGAATTAATGAATGGCACCAAAACACACTGCACCACGTTACGTACATATCAGTAAACATGCATTATCCCAAGGCATAGATGTGAATGGGCCCCAACACAAGAGATGGCTCTCGCAAGAGATTGGCTATTTGGCAAATCCCCCTTTAAAAAACCCATGGATCGGCAAACGCTCAGTTTCAGGATGCCAGCTACTTCAAAAGATGAAGGAGAGCGAAGCAAAGCTTTGAAAGTAGGAACGGAGAATGTCGTTAGCATAAAAAAGCCGGGTGACATAATGTAGGTGCCTCCACGTGCCTCCCCCATTCATCCTCCGAGGACAAAGTTCACGCATCGAGTCAGTAGAGGGATGTATATTCAGCGCTATTCAGCAACATCAATTACTCTCATATATAACCCTGCACTGATACTTTGCCCCCAAACTGCATTATTCAGCTATTTTCCCCTTCTTCTCCCTACTAGGCATGACCAGATATCTTCCCATTAATTGCATATTCAATACTTAAACAGCAAATAGAGTGCTGACTTGCAGTATCGCCGTACCATCAAGGAAGAGGCCACATCTCGGCATTTACATGGGAAATAATGATGTGCAAGTAAGGAACCTTGGCCCAGGAAATGTAGAAATAGTTAAATGGCACAGTGTACGTATTGTTCTAGTGCTACAGTTGAAGGAACGGCACAGAGAAACTTGAAAATGTAGTATGTAAATGTATAACACGCACCGTGGGCCTCTCTCTCTCATGTGTTCTCTTTAGTATTGGGAGACCAAAGTTATTAACAAAGCAACTCAGGAAGACCTTCCCTAATACCCCTCAATGTGAGCATGGTAAGTGGGTGCCAATTGTCTTAGTGCCACATTCCATAGAGTGTGCCCAACGCAGGATGCTTCCACTGTCGAAAACAGGACCGCACTAGGAATCAGGTTAATTGGTTCTCATCTGACAGCTCTCCAATAACTGCAGAAAACTGAAGGCTGCACACTAATGACGTCACTTCCTTGTAAAAACGTTATTCACTTACTTTATTGTCTAAGGTAGGTGATAGAAGAGAGGGAGAGAGTGCAGAGACCGTGATGTTAACTTATGGCTAGAGTGAACCCAGGGTTGGACCTGAACCGCCCCTTTCTGGCAGGTTTCACCCCATCAGTCATAGTCATAAGCTCCCTACGACTTAACCCTTCGTGGGTAAAATGCACTAGTGAGAGGTGGTTCTGGTCTAACCCTGGTCCACTTTAGGGGTGGGGAGAGGCTCCTTGATTTGTGTGGCTGAAGAGAGAGATTGGAGCCTGGAGCGCCTCTGTTTCCCTTGAGTTCCCTCATTGTGCCTCTTCAGATTGCAGACATCAAATGACCACTCATCCTTCTCTCTCTTTGAGGTCCGTATAGCGGGAAACAATGATTCTCTGCAGTCTCTTCCTCTCTTCCATCACTTGGCTTATCTTTGAAAGTGGCAAGATAAGATAGGTGAATTGTTACAGTGAAATTACATCATTGGCGTGCGGCCTTCAGAAGGAACTGTTTGTCACCAGATTGGAGCTTTGGGCCTAAGAAGGCTTCCACCTTTCAATACGTGACCACATGCTGGTGTCTTCGGTGTCACTAAGGTGATAAATAAAAGGCAATTGGTACCTCTGGATGTGCAGCCATTTCTTCTTTTCTTCCACCTTTCAATGTCAGAGGTGTTTATTCAGCCTGTTGCAATTAGTTTGAAAAGATATAATGCGGCCCTTTTCAGAAGAGACTTTTAGTAGATAGGCTAAACCTCTGAGATATCCAACTTTGGAATCTTATTTTTCATATTACCCCACGGAATTGACCTTCTTAAACATAAGGTAGGAGAAACCACCATTTGGATGATGTTAGGTGGTATCCTTTTCCATAATACACTGGGAGGCCAAAGTGCCAATCTGGCACCTAACATCATCCAAATGGTGGTCTCCTCTACCTTATTTTTAAGAAGGTAAATTCCATGGAGTAATAGGAAAAAGAAGATTCCACATTCTCTGACATCTCAGGTATGAGCTATAAACGCTTTACTAAAAGTCTCTTCTGAAAAGACAACATGATATCTTTTCAAACTAATGGCAACAGACTGAATAAACATCAACACCTGTGGCAGCAAAAGGTGGAAGCTTTGGCCCAAAGCTCCAATCTGGTGACCACCAATTCCTTCTCTGAAGCTCTTCAGGGGAAGAGTGCTTGGATTCCAAGAGGGATTCCACCTGTCAGTGCTACAGGTGTTGACATTTATTCAGCCCATTGCCACAAGTTCAAAATGATATCAAGTTGCCCTGTTTAGAAGTAAAGAGTTTATATTTCTTAAATATCCAAGAATTTGAGAACTTGTTCACATTGCACCATGGAATCATCCTTCATAAAGATAAGGATAATGGCAGAAGAGAGGGAGAGCGTGCAGAGATCGTGAACGGGAACTGGGGCTACAGTGGACATGGGTTGATGCCTTTTTATCGGGAATTTTTGTTTGCCCCCATGAGGACCTCAAGGAGAGAGAAGGATGAGTGGTCATTTGATGTCTGCAATCTGAAGAGGCACTATTAGAGAACTCAAGGGAAGTAGAGATTTTCCAGTTTCCAGTCTCCAGTTTCCCTTTTCAGCCACACACATCAAGGAGCCCATACACACTCCTAAAACCTTACCTGCAGCAAACTGAAGGTGCAAACTGATGCTGTCACTTCCTTGTAAAAGCTTTATTCAACCAAAGCCAGAATACTGCGGGTCCCCATCTAAGAACTGCCTCTTGTTAATATGCTTCACCTTAGACAAGCTTAGTCCTCGAGATATGTCTATGACTAAGTCCATTGGGGTGAAACTCATCCAAGAGGGGTGGTTCTCACACAGGGACATGCAGTATGCTGGGTTTGACTGAATAACGTTTTTACAAGGAAGTGATGTAACCTGTGTGCGACCCTCAGTTTTCTGCAGTTGCAGCTTCAGAAGCAGAAATAGGCTTCTTGGTATCATACTTGGTTCCACTTCCCTTAAGTTCTCTAATGGTGCCTCTTCAGATTGCAGACATCAAATGACCACTCATCCTTCTTTTTCTTTGAGGTCATCATGGGGGGAAACAATTATTACCCCGAAAAGGTTATCAACCCTGGTCTAGGCCCAAGTTTTCCCATAACAGTCTTTGCACTCTCTTACACCTTATCTTAAAAAAAGGTCAATTCAGTGGTGCTATGGGAACAAAAAGATTTTACATTCTTGGATAGCTCAGAAGTATAAACTATTTGCTAAAAGTCTCTTCTGAAAAGGCCAACATGATATTTCAAACTAGTGGCAACAGGCTGAATAAACATCAACATCTTGTGGCATTGATAGATGAATGGCCTCTTAGACCTAAAGCTCCAATCAGGTGACTAATTGTTTCTTCTCTGAAAATCCACGGGGGAAGTGTGCTTGGATTCCCCCCAGGGTTAAGGATACCAATGAACATCATCTAGTTGGTGGTTTCTCTTTGACACAATATAACATTTTTCTGTAATGCCTATGACCACCAGGCTATGTCTCCCTCTGAAAATTATAAATACCTGGCTGTCGTGTTGACCCAATGGCTGCAGTACTTTTTGAGGCACTGACCAGGCACAAACATGCACAGTAGGACCTAGAGAGGCCTGTGACCTAGAAAGTAGGGAGGGCAGAGAAAGACAAACAAAAAGCATTTTCAGAAGGCGGTCAACCATTACAGCTCCTGTGTTTCTCCCACAGGTTTTCTTTATGTCGTTTGCTTTGAGTTAATCATAAATAGGTCTAAAAAAATGCCCTGTAGCCAGTTCTGCTGAAGACTTCTTTGCTCTACTTGTAAAAAAAAAAAAGAGAGAAAGAAAGACATGCTCCAGCACTTTGGGGATGAATGGGCCAATTATAGAACGTATTAAAAAACAGCTTTTAAATATTTAACACTTTGCTTTTTAAAAGGTTATTATTTGCAGAATTTTGTTCTTATACAGGTAGAAGAAAAGATTTTCTGAACTACTCAGCTGCAACACTGCATGAGGAAGTGGAGCTGTAATAAGCCTTAATCAGCCATAGAATGGGTCTGGGCTTCCGCGGTTTACATTTTTAATTGGTTGAGAGCTGCAAAGACATTGTATGAGCATCATGTGCACCAAAAAAATCTCACTTATTCTCAAGATTTCTATCTCTGGGTATTCTTTCCTCTCTCATGGACTGTATTTGGAGAGATCCCGACTTTGAGTTCCTGGGTCTGTACACCTGCTGTGTCCATTGTGAGGGGTTCCCACCATCCCTGTGCTGAGTTCTCAGGTCTGCACACCTGCTATGCCCATTATGAGGGTTTCCCACCATCCCTGTGCTGAGCTCTCAGGTCTGTACACCTGCTGTGCTCATTATGAGGGTTTCCCACCATCCCTGTGCTGAGTTCCCAGGTCTGTATATCTACTGTGCTCATTATGAAGGGTTCCCACCATCCCTGTGCTGAGTTCCCAGGTCTGCACACCTGCTGTGCCCATTATGAGGGTTTCCCACCATCCCTGTGCTGAGTTCCCGAATCTGCACACCTGCTGTGCCCATTATGAGGGGTTCCCACCATCCCTGTGCTAAGTTCCAAGGTCTGAACACCTGCTGTACACATTATGGGGGCTTCCCACCATCAGTGTGCTGAGTTCCCAGGTTTGCACACCTGTTGTGTACATTATGAGAGGTTCCCATCATCCCTGCACCGAATTCCTGGTTCTACATATCTGCTGTACCCATTATGAGGGGTTCCCACCATCCCTGTGCTGAGTTCCCAGGTTTGCACACCTGTTGTGTACATTATGAGGGGTTCCCACCATCCCTGTGCTGAGTTCCCAGGTTTGCACACCTGTTGTGTACATTATGAGGGGTTAATTTTGTTTATTGAAAAAACTTACAAACAACAACTTATATACAATAAAACCATAATAAATAAATAAAACATATTTACAAAATAATTGAATATGATAATACAAAACAAGAACATAATAAATGGTACAAACCAAATTGCGCACAACACAATCCCTACAGGAGAGCCAGACTAAGGAACATCACCGTCACCATGCATGTAGCCTTTTATCAAAAATATATTTCATCTTGAAAATATAGGGGAGTGAATCAAGAATAGAAAGAAAAGCCGCACACCCCGAGATCAACAGGCAGCAGCTACAGAGTCCTGATAGTCCTCCACGCCCTTATCCAGACCTCCTGCTGCCATCTGCCTTTCTCAAGACCCCGAATCTTCATTATGAGGGGTTCCCACTATCCCTGTGCTGAGTTCCCAGGTTTGCACACCTGTTGTGTACATTATGAGGGGTTCCCATAATCCCTGCACTGAATTCCTGGTTCTACATATCTGCTGTACCCATTATGAGGGCTTCCCTCCATCAGTGTGCTGATTTCCCAGGTTTGCACACCTGTGTCCATTATGAGGGGTTCCACCATCTTTGCTCTGGGCTCCTGGGTCTGCACACCTGCTGTACCTATTATGGGGGGCTTCTACCCTCCCTATTCCCATGGATACAGTACAGTGAGTGCTGACACCCTAGGACATAAAGTGTGTTATTGGCAGGATCACCAGGTGAAAGTAAAGGAAACAAATGCCTGAAAAATGGAAATTAATACAACCACTATATCTAAGGATTAGGGTTTAGATACACATAACTTTGTATGGGGTTTGAATGTTCTTCTTGTGCTCTCCTACCACACTCTGAAAAAATGCTGGTAGGTCAACTGGCTCCTCTCTAAATTGTCCATATGTATGTGTGTTCAAACTGGGTATGCACATGTCATCTCATTCTGCATGCCAGTTGCAGGCTGAGCAATTGGGGAAAGTTAAAGAAAGTCCTGAAGAAATACGTACCCACCTATTATATGGTGAAAAAAAGGCTTTCAAGTGTATCAGACACGGTGCCCAGAGAGCTGGTCCATAGAACTGCAAGAGTCAGATATGGCTGAATGTATATATACAGTCCATGCAAATGCCTTAAACAGTAACTTCACTTTCATGGAAAAAAATGATATATATAATTTGGTGAAAAACTGTGAAAAACTATGACTTCCACATCCAATAAATCTTCATATGGTAGTAAGCCACTGCTTTCCAGTCACCTGTGCTCTTGGTGCCCTAACCTAAATGTTGTGATATACACGCATGTACAATCACATCCAGCTTGCTTGTCTCCAGTTAGTGTCTCGTGCCTGGGTCCTCCTGTAATATGTCCTCCAGCTCAGTAGGGTGCTCATGACCTGATAGGTCTTCCTCCAGGTTATTGAGGTATTGGTCCCTTTAAGAGTGTCTTACCCATGCACTATTTGAATGCTCCCATATCATGTTGAAAGAAAAAGAATGCCCCAATAGTGTGATATTGTCAAGGAACACTTTATTTCACTAAAAAATGCAGCTTACGTAAATACAATCAGTGCATATACAGGGGTACCGTTCTTCCCGGTTTAATGTCACTTCCGGTCCGCAATCCCTCAGGCTCTGCCCTGTGCGTTACGTCACGCATCATGTGACTTCATCAGGGGATCATATATACTTATATCTCAAATACAAGTCCTACACAAGCCAGATTGTATTCTAATTTTATTATTTAATTACTACTTTCAATCTGCCGCCTCTGTAATCTTCTGTAAAATTCAATGCAATATGGCAACTCGGTGTACAGAATGCCTCCAGAAATGTAATTTCCTGCTTTTGTGATTGGCTGACTGTTTTTCCCAAAAGACAAATAAGATTCAAGTCAGATTTTAGGCATTCCCTCCAATGGGAATTTCAGCTCCCCAAGGGTTAAACACCTATAAAGGAATGCAAACCCTGCAGCTTTCTTCATCATAAGACTGAGAGTGCACCAGGTGATTATGATGAACCAGATCCTCCCATTCAGTATCAGTCTGAAAAGAACACGGTGAAACAAACATCTATTTCTTCAGAGCATAAATAGGTAGGATTCTGCTACAAACCAGGGTTCTAAAAAAGGTAACCCCAGGTCAGACTTTAAGGGCACTTTAAGGACGCATTAGGGCTCACATCATGTATATTTTGTATATATGATTTTATATATTTCTTCCATGTCCTTTTTTGTATATATATATATCTATATTTGTATTTCAATAAAAGCTAATATTTTTTGATATCTCTTTTGTTTCCTGTGCCTAAAGTCTGACCTGGGGTTTTTTGGAACCCTTTTTCGTTTGCATTTTCTCAGTGATTTACGGATGAGGCAATTGGAGTGTTCTTTTTCCCTTATTTTCTGCTACAAACCACTTCCAGCCCAAGGCCATCATATGACGTCCTCGACTTTGAGTGGAGATACCTGAGTGATGCCTGAAGCTGGAGGCATCATTCAGATATCATTCTTTTACAGGCGACGGGAGGGGACATCCCCCCCCCAACACCCTCCGGTGCTTCTACTGGCTGGCCCATGTAATCGGCAAGCCGTAGAAGGAACCTGCCGGCAGTGGAAGTTTACTATAGAGAATACCGCGGACAAGATGGTCCCCAGGAGTCTCTATGACCTTCAGAGGCCCGGGCGCGAGGTTATGACATCACGTCCGGCCCGGCAGATGTAAACACTGCTGTGTTCCTCAGCTGGAAAGGCCTATAAACCCCACATCTCTCCATAAAGAGGACCTGTCATACCCTATTCCTATTACAAGGGATGTTTACATTTCTTGTAATAGGAATAAAAATGATCCAAAAAAAATAAAGGGAAAGTGTAAAAATAAAAAAACAAAATAAACAATAAAACATATATATATATTTAAAGCTCCCTCATCCCCGCGTGCTCGCACGCACAAGCGAGCGCATACGTACGCCACATATGTAAATGGCGTTCAAACCACACATGTGAGGTATCGGCGCAAACGTTAGAGTGAGAGCAACAATTCTAGTCCAAGATCTCCTCTGTAACTCTAAACAGGTATCCTGTAATAAAGTTTTAAAGCGTTGCCTATGGAGATTTTTAAGTACCGAAGTTTGGCGCCATTCCATGACTGTACACAATTTTAAAGCATGACATGTTAGGTATCTATTTACTCGGCGTATCATCATCTTTCACATTATGCAAAAAACTGGGCTAACTTCAGTGTTTTTTTTTTTTTTTTTTTAACTCATGAAAAATTGCTGCGCAAATACCGTGTGACATAAAAATTCGCAACGACCGCCATTTTATTCCCTAGGGCAGTGATGGCGAACCTTGGCACCCCAGATGTTTCAGAACTACATTTCCCATGATGCATTGGCACTCTGCAGTGTAGTGGAGCATCATGGGATATGTAGTTCCAAAACATCTGGGGTGCCAAGGTTCGCCATCACTGCCCTAGGGTCCCTGCTAAAAAAAAAAAAAAAAAACATATACAATGTTTGGAGGTTCTGAGTAATTTTGTAGCCAAAAAAAAAATGATGATTTTTACATGTAGGAGAGGAGTGCCAGAATAGGCCTAGTATGGAAGTGGTTAAAAAAAATAAAAGATCCCTGTAATGTACATTGATCTCTTAGAGGACATTGTTTTTTTTTCTCAACAAAAGTGGAGTTACTCTTTAATTCAGCCCTAACAACCTGCTGGCAGAAGACGGTGTCTCAGCGATCTCCCGAAATAACCAGCCCCTTCGTTCAGTTTACCTGATTAGAAGTGCTGTAATGGTCTGGGAAGACAAACAGCATTGTTCCGCCGCTTTATGTGGCCATCTGCATAGGTGTTAGCGATTTACTGCGATCATTACCTTAGAGCCACACTTCCAAAGTGCTTACTTTACATTGACCGGACTAATACTTCATAACACCCCCCCCCCCCCCCTCCCCTTCCCTTGGATAACAACCAATACAGAGGAGTCAATTGATTTTAGCTGCAAAAGGACAGTCAGCAGAAAATCACAACCCAATCTGCTTATCTGGTATTTTTATTTTCTCCCCCCCTTAATGAAACATGATTTTTAAGTGAAAAACACAACCAAATGGTTTTAACTCATCAGTCGACCCCCCCATCCGAGAACCGAGGAGAGGGGAAGACATCCCAGCGATGCCTCGCGGCGCGAGAGTTAAAAGGCGGCCGGGCTTTAAAAGGAAAAGAAATAGTCATTTTATATTTTGCTGTGGCGTTCATTATTTTCCTCTTGCCTGTGCGGCATTAGCGCCAATGATAAAGCCATCATTTTCCAGTGGCGGTTTATATCCAAGGTGCTCGCCTTGAAAATGAAGAAGCTGCAAGTTTGTAACGAGACGGGTAAGAAGGACGGCGTGACGTTTAACCCCTTCCTGGATTGTGCGCCAGTGTGTAACATTCAAACTCGTTTTATGAGGCGGAGAGGTTCAAAGTTTGGCTATCCTATTCACACTGGAGCTGAGCATCTTTGATCGTTTTGTATAGGCGTTTTTGCGTATTTTTGAGTAATTTTTTATTTTTTTGTAGCCAATGAGCAGTTATGAATGAATGAATGAATGAATGATTTGTAGAGCGCTGCAAATGCGAACTGAATCGCCTCAAGGCGCTAGATGCGTCCTCTATTCTCAGTTAGTTAGCAGCCCCTCCAGGAGACTGGAACCCTTCCTTGAGGGAAAAGAACAATCTATTCAGGCCTCCTGGATAATATATCACCTCCCCAGCCACCTTTTGGAAGCCTCCTTTCAGGGGTTGACGAAAAAATTACTCAAACATGAGTGTATATCCTCTAGTGGGACTTTGATTTGGGTCACTGAAAAAGGGGTTGACTGGGGCATGATAAATATTCAGCTGATCATTTGAATTTCCCAGGCCTATGTTCTAGAAACTTCATCCGGAGGCAGGGTAAAGTAATCTAAATCTCAGCTCAGGAAACCCTGAGCAGACCTGAACAATCAATCGCTACTTCATTCACTGCGATAGGGCTATAATTTACTTAGCAACCTAACCAATAGAGGACGCTACACTACATTCACACTTCATCGTTGCAGGAGCGTGTGCAAGATCACGCCCTACGAATTCCTGATGACCCTCTGCACACTGCTTTACACCCTTTCTAGCAAACTATGCACTGAAAATTGTTGCCCTTTCCTGCAACACACAGAAATGTGCTGGCCCTTTGCAGACGCACAGCAATGCCATTAATTCCTAATGGCAAACCTACACATCTGCGACCGTGGCAACATGCGTTTCAGTGCGTCGCAATTACACAAAAGGGTCAGGGGTTGCCCTACACACGTTGCAAGGAAACGTGCAGAACCGCACGCGCGCTCGGATGGTGTGAACGTAATTTTATGTTTTTTGGTCTAGTTGATATAGGCTGTAACCCCCCCCAAATGGGGCACATACTTTTATGAACATGTGCTAATACCTGTGTTTTTCTTTTTTCCTCCCTTTCTCTTTTTGGGACAGGAGGTTGTTTACACAATTTCCCTAAAGCTGCCGTGGTTGTGTGTGTTTTTAATAATTGGCCAATTATGATTTTATTAGATAGATAGTGGGTTTTGTTTTGTTTAGATATTTGAGATAAAGCGGTATTCCAGCCGCAAAAAAAAAAAAAAAAATAAAAGTCAGCAGCTACAAACACTGTAGCTGCTGACTTTTAATAAGGACACTTACCTGTCCAGGGAGCCCGCAATGTCGCCCCCCCGAGGCCGATCCGTCCATTGGGTGCAGGCGCCACCATTCCAACTAAGGGAAACCGGCAGTGGAGCGTTGCGGCTTCACTGTCGGTTTACAACCGCGCTTTGCGAATGGCCAGCTTGTCTTCTGGGACACACACAGATCCCAGAAGACAACGGGGGTGCTCGCCGAAGAAGAGGACGTGATGTCCTGGGCCGCGGCCCGGCTGAATCTGAAGTACACTTTTACTTCCAAAAAAGGTACTATTGGAAAAAAATTAAAAATTTCAATATCCAAAAACGAGGGGTGAAGAAGTGGTCTTTAGTTTAAGACCACCTCTCAAAAGTGGGTGGAACTCCGCTTTAAATAAAGCTATTTTTTATATTACTACACCAGTCAAATGTTGCCAGACCAGTGAAGTGGGCAACAGTGTTCCTGATTGCTGCCACACCACAGCCAGTGTCACAAGACCGGTGTAAGCCAGCAACAGTGTTCCTGATTTCCGCTACACGAGTCCCAGTGTCACCAGTCCCCTGTAAGCCATGAACAGTGCTCATAATTGCCGCCACACCAGTCTCAGTGTCACCAGACCCTTGTAAGCTATTCACAGTGTTGCTGGTTGCCTCTACACCAGTCCCAATGTCACCAGTCCCTTATAAGCCATCAATAGTGTTCCAGATCTCTTTCACACCAGTCCCACTGTCACCAGACCCTTGTCAGCCATCAACAGTGTTCCTGGTTGCCACCACACCAGTCCCAGTGTCACCAGTCCCTTGTAAGCCATCAATAGTGTTCCAGATTGCTGCCACACAAGTCCCAGTATCACCAGTCCCTTGTAAGCCATCAATAGTGTTTCAGATCGCTTCCACGACAGTCCCAGTGTCACCAGACCCTTCTAAGTCATCAGCAGTGTTCCTGGTTGCCACCGCACCAGTCCCTTGTAAGCCATCAATAGTGTTCCAGATCACTGCCACGCCAGTCCCAGTGTCACCAGACCCTTGTAAGCCATCAACAGTGTTCCTGGTTGCCACCACATCAGTCCCAGTGTCACTAGTCCATTGTAAGCCATCAATAGTGTTCAAGATTGCTGCCACACAAGTCCCAGTATCACCAGTCCCTTGTAAGCCATCAATAGTGTTCCAGATCGCTGCCACGCCAGTCCCAGTGTCACCAGACCCTTGTAAGCCATCAACAGTGTTCCTGGTTGCCACCGTACCAGTCCCACTGTCACCAGTCCCTTGTAAGCCATCAACAGTGTTCCAGATCACTGCCACGCCAGTCCCAGTGTCACCAGACCCTTGTAAGCCATCAACAGTGTTCCTGGTTGCCACCGTACCAGTCCCACTGTCACCAGTCCCTTGTAAGCCATCAATAGTGTTCACAAGAGGGGTGGTCTGGGGGTTTTATTTATTTATTTATTTTTTTGGGGGGGGGGGTTTGGGTTTGGTGTGATTTCTATTTTTATGGTTTTGTCTGTATTGTGCCAATGTTGTTTTCATATAAAATAATAAAAAGGATTTGATTTTAAAAAAATATAGTGTTCCAGATTGCTGCCACACCAGTCCTAGAGTCACCAGACCAATACAGAGCTGCATTTTTTATGTCTTTTATATCAGCCTAGAGTTCAGCTTTAAAAAAAAATAAAAATACACCTTCGATCCTGTATTTCAAGCACAGTGTGTTTGTCCTTTTAAAGTGCATTTCCTTTTATTAGAGAACACAGTAGAAAAAAAAAAAAAAAAAAGGCACGGGGAAAAAACACAATAATAGCAGTTGCGATAATCCAATATCAGCCCAATAAACTTCGGTGGCGAGAAAGTCATTTAAGAATTTCATTTATCAAATTACCCGACAATCCCTTTCCTTTTTTTCGTGGAGGGTGACATTTCAGGCGGCTGGGTTTAAAGTTGGCAAATCTATTTTCCAATCACTTGAAAATTAATATCCCTGCGCACATTCCCCAGCGCCATGGAAATTACTCTGGCTCTCCAAACGACCGTCAGAGGCGGCGAGATCGCAATCAATTCTAAGGTGTAGTGGTCCCTTAAAAAGAGATGGAATCAGACATTGCGTTTCAAAGGACGTCGGTAAATATATACGTTGCTTGTCAGCCGTCACTTCACTCCGTCTGCAGACTGCGGTCGTAAAATACGGAAGCTGTTCTCAGTTCGCAGTTACTAATGTGCAGGGTGCGCTTGTGTGTGGTTATAGTTCTGCTATATAGGATGTGGGTTTAAAACTTGACTGAAATTTCAGTTTATAGGTGGAGAACAAAAGGTAATCAAATTCTTTATGTTTTTGCAGGAAAGCAGCCGCAGCTTGAGTAGAAAGGCCAGTCCCCTGCCAGCATGCTGAAAAGTGGGACCCTTGCTTCTGCGTGGAAGCAGTGGTTTCTCTGTAGAGGTCTGATGCACCCCGAGTCTGACCTATAGTTCCTCAACCCGCAAAGCTTATCCTATCTTCTGATTGGAAAGACCTTGTTCTGACTGATCAAGACTGCTGCAGGTAGACCGCTGCTTCAAGGGGCAGTGGTCTCTCTCTAGAGGTCTTATGTACCCAGAGCTACAAATAGAGCTCCCAAACGAAGTAAAGCTTATTCTCCCTGCTTATTGAAGAGCTCTGACTAAGCAGGTTGAACGTCGGACCTCTGCAGAGAGACTGCTGCTTCAAAAGCACAAGGGACCTTATCTGAAGCATGCTGACAGGGGACAGGATTTTCTACTCAAGCTGTGAAAATGCTCACTTGTATAACTTTGAATGGGACAGTAGTATAACTGTTACGGTTGCTTATATATACAGTATCTCACAAAAGTGAGTACACCCCTCACATTTTTGTAAACATTTTATTCTATCTTTTCATGTGACAACACTGAAGAAATGACACTTTGCTACAATGTAAAGTAGTGAGTGTACAGCTTGTATAACAGTGTAAATTTGCTGTCCACTCAAAATAACTCAGCACACAATCATTATTGTCTAAACCGCTGGCAACAAAAGTGAGTACACCCCTAAGTGAAAATGTCCAAATTGTGCCCAAAGTGTCAATATTTTGTGTGGCCACCATTATTTTCCAGCACTGCCTTAACCCCCTTGGGCATGGAGTTCACCAGAGCTTCACAGGTTGCCACTGGAGTCCTTTTCCACTCCTCCATGACGACATCACGGAGCTGGTGGATGTTAGAGACTTTGTGCTCCTCCACCTTCCGTTTGAGGATTTCCCACAGATGTTCAATAGGGTTTAGGTCTGGAGACATGCTTGGCTATTCCATCACCTTTACCCTCAGCTTCTTTAGCAAGGCAGTGGTCGTCTTGGAGGTGTGTTTGGGGTCATTATCATGTTGGAATACTGCCCTGCGGCCCAGTCTCCGAAGGGAGAGGATCATGCTCTGCTTCAGTATGTCACAGTACATGTTGGCATTCATGGTTCCCGCAATGAACTGTAGCTCCCCAGTGGTGGCAGCACTCATGCAGCCCCAGACCATGACACTCCCACCACCATGCTTGACTGTAGGCAAGACACACTTGTCTTTGTACTCCACACCTGGTTGCTGCCACACACGCTCTGAACCAAATAAGTTTATCTTGGTCTAATCAGACCACAGGACATGGTTCTAGTAATCCATGTCCTTAGACTGTTTAAGGGCTTTCTTGTACATCATCTTTGGAAGAGTCTTCCTTCTGGGTCGCAAGCCATGCAGATTGATTTGATGCAGTGTGCGGCATATGGTCTAAGCACTGACAGGCTGACCCCCCATCCCTTCAACCTCTGCAGCAATGCTAGCAGCATTCATACGTTTATTTCCCAAAGACAACCTCTGGATATGATGCTGAGCACGTGCACTCAACTCCTTCGGTCGACCATGGCAAGGCCTGTTCTGAGTGGAACCTGTCCTGTTAAACTGCTTTATGGTCCTTGCCAGCGCGCTGCAGCTCAGATTCAGGATCTTGGCAATCTTCTTATATCCTAGGACATTTTTATGTAGAGCAACAATTCTTTTTCTCAGATCCTCAGAGAGTTCTTTGCCATAAGGTGCCATGTTGAACTTCCAGTAACCAGTATGAGAGAGTGAGAGCGATAACACCAAATTTTCCACACCTGCTCCCCATTCACACCTGAGACCTTGTAACACTAACGAGTCACATGACACCGGCGAGGGAAAATGGCTAGTTGGGAACCCATTTGGACATTTTCACTTAGGAGTGTACTCACTTTTGTTGCCAGCGGTTTAGACATTAATGGCTGTGTGTTGAATTATTTTGAGGGGACAGCAAATTTACACAAAAATGTGAGGTGTGTACTCACTTTTGTGGGATACTGTATTTCAAATAAATATTTAGCTGTTTGCCTTACATTTAGCTTGAAGCAGTTACTATAGATCAGCTTACCACAACCGGGGTGCTGCGACTCCCTGGGGTGCCATCTTGGTAATGGACGTTGTACACACTGGATGCTGCCAGCAATATACACTTATCCTGCAAGAGACTTCTCTGCTGCCCCAGAGGCTGCCCATGTTTTTATTCTGGAAATAGAGTAGGTGAAACGCTATCATCCTCATCCTTGCATCAACAGCTTGGGAGTCACTAGAAGAGACACCGGTATCAAGAGCAGTTGCTTCTCTAAAGGTTTATGTGTATGTTTGGCTCACGAGATGAGAGTAAAGGGAAATCTCCCCAAAGGAACAAAAAGCAGTAGAAGCCAGACCGAGAATTTGAGGTTGGCCTGCAGACATTGCTTACTAGGCTTCCTTGAGATAATCACCAAGTTTCATCACAGGGATCAGCCTGGGTAGTGGTTCTGAATTAAACCCCTCCTGTATCACGTGTGGACGACCAGGGTCTTTGGGGCAGCTAATGGAGGTGGTGTGGCCTGGAGGTCAGGAGCACGCCCCCATTGGACCTAAACACTGCATGAAATGTAATTTGTAGACCCTGTATTAGGACGTTGTTAAGAGTGGTGTGCAAGAGCTCTGTTATCCCAATAATTTATACTGCTTGTGAATGTCATTGATGCATATTCTTCATAGGGAGCACTGAGAAGTAGGTTGGGGCTCACACACCCACTTTTATATGGTGCCACCCCTATGGTTGCCAAAACTAAACTGTTGTGTAGTAGAGCCTGTTGTGTCAATGACTAGTTCTTTACCATTTCCATACCCATACCCATTTCCTACCTATAAAACAGGGGTCTACAAACTTTCTAAACAAAGGGCCCGTTTTTTGTCTTTTAGACTTTGTGGTGGTCGGAATGTGGGCAGCGGGAATAGACATTTCCCTGGCATCAGTGGGAGTAAACATCAAATTTGGTAGTAGGCGGAGGAATAGTGCCCCATCGTTGGTGTCATTGGGAGGATCGGTACCCCAATGTTGGTGATGGTGTCATTGGGAGAAATGGTGCCCCATTGTTGATGTCAGCTGGCAGAATAGTGTCTCGTATGAGTAGGAGGAGTAGTGCCCCAAGAGTGGGATAAAGGCAAGCAAAGGGCACATTCAGTCCCGGGGCCGCTGTTTGGAGGCCACTGCTATAGAAGAAGTAGATTTTAGGGGGAAACTTTAAGAGGGTTGGAAAACCTTATTATAGAGGTCGTGATTGATGATGTCAAATGCTTTAATAATATCCAGGAAAATGGTCAGCAAATTAAAGTATATGTGAACCCTTACCTTGTAAAACAACTCACTTTAAAATAGAATTGAAAGGCAAACGTTTGTTTATACATTTAGAACATTACATTTTAAATACCTTTTTATTTCTTTTTTCATAAGTGATCACATAACCTCAGGTCTCAGCTGCATAAGGGGCAGGGGGTGGAGAAACAGCAGCACACTGATCTTTTCAGTGAATAGCTGTGCAGGGAGGCGTGTCAGCACAAATCTGTCCATTGGACGACAGACAGGCTGTTCTCCCAGCACAGCCATAAAACTGACTGCACTGGAATGGATGTGCCGTCATGCCTAGTGTGGTCCGTTTGAAATAGGAAAGCAGGGGGACTGGCAAGATCACCAGGTATTTCACACAAGGGAAGCCATACAAATGAGTACAGGATACTTTTTCATACAAGTACATGGTACAACCGACATATCAGGAATATGAAATGTCGGGGTGACATATTCTTTAATTAAGAAATCTGATGACCTCAAGACTGACAAGTTTTACCCATCCTTTATAAATTTGCCTCTATGTCTGAGACTTGTCTCATAGATTAATTTCTCATTTACCAGACAAGATGGTCTAATACTAAACCTTGCTGAGCTTCTAAGAATAAGCCTGTGTCCCTTCATTGCTCTTCCTCCGTCCGTCCGATGACTTGATTGCCACAAAGCATCATGGTCATGTGCGCAGTCCATGAACGAGTCAAGCTGGCCAGTAATTAATCGTATGAATCTTCACTTTATCCATCTGTGATTCAGCCAAGAATGGACACGTCCATTGATTAGATACCGCAAACACTGACGCTTCCAAGTAGCCATTCAATTAAGCTAAAATTATGCTGTCACCAGCGGAGACGCATTGAATCAGCAAGCGACCTTCTCGGATCAGGAGACAGAAAACACAGAGCCGGGTTTTTACAGAGTGCACCATCTTAAAGGGCCAGGGCAAAAAAAGGTAGCTCAGATATGAAATCAAAAGGGCCTTTTCAAACTTTTAAGGTATATTTGCCATTGGAAATTAAAAAAGAAACCTTCAGATGTACTGTACATGGGGACCTAGTTTCCCTGATTAGTGAGCAGATTAAAGCGTATGAGGGTAGCTGCATTTTGCTTTCATGTCCAACCATCCACTAGTGTCCATGAGCACTTCAACACATCCCTATCCATGCTGCTATATATCTTATACTAATAAGAAACTGTGCATAATACTCAACTCTGAAACCCATTATATGACCAATAATATGTGGCTTCTTGACCATCACACCTGCTACATGGCTAAAAGTATGTGGATACCGCTCCAAGTTGTGTGTCCATTGACGGTAATTTTTATTGCTACAGCATACAAAAACATTTCCAACATGGCAGCATACATGTGGTAGGTGGGGCTACAACTTCAGCACATGTACGGTGCCATGTTGGTGCCAGGAAAGTAAAATTCCGGTAAGTATTTGATTCCATTTTCCTGGCCCCAACATTGCAGCATAAATATGGTAGTAGGGGCTACTACTACAGCACATGTATGGTGCCATTATACAAAAGGACACTGGTATGAAATGGGTACTGGTTGTGTCTCAGTCCCGATTAGTACATACACCAGGGGCATTGCTAGGACTACAAAAGACACGGGGCTAGAGCCCATAGCAGCGAAGTAAAGAAAGTCATACGCTTGGGTGGGTATATATATATATATATATATATATATATATATATATATATATAGTTACATATCTGAGTGCGGATCCCCCCTTACATCAGACTCCCCAGAGAGCCTCCCCTTACATCAGGGTCCCCAGAGAGCCTCCCCCTACATCAGGGACCCCAGAGAGCCTCCCCTTACATCAGGGTCCCCAGAGAGCCCCCTTTACACCAGGGTCCCCAGAGAGCCTCCCCCAAACATCAGGATCCCCAGAGAGCCTCCCCCATACATCAGGGTCCCCAAAGAGCCTCCCCTTACATCAGGGTCCCCAGAGAGCCTCTTCCTTACATCAGGGTCTCCAGAAAGTCCTTTCCTTACATCAGGGTCCCCAGAGAGCCCCCCTTACATTAGGGTCCCTCGAGAGCCCCCCTTACATTAGGGTCCCCAGAGAGCCTCTCCATAAATCAGGGTGAGAGAGAGGGGGGATGAGGGCGGGTGAGAGAGAAGGGGTTGGATGAAAAGGGGTGAAAGAGAGAGAGGTGGTGGTTGAGAGGGGGGTGAGAGAGAGGGGGTGAGGGAGGGTGAGAGAGAGGGGGTGGATGAGAGTGGGTGAAAGAGAGAGAGAGGGGGTGGCTGAGAGACTCCCTGCAGTCCCTACTGTCCCAGCCCCTGTCTGTGTGTGTAGGCGTGTGTGATCCACCTACCTTACGCCCATCCTCGGTCAGCCTGTCTTCTTCCTGTTCTATGCCAGTCATAGCGAGCTGGAAGAGGAGGTTGGAGGAGTGCAGGCTCTGGGAGGTGCTGGGATGCTACTCAGGGTGGTGGTGAGGTCTCATCTTCTCTCTCTCCCTCCTGGGCTCTTCCCGGCTGCCCATGTCTCCCCCTACACGTTTGAAGATGCTGCTGCCCTGCATCCCACCTCCAATGGACCAGCGGAGGAATGATCCGATCCAGTCGAGGACCATGACAAGGGGGCTGGACTCAACTCCTTAGGCCCCAGGAGCACTAGACATCACTGGTTGCTAGACGCTAGGTGACTCTAGCAACCAGTGGCCAAGAGTCAGGTGGAGGCAGGTGTGGAGACAGGGGCGGAGCTGGAGCCAGCGCTACCACGGCTCAGTCTGCCCCTGTCCCCTGCATTCAGGGCCGAGACATACCTGCTAATTGCAGGGAATGCACCCACCCGGTAAGAGACTCGGGGCTATGGGCCCCAGACTCGGGGCTATAGCCCCAATAGCCACCCCCTAGCGACGCCACTGACATACACCACAACTATCTTTAGCCCATGGAACTTTTATCGACTCGATAAAAAGTCCCATGGGCTATAGATAGTTGTGGTGTATGTATGGTGCCATGTTCTTGCCTGAAAAGGAAAATTACGGTAAGTATTTGATTCCATTTTCCTGGTGCCAACATGGCAGCATATGCGTGCTGTAATAGTAGCCCCAATTGCTCTAATGGATTGGTGCCAGGAAAGGAAAATTACGGTAAGTATTTGAATCGATTTTCCATGTTCCTGGCCCTGACATGGCAGCATACATGTGTTAGGCGGGGCTACTACTACAGCACATGTACGGTGCCATGTTGGTGCCAGGAGAGGAAAATTACGGAATTTGATTCCATTTTCCCGGAGCCAACATGGCAGCATACATGTGCTGTAGTAGTAGCCCTACCTACCACATATATGCTGTTATGGATTGGAACCAGGAAAGTTACGGTAAGTATTTGATACAATTTTCAAGCTTTAGATAATTCCACTCGTTCAACCTTGTGGCAACAGCTTGGGGAAGGTCCCTTTCTGTTCTAGTATTACTGTGTTCTTGTTCACAAAGGCAGCTCCATAAAGATATGTTTGATGGTTTGATGAGTTTGATGTAGAAGAACTTGAGTCGTCTGCTCAGAGCCCTGACCTCAACCCAAAAAAACACATTTGGAATGAATTGTTTTGACATTTACAGGCCAGATCTTATCATTCAACATCAGCAGCTGACCTCACAAATACCCTTCCGGCTGTGGGACAAATGACCACAGATGAACTTTACCATTTTGTGGAAAGCCTTCCCAGAACTGTTGAGGCTGTTATAGCCGCAAAGGAAAGGGGGATGGGGGTGAAACTCCAGGGGTTTTGAAATTATGTGTCCAACAGCCTAATATAGGTGTGGTGGTCAGGTGTCCATTCTTTAAGCCACATTGTGTAATTATCATCCTTGCTTAATGCAGACCTAAACAATGTGTAACCTAAATCCATTTCACATCTTACAACATGATGTCCTACAATATAATAAAGTAGTCTAGAAAGAGTGTCAAATGATCCAAGTGTCCAAGAACAAGTTATTGGTTCACTAAATTACTACAAAAAAGACAACAAACAGCCAACGTGTTTCGGTGGTCCAAAGATCGACTACACGACAGATATAAGACAAAGGGAGTGTAAAATGTGTTAGGCTTAGATTGCATTTAGGTTTCTGGTAACTATCATGTTAATCATATTGCATGATATACCATTGACCACCAGGGCTGGATTAACGTAGGGGCTATTGGAGCTGCAGCTCCAGGCCCCTACCTTAATATAGGCCCAGCCAGGGGGGGGGGGGGGGGGGGCTGACTATTCAGTCACTAGGGGGGCTGCCTGGGGCCCACAAGTGAGGCTCCTGGTAGTCACTGTATATCAAAACAAGAATCAGAAGGGACAGAAAGCACTTCAAATATGACTCTCAGTTTAGCTAATAATAAAAACCATAAATAAAATAACTCAAAATATTAAAAACACACTATGGTTTACCCTTTAAGGGAAACATTTCTAAAGAGGAATGTTATGCCTGACTTTTTTCAAGATGCTACTTTCCTGACCATTTCTGAGTCTGTGACCTGGAAGAAAATGCAAATAATGGCTTCCAACTTTTCTATGACTTTTGTTATCTTGTTCATTGGCTCAGTAAGTGATGACGCAAGCTGGCCAGCAGTACACTCAGGTAACTAGCTTTTTTAGTAGAACATCATCAATGGCAGACCTGCATTCTTCTCAATATTACCTTAAACCAGTGGTCTCCAAACTACGGACTGTGGGTCGGATGCGGTAATTTGCATGCCTTTATCCAGCTCTTGGGAATTCCTCCTAGAGATATGAAGCACTATTCTTCCCAGTGATATGGACAGTGGGGCACTATTCCTCACACTGACACCAACATGAGGCATTATTCCTCCCACTGACACCAACATAGGGCATTATTCCTCCCACTGACACCAACGCTGGGGTACTATTCCTCCCACTGACACCAACAATGGGGCACTATGCCTTCAACTGACACCAACAATGGGGCACTATTCCTTCACCTGACACCAACAATGGGGCACTATTCCTTCCACTGACACCAACAATGGGGCACTGTTCCTCCCACTGACACCAACAATGGGGCACTATTCCTTCAACTGACACCAACGATGGGGAACTATTCCTTCCACTGACACCAACACTGGGGCACTATTCCTCCCACTGACACCAATGATGGGGCACTATTCCTTCCACTGATACCGACGATGGGGCACTATTCCTTCCACTGACACCAATGATGCCGCACTATTCCTTCCACTGATACCAACGATGGGGCACTATTCCTCCAACTGACACCATTGATAATACATTATTCCTATCACTAATACCCTTTATGGTGCACAATTCCTGCTCCTACTGACAACAGGTGCTATGTAACTTCAGT
The DNA here is from genome assembly GCF_042186555.1 of Aquarana catesbeiana. Classification (NCBI taxonomy): domain Eukaryota; kingdom Metazoa; phylum Chordata; class Amphibia; order Anura; family Ranidae; genus Aquarana; species Aquarana catesbeiana. The sequence goes on along the minus strand of NC_133324.1, from coordinate 49,838,833 downwards.
TCACAATTGGGGCTCTTGATGACTTCAAAGGGTGATTGCAGTGTGGGTTGAGTAAAGCAGTCTATTAAGCCACAGAAAGCACTCGGAGAAAGGTCTAAGAGACATTGCAATATGAAACCATTTCGCTTTTCTCTTTCAATATCATAAGTCAAGCTGCCAATACTCACTCCATAGGGGTTATGGCCTACACTATACCTGCTCTTGCTAAAGAGATGTCTTCAGCGGTGAATACATTTACTACATGCTCCTAAAATGGATTTGGTGACTGTGGAACAGCCTCCTCTTTTTAATATTTATTTTATTCTTTATTTTTTTGTAAGTGACAATAAATTATGCAGCTTTTTACAGAAGACATAGATCCATTCAGATAAGTCCTTGTCTCAGAGCTTACAGTCCAAAGCTATTTATAAACATGAGAGGCCCCCAATACCACTGGAGGTCTGGAGGAACAGAGTTGCCTATTAGCAGATGAACCATTTACAAAGGGATGATAACACAGCTAAAGCTGGCAATACGTGGATTGAATTTTGTCCGATTCAGCAGGAACCGGACAAATTTCGATCCATCTATGGCTGTTCTGTCGATCAACTTCTCATGAATGGTCCTGCTGGAAAATTTCCATTCGATCAGGACTTGTAGCCAGTCAGCTTCAGCATTGATCAGTGTATTCAGACAGCGGGACTCCCCCACTTTCAGTACAATGACACAGTGGGGAGGATTCCCACATCGAATGAGTGGATAAGGGGATCGGGTCAGTTTTTTTAATTTATTTTTTTGCTCGCTGGCTGAATGGAAAAACCTGAACCCAGAGAGAGTTTTTTTTTAAAAAAAAAGGATAGTGATAAATAGGGGTCCCATCTGATTTGTCAAAGGAGTCAGTTGGGTGGTGGAACATTGAGGAATTCTGGGTGGGCTGGCTTTGATGGCCAGTTTGAGTCATGTAGCCTTGCATTTTGAGAAGGGAGGAGGGACAATATATGTTAAAGAAACTTTACACTAGGCTTTTTCTAGGTTTTTTTTCAAATTGAGGAAAGAAATCCTCATTGTATGAGTATTTCGGGGTTTGGTTTCAAAGGGACAAGCTATACACATCAACAATGGTGTGACCTTGGGCCTGTATGAAGAAGCTGTTAGCTGGGGTCCCAAGATAAGAGCTAAGATGGGGAATAAGGCAGGCCATACATGGGTCGAATTTCGAAAGAATTTTCTTTCGCAAATCTTATCTAAGGTTAGAGACATGTTGGAAATTTTTTGAAAAACAAATCAATGATGGGACAATCGTGCGAGAAATGTAATTGAAAAATAAATGCGCATGTGCAAGTAAAGAAAATTCCCGAAAAGAAGATTCCCAGCCACGAAAATTCTTTTCTATAGCAACATGAGGTGAAATTGAAGGCTTGGTTGGCCGAATTTCGAAATCAATGGTGGCACCATCTGTTCCCAAAATGCACAAATTTTCTGATTTTCAAAAGAAAATTCTTTCAAAATTCGACCATGTATGGCCAGCCTTAGACTCCTTAAGATTACACAGGAAGTGTGCACCGGTCAGCTCAGAATTTCTAGAAAAGTGTGCAGTCCAAAAATGGATGAAAGGTCCCAAGATAATTTTAAATTAAAATTATCTGGGACTCTTTCACTTGTTTTTGGTCTGCTTTTACCTTCTCTATCTCTATGGTTTGGGGGACTGTTGGGTGCCCATTGAGGGAGGTCTTGTTGTGTGGAAGATGCCTCACCAGAGCAAGTTCCCTGTATCGCTTTAAATATGGTGTTCTGGAGCTATGGAAGGATCAACAAGTATTTTTTGTATGTATTGAATATATATAACAAAATTCTTTCGAATGTATATTTAACATATCAAAAGGGAGATACAGTAGCTAAAATTGATAATAATTACAGCATTTTCAGTTTTAATCTTCCTCTTTCGTTCATTAAAAACAAAGGCATTGATCTTTTTGACTTGATAGTCCAGATACGTTTGATCATAGTCTACCTTGACAAATTTTTTTTTGCCCATAAAACCATCTTAGACATGAGCAGCACAAAGTTTCGCAACACTTCAATTACTGAGGTGGCCGTCACTTTGTTTGCTATGCCTCTTCCTCTCTCCCACACGCGGGGCTTCATTCTCCTCTCGCTTTTAAGCACATATTTAATTTCAGAACTGCTTACCAACCACATCAGCGTAATAAATTGCTTTCCAGTAATTTCACCGTCCTCTGCGTTGTTTCCCCGTTTTTATTTTTTTTAATTTTTTTTTTAAAAGCGCTTCATAATTCTCCCAAAGAAAAACAGTTTGTACAAGAAGTTGATTAACATTATTAAAATTGAATTAAAATTCTTAATATTTATATTGCATTAAAATGATGAACATTCCTGTTTAGAGACGTGCAAGTTGCCTGAGTGGATTATGCGAAAGAGTCCAATTATTGTGCTCGCTAGTCGGTGATTCATTTGTGTTTTTTTTTTTTTTTTAAAGAAACTATTAGCGGAGCAATATTGAGATAAAATAGTTTGTTAGAACAAAAAATAGAAAATAAAAGATGCAATGGATGTAAATTAATTATTTATTAAAGGTAGGGTTGCATTCCGGTGAAATGCCACCCCATCACTAGAACGTTCATTGACCTTTACTATACTGTACATTGCCTTGGTCTACCCATAATGTTTACATAATTACATTTTCACCACTGATTAGTATATGTCCTTAAAATATACATCACATGGCTAAAGCATTGTGGACACCTGACAATCACATCTATATAAACTTGTTCAACATCCAATCCCAGTGTCTTCTGCAAAATATCTTGCCAAGAAGATGGGGGGGTGGACTGCTGCTCTATCAACATGGGCTTGGGGGATCTTCTACATTTAGTATACTTGTAATTCCAGTCTTGGAAGCAGGCAGAAAAATGTAGTTGTTTAGTTTTGCACCCTTGGGATCTTACATAAAGAAGGAGATATACACTATATAGTAAAATGTTCATGGACACCTGACCATCACACCCATATGAGCTGGTTGGGCATCCCATTCCAGAACCATAGGCTTTAATATGGATTTGTCCCCTTTACAGGTATTACGGCCTCCACTTATCTGGGAAGGCTTTCCACAAGGTTTTGGAGTGTGTCACTGGGAATTTGTGAACTTTCAGCCAGAGCATTGATGTGGCAAGGTACCGATGTTGGATGAGAAGACCTGCTTCATAAAAGGCATTCCAATTTATCCCAAAGGTTCAGTAGGGTTGAGGCCACTCAAGTTCCTCCACAACAAATTTGTCCAGAAATCTTTGGACCTGGTTTTTCACACCTGAAATGAAAGATGTTGAGGTTTTGTCCACCTCATTTTGGTCAGAAAGAGTACTGTATATGCAAAATGTAAAACATTTGTGAGGTCAGGCAGAACTTCAGCAAGGGGATATTGTTATTCTCCCATTCCTCTTCGGCACCTACAGCTTTTATTATCTTTCTGTTCTGCCCCACTCTCACATAGTTTTTCTCCGTTGTTCTGAACTGCATTAGGTGATCATTTTTCTCTAGTATGCTGCCATCTAGTGGTGGTTTTAGGCCACTAAAACATGTTTATTATGTGATTTTGGTATCTTTCTCTGTCCTCCCCTTCTGTTTAGAGCTAGTTAGTTTAGTCCAAGCTAGACTTTCCCTTTCTCCTCCATGTTCCTTCAGTCAGAATTGGTTTTTCACAAAGACAGGGCTCAGGAAAGCCATTGTCTTCTTATATTTCAAAAAAACTGGAAAAACATCCACTGCACTGAAGTAAATTTGACTCCACCCCTGCCACTATGAGGGAAGTTTCCTTTGGGATCACACTATGAGGGAGAACTTCTCCCCTCCAGAACCACACTATGATAGAAGTCCCCCCCCCCCCCCCAGGGTCCACACTATGTGATACTCCTCCACTCCCAATTAGATCTAGTTAGCTTAGTCCAAGCTAGACTCTCCCTTCCTCTTCCATGTTCTCTCAGCCATCATAAATTTTTCACAGAGATAGGGTTCAGGAAAGCCATTGTCTTCTTATACATCAAAAGACTGGAAAAACATCCTCCGTACTGATGTAAATTTGACTCCACCCCCTCCACCCCCACTACGGGGGAAGATTTCCCCCCTTCGGGACCACACTATGAGGGAGAACTTCCACCCTCCCCAAGAATCGCACTACAAGGGAGAACTTCACCCTTCCAGAACCACTCTACGATAGAAGCTTTCCCCCCCTCAGGGTCCACACCATGTGAGCCATTGTCTTCTTATACTTAAAAAAAAAATGGAAAACACCCTCTGTATTGAAGTAAATTTGACTCCACCAACCCGCACCCCCACTACAGGGGAAGATTTCTCTCTTTCAGGACCACACTATGAGGGAGAACTTCCCCCCTTCCCTCATGATCACACTACGAAAGAGAACGTCTCCTCTTAAGGAAGGACCCCCCCACACTACAATGGAAGCTTTCCCCCATCAGGGTCCACACTATAAGGGAGGACCCCCCCACACTACAATGGAAGCTTTCCCCCCTCAGGGCCCACACTATAAGGGAGGACCCCACCCCCACTCTACAATGGAAGCTTCCCCCCCTCAAGGTCCACACTATAAGGGAGGACCCCCCCACTACAATGGAAGCTTTCCCCCCTTATGGTCCACACTATAAGGGAGGACCCCCTCACTACAATGGAAGCTTCCCCCCCTCAGGGTCCACACTATAAGGAAGGACCCCACCCAACACTACAATGGAAGCTTTCCCCCCTCAGGGTTTACACTATGATAGAGAACTATGATAGAAGCCCCCCCCCCCCCAGGTTCCACACTATAAGGGAGGACCCCCCACTACAATGGAAGTTTTCCCCCCTCAGGGTCCACACTAGCAGAGAGGAACCCCCCCCCCCAATAAAATGGAAGTTTTCCCCCTCAGGGTCCACACTAGAAGGGAGGACCCTACCCAACACTACAATGGAAGTTTCCCCCCTCAGGGTCCACACTATGATAGAAGACTATGATAGAAGCCCCCCCCCCCCCAGGTTCCACACTATAAGGGTAGGACCACCCAACCCCACACTACAATGGAAGCTTTTCCCCCTCAGGGTCAACACTATAAGGGAGAACCCCCCACACTACAATGGAAGCTTCCCCCCTCAGGGTCCACACTACAAGGAAGGACCCCACACTACTTTCCCCCCTCAGGGTCCACACCACAAGGGAGGACCCCACACTACAATGGAAGCTTTTCCCCCTCAGGGTTCACACTATGATAGAGAACTATGATAGAAGCCCCCCCCCCAGGTTCCACACTATAAGGGAGGACCCCCCACTACAATGGAAGCTTTCCCCCCTCAGGGTCCACACTATAAGGAAGGACCCCACCCAACACTACAATGGAAGCTTTCCCCCCTCAGGGTTCACACTATGATAGAGAACTATGATAGAAGCCCCCCCCCCCCAGGTTCCACACTATAAGGGAGGACCCCCCACTACAATGGAAGCTTTCCCCCCTCAGGGTCCACACTAGCAGAGAGGAACCCCCCCCCCCCCAATAAAATGGAAGTTTTCCCCCTCAGGGTCCACACTAGAAGGGAGGACCCTACTCAACACTACAATGGAAGTTTTCCCCCCTCAGGGTCCACACTATGATAGAAGACTATGATAGAAGCCCCCCCCCCCCCCCAGGTTCCACACTATAAGGGAGGACCCCCCACTACAATGGAAGCTTTCCCCCCTCAGGGTCCACACTAGCAGAGAGGAACCCCCCCCCCCCAATAAAATGGAAGTTTTCCCCCTCAGGGTCCACACTAGAAGGGAGGACCCTACCCAACACTACAATGGAAGTTTTCCCCCCTCAGGGTCCACACTATGATAGAAGACTATGATAGAAGCCCCCCCCCCAGGTTCAACACTATAAGGGTAGGACCACCCAACCCCACACTACAATGGAAGCTTTTCCCCCTCAGGGTCAACACTATAAGGGAGAACCCCCCACACTACAATGGAAGCTTCCCCCCTCAGGGTCCACACTACAAGGAAGGACCCCACACTACAATGGAAGCTTTCCCCCCTCAGGGTCCACATTTTAAGGGAAGACTCCATCCCCATCTATTCAAAAGAGAACACTTGGGCATGTGGAGATGTATAGCAGGTCTAGGCTAGGCCCGTGCATGTGTGGACCATCTGACATTCCCCCAACACCCAATCCTTTATTAGGGAGGAGCAAGGAAAGTTAAAGATTTTTTTTTTGTATATCATTTTACTTTAACATCAGTGACAGTAGGGAGATCACTGAGAGAGACCCCATCAACATTTTCCTATGGGACCTCATGATCTGTAGTTACCCCCCCCGGTAGACAAGCAAGTGGTGCAGAGGCCAGTGAGTAATGTGAGAGTGGCAGGGCAGATCTCCCTTTTCAAAAAACACATTTAGTCACATTCAGAAAGAATAGTTTTTTTTTTTTTTTTTTAATAAAAGGGAAAGAAAGAGTAAAATAGATTCACGCGCCTCCCCTGTGTATGTTAGGTCTAACTCTCTAACATGGAGGTGCATTAGTGTTTTGGTGTTGTATTGGATTAGCTGTATAGGATTCATAAGCCAATGGAGAGTCGTGCTTAAGTGCTGTACTTTAATGTACACCTTATTAAAGATGGCTATTCAATAATGCATTGATCTGTCTCCTCCGGCATGGGGAGCCTTTGTAAAGCTTCTAAGCTCAGCACGTGGACTGCCTCTGTTTTGCCTTATTTATTTGTTTTATTTGATTTGTGTCTCTTTTCATCTGTACAATTCACATAGGGCTTATTGAAAAAAAAAAAAGCAAAAAAACGATATGAACTAATTATAGGACGGCGCTTAACTAAGTCAAACAAACAGCTGAGAGAATACAATGTGTCAAAAAGTTTACATCAAACCACATCAAATGTCCACAAAAGAAAGAAAATATACAATAGTCAATATCAGATATCTAAAAAGGAGTTTAACCATTCCCCTCTCTAGCCAAATTGAAAAAAAAAATTTAAAAATTGGCATTTTTCGGCAAGAGTCATTCTTGCGGTTTTTTTTGCACACATATTTTTAAAGAATTAAATATTTGTTTTTTCTTTCACCCATGTAAAAAATTATTTTAGACCTGAAGATTAGTTAACACCCCACCCCCCCCCAAAAAAATTATATATTTTATGAAAGCGGAGAATAAAATAGTGGTGGTTCCAATATTTACAGTCACACAATATTTGCGCAACAGTTTATCAAGCGCAAAATTTCTGCAAAAAATACATTAAAGTTAATTTTATTGAAAACTTCAATAAATGTATCTTTAAAAAAAAAAAAAAAGAAGAAAGAAACATTAATTTTAGGGCACAAACATACAATATATTACCTATTTTTTTTTGTAAAACATAAAAATATGAGGTTGCACCGAGTAAATAGATACCCAACATGTCAAGAACTTTGGTACCCTACATTTTCTGTAGGCGACACTTTACAAGCCCTTACAAGTCATCAGTTTTGAGTTAACCATGAATATTGGGCCTAGCATTATTGGTCTTACGCCGGCATGTGCAGTGTTTTAACATTCATGAGTGCATGGGCGGGGGTTATTTTTTTTTTTTTTACCTGGGGGGGTATTAAGTCCTTGAGGGTAACTTTATTTTTTTTTTTACTTTCAACAACACTTTATTTATGTCAAAAAAAGTCCCCTATGTGATATAATATTTTTAAGACGGGTTCTCTTTTTGGCACATGGTCCTTTGAACCATCGCTTTACTGCTAAAATGTGTTTTGTGGAATTGACACTTTTACAATTACGAGTAAAGAGCATTTTGAATCAATTTTGGGCTACAATGCTGTAAATATAAGAACGTGATTTTTTTTTTTAAAGAAATAAATATAAATAAATATATTGTTTTTATAAATAAATTATGCAAACAGAGATTTCAATGCTACTACCTGTATGGTCCACCATCAGCAGAGTGCACAGGTGCCTGATCCACAGTCGCCCATCTGAGAGTAATAGTCCATAAAGCAGATCCGCACAACCGCTAAAAACTTGCTTTTTACTCAGGAAACCACAGTGTACAGTACCCAGGTGCAATCAGTTGATGCGTTTCAGCCTACATGGCTATAATCATCACTGAAAGCCCTGAAACGCGTCAACTGATTGGATCTGCGTACTGTACACTGTGGTTACCTGAATAAAAAGCAAGATTTTAGAGCAATAGCTATCTATATAGATATATCTATATCTATATAGATATAGATATATATCTATATAGATATAGATATATCTATAGATAGATAGATAGATATTTATCTATCTATCTATCTATAGATATATCTATTTATAGAGATAGATAGATAGATAGATAGATAGATAGATAGATAGATAGATAGATAGATAGATAGATAGATAGATAGATAGATAGATAGATAGATAGATAGATAGATAGATAGATATTCACACCTTTCTACTAAGCCATACATTTATACTCATACTACAGTATAAATTTCCCTTTTTAGAGCCATTGTAGTAGTAGATGAAACAGTAAACAGTGTGTTTACAAAAAGGGCTGAAAATTGCCCCATTACAGAACGCAGGGCACTTTAGCGCGGATGAAAGGGTCAACTCCAAAAAATCCATTGTTTCATTATAACAAACATTTCACACCTGTATGCCCAGGAGTAATAAATTCCATTGATTCCAAAAAAAAAAGAAGCAATTTACAATTAAATGCAGATCTGAAAAACATCAAACCATAAAGAGCAAACAGCACCTTTTTTTCCACTTACAAAAATGGCTTTTCATTTTCAAAGCAATTAAATATTCGGAAAATTAGGTCATCCTTTTCCTATACTGCAGCCCCTTCTTCCAAAAAAATAAAATAAAAAAATAAATACATATTTTTTTTTTGTTTACACCCAACCCTTACTCGTTCTTCCTATTAGTCCATTTGTTGAGAGAGTATTTCTTATTTAATCACAGCAATTTCTGCCCCCTGGGCATAGAGCGAGAAACAAAGAAATCTAAATAACTACGCTCAGGAGCGCAAACTGTTTTGTATTGATGAGAGAAGAAAAGGGGGAAGCGCCACCTAAGTGCAGAGATAAAAATGCTTTATTAGCGCAACAGCTGAATAACACTTATGCCCTGTACACACGGTCGGACATTGATCAGACATTCAGACAACAAAACCCATGGATTTTTTCCGACGGATGTTGGCTCAAACTTGCCTTGCATACACACGGTCGCACAAAGTTGTCAGAAAATCCGATCGTTCTGAACGCGGTGACGTAAAACACGTACGTCGGGACTATAAACGGGGCAGTAGCCAATAGCTTTTGTCTCTTAATTTATTCTGAGCATGCGTGGCACTTTGTGCGTCGGATTTGTGTACACACGATCGGAATTTAACTGACAGAAATAGTCCGATGGAGCCCACACACGATCGGAATTTCTGACAACACAATCCAATCGTACTTTTTCCGTCGGAAAATCTAACCGTGTGTACAGGGCCTAACAGGATGAAAAAGTAATTCAGGCTCATAAGTCCAAGGATGAAGATGTCCAGCCTATTTTGGTGTCCATGCGGGTATACCATCACTCTCCAGGTTGTGTGGATGGATAGATGGATGTTGTCCTCAGTGTCCTGTGGCCACCAGGAAGCAGGAACCGACAACCAGCGTGGAACGCGGCCAAGACGTCCGGAAGTGACGTCACTGAAATGAGATGCCGCCGGGCTGGATGGAAAGAGTGGGATAGAGAATAGGCTACGCGCTCGGAGTACCGACTCCTTTTACAGGCCTCTAGAAGTGCGTAGACTATTCTCTATCCCACTCTTCCCATCCAGCCCGGCCACATCGCGTTTCGGTGACGTCACTTCTGGCCGTCCGGACCACGTTCCATGCTGGTGGTTGGTTCTTGCTTCCTTGTGGCCACAGGACAGCCAGAAGTGATGCCACCAAAGTCACTTCTGGCCATCCGGGCCACGTTCCACGCTGGTTGTGGGTTCCTGCTTCCTGATGGCCACAGGACGGCCGAAAGTGATGTGACCAAAACGAGATGCAGCTGGGCTGGATGGGAAGAGTGGGATAGAGAATAGTAGAAGAGAACAAGAAGACCTGGACAGCCGCACACCGGAATGGATAAATCCGTATTTTTATCCAAAATACAGGATCATGGGGTACACAGAACACGACTGTGGGGTGGTTCAGAAATAACTGATGCGTTTCACACTTACACCAAGTGCTTACTCATAGCTCTTGGGATAGAGAATAGGCTACGCTCTTCTAGAGACCTGTAGAAGGAGTTGGAGCTCCGAGTGCGTAGCCTATTCTCTATCCCACTCTTCCTATCCAGCCTGGCCGCATCGCATTTCGGTGACGTCACTTCCGGCCGTCCTGGCCACATTCCACACTGGTTGTGGGTTCCTGCTTCCTGGTGGCCACAGGACGGCCAGAAGTGACGTCACCGAAACGAGATGTGGCCAGGGTGGATGGGAAGAGTGGGATAGAGAATAGGCTATGCGCTTCTAGAGGCCTGTAGAAGGAGTTGGCGCTCCGAGCGCGTAGCCTATTCTATATCCCACTCTTCCCATCCAGCCTGGCCACATCGTGTTTTGGTGACATCACTTCCGACCGTCCTTGTCACGTCTTGCGCTGGTTGTCAGTTCCTGCATCCTGGTGGCCACAGGACAGCCAGAAGTGACGTCATCGAAACGAGATGCGGCTGGGCTGGATGGGAAGAGTGGGATAGACAATAGGCTATGCGCTTCTAGAGGCTTGTAGAAGGAATTGGTGCTCCGAACGCGTAGCCTATTCTCTATCCCACTCTTCCCATCCAGCCCGGCCGCATTGCGTTTCGGTGACATCACTTTCGGCCGTCCTTGTCACGTTTTACGTCGGTTCCTGGTTCCTGGTGGCCACAGGATGGCTGGAAGTGATGTCACCAAAACGAGATGCGGCTGGGCTGGATGGGAAGAGTGGGATAGAGAATAGGTTATGCGCTTCTAGAGGCCTGTAGAAGGAGTTGACGCTCCAAAAGCACGTAGCCTATTCTCTATCCCACTCTTCCCATCCAACCAGGCCGCATGGCATTTCAGTGACGTCACTTCCGGTCGTTCGGGCCAAGTTCCACGCTGGTTGTCGGTTCCTGCTTCCTGGTGGCCACAGGACGTTGAGGACAACATCCATCCATCTATCCACACAGCCTGGAGAGTGACGGTATACCCGCATGGACACCAAAATAGGCTGGACATCTCCTTCATCCTTGGACTTATGAGCCTGAATAACTTTTTCATCCTGTAAGTGTTATTCAGCTGTTGCGCTAATAAAGCCTTTTAATCTCTGCACTTAGGTGGCGCTTCCCCCTTTTCTCTTCCCTTCTTGTTCACACAGAGCTGGCTATAATCTGAGGACAGCTGCCACCTACCACCACCCCTGTTTAGATACACCTCCATATGTGCAGTCGCTTCTCCCATACTAATGTATGTACTATGGACTATTAAGTCAATGGACTTTAATGTGTGTTTTACCTTTTTAACCTTTTAACATTTTATTATTATTTACAATTTAGCCTTTATTTTGCGCCAGTATAAAGTGTATATTTTTTTGTATTGATGGAGCTGACAAATACATACAAATGGGCCGGATTATTGTGGCGTACTGTACGCCATAGCGAGAAAATAAAGCGTTTATTAGTGATGTTTAGGGGATGTAAATACATGAAATATGTAGCCAGTAGGGGAGGGACCTCCAGCACATAGCCTGTGATTGACAGCCTCAAATTTGTTCCTGTTTGCTGTGTGAAGGGGGGGGGGAGTGTCCCTTCCCTCCAATCAGCTCTTAGAACTCTCCTCGCTGAGCTCTGCAGTGTGTAAGTTCAGCTCCCTGCCCCCTGCTTTCTGACAGCTCAGACAAGCTTTATAAATTCTGGACTTTGACTGGACATAGGGAAGACAAGACTGTAGATAAACAGGAACAACTTATGTAGGAGGATTTGTTTCATTTCTGTTTATCACCTGAGGCCAGACACTTCACTGGGTGTATATATAAGGGAGCAGATCGTCTCAGTTGACACTTATATGTGATGCAGAGCCTCCACGATTGAAAAAAACTGAAATCTGATGAAGCAAAGCGGTGGGCTAGGGACATTCAAGCTGGGGAGGAAAGCGCTAGATGATACTGAACGTCCAGGAGTCTGTGCAAAACTGAAGAGAACGCTGGAGGTCAGCTTCAAGATCACTTGTGTATTACTTGGAGCATCATACAAGGTTTATTAGATGGGCCAGTGTCTTTTTTGGGTTGCCGCACACCAGTTGAAAGCTGATATCAGGCTTGCTAAGAAAGTAAGAATAGGAGGTGTTTTGGTTGGGGTGATAGCTATGGGTGGGTGCCACCGGTGTGAAGTGAGGATCACTGATAGGGATGGGATAAGGTTCTGAGTCTGGCCCAAACCCTCAGGAAACATGATAGAAGGCCATCAGCCCAATCAGCTATATCTAGATAGATAGATAGAGGGAGAGAGAGAGAGAGAGAGAGAGAGAGAGAGAGAGAGAGAGAGAGAGAGACATACTGTATATCATTTTTTAAGCTAAATTTATAATTGTTTATTATTAGTAAAATAATAATAATAATAATAATAATAATAATAATAATAATAATAATGATATTATTATTGTTATTATTATTATTATTATTATTATTATTACTACTAATAATAAAATATAATCATTATCAATATTAATAATAATGATAATAGTAATATTATTATTATTATTATTGATAATGATGATGATATTTTATTATTATTAGTTATTAATAATAATAATAATAATAATAACAATAATAATAATTAATAATATAATGATCTTTTTTATTATTATTATTATTATTATTTTTATTATTATTGATGATATTTTATTATCATTAGTAATAATAATAATAATAATAGAATGATCTATTATTATTATTATTATTACTAATAATAATAAAATATCATCATTATCAATAATAGTAATAATAATAATATTATTATATACTTATGTTTTTTACATTTTATTTAATATATTATTTTCTTTCAACTGTAATGCATAACATATATTTTTATTATAAGTAAAAAATAAAAATAAAATAATAATAATAATAATAATAATAGATAATTCTATTATTATTATTATTATTATTTTATTTTATTTTTTTTATATTTTTATAAAAAATAAAAATAAAATAATAATAATAATAATAATAATAATAATAGAATATAATTCTATTATTTTTATTATTATTATTATTTTATTTTTATTTTTTTACTTATAACAAAAATATATAATGCATTTCAATTGAAATAAAATAAAATAAATTGAAATAAAATGTAAACAACATACGCATAAATAATAATAATCATTTATAATAAAGGAGCAATTGAAAGGATAAAGGCTTCTTATTAGTCGTCCAACAAATGCTGCTCTTGGTTGCCCAGAGTAGTTGCTTAATTCCTACAATGCAAATAATGACATCACCCCCCCCCCCCCCCCATTTCCTCTACAGAATTTTAACAGCTCATTAACTCTACGCTCTCTCGTTTTTACTTATTTATTTATTTCTCCTCCAAAACTCCGGCTGAAACCTCCTTCAGACATACACTCGATGATTCTCCTTATAATTCCTTGTAAAGCGATCGCCCTCCCCGGGTCTATAATTGCCCCCAGGCTTCCAGGGTTCTCTGCGAGGGATCTGCATGTCTCGCGGCTCGAAAGGCCTTATTATCCGCTACAGAAGCCGTTTGTCACTGTTTTCCATCTAATGCCTCTTTCTCCTGCGCTCGCCCCACGGGCGAAGGATTGGTGGATAAAATCGACTTGCTAGTGAGCGCGTAAAAGAGGATTTAACTCCCCATGGGGGGGAAAAAAAAAAGAAAAAAAGAAAAAGCGTAGAGAAGAAGGAAAAAGAAAAGCCTTGACGTGACGGAGACGGACGCGGAGATGACCCCGGAGGGGATGCCGGGCGCAGATACCGCGCGTCTATCTCGCTTCCCGTTGTTGCTTTATTTCATGTAGTGAATATAAAACAAACAGAGTGGAGCCCGGCCGGCTTTCGGCAAGGACTTCACCGCACGCGATATCTTTACCGTTTTGAGCTGCCCGCTCTCAGTCAGATGGCGCTTTTTTTTTTTCGTCTCTGGCTACCGCGAGTGTGAAACGGATCCAGGAAGGTTCATTTGTTACATTTTTATCTTTTTAAAATCAATTATTAGAGCCATATTCAATAGTGCTAAGGGTACATGCCCCCTGACATATAGGTATAAAATATACCAGCGTAAAAAAAAAAAAAAAATTGCAATTACCTCCTAAATATATAAATTCCCCCCTCCTCCCAGTACAAATTGCCCCCCTGTTGAAATCTCTCCTCCCACTACAAATCTTTTCCCCCTCCATCCCTCAAATCCCCCTAGCACAAATGCCCACCCCCCCACCCAAAAAAAAAAAAAAATCACCCCTCCTAGCACAAATCCTCCACCCCTCAAATTTTCCCTGCGAGTACACATCCCCCCCACTCCAAATCCCCCTCCTAGCACAAACAGCCCTCCCATTCCCTCCTTCTAGCATAAACACCCGCCAATCATCCTTACCAGCACAAATCCCCTCCCCCCTCTACCATATCACCTCTTCTAGCACAAACCCCCCAAATCCCTCCTCCTAGCACAAATCGTCTACCCCTCAAATTTCCCCTCTGAGTACACATCCCTCCCCTCACTCCATATCCCAGTGCTAGCAAAAATAACCCCTCATTCCCTCCTCCTAGCTCAAACCCCCCCCCCCCCCAAACCATCCCTTCTAGTACAAATCCACTCCCTCCCTCTACCATATCACCTCTTCACCTCTTCTAGCACAACCCCCCCCCCCCCAAATCCCTCCTCCTAGCACAAATCTTCTACCCATCAAATTACTCCTCCGAGTACACACCCTCCCACTCCAAATCCCAGTGCTAACAAAAATAACCCCCCATTGCCTCCTCCTAGCACAAACACTCCCCCAAACCATCCCTACTAGCACAAATCCTCCACCCCTCAAACTGCCCCTCCGAGTACGCATTCCCCCCTGCTCTAAATCCCTGTCCTAGCACAAATAATCCCCTCATCCCTTCCTCCTAGCATAAACCCCCCCACCCCCACCATATCACCTCTTCCAGCACAACCCCCCCAAATCTCCCCTTGTAGCACAAACTTCCTCTCCAAGCACCCCCCCCCCAGCTCTAAATCTCTGTCCTAGCAAAAACACCCCCCAATCATCCCTACTAGCACAACCCCCCCTACTTTATTACCTCTTCCAGCACAAACCCCCCAAATCTCCCCTTCTAGCACAAATCCTCCACCCCTCAAATTTCCCCTCTGAGTACACATCCCTCCCCTCACTCCATATCCCAGTGCTAGCACAACTAATCCTCAATCCCCTCCTCCTAGCACAAACACCCCCCAACCATCCCTACTAGCACAAATCCCCACCTCCCTCTACCATATCATCTCTTCTAGCACAAACCCTCCAAATCCCCCCCAGCACAAATCCTCTTTCCCCACTGCCCCCGCAACACAAATCCCCCTGAATCACCACTCCTAGCACACACCCCAAATTTCCCCTCCTAGAACAATTATTTTTCCCCTGCTGTCCCCAAATTCCTCCTCCCAACACAAATCCCCCCCCCCTCAATCTCCCCGTGGTGCCTCCTCCACCTCACATGATGCCACAGTGCCCAGGGCAGCCGTCCCTCCTGCCCACCAGTAGTCCTGGGTGAATATTTCCTAACCTTGAGCTGTTTAAGAGATATTCACATCGGCTCTAGTTGACATCCCTGGGATAAATAGACACTAACAAAGTTTCTTCAAGTTATGGGACTTTAAAGGTGCCAATATGTGTACTAAAATATGCCCCTCTGTTAAAATTCAAAGTTTATTATAAAACAGTTAAAAAGCAAATGCAATTTGAACTTAGTACCATACATGTTACCAGCACTTGGGAGAAACCATGCAATGATCATGACACGTTTCACCAGCATCCACCCTCACTTCCTCAGGTTCTGTGAAATTCAAGCCAAAATAGAAGGTTAATCCCAGACTGGAATTATGGGCCTGGGAACCACCATCCACACCAAACCTCCCGCTGGGAGGAGGACAGGCAAGTCCGTTCTGTGTATAGAGGCCTGCTGGTAACTTATTGTGAGGTCACCATCAGGGCCATCTTTAATATTAATTGGACCCAGGGCAAACATTTTCTTGGGCCCTCCCAAATCCACTTATCAACTATTTTCGGGCAGAGTGGGCTCAAGGGGCAGCTGCTTTGGGCCCCACAACAATGACTGGGCATGGAGCAGCTGTCCCTTTTGCCCTGCGTTAAAGACAGCGCTGGTCACCATATATCACAGCCATGATATCTTTTTAGTATCCTCTCCTATTCGTGTTCCTATTCCATATTCCCAAAATGCCTTTTACATTGATCCAGGAGGAGTAAAGGAAAAAAAACAAGGGAGAGGAAGGGCAAGAAAGAGGGAGGAGAGGAACATAAGGGGAAAAATAAATCCTTCCATTTGTCCTCTACCTCTCCTGGTAATGGCCTTCCCCAGCACAGAGGCCCACTGTCCAAATAAGTTTGCCTGTACACTCCGCATGCTTGAACACTCCTCTCCTTAACGTACCGCTACTGGGGGGGTATGCCTGTAAACACTTCTCTTCGAATACACCTGTAAAGAGCCCCATAAACTGGTACCATTTTGGCCAACTTCTGCTGAATCAGCCAAAATTGGACCCATGGGTTGCCTGAAAATACTACATGGCTCGACAAAAGTTGACTTAAGAAAATTGATAGAGCTGGGTGGAAAATTACCAGCCAAAAAGATGTAGTCACTGTCCGGCAGTGCCGCCGGTCCCCAGCAGCCATGGGTTCCGTGGCTACCTGAATGCCATAGCTGGCAGTGGGGAAACCTTCACCTGTGCTGTTAAGATGGATGGGGAACTTGATTGATTTGTCTCTCAGAAACGCCCTTTAGCAGACACGTGGCGTTTCCATTAATTAATGGCACCCAGAGGTGGCTGGTGGGTTCTTCTACGGGGGATGCAGCACCCCCCCAACACAGACGGTCTGGCCCGGCACTTACCCGCTGGTGTGGCGGGGCTGTGGTGTCCTCTCCTGAAGTGCTGGCAGCGGCTCCGGTGTCCGCTCCTACAGCTTCCTCCGCCGCGTGTCTTCCCGCCAAAGCGCTAGGCATCCAATAGGATTGCCTGCCGCTTTGGCCAGTCGGGAGTCCTGATTGACGGTGAGGAACTTTATTGTGATAATAGCGAAAATTCATTCGCTGTGGTCACACAACTGGGTGGGCTCGGAGCGCAATGCTCTGCGCTCTGAGCCCACCCTTTTTTGAAGCCTATTAGAACCTCTGGCTCTAATCAGGTGCTTAAAAACAAAACCACCCCGCCGCTTTGGAATCCATGGTCCGGAGCTCTGATATGTAGAACAGGGGGCCGGATGCATAGATAAGAGAAGAGGCGCTCTTGCGCCCTCTATGGACGGACCACCACTGATGGCACCCCATGCATCAGAGAACCCATACACCAAACCGTATGATGCCGTTTTTGGAAAAGAAGTCAGGGATATCTTTTCCATGCTTCTCGCGCATAGGTCAGCCCATTGAAATGAATGGGCTTCTCTACACACGTTGCGTGGGAGTGAGCCTAATGCCGCGTACACACGACCGGTTTTGCCATCGGAATAAACTCCGAAGGTTTCTCCGACGGAACTCTGACGGAATTCCATTCAAGCGGTCTTGCCTACACACGGTCAAACCAAAGTCCGACCGTCCAGAACGAAGTGACGTACAACACGTATGACGGGACTAGAAAAAGGAAGTTCAGTAGCCAGTAGCCAATAGCTTCCGTCTCGTACTTGCTTCAGAGCATGCGTCGTTTTTGGACCGTCGGAACAGCATACAGACGAGCGGTTTTCCCGATAGGGATTGGTTTTGTCGGAAATATTTAGACCACGTTCTATTTCTAGGTCCGTCAGAATTTTTAGGAAAAAAAAGTCTGATGAGGCCCACACATGATCAGAATAGACGATGAAAAGCTTCCGACTTTTTCTGCCGGACATTCCGCTCGTGTGTACGCGGCATAAAATGTACCTGTGTTTGGTTGTGCCTGTATGGTGTGAACTAAGCCTCATGCCGCGTACACACGGGTGGACTTTTCGTCCGGACTGGTCCGACGGACTTTCGACGGACTTTTGAAGGACTTCTGACGGACTTCCGACGGACTTTTGAACGAACGGACTTGCCTACACACGATCACACCAAAGTCCGACGGATTCGTACGTGATAACGTACAACCGGATTAAAATAAGGAAGTTGATAGCCGGTAGCCAATAGCTGCCCTAGCGTCGGTTTTCGTCCGTCAGACTAGCATACAGACGAGCGGATTTTTCTACCGGACTCGAGTCCGTCGGACAAATTTGAAACATGCTCCCAACCTAAAGTCCGTCAGATTTTTGACCGAAAAAGTCCGCTGCAGGTCCGATGGAGCCCACACACGGTTGGATTATCCACTGGATTCGGTCCGTCGGACCAGTCCGGTCGAAAAGTCCGCCCGTGTGTACACGGCATTAGACAGGTATGTTGTACACAAGCACTTTGTAGTTGTATGAGTAAAAAAAAAAGTATAAATTGCTTAAGAACCCAGTCCATTAAGACATATCCATTCTGTTACGTTAACCTGCACTTGTTAGGTTGCGTTAATGTGCATTGCGCCAAAGCACCACAGTGGACCTGCACTTATTTCAATGCAGCACACCAGAACTCATGGTATTGTGTTATTGTGTGTTGTGGTGGGCTGCAACACAACTGTGGTGGGTCAATGTGTTGGCGTGTGCCATTCAAAACAAGTGGTACTGCAACCCACAGCATTGTGGTGCATGTGTTTCCGTGCCACGCCATGAACTAACCAGTTGTTTAACTATTGTAACAGCTGCAAGGGCACAAACTGAAGATTAAAAAAAGAAAAAGAAAAGAAAAATCCCAAATTTTGACACTATTGGCTTCATCAGCTTGAGGAGAAGCAAAGGGTTAATCCCAGTGAAGCAGGGGGAAGATAGCCAGGCTAATCCTGGGATTCACCAGAAACCACTGTGCCCCGGATCTTAGAACAATTTTCTTTGCTGGTTTAGCTAGGAAAAAAAAAAAGCAAAAAGGTCAGATGCTGGAATGTGATAGCTCACAAGTCTTTCACGCTGCCTTTCTCAAGGAGACCTGGATTCATTAAACCACCATCAACGCAAACCTGCGGTCTCCTATTTTATGTATTTTTTTTTCCACGAACAGAAAAAAGCAAAAAAAAAAAATAAATAAAAATACAGTTTGTTGTGAAAAATCAGGTCACAATAAATACTAAAAAATAAAAATAGGTTACACAAACATACAAGTGTAATATCTAAATTTTAGTTGTTTTCCTTTTTTTTCTTTCAGAAAAAAAAAAAAAATAGTAACAAAATATATTTATTTAAGTTATTTATTTAAATAATAATAATAATAAATATATATATATATATATATATATATATATATATATATATATATATATATATATATATATATATATATATATATATATATATATATATATATATATATATATATATATATATATATATATATATATATTTTTTTTTTTTTTTTTTTTTTTTTAAATGTCTCAATTAAAAAAAAAAAAATGACAAAATTATCCCAAGCTGACCCACCTGTGCTCTCTCTTTAGGTAATGCATAGTTCTCTGGGAATTCTTTGTCACATATGTAATATTTATAAGCAGAATAAAGAATATATATGTGTTAAAAGAGAATGGATTCATTGGGCAGCAGCGGTCTGTTGTATTATTTTTGAGCAGAACAAAGGATATTAATGTATGTATTAAAATAAAACAGGCATAGAATATCAATTTAAAAACATCTAACCAAATAAATAACCTGGTAAAAAAAAATTGATTCCAAACTGATCCATTGGACAGCACTGGTCGAGGTTTCAATCAACTAAATCTAGCCTGAAAGCATACAATTCAGCTACTGCTGTGCTTTCTCTTTAGGTAATCCATAATTCTCTGGGAGGTCTTTGTCACATATGTATTATTTATTTGTAAAACAAAGAATGTAGCAATATTAAAAGAAAACTGATATGAAACATCTGTTTTAAAACATCTAAAGAATAAATAAATAAAGCTGACCCTAAACTGACCCATAGGATGGCAGCAAGACTTCAAACAGCTAAATCCAGCCTCAAAGCATGCAGCTACTGCTGTGCTTTCTCTTTAGGTAATCCATTGTTCTCTGGGAGGTCTTTGTCACACAGATATTATTTGTTATGTATTATGTATTTGTAGAATAAATAATGTATAAATAGTGATAGAAAACTAACACCCATTAACAACATTGAATGAAAATAAATAAATAAATAAGTAAAACCTGATGAAAACCATACTGATCCACCTATGCTTTCTCTTTAGGTAAGCCATAGTTCTCATAGTTCTCTGGGAGGTCTTTATCACATATGTATTATTTGTTCTGTAATATTTATTTGTAAAACGAAGGCTGTGTAAATAGTAAAAGAAAACGACCATCCATTTAACAAGCCCACCTGTGCTTTCTTTTTAGGTAATGCATTGTTCTCTGGGAGGTCTTTGCCACATATGTATTATTTATTTCTAGAACAAAGAATGTAGAAAAAGCAAAAGAAAACTGATATGAAACATCTGTTTAAAAACATCTACACTAACTTAAAGAATAGATAAATAAAACTGATCTTAAACGGACCCATTGGCAGCGGCCAAGACTTCAAACAGCTAAATCCAGCCTCAAAGCATACAGCTACTACTGTGCTTGCTCTTTAGGTAACCCATAAGTCTCTGGGAGGTCTTTGTCACATATGTAATATTTATTATGTAATATTTATTTGCAGAACAAAGAATGTATGCATTGTAAAAGAAAACTAACATCCATTTAAAAGCGTCTAAATTAAAAAATAAATAAATAAAATAAATCTGATCCCAAACTGACCCTCCTGTGCTTTCTCTTTAGGTAATTCATAGCTCTCTGGGAGGTCTTTGTCACATATGTATTATTTATTATGTAATATTTATTTGTAGAACAAAGAATGTATTTATATTAAAAAAAAAAAAAAAAAACTAACATCCTTTTAAAAACATCTAAATAAAAAAAATGTAACAAAAAAACCCGATCCAAAAATTACCAACCTGTAATTTCTCTTTAGGTAATCCATAGTTCTCTGGGAGGTCTTTTTCACATATGTATTATTTATTATTCAATATTTATTTGTGAAAAAAAGACTGTAAACATTAAAAGAAAATAAACATCCATTTAAAAAAATATCTTAAATAAAAATAAATTAAAAAAAAAAACAAATGCCAAACTGATCCAACTGTGCTTTCTCTTTAGGTCATGCATATAGTTCTCTGGGAGGTCTTTGCCACATATGTATTATTTATTTCTAGAACAAAGAATGTAGAAAAAGCAAAAGAAAACTGATATAAAACATCTGTTAAAAAACATTCAACTTAAAGAATAAATAAATAAAACTCATCCTAAACTGACCGACCGGACGGCAGCAGCCAAGACTTCAAACAGCTAAATCCAGCCTCAAAGCATACAGCTACTGCTGTGCTTTCTCATTAGGTAATCCATAGCTCTCTGGGAGGTCTTTGTCACATATGTATTATTTTTTTATGTAATATTTATTTGTAGAACACAGAATGTATAAATAGTAAAAGAAAACTAACATCCACTTGAAAATATCTAAATTAAAAAAAAAAAAAAACCTGATCCCAAACTTACCCACCTGTGCTTTCTCTTTAGGTAATCCATAGTTCTCTGGGAGGTCCTTGTCACATATGTAGTATTTATTATGTAATATTTATTTGTAGAACAAAATATATAAATAGTAAAAGAAAACTAACATCTATTTAAACACATCTAAATAAAAAAATACATAAATAAAAAAAAAAACCTGATCCCAAACTGACCCACCTGTGCTTTCTCTTTAGGTAATCCATAGTTCTCTGGGAGGTCTTTGCCACATATGTAGTATGTATTATGTAATATTTATTTGTAGAACAAAATATATAATTAATAAAAGAAAACTAACATCTATTTAAACACATCTAAATAAAAAAATGCATAAATAAAAAAAGAAAAACTGATCCCAAACTGACCCACCTGTGCTTTCTCTTTGGGTAACCCATAATTCTCTGGGAATTCTTTGTCACATATATATTTATGTGTAGAACAAAAAAAAAAAAAATATATATATATAGATATATCTATATAGATATATATATATCTATATATATCTATATAGAGATATATCTATATAGATATATATAGATATATCTCTATATATATACATATATATAGATATATAATGTGTAAAAGAAACCTATTAAAAAATATCAGTTTAAAAACATATAACCTAAAAAAAAAAAATATCCTTTATCCCAAACTGTTCACCTAAGATCCATAACCAAACACAGTGAAAGGGCCTGTAGTTTGGCTAACAAAGCGCATATTAGCAAAACTAATGAGATCAACAAACAGCAAAAGGGAAATTTGTAAACGTGAAATAATTCACTCGGATCATATTTAGTTTCATGGAAAAAAAAAAAAAAACACAAGCGGAGCCTCTGAAAATAGCTGTGAGGCCTCAGTCGTCCCTTTTAAAAGGAGCATCAGCTTGAATTTTATAGAAAATGAAAAGACATTCTGCATGCTTGGCAGATTTTTAAGACCTTTGCCTAGAGAGGAAACCATATAAAAGACCGGATTCAATTAATCTAACGTCTCCAGTTTAAAAGGATTTGGCCCTGTTTAAATTGTACAGTGCAGGTAGATGTATGTTTATGAAACCCAACCATTATTTATGAAGCTGCAAAATGTCACTTTCTTTGTTAAATTCACCCTAAAAAAAAATAAATAAATAAAGTTTTGCCACCAAATACCAGCTCGGTTTCTGGCTCCTCCGTTTTTGCTAAAACTATTATTTTTTTTTTTTTGTGGTGGTGTTAAAAGGAGGCGATTGATAGGTTTTCTTGAAGGTGTTTAAGTATCCTGCAACATGCTTTACAAATAAAACCTCCTGACTACAACTGTCATAGATCTCCCTAATAAGGCCCAGTGACAGTTGCAACAGTCAGTGTGTAAAAATTAATTCATTTATCAGTGCACAAAATAAAATCCTTATATATCTCTTTAAAGAAATAAATGGAAAAAATAATTTGTCAGGTAAATTAGAGCTGTTGCCAAGTTAACTGATGCCGGTAAATTTGGACTGGGCATCTAGACATCAATGATCTATCCACCTAAAATTGGACTGAGCCTTTAACCCAGCCATTCTCAACCAGGGTTCCATAGAACCCTAGGGTTCCTTCAGAGGTGGCTAATGGTTCCTTGAGCTGTGGTTGCTTTACCTCCTGTTTGATGGTGCCTACATAGAACTGAGTCAATGCCATTTGGAGGAGACAGTGGTATGACACCAATGATCTTTGTAAGGGGGCCATTCTTACCACCATTGTAAAAAAGGGCATTTTTCTCATTGAACACCAAAGTAAGGGGCATTGTTCCCACTGACCCCCAATGAAAGGGTTCATCAGGGGTTCCCCGAGACCTGAATTTTTTTTAAGGGTACTTCTGGGGTAAAATGGTTGAGAAAGGCTGCTTTAACCACACAAATAGTCACAGGTGGAGCCTGGTTGGCTGAGTCAGACCCGGCCTTCTAATATGTCTTAGATGCCCCAACAGCCCCAGAGACCTATCAGCCAAAACTCCACAACTCTGTTTTTGTCTGTCTGGTAATTTTGGGTGCTTTTGCCCAGCTTTCTGTGTTCACGTTCCAGATGGGAACCCCTCATAGTGGACACAGCAGGTGTACAGACCCAGAAGCCCAATGTCTCCACTGATCCCAGGCACAGTGTGGATACTTTGTATTGGGCACAGCAGGTTTGCAGACACAGGAACTCAGTACGGGGATGGTGGGATCCCCTCATAATGGGCTCAGTAGGTGCGCAGACTTGGAAACTCAGAGCAAAAAATGGTGGGAGCACCTCATAATGAGCACAGCAGGTGTTCAGAGCTGGGAACTTGGTGCAGGGTTGGTGGGAACCCCTCATAATGAGCACAACAATTGTGTGTTCAGAATTAACAATTCAGCATAGGGATGGTGAGAACCCCTCATAATTCAGACCAAAGAACTGAGCACAGGGATGGTGAAAACCCCTTATAGTGGGCACAGCAGGTGTGCAAACCTGGGAATTCAGCACAGGGATGGTGAAAAGCCCTCATAATAGACCCATTAGATGTGTAGGCCAGGATGTTAAGCACATGGGTGGTTGAAACCCGTCTTGTTGGGTACCAAAGGTGTGCAGACCCAGGTACTCAGCACAGGGATGGTGAGCACATCTTATAGTGGGCACTGCTGGTGTGCAAACCTGGAAATTCAGCACAGAGATGGTGAGAAGCCCTCATAATAGACCCATCGGGTATGTAGGCCAGGAAATTAAGCATGTGGATGGTTGGAACTAGGGATGAGCCGAACACCCCCCGGTTCGGTTCGCACCAGAACCCGCGAACGGACCGAAAGTTCGCACGAACGTTAGAACCCCATTGACGTCTATGGGACTCGAACGTTCGAAATCAAAAGTGCTCATTTTAAAGGCTAATTTGCATGGTATTGTCCTAAAAAGGGTTTGGGGACCCGGGTCCTACCCCAGGGGACATGTATCAATGCAAAAAAAACTTTTAAAAACGGCCGTTTTTTCGGGAGCAGTGATTTTAATGATGCTTAAAGTAAAAAAAAAAAAGTGAAATATTCCTTTAAATATCGTACCTGGGGGGTGTCTATAGTATGCCTGTAAAGTGACGCGTGTTTCCCATGTTTAGAACAGTCCCTGCACCAAATGTCATTTTTAAAGGAAAAAATCTCATTTAAAACTGCTTGCGGGTTTAATGTCATGTCGGGTCATGGCAATATGGATGAAAATCAGTGAGACAAACGGCATGGGTACCCCCCAGTCCATTACCAGGCCCTTTGGGTCTTGTATGGATATTAAGGGGAACCCCGCACCCAAATTAAAATAAGGAAAGGTGTGGGGCCACCAGGCCCTATATACTCTGAACAGCAGTATACAGGCGGTGCAAACAAGACAGGGACTGTAGGTTTGTTGTTAAGTAGAATCTGTTTGTAATTTTGAACATTTTTAACGTGTTTAGCTCCAGCCAAAAAATCTTTTCTAAGCTTTTTGGAAAACATAGGGAAGGGTTATCACCCCTGTGACATTTGTTTTGCTGTCTTTCCTCCTCTTCAGAAGATTTCACCTCACTTTTTTGTCCCAATGAAAAATGTTTTTTGAAAATTTGGGTTTTTTTGTGGAACAAGGATTGGAAAGCATCAGTGGAAAGGAGAAATTGTTTTCCCATATTAACTCTTACAGGAGAGAATTTCCCTTCCTAGGGGTAGATTTCATCTCACTTCCTGTTGTCTCCTTCCGTAGGAGTCGTTTGTAAGTTAGATGTTTGAAAGTAGGGTCCTGCCCTATATACTCAGCAGAAATTTGGGCCTTAGGTGTTGCTGTGGCCACAACACTGTAAGCCCTCACAGGGCCCTGCTGTGAAATATTAGATCAAGAATTGTAATTACATGCCCCTGTTGAACAGGAGCTGAAAAATTAGGCCTTAGGCACTGGTGCTGGTGCCACAACACTGCAACCCCTCACAGACACTCTAGTTGGAACGCAGGAACGAGCCCTGCTGCAAATTATTGCTTCAAAAATTGTAATTACACGCCCCTGTTAGACAGGGGCAGAAAAATTGGGCCTTAGGCACTGGTGCTGGTGCCACAACACTGCAACCCCTCACAGACACTCTAGTTGGAACGCAGGAACGAGCCCTGCTGCAAAGTATTGCATCAAAAATTGTAATTACACGCCCCTGTTAGACAGGGGCAGAAAAATTGGGCCCTAGGCACTGGTGCTGGTGCCACAACACTGCAACCCCTCACAGACACTCTAGTTGGAATGCAGGAACGAGCCCTGCTGCAAAGTATTACATCAAAAATTGTAATTACACGCCCCTGTTAAACAGGGGCTGAAAAATTGTGCCTTAGGCACTGGTGGTGGCGCCCAGAACCAAAAATGTTCTTACAAGCTATCAGCGTGATGATTGAGGAGGAAGAGGATAATTACTCAGGGATAGTCACTCAGCATCAGCATAGGCAGTCTTTGAAGGGATCTGAGATTTCAAAAAAAATTATTCGGTTACATCAGCATCAGGTGCTTGGTAGCTGGTGGTGATCCAAGACTCATTCATTTTTATGAAGGTCAGCCGATCGACCGAGTCGGTGGACAGACGCACCCTGTGATCGGTTACCACGCCTCCAGCAGCACTGAATGTGCGTTCCGAAAGAACGCTGGATGCAGGACAGGCCAGTAGCTCAATTGCATACTGTGCAAGCTCTGGCCAGTGATCCATCCTCAAGACCCAGTAACCCAGAGGA
This sequence comes from Aquarana catesbeiana, assembly GCF_042186555.1. Lineage (NCBI taxonomy): Eukaryota > Metazoa > Chordata > Amphibia > Anura > Ranidae > Aquarana > Aquarana catesbeiana. The sequence continues at coordinate 49,812,269 of NC_133324.1, read as the reverse complement.
TTTTCGGTGGGAAAGGTGTCCAAGTCTGATCTTGCCCCTAGGTATTCCTGCACCATGTAAAACAGACGCTGGCGATGGTTGCTGGAACCGATCATACCTTGGGGCTGCGGACCAAAAAATTGTCTGAACGCATCGGTCAGACGGCCACCTTCTCCACCGCTCCTTCTTTGACTGACCGAAGCCTCAGCAACACGTTGTCCAGAAACAGGAGTTTGTAACCTCCCAGTCTCTGGGAACGCGTTGCACAGACCTTTCTGCAAGGCCTCCCGAAGATGTTTCATCCTCTGCTCCCTCTGCGATGGCAAGATAAGGTCCGCAACCTTACCCTTGTAACGTGGATCAAGGAGGGTTGCCAGCCAGTATTGGTCCTTCTCCTTGATACCACGAATACGAGGATCCTTACGCAGGCTTTGCAGGATCAGGGAGGCCATGCAGCGTAGGTTTGCTGAGGCATTCGGTCCGGAGTCCTCTGGGTCACTAAGAACGACATGGTCCGCAGCCACCTCCTCCCAGCCACGTACAAGTCCATGTGTTTCTTGGGACTGATCCCTTAAAGACTGCTGCTGATGCTGAGTGCCAGGCTCCACCTCCATACTGACACAATCTTCCTCCTCCTCCTCTTCCTCCTCGTCCTCTTCCTGTGTGATCGGCGGGCACGCAGGAACACTGTCTGGATAAAGGGGGCCTTGAGAGCTAAGGAAGTCCTCCTCTTCCTGCCTCTGTTCTGCCTCAAGTGCCCTGTCCATTATTCCACGCAGCGTGTGCTCCAACAGGTGGACAAGGGGGACAGTGTCACTGATGCATGCACTGTCACTGCTCACCATCCTCGTGGCCTCCTCGAATGGTGACAGGACAGTGCATGCATCCCTGATCATGGCCCACTGGCGTGGGGAAAAAAAACCAAGCTCCCCTGACCCTGTCCTGGTGCCATAGTCGCACAGGTACTCATTGATGGCCCTCTGCTGCGTGTGCAGCCGCTGCAGCATGGCCAACGTTGAGTTCCACCTGGTGGGCATGTCACAGATTAGGCGGTTCTTGGGCAGGTTAAACTCCTTTTGGAGGTCCGTCAGCTGAGCACTGGCATTATATGACCGGCGGAAATGCACACAGACTTTCCTGGCCTGCCTCAGGACATCCTGTAAGCCCGGGTACCTGCCCAAGAACCGCTGCACCACCAAGTTAAGGACGTGAGCCAAACAGGGCACATGGGTCATTTGTCCCTGTCGGAGGGCAGAGAGGAGGTTGGTGCCATTGTCGCAAACCACCATTCCTGCCTTAAGTTGGCGTGGCGTCAACCACCTCTGAACCTGCCCCTGCAGAGCTGACAGAACCTCTGCCCCAGTGTGGCTCCTGTCCCCCAAGCACACCAGCTCAAGCACCGCATGGCATCTTTTGGCCTGCGTACTTGCGTAGCCCCTTGAACGCCTACGGAGCACCGCTGGTTCCGAGGAAGAGGCCATGGAGGAAGAAGAAGAGGAGGGGGTGGAGGAGAGAGGTGTGTCACAATCAGCATTTTGGAGGCGTGGTGGCGGAACAACCTCCAACACTACTGCACCTTGTCCTGCATCCTTCCCAGCTGCCAGCAGAGTCACCCAATGCGCCGTGAAACTTAGGTAACGTCCCTGTCCATGCCTGCTGGACCATGAGTCAGCGGTAATATGCACCTTACCGCTGACCGCCCTGTCCAGCGAGGCATGGACATTGCCTTCCACATGCCGGTAGAGAGCCGGAATCGCCTTCCGTGAGAAAAAGTGGCGTTTGGGTACCTGCCACTGAGGAACCGCACATTCCACAAACTCACGGAAGGGGGCAGAGTCTACCAACTGAAAAGGCAGCAGTTGAAGTGCTAGCAATTTTGCCAAGCTAGCATTCAACCGCTGGGCATGTGGATGGCTGGGAGCAAACTTCTTTCGGCGGTGCAGCAGCTGGGGCAGGGAAATTTGCCTGGTACAATCTGACGTCGGTGTACCAAAAGCAGATTGCCCACAAGTACTTGGCTGTGACACACCTAATTCTACACCTTCATTCCTCTCACTGCAGGTCTCAGAGAGGACTGAAGGTCTAGTGGGGTTGGAAATCTCAGCTGATGAGGAGCAAGGAGAGATCCTCTTTGTTCTTTGGTGTGGGTCTTTTAGATACGCTTGCCAACGAACTGCATGGCAGGTCAACATATGTCTGGTCAAGCATGTGGTACCCAAGCGGGAGATATTTTGGCCACGCGAGATACGCTTGAGACATATGTTGCAAATAGCAGCGGTGCGATCTGATGCACTCGTCTCAAAAAAGGCCCACACCAAAGAACTTTTTGAATAACGCGCAGAGACTGCAGCGCCCTGCACATGTGGAGCTTTGGGGTGTGATGCAGTCAATGTGCTGCCCTTAGGCTGGCCCCTGGAGGGCATCCTGCCTCGTTGGTGATGTGCTGCCGCCTCCTCCTCCTCCTCCTCCTCCTCCTCCTCCTCCTCCTCCTCCTCCTCCTCTCTCCTATCAGGCACCCACGTTGAGTCAGTGACCTCATCATCCCCTCCCTCCTCATCACTGGAGCAAACCTGGCAGTATGCTGCAGCAGGGGGAGCATGACTGCCAGATTGCTGTCCTTCTTGGGCACCCCCTCTGTCCGCGCTCATGTTACTGCCTTCATCGAGCTCAGTATCGTCATCAGAGCCTTCCAAACGCTGGGCATCCTCCTGGAGCATGTACCCAACACTGTGGTCAAACAGTTCGAGGGAATCCTCATGAGGACATGGTGGAGCTAGGGAAGGAGTCACTGATGACATTGAGCTGAGGGAAGAGGCCGCTGCTTTGCCAGACAAAGCACCCTGGGCATGGGTGAGAGAGGATGAGGAGGATGAGGACGGCTTGGTCATCCACTCGACCAAGTCTTCCGCATGTTGCGGCTCAACATGGCCAGCTGCCGAAAAAAAGGCCAAGCGTGTCCCATGGCCACGTGCTGATGAGGATGCACCGTCTCCACGACCAGCACTAGACACAGAGCCTGCTTGCCCTCTCTTATTGGCTTGTGACTGTCTGCCTCTCCTTCTTGGCCTTCCAGACATACTAATGGCCTGTAGCTGCACTAAGCTGGGATAGAACACCTGTAATTTTCTTCAAGTAGCTTTATATACTGTAACCAGACAAGCCTGCCTGTCAGTAGGAAGATAACAGGAACGGATCTAGCTGAACACTGTGAGCAGGACGCACTGTACTAAATGTAAATAGTCTAGCTGCCTGACCGTGGTACTAATAGGATCAAATAGAACACCTGTAATTTTCTTCAGGTAGCTTTATATACTGTAACCAGACAAGCCTGCCTGTCAGTAGGAAGATAACAGGAACGGATCTAGCTGTACACTGTGAGCAGGACGCACTGTACTAAATGTAAATAGTCTAGCTGCCTGACCGTGGTACTAATAGGATCAAATAGAACACCTGTAATTTTCTTCAGGTAGCTTTATATACTGTAACCAGACAAGCCTGCCTGTCAGTAGGAAGATAACAGGAACGGATCTAGCTGAACACTGTGAGCAGGACGCACTGTACTAAATGTAAATAGTCTAGCTGCCTGACCGTGGTACTAATAGGATCAAATAGAACACCTGTAATTTTCTTCAGGTAGCTTTATATACTGTAACCAGACAAGCCTGCCGGTCAGTAGGAATTTAACAGGAACGGATCTAGCTGAACACTGTGAGCAGGACGCACTGCACTAAATGTAAATAGCAGGAACGGATCTAGCTGAACACTGTGAGCAGGACGCACTGCACTAAATGTAAATAGCAGGAACGGATCTAGCTGAACACTGTGAGCAGGACGCACTGCACTAAATTTAAATAGCAGGAACGGATCTAGCTGAACACTGTGAGCAGGACGCACTGCACTAAATGTAAATAGCAGGAACGGATCTAGCTGAACACTGTGAGCAGGACGCACTGCACTAAATGTAAATTGCAGGAACGGATCTAGCTGAACACTGTGAGCAGGACGCACTGCACTAAATGTAAATAGTCTAGAAGATAACAGGAACGGATCTAGCTGAACACTGTGAGCAGGACGCACTGCACTAAATGTAAATAGCAGGAACGGATCTAGCTGAACACTGTGAGCAGGACGCACTGCACTAAATGTAAATAGCAGGAACGGATCTAGCTGAACACTGTGAGCAGGACGCACTGCACTAAATGTAAATTGCAGGAACGGATCTAGCTGAACACTGTGAGCAGGACGCACTGCACTAAATGTAAATAGTCTAGAAGATAACAGGAACGGATCTAGCTGAACACTGTGAGCAGGACGCACTGCACTAAATGTAAATAGCAGGAACGGATCTAGCTGAACACTGTGAGCAGGACGCACTGCATTAAATGTAAATAGTCTAGATAGAAGATAACAGGAACGGATCTAGCTAAACTGAATACAGTGTATATATATATATGCAACACCTGGGATGCATATATATACACAATACACTGTAAGTGCAGCTAACTGACTGACTGTTCTGCCTAATCTATCTAACTCAAATCAAATGACACTGTCTCTCTCTCTCTCTATCTCTCAGCACACCGGAACACACACTACACAGGGCCGCCGTGCAGGCGGCCTTATATAGTGTGGGGTGTGTACTAAATCCCCTGAGCCATAATTGGCCAAAGCCACCCTGGCTTTGGCCAATTACAGCTCTCTCTACTGACGGCGCTGTGATTGGCCAAGCATGCGGGTCATAGTGCATGCTTGGCCAATCATCAGCCAGCAATGCACTGCGATGCCGCAGTGAATTATGGGCCGTGACGCGCCACACGAATTTAGCGCGAACGGCCCATAACGTTCGCAATTCGGCGAACGATCGAACAGCCGATGTTCGAGTCGAACATGGGTTCGACTCGAACACGAAGCTCATCCCTAGTTGGAACCCATCATGTTGGGCACAGCAGGTGTGCAGACCCAGGAACTCAGCACAGGGATGTTTGCAACCCATCATAATGGTCACAGTAGGTGTGCAGACCCAGGAACTCAACATAGAGATGGTGAGAAACACTCATATTGGCCATGGCAAATGTGCAGACCCTGGAGCTCGACCCAGGGATGGTGGGAGCCCCTCATACTGGGCTCTACAGGTGTGCAGACCTGGGAATTCAGCACAAGAATGGTGATAAACCCCCATAATGGACCCATCGTGTATATAGGCCAGGAAATTTAGCACATGGATTGATGGAACCCATCATGTTGGGCACAGCAGGTGTGCAGACTCAGGAACTCAGCACAGGGATGGTTGCATCCCATCATAATGGTCACAGTAGGTGTACAGATCCGGGAACTCAGCACAGGGATGGTGAGAACCCCTCATAATGGGCACGGCAAGTGTGCAGACCCTGGAGCTCGGCCCAGGGATGGTGGGAGCCCCTCATAACAGGCACCACAGGTGTGCTGACCTGGGAACTCTCCCCTAGCGAAAGAAGAACCTGTCAGGGTATTTAACTTTCCATCATCTACCGAATCCCCTCAAGCTATTCTGATGGTTCTATGCACTGATGCGCAGGCTTGTCAAATATTCCTGCAAGAGAGTGTTAGAAAAATCTGTGACTAATTCATTCTTAAATATCTGTTGCATTGGTGAAATAATTATTAAAGGAACCCATGTAATTATAAGGAAATCTCAGTGTTGATGGGAAGAAGTTAATTAATACAATGCACTCAGAGGTTTTCTCTCCTGATTAGCCGTTTTCTGACTCTCACTATCATCTCTCCAACTTTTCTTCCATTAAAAACAGAAACAGAGAAGGTTGATGGCACAAAAAGTTCATGATCAAGGCAGCGGTCTATCGGGTCTTTCTTCCTTTTTCCTTTTTTTTTATTCTTTCATTATGGTCAAGGTATAAACCTATGTTTATCCCAAGTAGGGCCTCCCAACCATTTCGGTGGACTGCCCTAGGTGCCACAAACTCAGCAAAGAACTTTATCTACCAGCAAAGAACCTCACTCACTAATCACTTCTAGTACCATGCTTTCTTGTACATTTTTATGCACACAAGAACCCACCTCTTGCTTGGCGTGCTATTGGCATCGCAAGTGTGCCAATCATATTTTAAGGAGATCGTGTACATAATATAGCACTATATTGCGTGATTTTTTTTGTTGACACGCTACACTAGTGTGAATGGGGTTACCACCTGTCCAGGATTTACCCGGACAGTTCGGGTTTGGAATCATGTGTCCGGGTTTCAGACTGTCTGAAACCCGGACACATTATTTAGACTGGACTATGGCTTCCCAGCAGGGTTAGTATAAAATAAAATACTGCGCTAACAAAAACTAAAACCTACGTGAGCTGCGACTAAAAAGTAGTAAACCACACAATCTAATAAAAAATAAGAAAGTCGTGCTGAAAAAATGTGAGAGTGGCAACAAACAAGTGCCTTAAAACCTCATAGAGGAATATGAATATAAGTGGTAATCACTGTGCAATTAGGTTCAGTGATAATCAGTGTATTACAATAGATTCATAAAACACAGATATTAATTCTATGTCCGTAAAAAGAGAACAATAATGTGACGTAATAAAGGCACCAAATGAATGCCTCAAAAAACCATGGCAAAACATAAATAAAAAAAAAAAAAATCAATATATAATATGAACAGATCTTATGGGGCGCATATATTGTCCTTAGTCTGTACGCACAAAAACAATAGTGGTCATAGTCCATACATTATGTATAGCACTAAAAAAAACAGAATGAGGAATATCCCCAAGTGCTGAGTGAATGTTGATAAACTTGCTGCAGTGAATAGGGTGCGTAGATAGACCTCCACCTTTAAAAACTGCTGCCTCTTACCAAAAAACGTTGGTCTCTTAATTATAGGAGACCTTATTGGGTGGATGGCTGCAACCCCAGCCCGGGATCTTTGAGACAGGCACTAGATGTAATCCGGTCCGCAGGAACCCTCTCCGCCAGTCACACCAAGATGGATTGGATGTGTCACCATAAAAGAGATAAACAGCTCCACATAGCATAAAATCTAACGTTTATTGAATAAAAAAGCCAGAAAATGCACTTACAAACATCAGTTGTATAAAGGCGTACAAAGAAAGCCGGCCGGCTCCAGAACAACCCGTAACTTCCGGGTACTCAGATAGCGGTGTCGTCGGGATGTAGCTCCTCCTCCCTACGTCGTTTCGTCACAACAGGACGTGGTCACGGGATTCCGTGAGCTCACCATCCATCCCTGTCTGTGTCTGAAGTGTCCCCCTCCTCTCTCCTGCCTCTGAGTGAGTACACTAATGCCGCGTACACACGAGCGGAATTTCCGACACAAAGAGTCCGATGGGAGCTGTTCATCGTATATTCCGACCGTGTGTATGCCCCATCAGACTTTTTCTGCCGAAAATTGAGACGGACTTAGATAGAGAACATGTTCTATATTTTTCCGACAGAACAAATTACTATCGGAAAAAACACTGAAGTTAGCACCAGTAGGAAGAAAATGAGCCAGAATTGCCCAGGAGCAACCTCCAATAAGCACCCAAATTTTGCAAGAACTAGCAACAAAGGAGCCCTTTTGGCCAATATGGATCAGTAGTTTACATTGCATTAGTCTAGGTGCTGGGGATACGAGCACAGAACCTTGGTACCTTGCATTTCCACTGGTCATTTCCATACTGTTATCGACATGATGCTGCAGTTTTTACTGTTGTAAATCTCATTTGCTTCGACCTTAACACACATTAAAGTGCATACCGCTTCAACATGCTTTTTTGATGTTTTTTTATGCTTCTGTGATGCTTCGATGATGCTTCAGTGGTGCTTCCATGAGGCTCCGGTGGTGCTTTTTTAAGCTTTAATGAAGCTTGGTAAAAGCCCTGTGTGTGTTGATTTTCAATTTGTGTTAAAGGTCAGTAAAACACCGGCTCAGTAGTTCCCCTATTCAGCAGATCGCCAGCTCATTGGTACCCTTGTTCAGCAGATCCCCAGTTCATTAGTACCCTCACTCAGCCAATTCCTTGCTCAGTAGTGCCCCCAGCTCTGCTGATACCCCACTCATTAGTAACCCCCAGCTTTGCTGATCCCCCACCCAGCAATGACACCCAGCTCTGCTGATCCCTTACTCAGTAGTAACCCCCTGCTTTGCTGATCCTCTGGTTTGCTGACCCTTCTCTCTCTCTGGTCCCCGCTCATATTGCTCTCATGCTGCCCACCCTGTGTGATGTTGCTAGTTTCTCCTGCTCTGGTCCCTCAGCTCTGATAAACCTCTGCCGCTCAGTCCTCTCTCTGTAGTCCTTGCTCACCTTATGCTAAAGCGTTCCCATGTTGCAAACCATCTACTAGTTGCTCCGATCCAGTCTGGACCCCGCTTACTTTTCTGCTGTTTCACGCTGCACAGCAGATGTGAGGTGTTAGGTACCTGGTAGTAGAGCCTGACTTGTAGGAGAAGACCTCTCATACAACGCTGGTTCAGGAGCCACTGGAGTGGGGACAGTGGTCTCATGAGCACAGTGGGGTAGGAGTGCCTGGTGAGGTAGAAGTCTCTGGTGCTGGAGCAGGGTAGAGATCCCTCCAGGGATGGCTGGACTGCAGGTGAAGGTGGTCAGCGGAGAACAGCAGGCTGAAGCACTGGAAGATGCAGGTGCAGAGATCACTGGAGCTGGAGCTGAAGGTGCAGCAGCACACGGAGCTAACAGCAAGCACAAGCAGGGTCAGACAGTCCGGGTTGGCAGGCAATCAAGGCAGGTGATAACGGCAGGCAAAAGGCAGAGTCAGTAAGCAGGCAGAGGTCGGCAACGGGTACTGGCAGAGACAGCAGCAGTGTCAGGCAAGCCGGGTCGGATTGGAGAGAGGGGGATGGTCAGACAAGCCGGGTCAGTATCGTAGACAGATCAATCAGGTGCGGGTAACAAGTTCACAGAAGCTGAAGACGAAACAGCAGCGCGCCAGTGCAGCAGGAAGACCTTTATGCACTCATTGGCGCCAAACAACGTTAACGCGCACCTGTCACGTGCACACACCCGTCGCGCACCCGCGCGCGCCCGAGGGACGCGCTGACACACAGCAATAGCTGGGGATTGCTGCATAGTCTGAACAGGGGCGCGCCGGCACATGCGCGCATGCATATGTCCCGGTCTGGTGCTGACAGATCCCTGACATGAGGTCTGACCAGACACTCTCAGAACATATACACATGATCCGCAAGTGACTGCTGATGATGTCTTTCTGTTTCACTTGTTGGATTACCAGTGCATCCTGGGATATCTCATACCTGCAATACCTACAAAACAAAGCTAAAGCTGAATAAAAGCCTCTCAAAAGCGGCAGGTGCTGTAAGCGAGATTTCTCATAAACTTCTATGGAGGCTTTGAAGACACTTCAAAGCACCAAGAAAGCGACATGGGGTATTATTTTTGAAGCTAAGCAAAGCAAACCGATCCCTTACTGCGATGAAAGGGTTACTATAACGGTGAGTTTTTCCCAAGTAGGGCAAAGCAACAGTTTTAACATATTGATGGCCCCACCAGCAGCACATAGTCACACCATCTCTGCTGCTGAGAAAGGTGGCCGAACATTTGTTGGGCACATGTGACTCAATTCATGTGACAATACTTCTTCTACCGCAACATCTTGGTGACTGCCTACTCATACACATTACTTACAAACATTTCAGTCCCATACCTCCCAACATTTTGAGATGGGAATGAGGGACATCTACTTGCAAACGTATGTAGGCATATGACACGCCCCCTGCCACACCCCCTTAAAGGAGAACTGAAAAAAAGGTTACTTAAATCCACAAAGGCTTTTGTTTTTACCACTACCATTCCTTTATACTGGCTTTTAAAATTTACAAATGCAGCAATTTAGAATTTGGATGAAAGGCTTAGCACTGGGAAACACTTTTTGAAAGATAAAACGTGCATTTAATATACATCTATATAGATCAGATCAAAATAAGGAACAAATGAGGAGGAAAGAGGGGCAGAGGGACATTGCTCCAAATCAGGGACAGTTGGGAGCTATGCAGTCCCCATCCCCAAACTTAATCCCACCCATACTCCTCCTACTTACTGGAGTAGCCCACTGAAACCTCCTACTCCTTGCCCCAATCACCATAAAGAATGTCTTATCAAGCTTAAATAAGGGTGACACTGCAATCCCGGGACATGGCCCGAGAAACATCTCCATTGGTACTTAAGTCCAAGATGAAGGACTGTCTCAGTAAACCTAAGACAGTTGGTATCTATGATACACCTAGCACCAGTGGCGTCGGGAGGGGAGGGCTGGAGCTCCGAATGGGTCCCCGAAAAGCCCCGGGTCTCAGGCATGCACCAGTCCATTGTTAGCCCCGAGCACCACCGGTGCTGCCGAGCGGGGACCGATCTTATCCCGAGCACCACCGAATGTGGCCGAGTGACATACTGTAGCAGGTCCCACCTTCTGTAGCCTGCAGTGCCTATGATGGACTTCCCACTGGTCCAATGCCGGACCGCAGGATGTGTGATGTCCATCATAGGCGCTGCAGGCTCCAGAAAGAGGGAATTACAATGCAGCCGCTGCGCCACATCACTGTGAGATCCCCACTTGGTGCTTGAGCGGGCAGCTCTCCCCTCTCCTTCTCTGGCTGCCTGCTGTGATGATGATAGGCGCACTGCACTCCGCACACCATGGCTGAGCTGAGCTGCTGCAGGACACATGAAGTCTGTCTCCTGGTAAGGTAGGTCAATGTATGCATGTCAGGTAGGTAGGTCAGTGTATGTATGTCAGGTAGGTAGGTCAGTGTATGTAGGTCAGGTAGGTAGGTCAGTGTATGTATGTCAGGTAGGTAGGTCAGTGTATATAGGTCAGGTAGGTAGGTCAGTGTATGTATGTCAGGTAGGTAGGTCAGTGTATGTATGTCAGGTAGGTAGGTCAGTGTATGTAGGTCAGGTAGGTAGGTCAGTGTATGTACGTCAGGTAGGTAGGTCAGTGTATGCATGTCAGGTAGGTAGGTCAGTGTATGTATGTCAGGTAGGTAGGTCAGTGTATGTATGTCAGGTAGGTAGGTCAGTGTATGTAGGTCAGGTAGGTAGGTCAGTGTATGTATGTCAGGTAGGTAGGTAGGTCAGTGTATGTATGTATGTCACTTAGGTAGGTCAGTGTATGTATGCTAGGTAGGTCAGTGTATGCATGTCAGGTAGGTAGGTCAGTGTATGCATGTCACTACCGTCAGTGTATGTATGTCAGGTAGGTCAGTGTATGTCAGGTAGGTAGGTAAGTGTATGTCAGGTAGGTAGGTAAGTGTATGTGAGGTAGGTCAGTGTATGTCAGGTAGTTAGGTCAGTGTATGTCAGGTAGGTCAGCGTATGCATGTCAGGTAGGTAGGTCAGTGTATGCATGTCACCAGGGCCGTTTTTAAGGCAGGGCAAAAGGGGCAGCTGCCTGGGCCCTGTCATTGTTGTGGGGCCCGATATCTCAGTGTGAAGTGCTGCTACTAATGCTGCCCAGCTCTGCCCTATTGTTGTGTAAAGATGACTCACCTGCAGACCCTGTGTTTACATGTAAATTACCGGCATTCATATGTAAATAACGGCAGTATTCATATGTAAATATGGACGGCCAGCGGCATTGATATGTATATCATGCTCCCCTGAGATCATATCCACAGTAATCTCTAGCAACCAATCTACACGCAGAAATGATGTGCTGTAACCTCTAGTAACTAATCAGTGAGCCGTAATGTGTGCTGTAACCTCTAGCAACCAGTCAGTGAGCGGTAATGATACACTGTAACCTCTGGCAACCAATCGCAATAGCTGCCTGATCTGATTCAGTAAACTAATTTTGAGTCTAGCTGCTATTTATTGTATGCCTCCCAGAGCAGGTGGAGAGCAAAACTGCATGGGGGGGCCCCAAGAAAAGTTTTGCCCAGGGTCCAATCAATATTATAGACGGCCCTGCATGTCACTACTGTCAGTGTATGTATGTCAGGTAGGTAGGTCAGTGTAATTGTCAGTGTGTCAGGCAGGTGAGTTTAGTGGTCAGCATTGATGGGCACTGGTAAGCCAGGCAGCAACCAGCAAGTGAGCTTGCCCCCCCCCCGCCACACAACTTCCCCCCCCTTCCCCCGTGCCGGCCTTGGACTTCGGGCTGAAGCCCCTGGTCTTTTTGCCACCTAGCAACACCCCTGCCTAGCACTATACCCAAAGCTGTAGTAAAAGCATGAATGCTTTTGAATAGTTAATTTTTTTTAAAACTTTTTTGTGCAAAGGATACAAGACGCAACCAAACGCTGTTTTGGCCTTGAACAGTGTGTTGGCGTCCACTTGTTACATTTAATAATCTGTTGAGACCCGTGTACAGCCTGTACTTTTCGGGCTGCCGGAAAAAGATGAAAGAGGGCCTGCTAGTCACGAATGTGACATACACAAGAAATTTTAAAGCGCGGGTCAAATAGTTATTAACCCAGAGTTAAGTGTCATTATGCCCTGTCCTTCGGTTGTGTTTGAAAGTGAAGCTGCCCTTTAACTCTCTCGCATTATTGATCCAGCTTGAAGTGCAGAAAAAAGAATCCAATGAAAGGGCTCATCTGATTTTTTTCAGAATGGCGGCATGATGTAGGTTGTAGGTATAAAGGCAAATATAGAAATGGTCACAACTTTATATTCCTGTCATTTCAATCTGTGGGCTGTCTCTGTACAGACAGTTGGCTTTCGGAATGGGAGTCAGGATTGTGCTTTGTATTGATGCAGAAAGGTCTCGTAAGTATTGTCAGGGAGAAAACTCAAGATCTTCAAGATAAGTTTTAAAGCGGACCCTCCGTTCTTAGCGGTAGTCGAGCAGATTTTGCTGGAGAAACAGGTACAGCCTCAGTTATTATGGCACCAGCAGTCTCTTAAAGTAGTATTATACTCCTAGCAGCTTTTTTTTTTTTTTGCTAGAAAATTACTTAGAACCCCAAACATTCTATATATTTTTTTCAGACACCCTAGAGAATAAAATGGCGGTCGTTGCAGTACTTTCTGTCACACCGTATTTGCACAGCGGTCTTACAATTGCAATTTTTATTTAAAAAAAATACACTTTTTTTAATTAAAAAATATAACCAACAGTAAAGTTAGCCCTATTTTTTTCTATATTGTGAAAGATAATGTTACGTCGAGTAAATCGATACCCAACATTTCACGCTTCAAAATTGCGCCCGCTGGTGGAATGGTGACAAACTTTGGCACTTAAAAATCTCCATTGGTGACATTTAACAATTTCTACAGGTTACCAGTTTTGCGTTACAGAGGAGGTCTAGAACTATTGCTCTCCCTCTAACGATCGCGGCAATACCTCACATGTGTGGTTTGAACACCGTTTTCATATGTGGGCGCAACTTACGTATGCGTTCGCTTCTGCGCGCAAGCGCGGCAGGACGGGGCGCTTACATTTTTTTTTTCTTATTTATCTTACTTTTTATTTTTACACTGTCCTTTAAAAAAAAAAAAAAAAATGTTTTGGATCACTTTTATTCCTATTACTGTACAAGGAATGTAAACATCCCTTGAAAAAAGCATGACGACCTTTTTAATGTGAGATCTCACATTAAAAATCTGACCCCAGATCTCACATTTACACTTAAATGCAATGAAAAAAAAAAAAAAAACCTAAAAAAAAAAGACACTTTAAGACCACTGGGTGGAAGTGACGTTTGACGTCGCATTCATCATCCAATGTTATGGAGCCGAGTGGGGAGCCATCTTTCCCTCACTCGGCTCCAGGCCTCACAGGGGAACAGATCTAATCACCTCCGCGGCGGCTCCGGTAAAAGGTGGAGATGACCGTAACATGGAGGGGGAACCTCTCTTGCACCCGATAAAAGTGGTCTCGTGGCGGATCCGCCGCAGAGACCACTTTTATCTTAAAGAGGACCGCCCGCTGTTGCTGAAAATAGCTAGCTGCTGCCATAACCATGGTATTTAGCATCAAAGTACAGGCGTACAGCTACGGCGGTTTGCACCAAAAGCTGGAACCACTGAGAGCCTGAGCCGGACGCTCCCATTCCCTCCAAAGTCAAGAGCTCCAGTGAGCATGGGGGGGGGGTTTAGAGCAGAGAGCCGATGACTGACAGTCACCAGCTCTCTGCTCAGGGAGCTCTGAGAACCAAGCGATCTGCGGTGTTAGAGACACAGTGTAGGGAGACACAACTGTAGTCCCTGCATGCAAGCGTGGCTCCATAAGACTCTGCAAGAGAAAAGAGCCACCCTGAAACAGGACATCTAGGAAAAGCAGTCATGGCAACAGCTTAAAGAGGAGCTGCACTCTCCCAAAAAAAATAAATATAGAATAAGAAAAGTCAGCAGCTACAAATACTGTAGCTGCTGACTTTTAATATAAGGACACTTACCTGCTCCAGCGCCATCCTCTCCCAATTTTCCAATCGGCTTCGAGTGCAGGTGACGGCATCTTCACTAAAGGAAGCCGTCAGTCCAGCGAGACACATTGTGCTCTGTGATTGGTCCCACAGTCTTCTGGGAGCTTTGATGTATCCCAGCAGGCTGCGGGAGAAGGAGGGAGGGGCGAACTTCCTCTCAGATCGCAATTTGACCAGAAGTGGGGGAGTGGGTACCTGTCAAAAATACTCCCCCCCACACAAAAAATAACAAGTGCCAAATGTAAAGGAGGAGGGGCCTTCCCCGAAGTGTTGCCTCAAAGTAGGAAGCACCTAATTGTCTAAAATTACATTGTAGTAATAAGAGCACCCTACACCGGACACACCTGGCAAAGGAATATTTGTGAGGTCAGGTATTGATGTTGGGCAAGATGACCTGACCATTCCAAATAATCCCAATTGTGCTCTGCAAGGCTGAGGTCTGGACTTTGTGCAGGCCATTCCAAACTCCAACACAGATTCATCAAACCATGTCTTTATGGAGCTAGCTTTGTGTATAGGGGCACAATTATGTTGGAACAGAAAAGGACATTCCTCAACCAAGGTTTAGAAATAGATATCATAAAATATCTTTATATAGCATTACCGGTACCCTCCATTGGAAACACCTGAACTCAGTCATTTGGAGGGTGGTCCACATACTTCTAGTCCTATAATATACATAAAGTAGTGAACACTTTAAGGACCTCTTTGAAAATACTCTGTGGCACCTCTAAGATCACCCAGCTAATGGTTAAATAAAGTCTGATCCTTCTTGTCATATTTCTATTAACAAGCCGTATTTATGCGGCTCTTCAGTCATGCATCCAAACATCTTATTTGCATAATGCAATAAACCATATTTAATGTTCATTTCCTCACCTTATATTTCAAGGCTAATAGGTAGCCGAATATATAGGTAAGTGCTACTTAGCCCGCTGTTAATGGCAGTTTCATTTTCCAGCAGCGTTTAAGTGCCGCTCATTAAGACAGAGAATGTGTGTTTGTTTATGACGGTAATGGCGTTATGAATGGGATTATATTCCCTGCTTCGGGCTATGAACTCCTCTCCCTGGCTTCACAGGCTGGGTTCCTGCTTTCCCTTTTGTTGAGCGGTCGACTCATGAAGGACTGTTTTCCTAAACAGATCAGACTGATATCTAGACGATACCCCTTGTGATAAAATGAGATATGCATCTTTTGTGTTGCTTCCTTAGAGGGTCAGTGCACTTAAACTAATTTGGAATGACCTGTTGGCTTCTTCTATCTACTCCTGAATTTCCAGCTCCCACAATCCCCTGTGGAACCTAAAAGGGCACTCATTGTCCCCCAGCCAGGGAGCTAGAAACCCACACTCCAAGGTTTGGTGGCCCAATGCACAATCTGCTCTGCTGGGTTCTTTGGCCTAGGCAAGGAGTGAAGAACCAATACTCTGAGGCTTCGTGGCTCTCTGTGCAATCTGCTTTGCTATGTCTTTTGATCCAGTCAGGGAGTGAACAACCTATGCTCCAAGGTTTGGTGGCCCATTGCACAATCTGCTTTGCTGGGTGCTTTGGCCCAGCCGGATAGTTAGGAACCCACAATCCACCATGGCACACTCTATTTTGATATGTCCCTTGACCCAGCCAGGGAGCAAGGAACCCACACTCCAAGGTTTGGTAGCCTTGTCTGGGTCCTTTGGCCTAGCTAGGGAGTGAGGATCCCATGCTCCAAGGTCTGGTGGTCCACTGCACAATTTGCTTTGCTGGGTCCTTTAGCCCAGCCAGGGAGTGAGGAACCCACACTCCAAGGTTTGGTGGCCAACTGCACAATCTTAGTTGCTAGATCCTTTGGCCCAGCCAGGGAGCAAGGAACCCACATTCCAAGGTTTGGTGGCCCACTGCACAACCTGCTTTGCTGGGTCCTTTGGCCCAGTCAAGGAGGCCGAAACCTATACTCCAAGTTTTAGTGGGCCACTGTGCAATCTGTTTTGCTGGGTCCTTTAGTCCAACCAGTCTTTTGATCCAGTCAGAGTGTGAGCAACCCACACTCCAAGGTTTGGTGGCCCACTATACATTCTGCTTTGCTGGGTCCTTTGGCACAACCAGGGAGTGAGGAACTCACACTCAACCATGGTACAATCTGCTTTGCTAGGTCCCTTGGCCCAACCAGGGAGCAAGGAACCCACACTCTAAGGTTTGATAGCCCACTCTACAATCTCCTTTGCTAGATCCTTTGGTCCAGCCAGGGAGCAAGTTATCCCCACTCCAAGGTTTGGTGGCCCACTACACAATCTGCTTTGAAGCGAGTAACCAACGCTCTGAGGTTTGAAGGCCCACTGCTTTTTTTTTTGGAACGCACAGGCCCTGACCTCAGTACAGTGGTCCATCATCCCTTTTTCTCTAAGCCAACTGCAGCCGCACTTATGGGCACATCAAAGGGGAGGATGTGAATGAAGCACAGCACTGCGGAGAGAAGGGTGCAATAATATGAAAGTCAGATTAAGCCTGAATACCCTGCAAATAAATAGATAAAGGATTGAAAGGCAGTGGTGAACCATTTTACTTGCCAAAGGATAAGTCATTTCATTCAGCCAATGTGGTGATCTAGAAACTTCATTAGTTCCCCCAGCCTGTTATTTGGATGAAAAAGGAACAGTATCACAATGATGATGTATGTTTTACACTGGATTACTGCACAGATTTGGAAGAAATACACAAAGCACACCAAGATTTAAGAAAGAATACACATAATGATTGTATTTAGACAATGTGTACTGATCCCGGAGTTCAACTTAGGTAAACCTAAACATCCATCTAACCCAGCAACGTTCCCTGGACAGCATTGGCAATGGGCTGATTGATTTTACTTGTTCTTTAGCAGGGAATTAGGTATTTTCTTCCGCACATACAGTACATGTTCCCTTTCGGAAACATATTATTTGTTCAAATGTATCATTTGTCACATCAAAGACGGCAAATCCATAATTTTGGTCACACGTGGATAAAATGCCTATGTTATATTTTTAGGAATTAATCCCAGACGTGGTACCTTAAACTCCTCTTCAATGTAAATTGCTTTGGAAGAAAGATTTCGGTGACCCACCGTGAAAATGACAGGGCTCGGTGCGGTGAGGTACTTAAGGGCTAGCGGAAAGCTGGCAGCATGAAGCCAGTTTTAAGCGGTTCAGCGTTGAAAAATAGGGGCCAAAGTGCATGGGTGTCTTCGGGTATGAGAGCTGTCACAATTCGCTGAGGGCCTGAAGGTATCACCTGCAATAACCTGAGAAAACAAAAATCTCAGTTTAAAATGTTCTAGACCTTATTTATATTCAGCTTTTCAGGCTTCACAGAAAGAAAAGGGAGGCATGAAAGCTGAACTCCAGCCTTCCCTTCAGCCTTGCACCGTTGTATAGGCACTTCTCCTGTACTGAAATGGCTTACTCTGATTTCACTGCACACTGTGAACTTCTCACAACGTTTATTATAAGCTGTAGCAAGTCAAATAGAACCCGCTTCATTTAACATAGTCTAGCCCAGTGGTCTCCAAACTGCGGCCCAGGAGCCAGATGTGGCCCTTTGCTTGCCTTTATCTGGCCTTTGAAGCACTATTCCATCCACTGACACTAATGATGGGCCACCATTCCTCCACCTGACACCAGTGGTGGGGCACTATTCCTCCCACAGACAGCAATAATGGGCTACTATTCCTCCTACTGATACCAACAGCAGGACATTATTCCTCCCACTAAAACTAACGATAGGACATTGCTTACTTGCACTGATGTCGGGGCATTTTCTACTACCACTGGCCACAGTCTGCCCCCCCCCCCCAAAGTCTGAAGAACAGTTACCTGGCCCTTTGTTTAGGAAGTTTGGAGACCCGGCCCTGGTCTAGCCCTTTGCTCCCCAGCCTGACTGCCCTTGGCCCACCTCTTTCATTGTATTCCAGTTCTTTCAATCATGGAGGCTCAGCATCACCAGCGGGCATTATTACCTAGGGTAATCTCAATGCAAATACAGCCTGCCTAGTAATGCCTCCTTTAAACTGATGCCCACCCGTCAAGGTATTTTGATATAACTCATCCCACAGCTTGCGTCAGGGTTGAGGGCTCCTGAGATGAGTACTCAGGCAGAGTGCTATGATGTTATAAGGAAGCTATGGACAGCACCCTGCTGGCTCCTCCCATCAGCTATGATCGACCAGCATTACCTACAGAAACAAAAAGACCCAGTGATGACATCCGAAAAAAGGTATGTGATGAAACTTCATTAGGTTGGTGATAGAAGGGGAGGAGGGAACCAGGGAAGGCAAAATATAAACAGATTAAGCTTCAGCTTTAATAGTCCACATGATCCATGGATTTGGCAAGGGTGTGCCCATTATCTACAGGCCCATCTATGTGTTTGACTGCTCTTGTTTTAGCAAGTTAACCTGCTGCCGCCCGTGTAACACATATGTGCGGCTGAAAAAAGGTGGGCTTTAATGCCCACATGCCGCACATATGCGTTGCTGGGCAGCCAATCTTTCTGTACTGAGAGTGCACGCTTTGCGTGCTCCCAGCAGAGAGACCAAGCTCTTTGTCCAGACTAACAATCAGTAGCTGGCCAGACTGGCACACGATCATATGACCATTGTGATAGCCAATCAACATTGGTCACAGGATCGCTGGCTCCCCCCCAAGCATTCAGAACTTTTTAAAGGGATTCCAGGGTGGACAGGAAGAGGATAGTGCCTACTGACTGATTCAGCATTGTTTTTAATGGTGCTAGTTTACACCTGTGCATTGAGTTGATGCGTACTAGCCAAAAAAAATTCATGTCTGTTTTTTGGTGTGTTGACGAGCATCGAAAGGTCTATTTATGGGATTGGCACTGCATGTCAATGCACAACAGACCTGCTCAAAGCCATGAAAAAAACACAGCCAACCTAAACATCCTATTGTCCATATTTCCCATCTCAGAAAGGTGCAATGTATTCCGTGCATTTGATTTGGTGTATGTACATTCCAGAAGATAAAGAAGGAAGGCATCTTCTGCTTGAGAATAACAAATTCCTCCATCTCATGTCATCGCTTGGAGCCAATTGCAAGCTGGCATTACTAAGTTTAAAGGGATCAAGGAATGTCTTCCTTGATAAAACTTTACTATCTGTATAGAAGTTGTTTGAAATGATAGAAAACAGTAGGACATTTTAACTGGTTGGATACTTGATGACAGTTGTCAGAGTATAGGACTCCTGAGAGTTGGAAGCTCTCTCTCTGCTAGGCCACCATCATTTTGTACATCTTGTTTTTAATAACCTTCTTGAGCTACTCCATAGTCATCCATAAATGCTGTTAAATCCTCTTTACATAAACCAGTGTGTAATTTATGTTTAGTGCCCTTTAACTCACAACAGGATTGTGTGTACTCTCTATTTCGGCTAGACTGTAACAGCGGCTTCTGTACCCAACGGGTGCCCTAATGGTTTTGGACACGGTACTGCGTAAAGACCTCTTTTGAGGCTCCATCCTCTAGGCAACATGGCTGCCTGTGCAATCACTGTTTACTTAGTCTCCAGGCTGGAGAAACCATCTGGCATCCTCCAGGCCCCTGTTGTTTTTAAAGTCCTATTAAGTTTTCCAAGATCTCCAAAGACCGTTATTTTATTTTCTGAACAGCCAGAGAGCCCTCCCCGTCAATCAAGAGGACATGCAGAGACTAAAAACTGGCAGCCTGATCCTTCAGATTCTGGTTGACGTGCTTTAAAGAGAACCGGTGGTCCTCTCATTAATCTGTAGAACACATATTCTTTTCTGCCTTTAAAATTCCTGATGCATGTAGCTTCTAGGGCCCATGGAAATTAATGCAATCAACTTTCCTTCCAGGGTGGTCACCACTTGCAAAGTTTCCTGAGTGGCACATGGTTCATTTGAACCCCTCAACCCTCACCCCACCTAATGACTAACTTCATAATTTGGCACACTCAAAATAATCGCTTATTGGCTTTTTTGGGGGAGTTAAAAGCCATTGAGGAGGCTTATCGAAAGAAACCAAGAGCCCCCTAAAAATACACGGCAAGTATAGTTAAAGCCAAAACTTTTTTTTATATCTCTTTTTTTCTATTGAAAAGACTCAACAGCAAGTGGAGGGAGATGCTCTCCTAAACAGTTGTCACCAGACCAAGTGCCCCCCCTTCACTCCTTTAGACTCTAATTGATGTGTTTTAAGAGAACCATTGGTCTTCACATTAATCTGTAGAAAACATACCCCTTTCTGCCTGTAGGGTAGGGAAGTTAACATTTCAGATGCCTGCAGCTCCCAGGACCAATGGAAATGAATGCATTCCACTCTCCTGCCAGGCTGGTCACTACTTTGGGAATAGAAGTAGCTTGACTCATCTGCAAAGTTTCAAAAATTGCACAGTATTCATTAAACTCCTGACCCATGATTAAGCCCTGAGGGTGGGGTGAAACATGTTGGGGATGTGGCCTAGATGAATCATGCTGAGGCTGCTTTTACCTGCTATTTGGGACAGGCGAGGTGTGTGGCGGTTGGGCTATTTCAATTTCTACAATGTCCAGTCTTTAGCCATCATTTCCTCTAGTATGTCTGCTCAGAGTCCCATTTAGCATTAACTATATTGCACATTATGTGTCACCTATTGGTGATATCAAGGCCTGTAACTGAGGCCCTCTTATTAGGTAACAACCACTGGTCTAAAGCCAAAACTTTTTTGGGACACTATTTTCAATTGGGAAGACAGAACATGAAGTGAGAGGAGGCCTCTCTGACGTGAGGGAGATGCTCTCTTAAACTTTTTTCACTGGGACAAGATACCCATAGAAAGATTTCCTCTCTCTTTGGTTGACAACTCAAGATTTTGGACTTTACCACACTTTTAGTCCATGTGACTATTGTCAGCAAGACAAATAAATTAGTATTGGGGACACAGTCAACAATAAGAACCTGATAAAGAGTTATAGACCCTCACCACTCTATCCAAACCTAGGGGGAAAAAATTGGCTTTAGATACCCTTGAAGTAGAGCATTGGGGGAGATTTACTAAAACTGGTTCACTCAGAACTTGGTGCAGCTGCGCATGGCAGCCAATCAGATCATAACTTCAACTTGTTCAATTAAGCTTTGGCAATAAAACCCGGAAGCTGATTGGTTTCTATGAAGAGTTGCACCAGATTTTGAACTATCCAGTTTTAGTAAATAACCCCCAGCATGTCCTTTAAAAGAAGGTGTTTGGCACTGCACCACAATCATGGGGTTTAATCCTTGTAATCCTCTAATTATCATTACAAAATGCTGCTACAGTCTTCCTCCAGTGCTGGTCACATGACCAAAAGCCTAGGCATTCAGTAACTTGATTATGGCTAAAAACAAGGTTGACGGCCCAGACTGGCGATAGTATAAGTGCAGGCCACTTGTGGTGAAAGATTGGAACCCCTGTTGGGTTTTTACTGCTATCTGGATCTTCATTAGAGAGATATCCCCACACCCCCTGTCCCTGTGTCAACACTTTTACCATACAGGAAGTGAGGGAACACCTAAAAAAAAAAAACAGGGGTTCCAATCCTTCCTTTAACTTTCAAGTAGAACTATAGGCAAAACTTTTTCATTTTTTAGTTTCATTTTGAGGGTTATAACACCTGTGAGATTTTATTTTGCCAGTTGTGTCCCATTTTGGACATCCTGCCCCATAGCCAAACAGGAAATGAGAGAAATTCCTGCAAATTAAGGGAATCCTTTGGGGACCTCCAGGTCACCAGAACTAGTGTCCCCATTGGAAGATTTCCCCCTCTATTACTTTTTTGGGAACAACCCAAAATTTGGGATTTTCTTTGCTTTCACTTTCAATGGTAATGGTAAACAGGACAAACAGAGAGGCGCAATCTCCCTAACGGGGATAGTCTAATCCCTTTCCACTTTATCCAAAACAAAAAAAAAAAAAAAAGATTTTCATTTAGTTATACTTTAATCTTCCCATTCAACAGAGTTCATGTGACTCCGTGCCTAGGCCAGTGATGGCAAACCTTGGCACCCCCAGATTTGGAACTACATTTCCCATGACGCTCATGCAGTGTAGTTGAGCATCATGTAGTTCCAAAACATCTGGGGTGCCAAGGTTCGCCATCACTGGCCTAGACTAATAAAAAAGGAAGCAGCACTGCGGGGAGTCCTGAGCAGCACTTTCTCCAGGAAAGGTATTTCAGCCTTACTGTTACATTAGCATTTGTGAACAGGTCTACAGATCATGGGTGGAGCCTTGTCCAAGGGCAGGCACATCTTTTTTTTGCTCCTGAAGCCACATTCAACGGCTTTCAATTTTGCCCGGAGGTCTCAGGCGCAAGGCAACTTTCTCCAACGCGGGCTCTCTTCTGGGAAGACACCGTACTTTTTAGCATTTGTATTCCCCTTGCAGTGTCTGTTAATAATTTAATTCCCATTACAAGTGGCGGTGTTGTAGTCAAGGAAAAAGATTTATAGATGGAATGCGCTCCAGGTTTTGTCTTCCTCTGTTTTGCCTGGCATTTTTCATGCATTTTTTAATTTGCATCAACGACTCGCTACCATCTGGTGGTCATTATTGCAAAGAAATATTCATTCACTCCCACCCAGTGCAGTGGCTGCCATCCATCATGGAACACAAAGGTGACACTGTAGCTTTAAAGGGTAACCCTTCCTTAGCCATGTTAAAAGGGGGACAATTTCACTTTCTAATTCACATTGATAAAGTACGAGATAATCTACGTGGGAGAGAACTGATAGCTAACTGTTGCGAATTTAAAGGGCAACTCCAAGCAACCCCGAGTGAAAGCAGCCAGTGAGTTAATAATGCTATTCAGCAATCATTGCAGTTGTGGTAAAGTCATGAAGTTCTCCAAAGTGAGCTTTCCGCAATCTGATTGAGCCTGAATTTTGATGGCTTCTCACAGGGTCACTGGGTGTGTACCTCCTCAAATGCCAAATTCTGTTTTTTTGTTTCTTTTAAGATGTCCCTAGCTGAGGTTTATGCAAAAAAAAAAAAAACTCAGGCTGCAGTACTCACCTTTAATCCAGAGCATGTAACCCTTTGGTGTTTGAAAAGGAAGCATTACTTTTTAAAGGGGCCTTTATTAGCGGTGAAGTCTAATGCCGCGTACACACGATCGCACATTATGACAACAAAATCCATGTTTTTTTTTCCGAAGGATGTTGGCTCAAACTTGTCTTGCATACACACGGTCACACAAATGTTGTCGGAAATTCCGAACGTCAAGAACGCGGTGACGTACGACGAGCCGAGAAAACTGAAGTTCAATAGCCAGTGCGGCTCTTCTGCTTGATTCCGAGCACGCGTGGAATTCTGTGCGTCAGAATTGTGTACACACGATCGGAATTTCCGACAATGGATTTTGTTGTCGGAAAATTTGAGATAGGATCTTCCGACAAACAAAATTTGTAATCCAGATCTCAAATTTTGTTTGTCGGAAATTCAGACGGAAAATGTCCGATGGAGCCTACACACGGTCGGAATTTCCGGCAACAAGCTCCCATCGAACATTTATTGTCAGAAATTCCGACCATGTGTACGTGGCATAACAGTTTTATGTAACATGTCCGTCGGTCTCTGATTGCATGACTGCAGTCTCCAACCCCTCTTGTAGAACAATCTTTGACCATTTCCTCTAGTAAGTATTTAATCTGTTACAGTTTTCTGTAGCATTACATATATTAAATGTTTTAAGTGGCCCTTTAGAGAAACCAGAGGTCACATATGAGGCCCCCTTTACCTTTGACCTCGCTCCTGCACCGTGGGGCCCTTCCCAGAGTTGGAGACAGAGGTATTATACCAGGTAGGTAAGTATGGACCAGGTGGGCTGCACTCAGGGTAGTGGGGGCATGCTTTAAAGCAGTGGTCTCCAAACTATTGCCTGTGAGCTGGATGAGGTTATTGCTTGCCTTTATCTGGGCTTTGGGGCACTATTCCTTCCATAGATACAAGGCACTATTCCTCTTACTGATACCATGATTAGGCACCATTCCTTCCATTGACACCAATAGTGGAGCATAAACAATGGAACACTATTCTACCCACTCACATCAACAATGACACCAATGATGGGGTATGATTTCTCTCACTGATACCAATGATGGGACACTATTTCTCCCTCTGATACTAATAATGGGACACTATTCCTCCCATTGCGACCAAAGATAAGGCACTGTTCCCTCCACTGATACCAATAATGGGGCACTGTTCCTCCCATTGATACCAAAGATGGGGCGCTATTCTTCCCATTGACACCAACAATGGGGCACTATTGTTTCCACAGACTTCAACGGTGGGGCATAACTCTTCTCACTAATACCAGTGATGGGGCATTATTCTTCCTATTGACCACAGACGCTACTGACCACCAAGCTTGAGGCATTGTTTATTCCCAATGACGCTGGGACATTTTCTTCTCCCATTGGTCACAGTCCAGCCACCCCCCTGTTTTCTAAAAGACAGTAAACCAGTTCTTTGTTTAGAAAGTTTGGAGACGCATGCCTTAAAGGACAACGTGGAGCAAAAATAGTCTTGTCCTTTTGATCCTCACCTAGCAAAGCCTACTTTCGAATCTACAAAGTTTTCTAAAGCTCTTTTCTAAAGCCAATCTCTACGGCTGTCCTGGAGAAAGGATTGTTCTGTATCCTCAGCAAAGCCCGACTTTCACTTTAATTGTCGAGCACTTCACCGATACTCATGATCCATTAAAGAGAACAATAGTCGTGTTGTTTAATCATCCTACAAAGCCTTCTCCCTCTTTTAGAATGCATTTGATATCGGCACCTGTATGGGAGACATCTGTTCGGCAGCTTCAAACCCACCTAGCAAAGGAATAAATTACAATTATCTGACAGTGCCCCGTTATTAATGTCCTCAAGTTGAAGAAGATTCATTCGGTATTAGCGGGCATATATTTGGCGGGCCTCCCAGATAAATCATCCTTGACGATCCCCCCTTTTTAAAAATTTTAATCATTTATTTTCCTTTTGTTTTTCACCGCGTACGTATTCACACCAGCCTCTGCCATTCTTCTTTGGCGGCTGCCGGCTTCTGTGGCCGTTGGCTGCACGTAGCATCCAGCTGCCTATTAATCAGGAAGAGTAATGACATCACGGTGTGGTAAAGACTCCCTGGGGTCCCACGCCGTTATTACCTGCGCAAGGTTGCAAGTGTGCCTTTCCCTGTCTTTCCTTCCCTCCACTTTCAACAAGATTTCTCTCTTTCATGCAAGCGATGAGTTCTAATAACTTCTAGCATGGCATACGCGGCCATGTTTGATGATGTAGCCCACTTCTAGGATTGCAAAACTGCGCTCTAGAGGTTTTTACCGCTATTGCCGGATTACTCAGATGAAATAAAAAATGGCATCGCTATTTCAGTTTTTTCCTTTTTTCATTGGTTTGTTCTAGTTCTGAAAATGGCTACCACCTTGAGGTGTCGAAAGTTGCCTTGAGACTGTAGCTACCTCAAATTTAAAAGCTGGCTTCAAATTTTTAAGGAACTATCTATTGCCCACACACACACGCACCAAGAAAAGACAAAAAGAGACATATCGAGAGGCGTTAAGAATGTAACATAGTTACATAGTTACATAGTAGGTGAGGTTGAAAAAAGACACAAGTCCATCAAGTCCAACCTATGTGTGTGATTATATGTCAGTATTGCATTATATATCCCTGTATGTTGCGGTCATTCAGGTGCTTATCTAATAGTTTCTTGAAGCTATCAATGCTCCCCGCTGAGACCACCGCCTGTGGAAGGGAATTCCACATCCTTGCCGCTCTTACAGTAAAGAACCCTGTACGTAGTTTGAGGTTAAACCTCTTTTCTTCTAATTTTAATGAGTGGCCACGAGTCTTGTTAAACTCTCTTCTGCGAAAAAGTTTTATCACTATTGTGGGGTCACCAGTACGGTATTTGTAAATTGAAATCATATCCCCTCTCAAGCGTCTCTTCTCCAGAGAGAATAAGTTCAGTGCTCGCAACCTTTCCTCATAACTAATATCCTCCAGTCCCTTTATTAGCTTTGTTGCCCTTCTTTGTACTCGCTCCATTTCCAGTACATCCTTCCTGAGGACTGGTGCCCAGAACTGGACAGCATACTCCAGGTGCGGCCGGACCAGAGCCTTGTAGAGTGTAACGATTACCCTTCAGCAGGTCGTTACTCCACACTGTAACTTAGGACTCTGCAGTGCACACCTGCTGTAATCAAAAAAGTTTAGGTAGACTGCTGGACATTTAGCTTGATCAACAGGTTAGCTTCTGACATTTTCTTTGGAAGCTGATGGCTTCTGTGGCTTTTGATAGCATATAGTATCCAGCTACCTATTAAACAGTAGAAGACGTCATAGCGTGGTAAAGACTCCCTGGTGTACCACACCGGACTCTGCAGTGCACACCTGCTGTAATCAATAAAGTTTAGGTAGACTGCTGGACATTTAGCTTAAAATAGCAAGAAAGTATCCACGCTATCCAATAATGATCTAAGCAGCCAGCATAATTTGATCAGCAAAAATAAAAACATATAAAAGTCCACATGCAGCGCTAAAATTAAAAATCCAAAAGGGAAGAGTAGATAAACCCGTCACCAGCTTCAGTATGTGTAGAGAGGCACAACGCACCACGTGGAAGTTCAATCTGCTTAAACAGGCAAGCATGTAGTGGATAAACCGCAATATCGTCTCCGTTCCTCAGCTTCAGAACAACTTCAGACCAGGGTTGCGATAAATCATCAGACCTTTCCACACTGTCACAGCTTCTTAGGATTCTCATACATATGTCAATCACCATAAGCGGTCAGCAGTGCTCAATGAAGAAAGAATACAGCCAATAGTGAAGCCGGTAACATGATATATAAAAAAAAAAATATTGTAGTAACTTACATTTCAGTACAGAAACAGATGCATCTCACAATCGAACGGCCGTAGTTTTCAGAGTGCTGGTGTCAGCCCGCCTCATTGGTTTGTTCTAGTCCTGAAAATGGCTACCACCTTGAGGTGTCGAAAGTTGCCTTGAGACTGTAGCAGGCACCCTGTTTAACCTCAAATTTAAAAGCTGGCTTCAAATTTTTAAGGAACTATCTATTGCCCGCACACACGCACCAACAAAAGACAAAAAGAGACATATTGAGAGGAGTTAAGAATGTAACAATTACCCTTCAGCTGGTCGTTACTCTACACTGTAACTTAGGACTCTGCAGTGCACACCTGCTGTAATCAAAAAAGTTTAGGTAGACTGCTGGACATTTAGCTTCATCAACAGGTTAGCTTCTGACATTTTTCTTTGGAAGCTGATGGCTTCTGTGGCTTTTGATAGCATATAGTATCCAGCTACCTATTAAACAGTAAAGACGTCATAGCATGGTAAAGACTCCCTGTGTCCCACACCGTTATTATGAGCACAAGGTTGCAAATGTGCCTTTGCCTGTCTTTTCCCCACAGTTAATTCTAATAACGTTCAGCATGCAGTTTTCTAGGATGTTATGATGTACAGTAATACACATCTATGATTGTAAAACTGTGCACTAAGGGCCTGTACCGTTATTGCCAATTAACTCAGATGAGACATCTCCATTTCCGTTCTTTCATCGGTTTATTCTAGTCCTCAAAACCCTATAGAGATTAGATGATGGCCACAGCATTGGGATGCCTAAGGCCGCCTTGAGACGTTAGTACTCACCCTGACTGTTTAATCTCATAATAAAGGGCTTAATTCAAATTTTTAAGGAACCATCTATTTCTCTCCTTCATTCAGTGCGCATGCGCCAAAGACATCGGCGGCAGTGTATATAGTAAATATCTCCTAGACGGTGCAAGTTTAGGAGATATTTACAGTACCTACAGGTAAGCCTTACTATAGTCTTTCCTGTAGGTACAATTAAAGAGGAAGACTTTACTTTATCTGGCATCCCAGTCTTAGTCCGTAGGGTTCAATTATGAGTTGGCCCACCCTTTGCAGCTATAACAGCTTCAACTCTTCTGGGAAGGCTGTCCACAAGGTTTAGGAGTGTGTCTATAGAAATAGCACATTTGTGAGGTCAGGCACTGATGTTGAACGAGAAGGCCTGGCTCGCAGTCTCCCCTCTAATTTATTCCATAGGTGTTCTGTTGGGTTGAGGTCAGATCTCTGTGCAGGCCAGTCAAGTTCCTCCACCCCAAAATAGCTCATCCTTGTCTTTATGGACCTTACTTTGTGCACTGGTGCGCAGTCATGTTGGAACAGGAAGGGGCCATCTACAAAAAGTTGGGAGCATGAAATTGTTCAAAATGTCTTGGTATGCTGACGCCTTAAGAGTTCCCTTCACTGGAACTAAGGGGCCAAGTCCAACCCCTGAAAAAAAACCCTGAAAAACAGCCCCACACCATAATCCCCCCCCCCCCACCTCCACCAATGATTTGGACCAGTGCACAAAGCAAGGTCCATAAATACATGGATGAGCGAGTTTGGGGTGGAGGAACTTGACTGGAATTGACTCACCTTTCCTCATCATTCTCCCAACCCCCCTCTCCAATCTCCTCTGTGTCCCTGTTGCATTTAGCTAGCGGCCCAGACATTTGAAAACCACACTCATCTGCAGGTTTCCTTCTTCCAGAACACATCCTGGAAAAAAAAGACAGATTCTGATTGGTCAGCGTGGTCACGTGCCAGTGCTGACCAATGCCTGCTTGCTTTTGCCAGCCTCTTAATGCTACACACAGGGTCATCTTTAACAAACGGCAAAAGGGGCAGCTGCCCTGGGCCCAGTCATTGTTGTGGGGCACCAAAGCTGCTGCCCCTTGAGCCCGCACTGCCCACAAATATTTGATAAGTGGATTCGAGAGGGCCCAAGAAAATGTTTGCCCAGGGTCCAATCACTATTAAAGACGGCCTTGGCTGCGCAGCCTCCACGCTGTCTAGTGCGTTTTTCAAATGCCTGTACCGCTACAATAGCTGTCATGGGCGGCAGAAGACAATATTGATGGAGCTAAGTGCAATGGGGACCGGGGAATGGATGTGGGGAAGGCGTTGTTAGTTCATTTTCTCTGAAAGGGTGAGCGTGTTGAAGGAATAAGAAGCATTTAATTCAGCCAGGTGGTTGTCTGTACATCTCACTGTACAGCATGCACCGGCAACCAATTGTCCAATTTCCCTAATTAACTCTATTTCAGCTTATTATGAATACTCCAGCCCAAGCCAATAAAAGCTCACTTATGTTGTATGTCTTTCTTCAAAAAACTGTTAATTATCTCTCGCTACCTATCTCCCCCCCTCCTCCCTTTTTTTTTTAAAGCTCTGTGACATTTTTTTTACAGCATTAACAATGATGCGCATGACAAAACCTCTGCGACGTAAAGGTCATCCGTAGTTATGGCCTGTCTTTTATAATTTATAGTCAATTTATTATGCAAAGGAGAAATTAATTGATGGTGCATTTATTATAAGAAGGATGTTCATTGTCACTGCCTAATGAGATTTATTTAATTTGGAATTGATGCTTTTTAACGCTTGTGGAATGAAAAAAAAAAAAAAAAAAGTTAACTGTACTGTAGCTTAAAGAAGAGATCTGATTAAATGAAAATGCTCCGATACCTGAAACTGGTGCGCTTTGAGTTCAGATTTACTTCAACGACATATGCTGTATTGGTGAAAGACACCTCACCATCACACCTATATGAGCTTGTTGGACATCCCATTCCAAAATCATGGAATATGAAGCTGCTATGATATCCCTTCCCCCTTTCCCCAGTGCGTTTCCAGGGAGAAGTGGTGTTAATGCTATAGCATACAAAGACAGTTTAGACAATTGTGCGCTTCCAACTCTGTGCCAACATTTTGGAGAAGGCCCTTCTCTGTCTCAGCATGACTGTGCCCGTGTGTACAAAGACAGCACCATAAAAGCATGGTTTGACCAGTTTGGTAGTTAGGAAATGGAGTGGTCTTCACAGAGCCTTAACCTCAACCCTACTAAAGTTATTTGGGATGAACTGGAACGCCAATAACAAACCAGGTCTTCTCATCCAACATAACCTCACCAATGCTCTTTTGGCTGAAGGCATACATTTCCATAGACAACCTCCAAATTCTTGTTGAAAGCCCTCACAGAAGAGTGGAAGCCTGTTATGGTGCAAAAAGAGACGCGGGGACACCTCCATATTAACGTACATGGTTTTGTAATGGGATTTCCAGCAAGCCAATTTGGGTGTGATGGTCAGGTGCTAACAGACTTTTAACCGTATAGTTTCCTTTCCTTGGCCAACTCAAGGAAATCAGTCTTCTAGTGGTCTTCAAAGTCTTCAAAGTGAAACTTTTTTAACAGAGGTGTGCAGAGGAGGACTTTACGAGTCCATAACGAGCATATTTGGAGGCATGACCCGATTCTCAGTAATTCTTCAAAAAGCCTTTTCCTAAAATAAAAATATAGTCATAACATCAAACCAATTAATGAATAAGATTCTTCAGAAGTCTTTAAAAAAAAAAAATAATAATACTGGCCCCACACCACAGACTAGACGTTTCTAGTAGATGTTTCTGTCTTTAGAAAAGAAAGTTCATGATGAATAAGAGGGTGCATTATATTAAGGGAAAATGCGGGAACATTGTGTCACCGAACTTCTGATCCTCTATTGTTCAGCCCCATGTAAAGTGCTCCTATTGAGTCTGCGGATTAAACAAATCCAGCAGGACAGTGGCCCCTGTAACAGTGAATAATAGAATCAATTTGTGTATAAATAAATTACGTTTTGCACACACCGCAGGCACAAGGCGTACAAATGGAATAAAATGTTCACTGCTGCCTTATTACAGTGGCAATAAAGAATATTTTCTTTGTGCATCGGCGGGGTTTGGGGCTCCAGAGGTAAAGTGCTTTGTAGGAATGGATGATATTGTAGATTGGCCTGATGCTGGCTTCTTTTTTTTCACATTGTGGAATAAAGTAGATATGGAAAAACACGAGGGAAGTATACAGAACTTTCATACCTCGAATCAAACAAACAGAGAATTTATGGGGATGCTGTAAAAGGAATTTCATGATTTGAATTTCTTCTCTCATTCTGAAGCTACAATTTGGCTCAATGACAATTATGTGGGTGGGATGTCCTACAGTAAATGCAGATGTTGTTCTCTCTACATGCACTGCCTGTCTTCTGAGGTCACTTTGATAACCTTTTTACCACCAGACATCAACTTTTAACACAATGAACCTTTAACTGGATTTAAGCAGGGTTTTTCAATCAGGGTTCCATGGAACTCTAGGGTTCCTCCAGAGGTTGCTAGGTGTTCCTGGAGCAATGAACAATTTCTACCTTTCAAGTTCCCACTGACACCATTGATCTTTTTAGTCATCTGTAAGGAAGTAATTCTTCCCAACGTCCACAAGTGTAATGAGCATTCTTCATGATCATCACACTAATGTACCATGAGTTGTAGGTATAATAATTTTTATCAGGGGTTCCCTGAGACCAAAAAGTTATTTTAAGGGTTCTTTTGTGTTGAAAAGGTTCAAAAAGGCTGGATTAAAGAAAACCTATCATCAGACAATCCACTTTAACAAAAATCATGTTGCATGCATTTAATGTGATTATCCTGTAAATGCTTCCCTCGTGTAGACATCCAAAAGTCCTGAGACTGCTGCTGGGTGCTGCCATCTTAGATGTGATGTTAGAAGCCACCACAGACTCAAGTTACACTCTATAGTTTTCTGCTTTGCTCATCTTCTGGCAATTACATAAACAGTTTTGTAGAAAGGTGAGGAGAGGGGCAGAGGAGTGGGGCCAGCCCAGAAAGAAATTAGACACTCCCAGAACAGGATAGAGCTATGAAATGCAAACAGGGAAGGGGCTGTACTAAGGACTTGACTTGCCTAGAGTAGTTAAATTTTCCATCAAATTTAAAGGCCAATTACACGTGAAATGAGAGGATCTCACTAAATACCAGTGCTTTTCATGTCACAGGTATGTAGACAACATCCTTCTTGTTTAAACGGGATCAATGGATGATCTTAATAAATTTGTACAAATATTTAAATTTCACTTCAATTTTTTTGAATGTATTCTCAAAGTTGTAAATAGTGCTTACGGTTCAGTTGGTACTTATGTAGAAGTCTGCAGCAAATTCTTTCCGGTCTTTAGTATGTAGCAGAGGGTTTGTCAGATGGAGTGACGAGTTGTTGATACAGATGCAATGATCTCAGGGTAGTCTGTAACATTATCTCAGCACAGGTATTTAAAAAAGATAACAGAACAACTAAAAAAAAACCAAGTGTAACGAGGTATAGTAACACTGCGTGGGCAGTGCAACACCCACGACTTGTAAATTGGGGTAATACAGCAAATGCTCTTTCCTCGGGCATGTACTGCAGGGCAAGAGTAGATTTGCTTAATGCCTGAGTATGGGGTTAAGTAACCATTTCATCTGGCAGATCCACTTCGTCCCAAACTAGTTGCTCCCTGTTGTGATCATGTGGGCGACATGGGTTTTGTTCTGGGCGTCTAGAATTCTCCTTTGCCTCAGTAAAGCAAGGCCTTCTTCCAACATGTGGATGTTCTAGGTGTGGTTATTCTTAGTAACCACGAGTTTGACTGGATAGCCCCATTCGTACGTTATCTGATGATTGCGTAAAGGTTTAGTAATTGTGGAAAGACTTTTCCTTTTATTCATGGGGTATTGTGAGAGGTCAGCATAAAAGGATAACCCAAAATATTGGTGTGGGTACGTGGTATTACTTCTCATGGCCTTCATTAGGTTCTCCTTCACATGGAAGAAATGGACACAGACATTTGTGTCTCGTTATATGGCATCTGGGAGGTGTGCCGGCTTTGGTAGGCAGTGGATTAGGTCAACTACCAAGTCAGACTTTGGGGTATCAGGTAAAAAGTTTGCCATGAGTTGGATAAAGTATTATTTCAATGCTCCTGGCTGGATAGATACTGGTATGCCCTTGTCTTTGACATTACTCCTTCTGGAATGGTCCTCCAGGTCAGCTATTTTTTGCTTTTACCCAGTCCATCACCTTTTTTTTTTTTCATGGTGGACATCCACCATGTCATTAAATGAGGTGGCGAATTCTCCCAGTTTGGATTCAATGTGTGTGACCCTTTCTCCAATGTCATTTAGGTCATTTTTAAAGTTTACCATATAATGTATAGCAGAGTGAATGGAGCTTTGAAGTGAAAGTAACATGTCTTTTAGGGTGGTGTCTAGCACCGGTTGGTTGGTGGTGGGGAAAGTTGCTATGGAATTTTTTAAGTTCTGAGCCCTCAGGGGCAGGTAATGAAAAGTGACTCACCTCAGAGTCTGTGTCTGTAGCTGGAGTCAGCTTTAACTTTGATTTTGCAGGACTGTTAGATGGAGAAGAAGACTGTGAGCTGGATGCAGCCGTAAGAGCTGACAGTAAATGAGTTCCTCCATGTTGTGTGTGTGCAGGCTGCCCCATTTCCCTGCCACGCTGTGAGGCACTGTGTCGGCCGGTACCATCTTGTATTTTTGGCCTGAGCGGCGTGGGATAGAACTCACTGAGTTTCCAGGGTGCTGTTTTCTCCTTTTTTTCTCTTGGACATTGTGTCCAGTGTAGCAGTGCTGTGAGAGGGTAAATTGGCGTAAGCTGGTTGTCCCCCCCCCCCCTGCTATGTGCCCTGGATGGATGCCGAGACTCGGAGCCGAGCTAGCATGCACCATCTCTAATGACTTCCGGCCACGCCCCCTTTTTGGGTGTATTCTAATTTCAACCTCTATATTGCTGTCCCAGTTAGAAAGTTTTACTCTCTGTATTTGTCCTGGTGACCCAGACTCAGGATTGGGCAAATCTAAAGTTTTCATCAGGTGAAATCTTCCAGTAGGGACACTTGTTCTGTATTGCACATGGTACTATTTTTTATTATTTATACACGTATTTATCACAGGCACTTACACTTTTTGCTCACAGAGATGGAGGGTGCAGGTTTTTTAGCGCCTGCCTTGATGTTGGGGAGAGGATCTGGGCTTTTGAGTCTTTTTCCTCTTCCCACAGGGGGCCTCTCTTCGGGAGAGCCCTCACCAAGTATTTGGAAGACTTGCCTTCAGCTGGGTTCTAAGGGAAGGGGTCCTCCTGGCTTCAGACTAGGTTGACCAAAATGCCTTGCCCCTGTCAAGCGCCTTTGTGCCCTGGAGGGGTTTAAGGATACAGGCCCTTCCCCTTTGGAGGTTGGTCCTATTCTGTACCTTCATGCACTTTTTCATGTGGTGTGATTTCACAGTTCAGTTTTTTTTCTACCTACAGGGATTCAACAAGCACTACACCACATAGCTCTGTGAAAAGAAATTAAAAAAAAACTTGTTCTGGTGACAACTGTATGAGTGGGGATTTGCCTCACGGAAAAGATTTCTCCTCACCTCTTGTTATGTCCACCTGACAGCAAGTGAAGGGTTTGTAACCCATCTTTACCCTAGACTGATGTAAAAAGTTTTGACTTTATCTACTATATAAAAATAAAGAGTAGGAATGAGCAAAACTAAAAGTCTTAATTTCCTCAGAAATTGTGATGAGAATCAAGAGATTTTGGCAAGGTGTCACTATTTTGGCAAAACGAGTGTTTTTTTTGTGGTTTATAAGAGTGCAATGGGCTTTAAGGTGGAATTCCAGTCTTAAAAATGCCCCCTCTTCCCTTCTAACATCTCCACACACATATATTAAAATTGGAATTCCAGCTTATTCCTGACTACTCCTAAAAATGTCCCCTCCATCCTTCATAACACCTATGCTGACTAACCTGTGTAAGATGTATATACTTACCTATTTTCAGCCCATCCGGTCA
Source organism: Aquarana catesbeiana (assembly GCF_042186555.1). Classification (NCBI taxonomy): domain Eukaryota; kingdom Metazoa; phylum Chordata; class Amphibia; order Anura; family Ranidae; genus Aquarana; species Aquarana catesbeiana. The sequence continues at coordinate 49,777,122 of NC_133324.1, read as the reverse complement.
CATGATCCTCTGTGCCAGCCAGTGGCCGGCGTCCGGGGAGAGGAGAGAGTGCTTGACAACAGCTGGTAAAGCCTGGAGTGTTGACATTACCCATAGGCTTCAATGGCAATCAGTCGTCGGCGCTCCCTCCTCTCCCCTGCAGCCACCACTGGGGAGCACATGACTTGACCTGCGCAGCTATGTTGGAACAGGACTGGGCCATCCCCAAACTGTTCCGACAAAGTTGGAAGCATGAAATTGTCCAAAATGTCTTGGTATGCTGACGCCTTAAGAGTTCCCTTCACTGGAACTAAGGGGCCAAGCCCAACCCCTGAAAGACAACCCCACACCATAATCCCCCCTCCACCAAATGATTTGGACCAGTGCACAAAGCAAAGTCCATAAAGGCATGGATGAGCGAGTTTGGGGTGGAAGAACTTGACTGGCCTGACCTCAACCCGATAGAACACCTTTGGGATGAATTAGTGCGGAGACTACCAGCCAGGCCTTCTCATTCAACATCAGTGCCTGACCTCACAAATGCACTTCTGGAAGAATGGTCAAACATTCCCAGAAGAGTTGAAGCTGTTATAGCTGCAAAGGGTGGGCCAACCCAATACTGAACCCTACGGGCTAAGACTGGGATGCCATTAAAATTCATGTGTTAGTGAAGGCAGGCTTCCCAATACTTTTGGTAATATAGTGTGTGTGTGTGTATGTGTATATATATATATATATATATATATATATATATATATATATATATTTGGGTGTATATATGCTATATATTTCCGTTAATCACCCTGTTACTGGTCACAAAGGGTTAAACTTGTACAAACCTCTAGTTCCTAGTTTTATTTTCTATCCTTTTTTTTTTTTTTTTGACATAAGCTGCTGAACCATGAATTATATTCAGCAGCGGCATGTCCTTCGAGGGGTCTTACGTATTAACCCCAATTATACTAGAACAGATTAACCCTGGTGTATTATCAATCCCCCGGGGCAGCGCAGGGTTAATGGAGCAGGGAAAAGTTTGTTTTCCAATAAAACTTTTGTTGCAGCGTGGACGCCCCATCGCTCATCCCTTCTGCGAGAATAATAAAATATAAAATATAGAGTTTTTTTTTTCAGAACCCCGCCGCTGTGTACGTTCTGCAGCCTTCCTTTGTAACTGCCCACAGCACAGAAAGTTTATAACTGTACCAGCAAATAGCCAGGCTCTGCCCTTTTCTTTAGAGGGGTCAGCACGCAATTCGCGGCTGCTTTCAGTTTCCATGGCAATTTATCCTGCTCCCTTTCCCCGCTCCGGCTCCTAACAAAGATGGACCCTTTTCTCTTCTGCCTGACACTTTCCGCCACGATTTTAATGAAGTGTTCAGTGGAATCCGAAGTGCCCCATCAGGCCCGTTCTGTATGTCACGGGGTCAATTAACATGAAAAGAAAGCTCGGCACGAGGTGATGGGCCTGCTGAGAGACACGGCCCATAATCCCTCACTCCCAGCCTGAGGAGTGCTACTCTGCTTCTTGTGGATGGGGGCTCCACCATGTGTGGCTACAGCTTCACATTATTGTATGAGAGTTCAGCTTCACAGATCCAGAGAGAAAGAATGTGTCATTCAATGAGGAGCTAAAAAAATAATTAATTTACGTTTACCTTCCTTCCTTCCTTCCTTCCTTCCTTCCTTCCTTCCTTCCTTCCTTTCTTCCCCTCCTTCAGTTCTATTTTCCTTCTTTTTGTCTTACTTCCTTCCTTTCTTCCTTCCTGCCTCTCTTCCTTTCCCTCCACTCCCCTCCTTCGTTTCTATTATCCTTCTTTTGGACTTTCTTCCTTCCTTCCTTCCTTCCTTCCTTCCTTCCTTCCTTCCTTCCTTCCTTCCTTCCTTCCTTCCTTCCTTCCTTCCTTCCTTCCTTCCTTTCTTCCTTCCCTCCCCTCCTTAATTTCTCCTTTCCTTCTTTTTGCCTTCCTTCCTCCCTTCTTTCCTTTCCTTCCCCTCTTTCATTTCTATCATCCTTCTTTTTGTCTTTCTTCCTTTCTTCCTGTCTTCCCCCTTCTTCCCTTCTTCCTGTTTTCCCCTCATCTCATGTGTGCTGCCGTGATTCCTCTTTCCCTTTGTCCCTTCATTTCTATTTTCTTTCTTTTTGTCTTTCTGCCTTCCTTCCTGTCTTCCCCTCTTCCTTCTTTCCAGTCTTTCCTCTTCCTTCTTTTCTGGCTTCCCCTCTTCCTTCCTTCCTTCCTTCTTTCCTTCCTCGCTCCCTGTTTCCCTTCCTCCCTTGATTTCTATCTTCCTTCTTTCCTGTCTTCTCCTCTTCCTTCCTTCCAGTCTTTCCTCTTCCTTCCTCCTTTCCTGGCTTCCCCTCCTTCTGCCTTCCTTCCTGTCTTGCCCTCCTCCTTCCTTTTTTCCTGTCTTCTTCTCTTCCTTCCTTCCTTCCTTCCTTCCTTCCTTCCTTCCTTCCTTCCTTCCTTCCTTCCTTCCTTCCTTCCTTCCTTCCTTCCTTCCTTCCTTCCTTCCTTCCTTCCTCTTTCTTCCTCCTTTCCTTCCTTCCTTCCTTCCTCTTTATTCCTCCTTTCCTGGCTTCCCCTCTCCCTTCCTTACTTCCCTCCTCTTTCCCTTGATTTCTATTTACCTTCTTTTTGTCTTTCTGCCTTCCTTCCTGTTTTCCCCTCTTCTTTCCTTCTTTCCTGCCTTCTCCTTTTCCTTTCTTCCTGTCCCTCCCTCTTCCTTCCTTCTTTCCTTTCTTCCCCTCTTCCTTCCTTCCTTCCTTCCTTCCTTCCTTCCTTCCTTCCTTCCTTCCTTCCTTCCTTCTTTCTTGTCTTCCACCCACCTTTCTTCTTTCCATCCTTCCTTCCTGTCTTCCCCCTTTCTCCCTCATTCCTGTTTCCCCCCTTCCTTCCTTCCTTGATTCCTCTTTCCCTTCCTCCCTTAATTTATATTTTCCTTCTTTTTGTTTTCCTTCCTTCCTGTCTTCCCCTCTTCCTTCCTTCCTTCCTTCCTTCCTTCCTTCCTTCCTTCCTTCCTTCCTTCCTTCCTTCCTTCCTTCCTTCCTTCCTTCCTTCCCCTAATTTTCTCTCTACCCCATCTCTCTCTCTTCCTCTTTCTCTCCTTCTCCATCTCCTCTTTCTCCCTCTCCCTTTCTCTCTGCCTCTCCCACTCTCTCTTCTCTTTCCCTTCCTCTTTCTCACTCATCCTCTCTCTCTTCTTCTCTCCCCCTCTTTCTCACTTCCTCTTTTTTTTTCTCTGTCCCTCTACAGCTCGCTCCTCCTCTACCTCTCTCCCTTCCTCCTTCTCTCTCTCCCTCTCCCATTTTCTTCTTCTCTCTCTTTCTCTCTCTTTCCCGCTTTCTCTCCCTTTCCAGCCCTCTCCTCCTCTCCCCCCTCTCTTTATCTCTCTCCTTTCCCCTTTTTCTCTCTCCTCTCCACCCTTTCTTTATCTCTCTCCTTTCCTCCTCACTCTCTCTCTCCCTGTTCCACACTCTCTCCCTCTCCCGCCCTCTCCTCCCCCCCTTTATCTCTCTCCTCTCCCCCCTTTCTTTATCTCTCTCCTTTCCTCCTTCTCCCTCTCTCTCTCCCTCCATTTCTCTATGTTATTCTTGCACATCATATCCTCAGACAACCTCACACATGTCCTCTCTCTCTCAATTTGAATCCCACGCTCTTCCATCAGCTTAGTACTAACCAGCTCTAAACATCCATATAAAGCAACCCCCCCCCCCACTACTCTGCATCCCCCTCCCCCTTCCTCATCATCCTTCTCTCCATGCCATGACAAGGAAGGGGTTACCACGCAGCCTCCAGCCACATCACGGGCATCGCTGCGCTCCGGCGCGGGCTTCGTGCTCGAAAAGACATGAAATCCATAATTACGCCACAATTAAAATCCACATGCTCCATCCATAACGAGAGCGCCCACAATCATCTGCATTTATCTCCGTTTAAAGTGGCACTGTCTGCCCGGGATGAGGAATGATTGGACGTTCTATTGTAGTCCTGACATGCCGACGCGCTCCCTGTAACCTAAATAGCCTGCCCCATTTGTGCACTAAAAGCATTTCATCATAATTAGGACATATCCCAACTGGAAGGCTTGAAAGCCTGAATCGCAAGCCTCTTCACCCATATGGGGTATAATCTGGCAGCCAAAGAGCCGGCCAGATGGGATCTTTACTATAATAATATGATTGATGGTGATAACGCTGTTTTATCTAACCCTGCCGCACGCTCTTTACAAACACCGAGATGTGTTCCCATTTGTGAAACAGAGGAAAGTGACATCCAGCAGCCGTGCCCGGGATACAACCTGCAATCACACAATGCCCCGCATATTGCTTTTGTTATGCAAAGTGCGCTGATTTAATTAAACCACACCGCGCTAACAAATAGATGATAGCCTACTGAATGTTTTGTGTACAAAAAAAGAAATAAATAAAAGAGAGACACACGGGCCTACCGACAAAAGGGTGCACGTGCCAAAGCTCTGTGGAGTAACCCTTTAAATGCCACATCACGTGCTATCACTGTAAAATGCGCAACGGCACAACGCAATGGACGGTTGAATCTTAGCCCCTTCACAACCACAGTCAAAACAAATCCTAACATCCAATTCCAATTTTGCAACTTTGACATGTGTTAGTAAAACTGCATATACAGCGGGTATAGAAAAGAATCGCACACCTTTAAAATAATCACATTTTATTGCTTTGCAGCCTGAAATGAAGACAGACACAGTTTTTGTTTTATCCAGCTGTATTCACTGGTGCAACTTATAGAATCCAAGTGAAAGATATAACACAAACATGTCAGAAAAAAAAAATCAAAAACAGAACCACTGAGTTGGAAAAAGGATCTCCCCCTTGTGTCAGTATTTTGTTGAACCACCTTTTGCTTTAATTCCAGCCTTTGGTCTTTTGGGATTTGTCTCTACTAACTGTGAACATCTAGACTTTTGCAATAATTCCTTCCCCCTTTCCTTCCTTCCTTCCTTCCTTCCTTCCTTCCTTCCTTCCTTCCTTCCTTCCTTCCTTCCTTCCTTCCTTCCTCCCCTCCTTCCCCCTTACTTCCTCCCTTCCTTCATTCCTCCCTTTCTTTCTTTCCCTCCCCTCCTTCATTTCTATCATCCTACTTTTTGTCTTTGTTCCTGTCTTCCCCCTTCCCCTCTTCCTTCCTTCCTTCATCCCCCCTTTCTTCCTCCCTTCCTTCATTTCTCTCTTCCTTTCTTTCCCTCCCCTCCCCTCCTTCATTTCTATCATCCTTCTTTTTGTCTTTCTTCCTGTCTTCCCCCTTTCCCCTCTTCCTTTCTTCCTTCACCCCTCCTTCCTTCCTTCCTTCCTTCCTTCCTTCCTTCCTTCCTTCCTTCCTTCACCCTTACTTCCTCCCTTCCTTCATTCCTCCCTTTCTTTCTTTCCCTCCCCTCCTTCATTTCTATCATCCTTCTTTTTGTCTTTCTTCCTGTCTTCCCCCTTTCCCCTCTTCCTTTCTTCCTTCACCCCTCCTTCCTTCCTTCCTTCCTTCCTTCCTTCCTTCCTTCCTTCCTTCCTTCCTTCCTTCCTTCCTTCCTTCCTTCCTCCCCCTTACTTCCTCCCTTCTTTCATTCCTTTCATCTCTTCTTTCTTTCCCTCCCCTCCCCTTCTTTATTACTATCATCTTTCTTTTTGTCTTTCTTCCTGTCTTCCCCCTTCCCATCTTCCTTCTTTCCTCCCCCCCTTCTTTCCTCCCTTCCTTTCTTTCCCTCCCCTCCTTCATCCTTCTTTTTGTCTTTCTTCCTGTCTTCCACCTTCCTTGCTTCTTCCTGTTTTCCCCTCTTCCTTCCTTCCTTCCTTCCTCTTTTCCTTCCTTCCTTCATTTCAATTTTTTCTTTTTTTGCCTTCCTTCCTTCCCCTCATTTTCTCTCTCCCCCATCTCCCTCCCTTCCTCTTTCTCTCCTGCTCTCTCCCTTCTTTTCTCCCTCTCTTTCCCATCCTCTCTCTCTTCCTTCCTACCTCTTTCTTTCTCTCTCTCTCTCTCTACAGTTCTCTCCTTCTCTACACCACTCCATTCCTCCTTCTCTCTCGCTCTTTCTCTCGCCCGCTTTCTTTTTCTCTCTCTCTCCCTCTCCCGCTTTCTCTCGCTTTTGCAATATTTGTCCGCTCTTCTTTGCAGAACTGCTCAAGTTTAGTTACATTTGATGGTGACCGTTTGTGGACTGCAGTCTTCAAGTCATTACACAGATTTTCAATGGGGTTTAAGTCTGGGCTCTGGCTAGGCCATGCAAGGACCCATGCATACGCCATATGTGGTTCTCGGGCACCATGTTGGGCACCAGGGTTCTCCTGGAATCTAAGAACTCATGGAGATTTCGGAAATGAGATCTCCTTTGCACAGTTCCCAGTTATGTCTGACCCACTTTGGATGGTAATGACTCCTACATTTAAAGTGTTATCACTCCTCCTTTCGTGTTTCCTGAGAAAGGTATATCTACAGGGGCCCAAGTGCCATATATGGTTCCTGGGTCCCATGTTGGGCACCAGGGTTGTCCAGGAATCTAATGTTTAATGGAGATTTGGGCAGCAAGATTTTCTTGCCACAATTCCCAAATCTGTCCCATCCACCTTTAAACGCTTATGGCTCCTTCTACAATTAGAGTTTTTCCACTTTTTTTCACAAATCCTATCCTGTTTCCTGCCAAAGGTAAATCAACGGGGCTCAAGAGTTCCCAGTTATGTCTGATCCACTTTGGATGGTAATGACTCCTACATTTAAAGTTTTATCACTCCTCCTTTCCTGTTTCCTGACAAAGGTATACCAAACAGGGGCCCAAGAGCCATATATGGTTCCTGGGCCCCATGTTGGACACCAGGGTTTTCCAGGAATCTAATGTCTCATGGAGATTTCGGCAACAAGATCTCCTTGCCACAATTCCTAAACCTGTCCCACCAACCTTTGGACAGTCATGACCACTTCTAAAATTTGGTATTTCCCAATTTTCTCACTCCTCCTATCCTGTTTCCTGTCTCAGGTATATCACCTAAAAAAAAAAAAAAAAAAATAAGCAATTTTATTTCAAAACCCCAAATCCATCGAAAGTATCCCGTTATCCAAACCGTTATTATTTTTTGGAAAGAAATCTGCTTTTTTGTCACCTACTCCTACATCATTACCATTTTTCCATATTTAATTTCTAATTGTAATATTTATATTTTAGGAATGTCTCCCGGTGCCAAGTTGCGCGGGTTCAGCTCCTGCCAATACTTGTTAACGGACCCACCAGCGTCTCCTGGCACAAGCGCCATCCAGTTGGCAGGAGGGTGCGGTGATTATGGTGGGGTGTGTATTGTCAAGCCATGGACTCTGGCACATTAAGATGCCCAGATTGTTATGGCAGAGGAGAAATAAACAAAAATCTCACGCTCTCCTTGTTTTGCTGAGACGCCATTAAACAAGGGGGGGCTGTTTTCCTTGTGTCGCTGCGTAAAAAGAAAAAGCCATATTCTTTTTTTTTTTTTTTTTTTATTCATTCCTCAGGACGTTCAGTGGCCTCTCGTGAATAAGGACGGAACTGCTTTGACAATTCCTTCGATTCCCCTCCGCCTCCCCCAGTCAAGTTTATTTAGAATAGGGAATAGGGCATTAGTCTCTTACGCGCCCCGCAATGACAGACAGTAATTTAGCGCTTTATTGTGATTCAGTACCTTGGACAGCAGCACATATTAGCTGTCATGCTGTGTTCATCACACACACTGTACGGTCACCGCCACTGCCTATCAAAGCGATCCGCCGCCGTAATGAACACGGCCGAGAGAGTCACGTGCATGGAAGGGGATGAGTGTGCAACTTTATTTATTCCCTGCACACGCACACACTCAACACATTCATGTAGATACAAGTTAAAGAACCAAAATACATTCATTTTCATATATTGTTGCTGTTTGTTGCTTCATGCTTCATTTCCTCTTATCCCCATTTCATTGCACATTGTGAGCCTCTGCTTACAGTGTGCATTAGAAGTCAGAGAAAGGCGTGATGCCCAGTAATATCTCGCCCAGGGTTCTCCAAACTATCTGCTCCACCATTGGTGTCATTGGGCCCCATTGTTTTTAGGTGGGGCCAGACTGTGGCCACTGGGAGTAGATAAGGTTCCGATGTAAGTGTTAAAAAACAATGCCCCATCTTTGGTGTCAATGGAAGTTGTTTAGCCCCATTGTTGGTATCATGGGGAAGAACTGTGCCCCACCATTGGTGTTATTGAGCCCCATTGTTTTTAGGGGGGCCGGATTGTGGCCACTGGGAGTAGAAAAGGTCCCGACCAGTGGGGGGCCCACTGCTGTGGGGTTGGTCCTGACAGCATTGTTGGTGTCTTGGGGAATAATTGTTCCCTACCATTGGTGTCATTGGGCCCCATTGTTTTTAGGTGTGGCCAGACTGTGGCCACTGGGAGTAGATAAGGTTCCGATGTAAGTGGTAATTAAAACAATGCCCCATCTTTGGTGTCAGTGAGAGTTATTTAGCCCCATTGTTAGTGTTGTGGGGAAGAATTGTTCTCTACCACTGGTGTCATTGGGCCCCATTGTTTTTAGGTGGGGCTAGACTGTGGCCACTGGGAGTAGAGAAGGTTCCGATGTAAGTGTTAAAAAACAATGCCCCATCTTTGGTGTCAATGGAAGTTGTTTAGCCCCATTGTTGGTATCATGGGGAAGAACTGTGCCCCACCATTGGTGTTATTGAGCCCCATTATTTTTAGGGGGGCCGGACTGTGACCACTGGGAGTAGAAAAGGTCCGGACCATTCGGAGACCACTGCTGTGGGGTTGGTCCCGACAGCATTGTTGGTGTCATGGGGAAGAATTGTTCCCTACCATTGGTGTCATTGGGCCCCATTGTTTTTAGGTGGGGCCAGACTGTGGCCACTGGGAGTAGATAAGGTTCCGATGTAAGTGGTAAAAAACAATGCCCCATCTTTGGTGTCAGTGGAAGTTGTTTAGCCCCATTGTTGGTGTCATGGGGAAGAATTGTGCCCCACCATTGGTGTTATTGAGCCCCATTGTTTTTAGGGGGCCGGACTGTGGCCACTGGGAGTAGAAATAGTCCCGACTAGTGGGGGGCCCACTGCTGTGGGGTTAGTCCCGACACCATTGTTGGTGTCATGGGGAAGAATTGTTCCCCACCATTGGTGTCATTGGGCCCCATTGTTTTTAGGTGGGATCAGACTGTGATGACTGGGAGTAGATAAGGTTCTGATGTAAGTGGTAAAAGACAATGCCCCATCTTTGGTGTCAATGGAAGTTGTTTAGCCCCATTGTTGGTGTCATGGGGAAGAATTGTGCCCCACCATTGGTGTTATTGAGCCCCATTGTTTTTAGGGGGCCGGACTGTGGCCACTGGGAGTAGAAATAGTCCCGACTAGTGGGGGGCCCACTGCTGTGGGGTTGGTCCCGACAGCATTATTGGTGTCATGGGGAAGAATTGTTCCCCACCATTGGTGTCATTGGGCCCCATTGTTTTTAGGTGGGGCCAGACTGTGGCGACTGGGAGTAGATAAGGTTCCGATGTAAGTGGTAATTAAAACAATGCCCCATCTTTGGTGTCAGTGAGAGTTATTTAGCCCCATTGTTAGTGTCGTGGGGAAGAATTGTGCCCCACCATTGGTGTCATTGAGCCCCATTGTTTTTAGGGGGGGCCAGACTGTGGCTACTGGGAATAGATAAGGTTCTGACATTAGTGAGAACAATTATGCCCCATCTTTGGTGTCAGTGGGAGAAATTGTGCTCCGTGGTTGGTGTCATGGGGAAGAAATGTGCCCCACCATTGGTGTCTTTGGGCCCCATTGTTTTTAGGGGGGGCCAATCTGTGGCCACTTGGAGTAGAGAAGGTTATGACATTAGTTGGAACACTAAAGCCCCATCTTTGGTGTCAGTGGAAGGAATTGTTCCCCATTATTAGTTTCAAGGGGAAGAAATGTGCCTCACCATTGGTGTCATTGGGCCCCATTGTTTTTATGTGGGCCGGACTGTGGCCACTGGGAGTAGATAAGGTTCTGACATTAGTGGGAACAATAATCCCCCATGTTTGGTGCCATGGGGAAAAATTGTGCCCCACTATTGGTGTCATTGGGCCCCATTGTTTTTAGGGGGGTCAGACTGTGGCCACTAGAGTAGAAAAGGTCCCAACAACAGTGGGGAAAAAACAATGCCCCATCTTTGGTGTCAGTAGGAGAAATTGTGCGTCATTGTGTGTGTCATGGGAAAGAACTGTGTTCCACCATTGGTGTCATTGGGCCCCATTGTTTTTAGGGGGAGTGGACTGTGACCACTGGGAGTAGATAAGGTTCCGACATTAGTGGGAAAAAAAAACAATGCCCCATCTTTGGTGTCATTGGGCTCCATCATTGGTGTCATTGGGATTCATTGTTGGTATAATTGGGCAAAATTGTGCCCCTTTATTGGTATCAGTAGGGGGAATTTTGCCATATTGTTGGTATCAGTGAATAAAACAGTGCCCCAAGGGCCGGATAAGAGCAAGAAAAGGCCCTCATCCGGCCCCAGGGCTTCAGTTTGGAGGCCACTAATCTAGCTCTTTCCATCCCAGCCTCACTGTCCCTGGCCAGCCCCTTTCATTCGTTGGATTTAATTTCTTTTAATTATGGAGGCTTAGCGTGACATGTGGGCGTTACCATGCACCATTGCAGCCTCCCTGGGAACGCCCATTTTTTCCTGCCTGACATCCACCCCTTTTGATATTTGCAACAACTCCTCCCAAAAGTCAACCCACAGCTTACATCAGGACTCTTGAGACAGCCCCCTGCCAGACCCCCCCCCCCCCCCGGCCTTGATCTGGCTGCATTGCATAGAGAAATGTAAAGGCCCAGTGACAACAATATTGGACATACAATAAGGTACGGAATGCAAATAGAAAGGTTTAATTAAAAAAAAAAAATGTAATTAGCATCTTGATGAGGGGACAAACAGAGAAGACAGGAAATGCAAAATTTAACGGGTCAAAAGGGAGCAAATAGAAGATGTTTATTGTAGGATTTATATACACGAGTGTATTTCCATATTTGTAGCCACATTGAGATAACACCTACTTTATTTTTTTTACCAACTGGATACCAATATTTATAGGTAAAGTCGATCGAGGGAATATCCGATTGCCTCTCAGGGGATCAGGAATTTTTTTTTTCCCCCACTGGTGAAAATTGGATCATGCTTTGCTGGGGGTTTTTTTGCCTTCCTCTGGATCAACTGTGGGTATAGGATTGTTTAAGGACTTCACTTCTGGAAGATTTACCCCCCTTCCTGACCACAGGCCATTTTTTGCGATACAGCACTGCGCTATTTTAACTGACAATTGCGTTGTACCCAAATAAAATGAATGTCCTTTTTTTCCCCCACAAATAGAGCTTTCTTTTGGTGGTATTTGATCACCCCCTGCTGTTTTTATTTTTTGCGCTACAAACAAAAAAAATAAAAAATATATAATAATAATAATAATAATATAATATAAATATTTTTTACATTTTGCTATAAAACACATCCAATAATAAAAAATAAATAAATAATAAAGTTAGGCCAATATGTATTCTGCTACATATTTTTGTTTAAAAAAACAAATCCCAGCAAGAGTATATTGGTTGGTTTGCACAAAAGTTATAGTGTCTACAAACTATGGGATAGATTTATCGGATTTTTTTTTTTTACTAGTAATGGCGGCGATCAGCGACTTATAGCGGGACTGCGATATTGCGGCTGAAAAATCGGACGCTAACTGACACTTTTGACACTTTTTTTGGGGACCAGGGACACTAATATAGTGATCAGTGCTAAAAAAATATGCACTGTCACTGTACTAATGACACTGGCTGGGAAGGGGGCGATCAAAGAGTTAAATGTGTACCTAGCTGGTGTTTCAGTGTAGTGGGGGGAGGTGATTTTACTAATGGAAGGCATGGATCAGTGTTTCTGCTTTACAGGAACACAGGATCCATGCCAAAATTACAATCTGCCTTGTTTACATAGGCAGACCACTGTTCTGTGTACCGAACGATCAGCAGGTGCCAGCAGACGTCAAGTCTGCGGGATCCGCTGTGTAAATTCACAGTGGGAGCGAGCTGCTGGTGGCACACCGTCACGCCTGGTACCCGGAATTGCTGGATTATGTGTGTGTATATAGATATATATTTTGTATCTATATATCTAGATATAGATATATATCTATATATATATAGATATATCTATATATATATAGATATATTATATAGATATATCTATATATATATAGATATTTATCTATATCTAGATATGTATATCTATATAGATATATATCTATCTATATATCCATATCTATATATAGATAGATATATAAATAGCTATCTATCTATCTATCTATATATACAGTTTACGTAGCGCTTTACAACTTGAGGGTAAACAGTACAAATACAATACAATTTGATACAGTAGGAATCAGAGGGCCCTGCTCCATAGAGCTTACAATCTAATTCCAAGGGGTGGGCTAGGGTAGTATATAGACAGCCTAGGGTAGTATAGGGGCACGCTAGTGTAGTATATAGACAGGCTAAGGTAGTATATAGACAGGATAGGGTAGTATAGGGGCAGGCTAGGGTAGCATATAGACAGGATAGGGTAGTATATAGACAGGCTAGGGTAGTATATGAACAGGCTCCAGTAGTATATGGACAGGATAGGGTAGTATATGAACAGGCTGCGGTAGTATATGGACAGGATAGGGTAGTAAATGGGCACGCTAGTGTAGTATATAGACAGGCTGAAGTAGTATATAGACAGGCTAGGGTAGTATATTGACAGGCTAGGGTAGTATATGGACAGGCTAGGGTAGTATATAGACAGGCTGTGGTAGTATATAGACAGGCTAGGGTAGTATATAGACAGGCTGTGGTAGTATATAGACAGACTAGGGTAGTATATGGACAGGCTAGGGTAGTATATAGACAGGCTAGGGTAGTATAAGGGTAGGCTAGGGTAGTATATGGACAGGATAGGGTAGTATATGGACAGGCCAGGCTAGTAAATGGGCATGTTAGTGTACTATATGGACAGGCTGAGGTAGTATATAGACAGGCTAGGGTAGTATATGGACAGGCTAGGGTAGTATATGGACAGGCTAGGGAAGTATAGGGGCAGGCTGGGGTAGTATAGAAGAGAAGGAGAGGTGGCCCTGTTTCAATTTGCTGCCCCTATCAAAGTGCTGCCTGGGTCCAATAGACCCACTGGGACCCAGCCTGGCCACCCTATAGCAGTAAATGTGCTATTGGGCGGGCATCAAGTCGATATATAGGATTGTTTTTTTTTTTTCCTCCCTTCTATTGGTTGAACTGGACTGTTTTCACCAGACTAACTATGTAACTACATGTTCCCAGTCACGTAGCATAACTTAAAATATTTTAAAATTGCTGCTTACATTTTTACTTGCTTTATCCTTGAATTGTTCATTGATTTTCTGCCACAGAAGTCTGTATCAATTGTCATTTCATTCTTTCATTGTGTACATTGTGGCCTCTAACGCAAAACAATAGATGGAATAACAAGGTTATGTAAATGCATGGGTTTCTGTTGGATCGTGGTAACTTTTAAATAAAATGATGTAGTGAGTGTCTCTAGCAGCTCTATTACATGGTGCGTATGAATTTTTGTGTTTTGAGTGTTGCAGTCTTTCGGGGCTGTTCCAAACCTGAATTGCACAGGAATGTGGTGCGCGTTTCTGTGCGGTTCGTGTGCGACTCAGCATGCTGCGATTTTCAGCTTATTTACTTGAATGGGATGAAATTGCACTGGATTGCACAAAAAAAGTAGTGCATGCACTACTTTTCAAAGTGTGTCAGCAACAAATTGCATGGTACTGCTGCACTATGCGATCTGTCTTGGAGTGTCGTTAGGAATATAACCCAGTGTGTTTTGACTGCAGTGCAAAAAAATGCAACAGAACATGGGTTTTCCCGCACCACATTCTGGTGTGAACGAGCCCTTAAAGTGATTGTAAATAATCATTACTCTGTAAAATAACCCATTTAGCTTACAATAGAAATGAAAGGCAAAACATTTGTGTATAGAAATAAAAATATATATATATATATAAATAAATATATATATATATATATATATATATATATATATATATATATATTTTGTTTTTGTTTTTTTTTGTTTTGAGTGTTGCAGTCTTTCGGGGCTGTTCCAAACCTGAATTGCACAGGAATGTGGTGCGCGTTTCTGCATTCCCGCATTCGCATTCCCTCTGTTCTAGACTGCAGAAGAGCTGGAGGGAGGAGAGGCAGCAGCACACTGAGCTTCCCAGTGAAAGGCTGTGCAGGGGAGGACTGTTAGGACAAGTCTGATCATTGGAGGAGAGGAAGCTGAGTTCCAGCAGAGCTAGAGAACTGATGACCTCCCACTGAGGTTTTTTTATCATTTTAGGAGGAGCTGGGATTGGTCTGGGCATCTCCAACTGTTGAGGTTTGACATATGATCTGAGGTGCTTTTAGGTTAAGGATAGAGGTAGCTAGGTAGGGAAGAGTGGCCTCCCCGTCTCCTGCGTGGGAGGACATTGGGTTTTGGATTGTGAGGGCTGCCTGGGCGGCTCAGTGGGTGGTTACGGGCAGCGGGACTTGAGATGCAGTGATTTCACTTTAATGTCTTTTTGATACTAATAAAAATTTTGAAGAGGTAGCTGTGTGGGTGTTTGATCCCTTTTCTTTTCCCCTTTTTTTTAGTTGCATATGTAGTTTCGGTTACACCCCACCTATGTAGTAGCACCTCTTCACTTAGGTACACATTTTCGCCGGGCTCCCTAGACCATCCCTATATTTTGTAAAGTTGCACTTTGCCCACTGGGGCTAAAGAAACTGGTGCAGCTTGGAGTAAGGCAAGGAGCTTAGGTGCCTTCAGCTTGCTCCCTTGAAGTTTTTCCAGATATGGTGGTACTTGTGTTTCTACCTACAGTACAATGCAGCAAGTGATGTCTAATGCCGCGTACACACGATCGGACATTCCGACAACAAAATCCTGGATTTATTTCCGACGAATGTTGGCTCAAACTTGTCTTGCATACACACGGTCACACAAATGTTGTCGGAAATTCCGAACGTCAGGAACGCGGTGACGCACAAGATGTACGACGAGCTGAGAAAAATGAAGTTCAATAGTCAGTGCGGCTCTTCTGCTTGCTTCCGAGCATGCGTGGAACTTTGTGCATTGGAATTGTGTACACATGATCGGAATTTCCGACAACGGATTTTGTTGTCGGAAAATTTGAGAACCAGCTCTCAAATTTTTGTTGTCGGAAATTGTGACAAAAAATGTCTGATGGAGCCTACACATGGTCGGAATTTCCGACAACAAGCTCCAAACGAACATTTGTTGTTGGAAATTCCGATCGTGTGTACGCGCCATTAGTATCCAATCCCTAGGCTTGGGAGCCATCTTCTTAAAGTGTAAGTAAACACCCCTATCGTTTTCAGCCAAGGAAGCTGCCATCTTGGCCTCTGTTTAATCTACAACTGCCATGATGCTGCACATGTGATCAGTTATGACACCAGCCATTGGATGGTTTGACAGTTTGGTTGAGAGCACAACCAATGGGAGTGTTACATTTCCAGCACGTGCCGGAAATGAAACTTTTTTGAAACTGGTAAATAGATGGGTTTACTTCCACTTTAAGGTAGATGGTCCTTAGCCCTGTGTAAGCTATGCTCCAGTGTTGAGTTCAAACTTGCAGAGCCATGTTGTGGAGGGCTCCAGCAAGGAAGGTGTGTAGGTGCTTCTTACCTTCCTTACTTTATGTAAGACCTTTTATTTTCTCTTGAATGTGCCAGTCCTCTACAAACTAATTTCATCACCAGCAAAGTCAGGTTAAGCTGTTAGACAGGCCCAATTGCCAACAACAACCTGCAGACTTCAACACAAGGAGAAGAACCTCTGGACCCCTACGCTGCACAGTCCTGAGATAATTTTGAGAGAGTGACGGCCAGTCTCAGACCTGAAATGGAATAAATCTCATATTTATAGAAGAGGAAGATGTACAGAGAATAAGGTTTCTAGCAATAGCCTATCCTTCCAAGGCACAGCTCCCTTGAAAACATTCTTTTTACATCTTCCTCTTCAATAAATATGGGACTTATTCCCTTTCAACCGCACACTTGAGACTTTCTGTCATATTCTCAAGAGTATATCCAGTCGGGTTACTGAAAGATGGACCAAAAGGAACCAAAAACTAAAGTGAAATACTGTGAAGTGTAAGTTTGCCTTTCGATAGCAGAAGGTATTGTGTTACAGTTCCAAAAGAGGTCCAAAATAAGAAAGAATCCTATTTGGAAAGTGAGCAGAGCCATGCTATTCTTCCTGTAAAGGACACCAGTACAAAGGAACACATACAGCCCACATTGGTGGCCTCCTTTTGGGAATGTTAGTTTCAAGTACATATTTTAGTCTGGTGTTTGTTGGCAGAAGCAAAATCTTCGTACAAGTCATAAATCCTGATATGATAAAATTACATTAATAATGAGCATTCACCCAAATGTATAGGAGAGTTAATAATATTTTAAGCCCCTATATTACGAGGAGGCAGATTAGATACATTCCATCTCCTAAGAAGAATCAGCATCAGATCCATATCATGTTTAGTCTCTACAAAATTGGTAATTTCGTTCTGTGCAATATGTTGGTTATCAGGCTATACCATGTACTTATATGAAAATATTGATTCAGTTAGAAAAACTGACTTCATGGGAGGGTCTGATGAAAATATCATAAATACTTTAGCCCTCCTATCTTACACCCTTAAGCTCTTTTAATTGGGTGGAGCTGGCTCAGTGATGCCTTCTAAAACCATATGGACCTTATGGACCTTCTAGAACATTTATAGACCATAAAAAGCTGCTGCAATTGGTGGCAGCTGGGGCACCTAATTTTTTTATTGAATCTACGTACAAACAACACAGGGTCTATTTATTAAAAAAATTATGTGCAATTTTCCCAACACTGGCAAAGCCTTTGGGAATAATCCCTGTAATGTGTCTAGTATGTTTGTTTCCTATGACCATCACCTCCAAGCAGTGGCCATAATGTGGGATTTTCCTGAAATACTTTAATCTGGACTTTAATTATGGCCAGTAGATGGAATTGATGATCATAGAAAATAAACATATTAGATGCATTATTGGGATTATTTACAACAGTTGTGCAAATGCTGAAGCAGACCTCCGCCCACTTGTTGGAGTGGCCCACTGAAACCCCACCCCTGAATTTTCAGGTACCGCCCACTGGGAGTCCAGATCACTGTAATGAATACCTTATTGGGTTACTGTGCAGTAACTGAAATAAGGGTGACATCAATATTGCAGGACATCAGCATTAGTGGGGCTGAGGTCCAAGACGCTGACCTGTCCTGACAAATCCGGGACAGTTGGAAGCTATGCAGATGCAGGCATGGCACCAATGAGTGAATAGTCCATAATACGAAGAAAAATTTGGATCCGGAATAGATACATTTGTACTGTATGTAACAGGCTAATTCTCATGTCGCTACCCAGTCACAATGATCTGGTTGTTTTTGTCCCATCTAGATCCCCACCATCTTACTGGAGTGACCCAGTCAAACCCACCCTTGAATTTGCAGGGACCACCCACTTGGGATCCAGGAAACATTAATGAATTCCTTATTGAGTTACTGTGCAGTAACTCAAATAAAGGTGACACCATGATCACTGCATCGTATCAATTGTGGTTCAAAATATGGAATTGTTCCAACAAACCTGAGACAGTTGGCATCTATGTAAGTGCAAGTGCAGCACCAATGAGCAAACAGTCCCAAATACAATGGAAAATTCTGACTGAATGGATCCAGAATTGATACATTTGAATGTAGCGGGTCAATTTCCATGTCGCTATCCAGTCACAATGATCTGCTTGTGATCATCGCATCAAGACCCCCACTCACTACTGGAGTGGCCCAAACCCCACTCCTGAATTTGCAGGGACCACCTACTTGAGATCCAGAACACAGTAATGAATTCCTTCACCTGGGCACAGCATCATCGGGATTGTGGTCCAAAAGAAGGAATTGTTCCCACAAACTTGGGACAGTTGGCATCTATGCAAGTGCATGTGCAACACTAATGAGCAAACAGTCCCAAATACGATGGAAAATTCCAACTGACTGGATCCAGAATTGGTAAATTTGCACGTAGCTGGCCAATTCCCATGTCGCCACCCAGTCACAATGATCTGGTTGTGATCATACCATCCAGACCCCCACCCCCTTACTGGAGTGGCCCACTTAAACCTTACCCCTGAATTTGCAGGCACCACCCACTCAGGATGCAGACCACAGTAATGAATTCCTTATTGGGTTACTTCACAGTGTGACCATAATCACTGGACATCACCTGGGCACAGCATCATTGGGACTGTGGTCCAAAATATGGAATTGCCCCAACAAATCTGGGACAGTTGGCATCTATGCAAGTGCATGTGCAGCACCAATGAGCAAACAGTCCCAAATATGATGGAAAATTCTGACTGGCTGGATCCAGAATTTGATACATTTGTACTTAGCTGGCTGGTTCCCATGTCGCTACCCAGTCACAATGATCTGGTTGTGATCATACCATCCAGACCCCCACCCCCTTACTGGAGTGGTCCACCCAAACCTTACCCCTGAATTTGCAGGCACCGCCCACTCGGGATCCAGACCACAGTAATGAATTCCTTATTGGGTTACTGCACAGTGTGACCATAATCACTGGACATCACCTGGGCACAGCATCATTGGGACTGTGGTCCAAAGTATGGAATTGCCCCAACATATCTGGGACAGTTGGCATCTATGCAAGTGCATGAGCAGCACCAATGAGCAAACAGTCCCGAATACGTTGGAAAATTCTGACTGACTGGATCCAGAATTGATACATTTGTACTTAGCTGGCTGATTCCCATGTCGCTACCCAGTCACAATGATCTGGTTGTGATCGTCACTCTCATATTAACATCATTGCCGGGCTCAGCGGGGAGTATAATCTCACTCGCAACGAGGAGGAAGCGTCTACGGGGCTGCCAGGTGGAGGCTGAACACCGCGCGCTGCGCTCGTCCCATATTGTAATATGGATGAGTTTCACGGATAGACCCATCTGTCACATGGAGCAGAAACTAAATGAAATGTTGTTGGCTCTTGCTATAAAGTATCTTCTCGCTGGGTACCCGCAGCTTTCAAGGAGTGATTACACAGTGAGAGGGCCCTGGCAGCGCCATTACATTGTATATTAACTGAGCTCTCTGCTCTTCCTATAAGACACAGCTGCCAAGAAGCGTACGTTGTTATATAGCTCGAGCTGGTAGACTGGGGGGAAAAAAACTATATTTTAAAACCATTTATTTATCGTGAAAATTTAAGGGAAAGGACAGGGTGAAATTTACATGGAAAATTACACTTTGGTTATGCAAAATAACATAAAATATGTATATATATATATATATATATATATATAAAACATATAATTGCTACACAAGTCATTTTGTCACTTACAAAATGACATTCCTTGTCAATTTCTGCTATGATTTCCTAAAACTGTCAAAAAATTCTGACTTGTGAAGATGTCACCATCTCAGGATGGATCCTCGATCATGTCGAACAGTGTTTCTTAAACAGAACTCAAGCCAAAAATAATTGGATAAAAAAAAAAAAAATGCCCATTGAATGATAAAATAACAAATTCAGCTTTGGCTGCAATATTCAGCTTCAATCTAGACCAAGGGGGTCTCAAAGTGGCGGCCCTCCAGCTGTTTGCAAAAATACCTCATGGGGACTTGTAGTTTCACAACAGCTGGAGGGCCGCCAGTTTGAGACCCCTGATCCCTCTTGCAGTTCTTTTTTTCTGCCACTAGATGTCCTCAGCCTCATTCAACCCCAGTAGCGGCTGGTGTTGTTTATTTTGGGGGGGGCACCCAACTACTCCCCCCCACTGGCCGCTGTTTGCCAGACGGTCCAGCACTTACCCCATGGTGGCGGGAGGCAGGCAGTGTGGTGCAGTGGCTCCAAGTCCTCTCCTCCATGGCGGCTTCCAGCTCCTCCCCTCCTCCTCCTAGGCTTCCAATAGGATCGCCTGTCCTTTCAGCCAATCGGGTGACCGGTGTCAAAACCAGCTTCCTGTTTGGCTGGGAGGAGGCTTAGTGGTTAATTTACTAAAGGCAAATAGACTGTGTAATTTGCAAAGTGCAATTGCACTCTACAAGTGCTTTTGCTTCAGAGCTCAGTAAATGAGCAGAAGCTCTGATGACTTCCATCATCCAACCATGTGCAAGCAAAAATGCTGTTTTTTTTATTTTTTTTATTTTCCTTGCATGTGATTGGGTATTCTTTCCAAAGTGAAGCTTTACCTCATTTACTAAGCTTTGAAGCAACTGCATTTTCTAAGGGCAAATGCACTTTGCAAAGTGCACTGTCTATTTTCCTTTAGTAAATCAACCCCTTAGTGTTACAACAGCGAATATTAATTCGCTGTTGTAATACACCTGGGTGGACCGAGAGCGTACTCTCTGCGATCCGAGCCCACCCTACATTGAAGCCTATTAGAGCCTCTGGCTCTAATTGGTGCTTCAAAAAAAAAAAACAGCCCCTCCCCATTGGAATCCATGTGCCGGTGTCCTGAAAGGGGCCGGACGCATGGATAGGGGAGGCGGCGATGGACAGAGGGGGCAGCGCCCATGCGCCCTTAATGGATGGGCTGCCCCTGTTCTATCCACTTATTTTTAGCCTAGGTCGCCCTGAGCTCTCCCCCAGCCTGCGCCTGGACAGTGAAAGGAGAAGCAGCACAGCGATGAGTTCATCCCCCGTCACACTGCTCTCCTCCTGTCAGCATGCTTCTTGCCAGCACATGAACCGATTGGCTCATTGTGCTGCTTCTTCCTGGCACACTCCAGCCCTGCTATACAGGGACTGCCAAAAGCTGATACCAGGTCAGATTCAGGTCCATACAAATACCTCCCAACTTTTTGAGATGGGAATGAGGCCTATTAGCAAAAGTTTGTAGGTATAGGACACACCCCCCTGCCACGCCCCCTTAAAGGATAATTATACAAATCAGGGACAGTCCCTCGAAATCAGAGGCAGTTGGGAGCTATGTATACACTGTATTTATTCAGGGCTTTTTTTCTCAAACAATAGGTGCTGGAACTCAACCACGTCCCCCCCAACCCCAGAGTTGAGGGGGGTTACACACAGAGTGCAGAGCTGTCACTTGTAAACACAGAAACCGGACTTCTGTGTTTACAAGTGATTGTGGTGAGCAGCCCCCCCTCCAAGGGTCTGAGCCACAGGTGGTGGAACTGAGTTCCACCAAGTTCCCCCTGAAAAAAAGCCCTGCATTTAATAATGTATTCATGATTATAGACCTGCATCAATTTGTATTTTATTATATCTGCCTGGAATTCAACTGTAAAGTAGATGTAAATTCCAAATTAATTAAATGTGTATCTTAAACAATTGCTGTTTTTTTTTTTTTTTAATCTTATTTAACCACTTCCAGACCGCCCACCGCTGTTATACCTTGTACTTTGAAGAGGAATATCGTTGTTATGGCAGCAGCTAGTTGCGATAACCCCGGTATCCTCTTCTTCAGCGGGCGGTCCGCTTCAAGATAAAAGTAGTCTCTGCTGCAGATTCACCGCAAGATCACTTTTATCAGCGGCGGGAGAGGCTCCCCCCTTCCCGTCGCGCTCCGGTGCCCTCCGCCGCTTACCAGAGACTTTAGTTATACTTTAATAAGTCTCAATTAGGGATGCACCGATTCCACTTTTTTAGCAACGAGTACAAGTACCGATACTTTTTTTTAAGTACTAGTCGATACCAATTACCAATACCTATTTCCAGCATTTAGGCAGATCAAGCTGAGGATGAGCAGGGAGGGGGTCTTCATCATCTATCAGTGTGCTGTGTAATATTACCACCTGGATGAGACCAAGTGATGAAGAAACACAGCACTCCCAACACTCATCACTGTTGGCCCCCCAACTACGAGGACCATGCTGTCATCCTACGTCCTCCTCCTTCTCTAATCCTGCTGACAACTGAGCCAGAAGGTATCGGTTTTAAGTATCGGTGCATCTTTATGAGTGCCAATACTTGTGTAAATGCCTAGTATTGGCATCGACACCAATATCGCTATCGGTGCAACCCTAGTCTCAATAATAGGGTGAAAGGATTTCCTTAGCTTCAACTTGTTCCATCCAGAAGGACATTTCCTTCCAAAGAGGTGCTCATGCCTAATAACTCAGGAAGATTAAGGTCCATTGTGACCTCATCCGCATGCTCCATGGTTCACACTCCCGAATCCTTTACAAACCCCACCAACCCGAACGCCTCTTGGCGATCCTGTTAGACAAGCAAGCTAAGTTTGAAATAATTTGGGAACCCTGGATCAAATATCTGTCTGACCCTTTGTGAGTAGCAAGGGTTCAGATAATTCCACAATATAGAGCGCACTTTTTTCTCTGGTGTCCTACCCTCTTCTCCTATCCTCTTCTTTCTCCTTTTCTCGGACTAATTTCTTCCTCAGTACTCTCCCGGTCTCCAGTGGGGAGAGGGACGCTACAAATTGTGATCCAAAGAATGCATCATATAATGGGAAGGTTCTCACATATGGTACAATAGTATTTCCAGAATGTTCAGTTTTCATGGAGTATGGGACAGACGATACGGACCTTACGGTGGTGCCATCATGGTATCTCCCCTCCCCTTTCCCCCTTCGGGGGGAGGGGGGTGATGAGAAGGTCCCGAGCTCCCTATAGTTGCTCTTATGGGGGTATAATTTCTTCGGGATGTTCTATTTGTTTTCATTCTTGACCTGTCTTATGTTCTTGTTTTGGGGTAGCTCGTGTTTCTGGTCGTGTAGGTCAAACGATGTTAGTATTTTTCCCGAAATGTTTTCTGTACTGTATTACAGCTGTCCGTTACGATACCATACCTTCTAACCTTCCAACTGCATAGAAAATTTCAATAAAAATTATTGAAACAAAACAAACCCCACCAACCCATTCGCTACCATGGATAACGGCTGACAGACCAGTTGCATGGACCTCAAGGGGGCAGAACCTAACCTTAGGAGTATTCACAGCAAACCCATGGTAGTAGCAAACTCCAACCTAACCCTCTATCTTTATTATCTTGACAGATCCCTAAATGCAAGTCTTTCCAATGACATTGTGTCATTGTGTACACACATTCCACCATTGTGACTTTTTGATCATTTAAGCTTCTTTTCTTGTTGGTACGGCCATATCCCATTGAAAGCCTTATCGGAGCCGAAGCACACACAAAAGCAAATGTAATTCAAGAGGCAGTGTACTGTGAAAATGCAACAAGGTTTGTTTTTTTTTTTTTGTTCCTCTCTCTCTCTCTTTCTCTCTTTCCTTCTCTGTCTCTCTCTCTCTCTCTCTCTCTCTCTCTCTCTCTCTCTCTCTCTTTTTCTCTCTCCCGTCCTACTTAGCACATCCCTAAAGCTTTAATCTTTCTATTTTATTCCTCTCATTTTCAAATCTGGGATGAAGCCATCAAAGGCCTAACGGTACATGATTAGAAAGGACCTCGGCTTAATAGGAATATAGTCATGATTTAGGCTTGGCTGTCCTCCAATATCCCTGTGCAATCAAGCAGAGAAGCGTATTCAAGAAAACAAAATGGTAAAAGTAACTTTGAGCCGCCGGTTGCCGAGGGAACGGGCTTGTAAATACTTAAGTACAAACGCTAGATGACATTCCCGGCGTTCGCTCGCTAAGTCTGCTTTAAATGGATGATAAATTTGGTCAGGGGGTTCTGTGCTAATCAGGCAAGCGCCTCTCCGCATCGACCCTTTCGAGGGGGGCCCTCGGCTCGCGGCCTCCTAGGCCTATCTCCACCGCCTATCACGCGCCCGTGTTATAGGACAAGAAATTGCCTCTTTGTCTGGAGCAGAGAATAACTCCAATCCTTGTACCGAGCTCTTGTCTTTTCTTCTTTTTTTTTTTTTTTCTGTCGTATCCCCAGCGCGTAGAGGCGTCGAACAAAATCAATATTTGAAGAGACGGGGAGGTTATCCCTCGCTAAGCGGGTCGGGTGCGAATGCTTAAAAATAAGACGCCGGTGGCACCATGCCTGGAACGCCGCTGACATTTTCCCGATGCGATTTAAATTGGATACCAATCATTTTCTGAAATAAGTTTTGTTTTTTTTTTTGTTTTTGTTTTTTTTACCGTTCTGTGTCATCTCGGAGCCAGCAGCGGCTTGTTAGTATGTAAATCAGAGTGACGGCACGGTTACCGCGTCCCGTAAAGTGGAAGTTTATTCAGGGAGAGCTGGGGGGCATGGGGGAGGCAGATTGTTAGAGATTTAAAAAAAAAGAGATATAAAAAAATAATCACACCGACTACCGTTCGGATCAGGGGTAGGCAACCTGGGGGCCCTCCAGCTGTTGCAGAACTACAAGTCCCATCATGGCTCTGGGAGTAATTGTAACTGCCAGCCTTGCAATGCCTCATGGGAAAGGTAGTTCCACAACATCTGGAGGGCCCCAGGTTGCCTACCCCTGGTTGAGATGCACCAAATAAGTTATGTCGTGTACAAAAGTAGTTAGGGATAATGAATGCATACAATGTATCATATAAATACGTAGTAACAATGAAGCATGACATACAACACAACAGCAAATAATGTATCAGATACAAATGCATGAGGCTAGGTTTACACCCAGTGTTTCGTGAATGTGCATTTTCATGCTACGCGCAAAGGACGGCCCATTAGCTTCAATGGGCTGCCCTACATGCAACAAACACAGCAGAGTAGCTCATGTAGCTTTTTGGGTTCCCCATGATGAAAGAGGAACTGCCGTCTGCTCACATAATTTGTAATAAAAACAATCTTTGCCATTCTGAAGCTTCCCTCCAACCACTTTGCATATTATTTTTTATATACTGCGATTCTGTACTTTCCAAATAGGCCGCAGAAATCTCCCTCCACTGAGTCTGGAGGCAGCCATTTTAACTGTGGGCAGCTGAAGCTGCTGCCTGTTCACTTCGCTAGGACATTTGTGGCAGTGCTACACAGCATTGTTGGTTGCTAGGATGCTGGCGGCAGGGCTGCACTGTTGGTTGCTAGGATGCTGACAGAAGGGCCACACAGCATCATCCGTTGCCAAGATGCGGGTGGCAGGGCCATACAGCACTATTAGTTGTTAGGAGGCTGGTGGCAGGGCTTCACCGCATCAACAGTGTGCCAAGACGCTGGCTTGAAGATCAAGGACATCATTGGATGCTAGGATACAGGCGACAAGGCTGCACTTGGCATTGACTGATATGGTGCAGGTAGTCACCTGCACCTTAACAACCAATGACGCTGTGTGACTTAGTGGCTGAACATACACAGAACTGAACATGCACTGGGAACAAAGTGACCAGTATTGAAAAATGTGAATTGGAAGTGGACAACCCATATCTTTTCTCAAGTCCTACTTTAGAAAGGGGTTCCAATTCCTTGAAATGTTGTCCATCATTACCTCCACCAGTACTGGGTGTCCTCTTCCAATTGCCTATAGCTGCAGTTAGCGATCTATGTATATCTTATTGGACTTGGGGGACATATAGGACAGATCTTCTTGTATTTATTGTGCTTTGCTATCTGATCATATAATATATATTTTTTTGAAACGATATTTAGAGTTTGCTGTGTGTTGGCTTATTTTTGAGTTGATTCGTGACCTACAAAGCCCTGCACAACCTATGGCTGACAAACTCCAGGGTCACGTCAATAACATTTCTATAGTTCCCTGGAACAATAGAGACCTGTCCGAATTTTCTCCTAAGTCTGCTCCACTAAACTACACATAGGTTGCTAATGAGGACAGAGGTCTCCAAACATTCTAAACAAAGGGCCAGTTTAGGCCAGACTGTGGCTATTGGGAGTAGAAATTGTCCTGGCATCAGTGACGTGTAAACAATGCATCTTTAGCATTAGGGGGAGGAATAGTTCCCCATCGTTAGTGTCAGTGGGAGGAATAGTGCCTCATCGTTGGTGTCAGTGGGAGGAATAGTGGCCCATTGATGGTGTCAGTTGGGGTAATAGTGCCTCAACACTGGTGTCAATGGGAGGAATAGTGGCCCATTGTTGACGTAAGTGGGAGAAATAGCGCCCCATCCTTGATGTCAGTGGGAGGAATGGTGCCCCATAGTTGGCGTTGATGTGAGAAATAGTGCCCCATTGTTGATGTCAGTAGGAGGAATTATGCCCCATTCATGGTGTCAGTGGGAGAAAAATGGCTTGTATCAGTGAGAGGAAAAGTGCCTCAAGGCAAGCAAAGGGCAACATCTGGCCCCCAAGCCGCAGTGTGGAGACCACTGCCATAGGTAAATGACAATAGTCTCATAAGCAGTGAGGAGATATCAAGTAAAGAAAGATAGAGTACCATAAAGTGAAGGGAAATACCCACTGTGAGTGGTCACCCAGTACCCTTGAAACATCCATCTCTACCTCCATCAATGGATGTCCTCTTCCAATTGCCTAAAGATGCAGTTAGCAACGTATAGCTGGCTTGAAGATCAAGGACGTCATTGGATGCTAGGATACAGGCGACAAGGCTGCACAGTGGCATTGGTGGTAGTCACCTGCACCTTAACAACCAATGATGCTGTGTG
Source organism: Aquarana catesbeiana (assembly GCF_042186555.1). NCBI lineage: Eukaryota > Metazoa > Chordata > Amphibia > Anura > Ranidae > Aquarana > Aquarana catesbeiana. The sequence goes on along the minus strand of NC_133324.1, from coordinate 49,750,487 downwards.
ACTTGGTGGCTGAACATACACAGAACTGAACATGCACTGGGGACAAAGTGACCAGTATTGAAAAATATCAACTGGAAGTGGACAACCCATATCTTTTCTCAAGTCCTACTTTAGAAAGGGGTTCCAATTCCTTGAAATGTTGTCCATTATTACCTCCACCAGTACTGGGTGTCCTCTTGCAATTGCCTATAGCTGCAGTTAGCGATCTATGTATATCTTATTGTACTTTGCTAGCTGATATTATATATTTATTTATAGCATCTTACTTTTTTGGTGTGTTGGCTTATTTTTGGATTGATTGACAAATCCTAGGTTGACTACGCCCAGGGTCTTTTCTGATCTACCTGTGTTTATTGTATTGTGCTCTCTGATTTTTTAATATATTTTATATAAAATGTCTTATGCAGTGTACACACTGTCAGACTTGTCGAACAGACTGGTCCGACGGACCGAGTCCAGCGGACAATCCGATCGTGTGTGGGCTTCATCGGACCTTCAGCGGACTTTTCCAGTCAAAATTCTGACGGACTTTAGATTTGGAACATGCTTCAAATCTTTACGTCGTAACTCCGCCGGACCCAGAAATCCACTCGTCTGTATGCTAGTCCGACAGACAAAAAAACGACGCTAGGGCAGCTATTGGCTACTGGCTATCAACTTCCTTATTTTAGTCCGGTGTACCTCATCACGTACGAATCCGTCTGACTTTGGTGTGATCATGTGTAGGCAAGTTCGTTCATTAAAAAGTCCGTCGGACGTCCGTCAAAAGTCCGTTGAAAGTCCATCGGAATGTCCGACGGACCAGTCCGGTCGAAAAGTCCGCCCGTGTGTACGTGGCTTTACTGTTTGGTGTTTTGGCTTATATTTCATTCAGTTGATAAGCTACAAAACTTCAGTCAACCTGTAATGATACCTGGTCCAAAATTTCCCCCAAGTCTGCTCCACTTTACTACACATGGGTCTTTAACTGCATCTATAGGTAAGTGACATACTGTAAGTCTAAGAAGCAGTGAGGAGACATCCAGTACAGAAAGGAAAAGTACCACAAAGTAAAGGAAAATATCAATGGGAAGCAGACACCCAATACCCTTTCTCAAGAGGTACCAATTCCTTGAAACGTCCATGTCCATCTCCACCAGTACTGGGTATCCTCATCCAATCGAGTATAGATGCAGTTAACATATGTAGCATAGTGGACTTGGGGGAACATATATATTGGGGAATATATATTTATTTGGAACATCTTACTTTTTGGTGAGTTGGCTTATTTTTGGATTGATTGAGAACCCTAAGTTGATTAAGCCCAGGGTCTCTTCAGATCTACCTGTGTTTGTTGTACTTTGCTATCTGATATTTTAATATATTTTATTTAAAACGTCTTACTGCTTGGTGTTTTGGCTTATTTTTGGATTGATTGAGAACCCTAAGTTGATTAAGCCCAAGGTCTCTTCAGATCTACCTGTTTGTTGTACTTTGCTGTCTGATATTTAACTATATTTTTTATTTTATATATAGGAAATGTGAAAATTTGGTTGAAGAGAGCCTGGGCTTAGTCAACTTATGGGTTGACCCGAAGCTTTGTAGCTCATCAACTGAGCTTGAAAATAAGCTAAAACATCAAGGAGTAAGATGTTTTAAATAAAATACCGTATATTAAAATATCAGAACTTAGGGTTCGCCAATCAATCCAAAAATAAGCCAACTCACCAAAAAGTAACATCTTCCTTTTTGATGAGTTGGCTTATTTTTGGATTGATTGACGAACCCTAAGTTGATTAAGCCCAGGGTCTCTTCAGATCTACCTGTGTTTGTTGTACTTGCTATCTGATATTTTAATATATTTTATTTAAATCGTCTTACTGCTTGGTGTTTTGGCTTATTTTTGAGTCAGTTGATGAGCTACAAAGCTTCGGGTCAACCCATAAGTTGACTAAGCCCAGGCTCTCTTCAACCAAATTTTCACAGTACCTCCAAACAATAAAGATCTGGTAGCATGTCGCTTTATCGTGGTGAATGTCACTTCAACCCTGTCAAGCAAGAGACGAGTAAAATGCGAGAGGCACGCAGGTTTTCACTTTTTATTCCCATCGCATGGGCCAAACTCTTAACAGACCACTGACTTGCTACTCGCAATAGAAGTTACTTTTCCCTAAAGATTGCAGTCATAAATCTAGACCAGTTTCACATAAAGAAAAATAAAGTTGAGCATGAAAGAAACGCGTCACCTCAGTGACCTGCTTACGGAAAAGAAAGGGGACCAAGAAGAAAGGTTTTTTTTTGTTTTTTTCACATGAAAAGGGGGGGGAGTCACTCTATCAAAAGCGCCTCTTTCCAGTGCGGAGGAACAGGCTTTGTAGGGGGGGATCTTTGACTCATTGTGCAGCTTCTGGTCTCCCGCTGGCCCCTTCCCTCTTTACTAGCAAGGTGAGGGGATCACAAAGAATACATTGTAGTCTGCAAACTGAAAGAGGGTCAAGGACTCTATGTGAGGCATTGCTGTTAGGTTAGCTTGCATTTTTAATGGGTGTATTTAGAAATGCTCGAGGCCTTCAGTTTATTTTGGACAAAGCAAACACCGATACAAACTGTCCTGATTTTGAAGGGACTCTCCAAAGTCACAGAACCACAAAAAAGAGGATGGTCTTACTTTGAAAGCTGAACTCCATTGAAAGGCTAGATACACAGATGAAATACGTATAGAGGAGCTTTTTTACCCTCCAAAAGATTTGTAATTCTGTCCATCCAGCCCTAAGATTTACACTTGTCTGTAGGGCAGGAGACCTGATTTCTGTCTGCTGCGTTTAAAGCAGAGGTCCACCCAAAAGGGGAAGTTCCACTTGTTTGCACCCTCTCCCCCCTCTATTGCCACATTTGGCACTTTTTGGAGAGGGAGGGGGTTTTATCAGGTACCCGCCCTCACTTCCGGCTCAGATCACCGCACCCCCTCTATCCCCTGTGGTCTTCTGGGACACTTCAGAGGTCCCAGAAAACAACAGAACCATTCAAAAGGTGCAGCGCCGCTCGCACACGTGCAGAAGGATACCGGCTGTGAAGCCACAAGGTTTCACTTCCTGTTTCCCTTACTTGAGATGCTGGCATCTGCACCCGAAGCAGCTTGAAGAATCAGTTCGGGTGAGGACATCGCTAGATCCCTAGACACGTAAGTGTCCTTATATTAAAAGTCAGCAGATACAGTATTTGTAGTTTTTTTTGGGGGGGAAGCCTGAAGCTCCTCTTTAAACCCCTGGTGCAGAGAGGCCTCATATTTGCAAGAATTGCTGTTACTGGAGCTGTGCCGAGAGCGCATATGCTGCACGCTCCCGGCACAGTTACCGGCGCCTAACCGAAAACTCCCGATCACTGCTTGCGTTCAGGAGTTTTTCAGATTACATTGACTGCTGTGTCAGGCAACCACGTGATCTTAAGCCCCGCCCCAGCTCCCCGGCGTCATAAACCTCTTAACGGTCCGAGAGGCACCGGTGCAAAGAGGTTAAGTAACCCGTTGGACTCATTGTAAAAGCATAGAAAAAAATTCTGTTAACCACACACTATGCCAAGTCATGTTGTCAAACAAATAGCAGCAGCCTCAGCTCGCTCCATTTAGGCCACACCCACCCCAACACGTTTCACTCCATCAAAATGTGTTAGCATTGCCTAGACAGAGTGAGTTGAGGCTGCTACTATTTGTTTGACAACATGACTTGGCATGGTGTGCAGTTACCGACACTAAAACACTGAACTCGCTTCCAGCCTGCAACTCTTCAGCGGAATCTGCCGAATAGGACCAGGGTAGCCTGAGTGGAGATCCAAAGCTGCATTTGGGTTCACCTTAGGGCTCGTTCTCACTAGAGGTTAATACCCCCCTATCATTTTTGGTAGGCGAGCCGCTGAGCGTGACCTGTTCAGGTGAATGTAGCCTCCCTGCAAGCACTCCACAACCAACTGCTATGCATGTGGTTGCAGCATGCTAGTTCGGGATTGAAGGGGTCAAAGCAGGCGGTGGGGAGAAGATGCAGCACATGTCAAATGTTCCCTGAAGAGCAATCCGAATGCAGATCACTTTTTGGACCACTGAATGACCCCTTACAGATCCTGTCCCTTCTCCAGCCTGTGACTGGACAGTGAAAAAGAAGTAGTACAGTGATAATCTCTGGTATTCTGCCCTCTACTCCTCTCAGCATGCTCCTTTAGAACTCATGAGCACTACAGCGCCGTTAACTTGTAAGCAGAGGCTTCTAAGAAGGTTCTAAAGGGTTAACAGATTTATTTTTGCTGTGTTGTTCATGCCCTCAGGTTAACTAGGTCAACTATATTGCAAATTGTTACAAAGTATAAGTGTCCTCAGGTTGACCTGCTGAGCCGGTGGTGTCTGAGAAGGAAGGGTTAACGCTGCTGGTCAGGTTTTCCTGCTCTTTTTTCAGAAGGTAACTGCCCCCTGCAGGTCATACAATATAATTACGGCTCACTAAGTGCCCTAGGGGTTGTTGTTAGGGAAAGTATACAAAAATGTAGCTGTTACTCTGCTGGAATTTATCACCCCCTTGTCGGGGTTCCAGTGGGATCTAGAGTCCTAACTTAATGTTGATTGCACATGACTGTGATTCAGGCATTAGAGAGTGAAGTTCTACATTGTCCCCACTAGGGTGCCCTAAGCCCCGCCCACAGACTGGCTTCTTGTGCTGCATCTCACTTTCCTCATTCTAAGCTCTGCTGTACAGGGAATGTAAGCTCCCATTTACACTTCTGTAGAGAGATGCCAAGCATCGCCTAATATTTGCAGCCCATTCATTTCTATGAATCCAAGAAGCTCATATATCTCATTCATTATGCAATTCGTAAATTCGAAAATTTGTAAATTCAAAAATTCGTAAAATCGTAAATTTTAAAATTCCTAAATTTAAAAATTCGAAAATAAGAAATAAAATCCAAAAATTTCAAAAGAATAACTAGCTAATAGGGATGAGCCGAACACCCCCCGGTTCGGTTCGCACCAGAACCCGCGAACGGACCGAAAGTTCGCACGAACGTTAGAACCCCATTGACGTCTATGGGACTCGAACGTTCAAAATCAAAAGTGCTCATTTTAAAGGCTAATTTGCATGGTATTGTCCTAAAAAGGGTTTGGGGACCCGGGTCCTACCCCAGGGGACATGTATCAATGCAAAAAAAACTTTTAAAAACGGCCGTTTTTTTCGGGAGCAGTGATTTTAATGATGCTTAAAGTAAAAAAAAAAAAAGTGAAATATTCCTTTAAATATCGTACCTGGGGGGTGTCTATAGTATGCCTGTAAAGTGACGCGTGTTTCCCATGTTTAGAACAGTCCCTGCACCAAATGTCATTTTTAAAGGAAAAAATCTCATTTAAAACTGCTTGCGGGTTTAATGTCATGTCGGGTCCTGGCAATATGGGTGAAAATCAGTGAGACAAACGGCATGGGTACCCCCCAGTCCATTACCAGGCCCTTTGGGTCTTGTATGGATATTAAGGGGAACCCCGCACCCAAATTAAAATAAGGAAAGGTGTGGGGCCACCAGGCCCTATATACTCTGAACAGCAGTATACAGGCGGTGCAAACAAGACAGGGACTGTAGGTTTGTTGTTAAGTAGAATCTGTTTGTAATTTTGAACATTTTTAACGTGTTTAGCTCCAGCCAAAAAATCTTTTCTAAGCTTTTTGGAAAACATAGGGAAGGGTTATCACCCCTGTGACATTTGTTTTGCTGTCTTTCCTCCTCTTCAGAAGATTTCACCTCACTTTTTTGTCCCAATGAAAAATGTTTTTTGAAAATTTGGGTTTTTTTGTGGAACAAGGATTGGAAAGCATCAGTGGAAAGGAGAAATTGTTTTCCCATATTAACTCTTACAGGAAAGAATTTCCCTTCCTAGGGGTAGATTTCATCTCACTTCCTGTTGTCTCCTTCCGTTTGCAAGTAGGAGTCGTTTGTAAGTTAGATGTTTGAAAGTAGGGTCCTGCCCTATATACTCAGCAGAAATTTGGGCCTTAGGTGTTGCTGTGGCCACAACACTGTAAGCCCTCACAGGGCCCTGCTGTGAAATATTAGATCAAGAATTGTAATTACATGCCCCTGTTGAACAGGAGCTGAAAAATTAGGCCTTAGGCACTGGTGCTGGTGCCACAACACTGCAACCCCTCACAGACACTCTAGTTGGAACGCAGGAACGAGCCCTGCTGCAAAGTATTGCTTCAAAAATTGTAATTACACGCCCCTGTTAGACAGGGGCAGAAAAATTGGGCCTTAGGCACTGGTGCTGGTGCCACAACACTGCAACCCCTCACAGACACTCTAGTTGGAACGCAGGAACGAGCCCTGCTGCAAAGTATTGCATCAAAAATTGTAATTACACGCCCCTGTTAGACAGGGGCAGAAAAATTGGGCCTTAGGCACTGGTGCTGGTGCCACAACACTGCAACCCCTCACAGACACTCTAGTTGGAACGCAGGAACGAGCCCTGCTGCAAAGTATTGCATCAAAAATTGTAATTACACGCCCCTGTTAGACAGGGGCAGAAAAATTGGGCCTTAGGCACTGGTGCTGGTGCCACAACACTGCAACCCCTCACAGACACTCTAGTTGGAACGCAGGAACGAGCCCTGCTGCAAAGTATTGCATCAAAAATTGTAATTACAAGCCCCTGTTAGACAGGGGCAGAAAAATTGGGCCTTAGGCACTGGTGCTGGTGCCACAACACTGCAACCCCTCACAGACACTCTAGTTGGAATGCAGGAACGAGCCCTGCTGCAAAGTATTACATCAAAAATTGTAATTACACGCCCCTGTTAAACAGGGGCTGAAAAATTGTGCCTTAGGCACTGGTGGTGGCGCCCAGAACCAAAAATGTTCTTACAAGCTATCAGCGTGATGATTGAGGAGGAAGAGGATAATTACTCAGGGATAGTCACTCAGCATCAGCATAGGCAGTCTTTGAAGGGATCTGAGATTTCAAAAAAAATTATTCGGTTACATCAGCATCAGGTGCTTGGTAGCTGGTGGTGATCCAAGACTCATTCATTTTTATGAAGGTCAGCCGATCGACCGAGTCGGTGGACAGACGCACCCTGTGATCGGTTACCACGCCTCCAGCAGCACTAAATGTGCGTTCCGAAAGAACGCTGGATGCAGGACAGGCCAGTAGCTCAATTGCATACTGTGCAAGCTCTGGCCAGTGATCCATCCTCAAGACCCAGTAACCCAGAGGATTTTCGGTGGGAAAGGTGTCCAAGTCTGATCTTGCCCCTAGGTATTCCTGCACCATGTAAAACAGACGCTGGCGATGGTTGCTGGAACCGATCATACCTTGGGGCTGCGGACCAAAAAATTGTCTGAACGCATCGGTCAGACGGCCACCTTCTCCACCGCTCCTTCTTTGACTGACCGAAGCCTCAGCAACACGTTGTCCAGAAACAGGAGTTTGTAACCTCCCAGTCTCTGGGAACGCGTTGCACAGACCTTTCTGCAAGGCCTCCCGAAGATGTTTCATCCTCTGCTCCCTCTGCGATGGCAAGATAAGGTCCGCAACCTTACCCTTGTAACGTGGATCAAGGAGGGTTGCCAGCCAGTATTGGTCCTTCTCCTTGATACCACGAATACGAGGATCCTTACGCAGGCTTTGCAGGATCAGGGAGGCCATGCAGCATAGGTTTGCTGAGGCATTTGGTCCGGAGTCCTCTGGGTCACTAAGAACGACATGGTCCGCAGCCACCTCCTCCCAGCCACGTACAAGTCCATGTGTTTCTTGGGACTGATCCCTTAAAGACTGCTGCTGATGCTGAGTGCCAGGCTCCACCTCCATACTGACACAATCTTCCTCCTCCTCCTCTTCCTCCTCGTCCTCTTCCTGTGTGATCGGCGGGCACGCAGGAACACTGTCTGGATAAAGGGGGCCTTGAGAGCTAAGGAAGTCCTCCTCTTCCTGCCTCTGTTCTGCCTCAAGTGCCCTGTCCATTATTCCACGCAGCGTGTGCTCCAACAGGTGGACAAGGGGGACAGTGTCACTGATGCATGCACTGTCACTGCTCACCATCCTCGTGGCCTCCTCGATTGGTGACAGGACAGTGCATGCATCCCTGATCATGGCCCACTGGCGTGGGGAAAAAAAACCAAGCTCCCCTGACCCTGTCCTGGTGCCATAGTCGCACAGGTACTCATTGATGGCCCTCTGCTGCGTGTGCAGCCGCTGCAGCATGGCCAACGTTGAGTTCCACCTGGTGGGCATGTCACAGATTAGGCGGTTCTTGGGCAGGTTAAACTCCTTTTGGAGGTCCGTCAGCCGAGCACTGGCATTATATGACCGGCGGAAATGCACACAGACTTTCCTGGCCTGCCTCAGGACATCCTGTAAGCCCGGGTACCTGCCCAAGAACCGCTGCACCACCAAGTTAAGGACGTGAGCCAAACAGGGCACATGGGTCATTTGTCCCTGTCGGAGGGCAGAGAGGAGGTTGGTGCCATTGTCGCAAACCACCATTCCTGCCTTAAGTTGGCGTGGCGTCAACCACCTCTGAACCTGCCCCTGCAGAGCTGACAAAACCTCTGCCCCAGTGTGGCTCCTGTCCCCCAAGCACACCAGCTCAAGCACCGCATGGCATCTTTTGGCCTGCGTACTTGCGTAGCCCCTTGAACGCCTACGGAGCACCGCTGGTTCCGAGGAAGAGGCCATGGAGGAAGAAGAAGAGGAGGGGGTGGAGGAGAGAGGTGTGTCACAATCAGCATTTTGGAGGCGTGGTGGCGGAACAACCTCCAACACTACTGCACCTTGTCCTGCATCCTTCCCAGCTGCCAGCAGAGTCACCCAATGCGCCGTGAAACTTAGGTAACGTCCCTGTCCATGCCTGCTGGACCATGAGTCAGCGGTAATATGCACCTTACCGCTGACCGCCCTGTCCAGCGAGGCATGGACATTGCCTTCCACATGCCGGTAGAGAGCCGGAATCGCCTTCCGTGAGAAAAAGTGGCGTTTGGGTACCTGCCACTGAGGAACCGCACATTCCACAAACTCACGGAAGGGGGCAGAGTCTACCAACTGAAAAGGCAGCAGTTGAAGTGCTAGCAATTTTGCCAAGCTAGCATTCAACCGCTGGGCATGTGGATGGCTGGGAGCAAACTTCTTTCGGCGGTGCAGCAGCTGGGGCAGGGAAATTTGCCTGGTACAATCTGACGTCGGTGTACCAAAAGCAGATTGCCCACAAGTACTTGGCTGTGACACACCTAATTCTACACCTTCATTCCTCTCACTGCAGGTCTCAGAGAGGACTGAAGGTCTAGTGGGGTTGGAAATCTCAGCTGATGAGGAGCAAGGAGAGATCCTCTTTGTTCTTTGGTGTGGGTCTTTTAGATACGCTTGCCAACGAACTGCATGGCAGGTCAACATATGTCTGGTCAAGCATGTGGTACCCAAGCGGGAGATGTTTTGGCCACGCGAGATACGCTTGAGACATATGTTGCAAATAGCAGCGGTGCGATCTGATGCACTCGTCTCAAAAAAGGCCCACACCAAAGAACTTTTTGAATAACGCGCAGAGACTGCAGCGCCCTGCACATGTGGAGCTTTGGGGTGTGATGCAGTCAATGTGCTGCCCTTAGGCTGGCCCCTGGAGGGCATCCTGCCTCGTTGGTGATGTGCCGCCGCCTCCTCCTCCTCCTCCTCCTCCTCCTCCTCCTCTCTCCTATCAGGCACCCACGTTGAGTCAGTGACCTCATCATCCCCTCCCTCCTCATCACTGGAGCAAACCTGGCAGTATGCTGCAGCAGGGGGAGCATGACTGCCAGATTGCTGTCCTTCTTGGGCACCCCCTCTGTCCGTGCTCATGTTACTGCCTTCATCGAGCTCAGTATCGTCATCAGAGCCTTCCAAACGCTGGGCATCCTCCTGGAGCATGTACCCAACACTGTGGTCAAACAGTTCGAGGGAATCCTCATGAGGACATGGTGGAGCTAGGGAAGGAGTCACTGATGACATTGAGCTGAGGGAAGAGGCCGCTGCTTTGCCAGACAAAGCACCCTGGGCATGGGTGAGAGAGGATGAGGAGGATGAGGACGGCTTGGTCATCCACTCGACCAAGTCTTCCGCATGTTGCGGCTCAACACGGCCAGCTGCCGAAAAAAAGGCCAAGCATGTCCCATGGCCACGTGCTGATGAGGATGCACCGTCTCCACGACCAGCACTAGACACAGAGCCTGCTTGCCCTCTCTTATTGGCTTGTGACTGTCTGCCTCTCCTTCTTGGCCTTCCAGACATACTAATGGCCTGTAGCTGCACTAAGCTGGGATAGAACACCTGTAATTTTCTTCAAGTAGCTTTATATACTGTAACCAGACAAGCCTGCCTGTCAGTAGGAAGATAACAGGAACGGATCTAGCTGAACACTGTGAGCAGGACGCACTGTACTAAATGTAAATAGTCTAGCTGCCTGACCGTGGTACTAATAGGATCAAATAGAACACCTGTAATTTTCTTCAGGTAGCTTTATATACTGTAACCAGACAAGCCTGCCTGTCAGTAGGAAGATAACAGGAACGGATCTAGCTGTACACTGTGAGCAGGACGCACTGTACTAAATGTAAATAGTCTAGCTGCCTGACCGTGGTACTAATAGGATCAAATAGAACACCAGTAATTTTCTTCAGGTAGCTTTATATACTGTAACCAGACAAGCCTGCCTGTCAGTAGGAAGATAACAGGAACGGATCTAGCTGAACACTGTGAGCAGGACGCACTGTACTAAATGTAAATAGTCTAGCTGCCTGACCGTGGTACTAATAGGATCAAATAGAACACCTGTAATTTTCTTCAGGTAGCTTTATATACTGTAACCAGACAAGCCTGCCTGTCAGTAGGAAGATAACAGGAACGGATCTAGCTGAACACTGTGAGCAGGACGCACTGTACTAAATGTAAATAGTCTAGCTGCCTGACCGTGGTACTAATAGGATCAAATAGAACACCTGTAATTTTCTTCAGGTAGCTTTATATACTGTAACCAGACAAGCCTGCCTGTCAGTAGGAAGATAACAGGAACGGATCTAGCTGTACACTGTGAGCAGGACGCACTGTACTAAATGTAAATAGTCTAGCTGCCTGACCGTGGTACTAATAGGATCAAATAGAACACCTGTAATTTTCTTCAGGTAGCTTTATATACTGTAACCAGACAAGCCTGCCTGTCAGTAGGAAGATAACAGGAACGGATCTAGCTGAACACTGTGAGCAGGACGCACTGTACTAAATGTAAATAGTCTAGCTGCCTGACCGTGGTACTAATAGGATCAAATAGAACACCTGTAATTTTCTTCAGGTAGCTTTATATACTGTAACCAGACAAGCCTGCCTGTCAGTAGGAAGATAACAGGAACGGATCTAGCTGAACACTGTGAGCAGGACGCACTGTACTAAATGTAAATAGTCTAGCTGCCTGACCGTGGTACTAATAGGATCAAATAGAACACCTGTAATTTTCTTCAGGTAGCTTTATATACTGTAACCAGACAAGCCTGCCTGTCAGTAGGAATTTAACAGGAACGGATCTAGCTGAACACTGTGAGCAGGACGCACTGCACTAAATGTAAATAGTCTAGAAGATAACAGGAACGGATCTAGCTGAACACTGTGAGCAGGACGCACTGCACTAAATGTAAATAGTCTAGAAGATAACAGGAACGGATCTAGCTGAACACTGTGAGCAGGACGCACTGCACTAAATGTAAATAGCAGGAACGGATCTAGCTGAACACTGTGAGCAGGACGCACTGCATTAAATGTAAATAGTCTAGATAGAAGATAACAGGAACGGATCTAGCTAAACTGAATACAGTGTATATATATATATGCAACACCTGGGATGCATATATATACACAATACACTGTAAGTGCAGCTAACTGACTGACTGTTCTGCCTAATCTATCTAACTCAAATGAAATGACACTGTCTCTCTCTCTCTCTATCTCTCAGCACACCGGAACACACACTACACAGGGCCGCCGTGCAGGCGGCCTTATATAGTGTGGGGTGTGTACTAAATCCCCTGAGCCATAATTGGCCAAAGCCACCCTGGCTTTGGCCAATTACAGCTCTCTCTACTGACGGCGCTGTGATTGGCCAAGCATGCGGGTCATAGTGCATGCTTGGCCAATCATCAGCCAGCAATGCACTGCGATGCCGCAGTGAATTATGGGCCGTGACGCACCACACGAATTTAGCGCGAACGGCCCATAACGTTCGCAATTTGGCGAACGATCGAACAGCCGATGTTCGAGTCGAACATGGGTTCGACTCGAACACGAAGCTCATCCCTACTAGCTAACTAATAATAACGAACTATTAGATTATAGGTATTGGAATTTCCTTTCAAATTTGGCTGTTAGTGAACGTAACGAATACAAATTTATCTGAAGCTACGAATTATCCGGAATAACGAATGCCGTATCTCAACAAATGGAACGGAGCAAATTAATAATAAATAATAATAATAATAATAATAATAACTTTTTATTATTATTATTGTTATTTATTATTATTAATTTTGTTACGTTCCACTCCTTTAGAAATGGCATTCGTTATTTCGGATAATTCGTAACTTCAGATAAATTCGTATTCGTTACGTTCACTAACAGCCAAATTTGAAAGGAAATTCCAATACCTATAATTTACCAGTTAGTTATTATTAGTTAGTTATTATTTCAGATTTTTGAATTTTCGGGTTTTTCGATTTTCAAATTTTTTAATTTTCTAATTTACAAGTTTTCGAATTTCCGAAGTTTAGAATTTTCGAATTTACGAATTCTCGAATTTCTGAAGTTTAGAATTTTCGAATTTACGAATTCTCGAATTTCCGAATTTTCCCAACTTTCGAATTTACGAATTTTCTAATTTTCAAATTTTTGAATTTACGAATTTTTGAATTTTCTACTTTACGAATATGCGGAAAAATTTGCTAAATGGGTTTTTGTTCATTCAGATATTTCTGAATTAACGAATGTGTCAAAATTAATTAAAAAATCTAATTCGGAACGAAACATAATGCACACGTCTAATGTTTTGTGAATTCATGCAATATCACATGACGTTCACTCTCTACATAAGTGTAAATGTGGGCTTAAAAGTATAATACCAAGTCAAATTCAGGTACTTTCATTATTTGGCCAAAAAAAAAAAAATGCATTTGGTGGTGTATTAAAGGAGAAGTTTAACTTGCTAATATTTATCATTTCCTTTTAGACCCACTGATGACATCACTGGGTCTCTGTGCTTCTCTATGTAATGCAGGCAGATTGTGGCTGGTGGAAAGGGCTGTACATAGATTCCTGAAAACATCACAGCCCCCCTGCCTCAGTCCTCCTCTCGGGAGTCCTGGTGCAGGCAGTGATTGGTTCTTGGAAGAAGTTAAGCAAATTCCAAAATCGTCCTTGATGGGTGGATGACAATCTGGAAGAGAAGGCGTTGGCATGCAGACCACCCTAGGCCACACTGGCATGTGATGCTGAGGCAGTGACAGGGAGACCACCCCCCCCCCCCCCGAAGCATGGGCAGGGTCTCAGTTGCAACCTCTGCGACCCCTTATGCTACACCCGTGGGCTGCGCCTCCATGATTAAAAGAACTGAAATCCAAAGAACCAGGTACAGCCAAGCTTTTATATCTGTGTGATCCAATAAGGGGCCCATACATTGAATACAGCCCAGGCCCTATAGTGCAATTAAATAAAGAGATGAAATACATATTTCGGGGATTTACCTGCCATTGCTGTCTACCTAAGATCTACTTTCCAGCTTCGGCGGGGGGAGGGGGAACATTCTGCCTGGCTCCGGGAGGTATAAGCAAAGCCTTTTGAATGATCAATTCCTGTGTGTACATTGATTTTTTTTTTTTTTTTTCCTCCCTCGGTCCCTCTCCTTATCGTTCTTTTCCTGCCCATATCATTCTAATTGATTCCTGATTACAGACTACATTGGTTACAAAATGTTATTTGTCAGGCAGAGGAGATATTCCCACTTCTCTCCGCTCAAAGCCCATTCACTGAAGACGATGCAGCCACCGGGGCAGACCACTGAGCTAATGGGGTGAATGACACCCGCCCCCTGGCGTCACTCCTATAAAACAAAAATAATAATTACCATTGCGATGGCAGCACTTTTTATTATAATTAGTACAGGCTTTTTTTTTTTATTTTTTTTTTTTTTTTATTTGTACTGTCAAATACTATTTTTATTTATTTATTTTTTATTCAGATAAAAAAAAAAAATGAAATATTACAGATATGTATGTATTATATACTATTTACGATTGGAAAGTGGCTAGCTTCAAACAAAAATGCAAAAATGTACTCAGCTATGTTGCAAAAGTAGACTTTTAACAGTGGGAGAGATCAGACTACACAGGTTGCAGATTGACGAAGAGGAAGGACACATCTTTTTTTCTCTCTCTTATACACATCCTGCAAATGACAGGGTTGGTTTCTTTTTGTTTGTTTGTTTTTGTTTTTTATTTAATTTATAAGCTAAGGATTGTTTGAACCCTGAACTATTATAATTTTAGGGAGGAGAGAAAAAAATCATTATAATGATTATTATTATTATTAACATAAATAATAATAATAATAATAATACATATTATAAATATTTAGGTAATATTCTAAAAAATAATAGTAAATATACCTATCTACCTATATATCTGGTTATATATCCATTTATTTATCTGTATATATATATAGATATCAATATATATATCTATCTATCTATATATACAGTATATCACAAAAGTGAGTACACCCCTCACATTTTTGTAAATATTTTATTTAATTTATTTAATATTTATTTAATATTTTATTTAATGTATTATTATTTATCTTTTCATGTGACATCACTGAAGAAATGACACTTTGCTACAATACAGTATTGTACAGTTGTGCTCCTAAGTTATCAGGCCAACATTACCAGGGTATGTAAACTTTTGATCAGGGTCATTTGGGTAGTTTCTGTTGTGATTATGATATTCCATGCTGGGGTTTTGGGATCCTCGGGGAGGACCCAGACCGATAACACGCCTGAGTCCTTGCTGGAAGGAATGGCTCCTATGTAGTTCGCATGTTACTCAGGTGATAGCCTATAGACCAGTTCTGTGCTGATGGATACAAAATTGGTGCAAGAATATTGGTTCAACACTGTATCTGTGTACAAGTACCTGATTCGCATTCCTTATAATTATTGTTATACTATTGCTTTGTGTTTTTATTACGTTTTCAATTAATAAACCACTGTTTATACTGTACATACTCTCTTTACGCCTTTTTACATGTGCCTCTAAAATCCACCACTAGGGGAATTTTTCTTTCTATATATAGTCATACCAAATATTGATTTAATTTCGATTTTTCTTCTGTTCGCTCGCTTTGCATTTTGTAAAGTGAGAAAAATAAACATGTATAATCTATATTTTTAACCACTTGCTGACCAGCCACTGTATATATACAGCGGCAGGTCGGCTCTCCTGCACAAAACGCCATACCCGTACGGCGTTCTGTACATGTGGAACTGTGGGCGCGCACCTGCCGCGGAAGCGCCCGCGGGGAGGGGAGGCAGAACGGGGATCTGCCTATGTAAACAAGGTGCATTCCCATACCTCCCAACATTTTGAGATGGGAATGAGGGACACCTACTAGCAAATGCATGTAGGCATAGGACACGCCCCCCTACCACACCCCCTTAAAGGAGAATTAACCAAAAAAAAGGATAATTAAATCCACAAGAGCTTTTTTTTACCACTACCATTCCTTTACATTGGCTTTTTAAAATTTACAAATGCAGCAATTTATAAATTGTATGAAAGGTTTAGCACCGGGAAACACTTTTTGATAGATAAAAAGTGCATTTTATATACAGCTTTATAGTTCAGACCAAAATGAGGGACAAATGAGGGGGCAAGAGGGACAGAGGGACATTGCTCGAAATCAAGGACAGTCCCTCGAAATCAGGGACAGTTGGGAACTATGCATTCCCATTCTGACAGGGGACAACTCTGAGATCTGCTGTTCCCAGTGATCAGGAACAGCGATCTCTGTGTTGTCCCAGTAAGCCCATCCCCCACACAGTTAGAACACACCCAGGGAACACAGTTAACTCCTTGATCGCCCTCTAGTGTTACCCCCTTCCCTGCCAGTGTCATTTATACATTGATCAGTGCATTTTTTTAAGCACTGATCACAGTATTGGTGTCACTGGTCCCCAAAAAGTGTCTTGGGGTCAGATTTGTTTGCCGCAATGTTGCAGTCCCGCTAAAAATCTCAGATCACCACCATTACCAGTAAAAACAATAAAATATAAATAAAAGACCCAAAATCTATCCCCTATTTTGTAGACGCTATAACTTTTGCGCAAACCAATCAATATACACTTATTGTGATTTTTTTTTAATCAAAAATATGTAGCAGAATACATATTGGCCCAAACTGATGAATAAATTTGTTTATATATATATATATATATATATATATATATATATATATTACATATGTATAATAGCAGAAAGTAAAAAATATATATACACCTGTAAAATTTTTTTTTAATTGTTGGTCTTTTTTTGTTTATAGCACAAAAAATAAAAATCGCAGAGGTGATCAAATACCACCAAAAGAAAGCTCTATTTGTGGGTGTAGCTTCGCAGGACCGCGCAATTGTCAGTTAAAGTGACGCAGTACCGTATCGCAAAAAAAATGGCCTGCTCATTAGGGGGGGTAAATCATTTCGGGGCTGAAGTGGTTAAAAGCATTCTTACTTTACAGTAATTCTTCACACCTGCCTAAAAACTTTTGCACAGTATTTTATATATTTAGCATATTACATATATCTATTGTGTATATAATGTGTACTGTATGTGTATATATATATATATATATATATATATATATATATATATATATATATATAAAAAACAAATTAAATTATATATATATATATATATATATATATATATATAAACAAAAAAAACTAAATAGAATTTAAAAAAAAAAGTGCAGAAATGTTTTGAAGAACCTATGTATGTATATATATATAATTTTTCTTTTTATATGTGTGTATATATATAATGAAGAATAAAGTTCCTGAGAGTTGGATGCTTCACCTCAGTCACCCAGCCTTAGCAATCTGCAAAATGTGCAGTTTGCTTCAATTTGCAAGCAAGTATAATTTGCTCCCCTTCAACTCATTAGTAACATGAGCTCTGTTTGCAGTGCTTAAGACATTAATTATTTAAATTAAACTAACGACATAAATTATTCAAATTTTATTTCCACAGCAGACACCACCGAGCGTTCGATAATAGCCAGGTTACGCAGCCGCTCCGATGACATAAACGCCAAGCGGTAATCTGAGCCCCCCGGGGTTTACTTGTGACCTTACGGAGAGATGGTGATCGGTGCGTTGCGGTGGTGGGGGATGCAGGGATGGGTTAGCGAGAGGTCAGCGACAAAGTTTACTTTGCAACTTCAGAACTGTATGGATATTGCAGGCAGGAACAAATAAAGCCATTAATGCGTCGTACCATATAGCCTGTGATATTAATACGCCTAAATTAATGCTTTACAAGTAATTAAAATTGAATGCTCCCTTGGTGAGTTAGTGCGTTTCGTTTTCCTTTGTACTAATCACTTAATTAGTTTGTAGAGATTTGTAGGTGTGCCTTTTTTTATGTCCTTAGCAGAAAACAGCTGGAAAACTGAAAATGAACTGGGTTATTTATTTACATTTTGGTTTTCGATTTTGTTAAAGGGTCCTTCCACCTGGAACATGCATTTCCGTTTTAGGCGAATACCAGAATAGTAAACGGCTTACTAGCTTTTATTTTACTTTTATTTATTTTTTTATCTTTTTTTAAAACCCTGGCTTGGGGATTAATCATTGTATCCTCTGTCTCCATGCAGCAGTAGGAGTGAGACTCTTACAGCCCCAACAGGACAGGGGGCTCTGTGTTTGGATATTTCAGTTATAGGTGGTGTGGCTGAAAGAATAGATAATAAACTATGCAAATGCCTAGGTATTTTGGTCATGTGGTCTTTGCTGAATGAGAATCAGGGTACAGAAAGGTGGATCCCACCCTTCATCACAGATTATATAATATAATGTGTAGACTTTTAGTTATGTGGGCAGCACTGGAGAGAGTGTGGAACAGCCTGCACTGACAGCATTTCCTTTAGAAAGGTAACTAATTAGGCTCTACCGTTATTTTATTATTCATTTCTACAAGTCCGTTACCATAGTCATTGGTGCAACTACCAGGGTCGCAAAGATCGCACTTGCGACCAGGCTCTAGCGTTCCGCCATTTTCAGGGGGCCACAACAGGGTTGCTGACCACAGGACTCTGAGCTGAGAGCATCTCTCTCATACAGCCCAGAGCCTGCACTGACAGCATTTCCTTTAGAAAGGTAAGTAATTAGGCTCTACCCTTATTTTATTATTCATTTCTACATGTCTGTTACCATAGTCAGTAGTGGAACTACCAGGGTCGCAAAGGCCGTATTTGCGACCAGGCCCTGGCGTTCCGCCAGTGTCGGGGGGGCCACAGCGGGGTTGCTGGCCACAGTACTCTGAGCTCAGAGCATCTCTCTCATACAGCCCAGAGCCTGCACTGACAGGATTTCCTTTAGAAAGGTAAGTAATTAGGCTATACCGTTATTTTATTATTCATTTCTACATGTCTGTTACCATAGCTAGTGGTGGAACTACCAGGGTCGCAAAGATCGTACTTGTGACCAGGCCCTGGCGTCGGGGGGCCACAGCGGGGTTGCTGGCCGCAGGACTCTGAGCTGAGAGCATCTCTCTCATACAGCCCAGAGCCTGCACTGACAGTTCCTCCTCCCTCACATGGATGGGAGAGGAGACAGCCAATCTGCTCCTTCTCCTCCCTTCCTTCCCCTCCTGTGTGTGCACCATAGGAAGTGTGAATCCCAGCAGCTGAATGATCAAACCACTTTGACCTCTTCACGCCTGCTGAACACATATATGCGGCCCTGCGTAAACCACTTAGCGCGCTGAGAGCGCGCTCCCTGTGCACTCCCAGCACGGTAGCCGGCGGCTAAAGACTTCTTTTTGTGTTATTGCTTGTTTCTAATGTTGAAGTACAACTAAGCTGTGACTGTAAGCTCTATAGTTAGGGGGCAGGGACAATGGCCCCATGTACGGTTCACGTCACCTATAGTCAACATCCAGGGTCATCCTTAATATTGATTGAACCCTGGGCAAACATTTTCTTGGGCCCTCCCGAAACCATTTGCCAACTATTTTCAGGCAGTGTAGGCTCAAGGGGCAGCTGCTTTGGGCCCCACAACAATGACTGGGCCCGGGGCAGCTGCCTCTTAAGCCCTGCCCTAAAGACGGCCCTGTCAACATTTCCAAATTGCCTTCTTGGATGACTATAAACCAGACCCGGAGGGCAAGTGGAGTCAGAAATCAGAAGCAAGCCAAAGGGTCAAAAACCAAACAGGTGGTATATGTATCAGGTCAAAGTCAGGCAGTTGATGGCTACTTGTGGCAAGAACAAGGAAAGATAAGGTACGGGACCACAATAGAACAACCCACATACTCTTTAGTGTCCAAGCCGTTTTTACAATTTTTCTTCAGCTCACATACTCTACTAAAGGTATAAATAGCAAAGGCACCTAATTTCCTTTATCCAAAATTAAGGAAAAATAAAAGTTGGGCTTTAGATGCACTGTAAACTGCTTCGTGTGGTAAAAATAAAAATATCCATTACCCAACATTCCGTTAAATAAAAAAGCAGGTTTGGCTGCAATACCTACCTTTTCTCTAGTGCTGTCCATACTACATCACCTTTCCAAGCATCAACACTGCTTGTTTTCCTGGTTGAACAATGGCCAATGTCATCCAACCACATTGTGTGAGTCAAAAACGCAACCCTTTGGGTGTAATCATGTAGCCGGGGCTCACAGTACTTGTGGACTCCTGTAACAATTTAAGAAAACTTCAGTCCTGGAGGGAGGACCTTCCACGGCCACCACTAAATTAGAGGAAGGATCTGTAATGTCACTGGATCAGCTTGGAGACTTCAGGAAAAAAGTAAATATGGGGTGTTTTAGGATAAAATGGGGAGGCTGTAGGAAGTGAGGGAGAGCAAAGAAGGAGAGATTTAAAAAAGCTTTAATACCACTTTAAGTACACTGGGCACAAGTAATTGCAGTTATAGTATGTAGGCAGGTGCAGTCTATATTCTCCACTGCAGGTGATGCTCAACTGCAGAGGCAATGCAGATGGGGAAGAAGGTCGAGAGGAACTTAGTTCCTCTATGGCGTCCTTGGTCACAGGGAGGCAGCTATCCGATAGGATTCTGGTGCCCCCTTGGACGTTGGCAGCCATCTTGGGCCAGGCAGAGTCTATTCAAAGAGGAAGTAAACTTCTTCTGAAACTTTTTCCTATAGGTAAGCCTATAATGGCTTACCTATAGGTATTGAAAATATCTCCTAAACCTGTACAGTTTAGGAGATATTTCCAGTGCATGCAGCCAGTGACATCACTGGCGCATGCGCTCTGAAGGAACGGCCCACTTGTGCCATTCCTTCCGAGCCCACGCTGTAAACCGCGGCTCCCGCATGCAAGTGCGAGAGTGACATCATCGCAACTCCAGCCAATCAAAGTGCCAGAGCCATGAAACCCGGAAAAAGCTCCGGGAAAGATGTCGGCCATGACAGCGGTGTGCGGGGACTGCTGCAACAGCTTTGTTTTAAGGTAAGTATTTCATAATGAGCTAGTATGCGATGCATACTAGCTCATTAAGCCTTTATCTTGCAGGGCTTTTTTGGGGTGGAATTTTTTTTTAGAGGTTTACAACCTCTTTAATACCCTGGCTCCCGGGCTTGGCGTGCATTTTGCAGGTTGCTAGTGTAGGGACAGGTCATCCGTCTGTGTCAGGGACAGTACTTAGAGTCAGGGAAAGGTTCCGGAGGAGTAAGGAACGCACAGGGACTACATAAACCTTTGTGGAAAACCTCTACTTTGGGTGTGGACCAGCCAGGCCGCATTCCACTACCCGTGGCAGATGCTGTCAGCATCTCTGGGTCTTTAGGCTACTGTCCCCTCATAATGTCCCATTTGGGTTTCCTCCCCGTTGGGCCTGTACTGCTGAACTTTTGTTACAATATATTCCTGTTGCTGAACGTGGACATCACGCTGCACTTACCCACAAGTAGACATCGGTCAGAGAGGTGCAATGTATTAACAATGTGCTCACAACCCCAGTGCTATTCTGGACATAAAGAGAGCACCCATGTGATTTGAGCCCCTGAGGATAGATTTTTGAGCACCTCACAGTGAACATCTAACTTACTGCAACTGGATGGCTCATGACCTGGGATCAGAGGTAATCTTAGATTTCTAGAATTATTTTTGTAAGCATCCTATTTTTTTGGGGGGGACAAGCATTTGTCTGAAGCGATTCAGCTACGCACATCAGAATTTCCTTTGGCCTCTATCCAACCCATTAGAGAGAACTCCTCCTCAACGACAGATGGTAGGACAGGTGTGAAGGTGCCAAACCTGAGGGTTTTATTCTTACCGTTCCCTTTTATTAGCTAAATTAAATGCCATAGTGTCAGATTTTAGCTGCAGGATCTAAGCTTCTGAAATGCTTGCTAAAAAATTATTCAGCGTTTTCCTTCCAAAGCTTGTCAATAATTTTGTTGTTGACCATTTTCTAGCAGCCCGCCTTGACCTCTCGGTTTCTCATTGACTCCACTTTCTAGAACTTTTTTCTTTCTTTTTTTTTTTTTTTTTTAACAGCAATCTCCTCTCCTGAATAAGCTCTGTTAAAAAATAAGTCCACATCAGGAATTCATTGGTTTTCTCATGTCATCGTCTTTCATACTATTCGATAATTCCATCACATTGCCCGTGTTCATCCCTTGACTTTTTTGACTTACCGAAGAGTCTTGAGCATTGATTAACAAATCAGAACTTGCGCTTGACTGTGTTATCTTCGAAAGCCAGGCTTGTTGTGCTTCCAACATGGACCAGGTGAATCGATCAGAAGGAATGAAAGAAAAGAAAAATCAGATCATTCTGCGGCGCAGGAAAAATAAAATGCAAATGTTGACTGGTGGGGCTCCGTTCTTGAGTCTGTGTTCTTCCCCTTATCAACAATGGCTGCGTTGAATGGGAAATGAAATGTCAGCTGTTTAATCAGACAGGTCATCTGATTCCTTCAATGATGTCTTCGAGCGTTGGTCCTCATCAAAAGTTTTCAATGTTCCTTTTATTTACGGCGTGCTGGCTTCCTATTCCCACAGGTCCTCCCACTCAATGCCTTGTCAACTCAACGAGACCTGGAAAGAGCTCTGTGTGATAGCATAAAAGGAGAAGACATATTGATATTAGGTTGTTCTAAAAACAGTAACTTACTTATCAAAGGTTTCCAGCTGTTTAGATAAAAACAAATCAAAAGATTTAAGGTCTAATAAATGTGTGTGTATGTGTGTGTGTGTGTGTGGGGGGGGGGGGGGGGGCAGGGGTGGTGGATTGCCAGTTATCCAACCTTTCAATGTTGGGTCCCCTCCAGGGTACACGGAATAAAATAGAGCCCTAGTGGTCATCAGTAGAGAGCACAAGGAATGCCAAGGAGCCTAGTGGTCATCAGTAGAGAGCGCAAGGAATGCCAAGGAGCCTAGTAGTCATCGGTAGAGAGGAGTCAAACTGAGTTTTTATTTTCCTAAAATTTTGACGGAAATCAAGAGAATATTACTAAATTTCGCTATTGGTTGTAGTCAATGGGGAGGGCAGATTTAGGTGTATCCCTTCTCAATATTTTCAACAAGGAAGTACCCATGAAATAACTTTGCAGGCTCAGGGAACCCCCTGATAATAATTTACGACATCTACAGCTCACTGTACATTAGTGTGATGATTTGTGGGATGAATGTTCCTTACATTGGTGGCCAGTAGGAAGAATGTTCTTTACATTGATGATCAGTGGGAAGAATTCCCCTTACATTGGTCGTCAATAGGAAGAATAACCCTTACATTGGTGGTCAGTGGGAAAAATGCTCCCTACATTGGTGCTCAGTGGGAAGAATGCTCTTTGAATATGTGATCAGTGGGAACAACACTGGAACAACACTCTTTACCTTGGTGATCAATGGGAAGAATGCTCCATACATTGGTGGTCAGTGGGAAGAATGCTCCTTACATTGGCGGTCAGTGGGAAGAATGTTCCCTACATTGGTGATCAGTGGGAAGAATGTTCCTTACATTGGTGGTCATTGGGAAGGATGCTCCTTATATTGGTGATCAGTGGGAAGAATGTTCCTTACATTGGTGGTTAGTGGGAAGAAGGTTCCTTACATTGGTGCTCAGTGGGAAGAATGTCCCTTACATTGGGGATCAGTGGGAAGAATGTCCCTTACATTGGGGATCAGTGGGAAGAATGTCCCTTACATTGGGGATCAGTGGTTAGAATACTCCTTTGATTGATGATCAGTAGAAAGAATGTTCCTTACATCGGTGGCCAGTGTTCCTTACATTGGTGGTCAGTAGGAAGACTGCTCCTTACCTTGGTGATCAGTAGGAAAAATGCCCCTTATACTGGTGGTCGATAGGGATAATTCTCCTTATGTTTGTGGTTATTGGGAACAATTATCTTTACAGATAGATAAAACAATTGGTATGAGTGGTTACTCATCTGAGAGGCAGAAGTTGCTTATTGCTCAAGGACCCCCAAGAAACCTCTGGAGGAACCCTAGTTGAGAAAGATTGGCCTAGAGCAGTGGTTCTCAACCTCAGCCGTCAAGTACCCTCAACAGGCCATGTTTGCAGGTTTTCCTTTATCTTGCACCGGTGCTTTAAATCAGAGTCAATGGCTTGGTATTTTGGACAGCTATTTTAGAGAGAGAAATTCCCAAAACATGGCCTGTTGGGGGTACTTGAGGACTGAGGCTGAGAACCTCTGACCTGGAGCGTCCCTTTAACAACAACATCCCCTATAATAAATATATTACGCCTGGCATTTACTATGTTCCTCTTCAGGCTGACACGCATTATCCACCTTGTATGGGCAAGTTTAATACTAATCAGGGACTCC
Organism: Aquarana catesbeiana; assembly: GCF_042186555.1. Classification (NCBI taxonomy): domain Eukaryota; kingdom Metazoa; phylum Chordata; class Amphibia; order Anura; family Ranidae; genus Aquarana; species Aquarana catesbeiana. Next base: position 49,726,396 of record NC_133324.1, on the reverse strand, counting down.
ATTCTGTTAGCCAGTGTGGGGCTATTATGGGAAATGCAGGGGAAATGTGCTATTTCAGCATTCCAAGGACAATGAATAATTATTTAGCCCGCGCTCTAATGCTTCGTGACGTCACCCAAAATCGCTTGATGGCATTTCCCAACCTTATTATTCTCCAGCGACTTGGTGTAATTGGTTGTATAAATCACGCAGAGGAAATGAAATAATACAGAGGTACATATGTTTATCCAATTAATACGTTATAGAGTGAGTGGCTACTTAAAAGGACCTGTCTTCTGTGAAGCACCATCACAGTGTTACAGTATCAATGTGGTTTTTTTTTTCCGACGGAATTCCACTCAAGCTGTTGATGAGTAATTAGCAGTGGAAAAAAAGACAGAATTGTGGTCTTGTCTATTAAAACATCAGATTCGTTTTCATTGAGCTGCATGAAGATGGCAGTTCTGGATGCCGCTCTCTACTTGGTGCTGCAGATAATTGCTGGGAATAAGCACCCAGCATGACAGATCCTAATTGTCCCATGGGGTAATAAGTGAACCAATGCACGTCCAGTCACATTTGTTCTTGGATCTATCCAAGCTATATCTGGCTTTAATGCAGATCTTCCGTGGTCAGTAATAATAAAATATCCCATCAGTGAGAGGAATAATGCACCATCATTGGAATTGTCCCATCTTGAGTGTCAGTGGGAGGAACAGTGCACCATTGTTGGTGTCAGTGGAGGAAATAGTCCACTATTGATGGTGTTATTGGAAGAATTATTGCCCCATTGTTGGTGTCATTAATAGGAATAGTGCCCCATCATTGGTGTCATTGGGACAACTGACACCAGTGCTTCCTTAATGGTGTCAGTGGAAGGAATAGTATCCCATTGTTGGTGTCATTAGAAGGACAGGACCTCATCATTGGTGTAAGTGAAAGGTACTGTATAGTTCCCCATTGTTTGTGACAGTGGAAAGAATAGTGCCCCATTGTTGGCTTAAGTGGAAAGTTTAGTGCCCCATCACTGGTGTCAGTGGGAAGGAATAGTGCCCCATTGTTGGTATCAGTGGAAATAATAGTGTCCCATTGTTGGGGTAAGTGTAAAGTATCGTGCCACATCATTGGTGTCAGTGGGAGGAATAGTGCCCCACTGTTGGTGTCAATGGAAAGAATAATGCCCCATCATTGGTGTCAGTGGGAGAACTGACACCAATGCTTTATTGTTGGTGTCAGTGGAAGGATTAGTAAGCCATCATTAGTGTTACTGGAAGGAATAGTGCCCCATCGTTGGTGTCAGTGGGAGGAATTGTGCCCCATTGCTGGTGTCAGTGGGAGGAATAGTGCCCATCGTTGGTGTCAGTGGGAGGAATTGTGCCCCATCGTTGGTGTCAGTGGGAGGAATTGTGCCCCATTGCTGGTGTCAGTGGAAGGAATAGTGTCCCATCATTGGTGTCAGTGGGAGGAATAGTGTCCCATCATTGGTGTCAGTGGGAGGAATTGTGCCCCATTGCTGGTGTCAGTGGGAGGAATAGTGCCCCATCGTTGGTGTCAGTGGAAGGAATAGTGCCCCATTGTTGGTGTCAGTGGGAGGAATAGTGCCCCATTCCTGGTGTCAGTGGAAGGAATATTGCTTCATTCTTGGTGTCAGGGGAGGAATAGTGCCCCATCATAGGTGTCAGTGGGAGAAATAGTGTCCCATCATTGGTGTCAGTGGAAGGAATATTGCTTCATTCTTGGGTTCAGGGGGAGGAATAGTGCCCCATCATTGGTGTCAGTTGAAGGAATATTGCTTCATTCTTGATGTCAGTGGGAGAAATAGTGTCCCACCATTGCCCATTGTTGGTATTAGTGAGATTCAAAAATCTCCCCTCAGGAAAAGTGAGACTCTGTTAATTGCCTTTTTTTTAAAATAAAGCAGTACAAGGTTTACTTTATAGCTCAACTCCAGCCATTCAATAAAACATCATTAAATAAATTATTTTGAATGCCAACGGTGTAAGTATCTGACTGTGAGTTGGTATCAACCTCTTACAATCCCTATAGAGCAGAGCTCAGCCTGGGAGAGGAAGAAGCAGCACAATGAGCCAGTCAGTTGTGCTTCAGTGCTAACAAGAAGCATTTGGGGGGGGGGGGGGGGGGAGCAGAGTGACAGAAAGATGATCTCAGCATTCCGCTGCTTCTCTTTCACTGTCCAGTCAAGATCTGGGGGGAAGGACAAGATTTCTAAGTGGCATTTAACTTCAGCAGAAAAGAAAAGGTCTTCTGCTCCACCAGACAGGACTGCTCTATGTCGTAGAACTATGTGATTCTCACGACTGGATGGACAGAAATACAGCCCTTCTTATATTTATTCCATGCGTTTTTAGCTGTCTTCCTGAAGCTCAACTCTACCTGCAATCTGTTTGTTCCTGGGATTATTATAGAATAATATATCTGCAGATATTAATAAACACGCTCATTATTGGATCCTTGGCTGTTAATTGGTTTCCTCCGGGAAAGCTAAGCGGGGTAATCACGCTCCCGGAAGAGTTAACCGCTCTCAGCCCATTTGTCTCCATAAATGATAGTTGGCTGGACGTCCATATCGGAGATAATGGATCATTTACTGTATAACACCCACACCACACTTGTACAGGTTTTCCTTGGGCTTTGCTAATTAATTACACCAAAGATGATATTTACAGAGGATAGCAAATGAATTGGGCTCCCCGGGGATTCTGGCCTTTAGGGTGGCCATACACAGGCAGATGGCTCCCCAAAAAATCAATGGCTGGTACACCATCTGCCTTCCTCGCTCAAGCTGTGAGATGCCGCACTGTATTCAGCATCAAAGGACAGGAGCCACAAATGAGATCTACATGGGTTGTCAAATCTGCAATACGATTGTACTGTTTATGGCTATTAAGGCAATTCTTTAGTAATGTTAGCCAATTTTATAGTAGTTCTTACTCCCTTCCTTGAAATGTCATATAAACAGTCCTTTAAAATCCGCAGCTACACTATATTGTCGAAAGTATTGGGACGTCTGCCTTTATACACACATGAACTTTAATGGCATCCCAGTCTTATGCCCTGTACACACAACCGGTTTTGCCATTGGAATAAACTCTGAAGGTTTTTCCGATGGAATTCCACTCACGCTGTCTTGCCTACACACGGTCACACCAAATTCCGGCCGTCCAGAACGCGGTGATGTACAACACGTACGACGGGACTAGAAAACGGAAGTTCAATAGCCAGTAGCCAATAGCTTCCGTCTCATACTTGCTTCAGAGCGTGCGTCGTTTTTGGTGCGTCGGACCAGCATACAGACGAGCGTTTTCTTCCGATAGTAGTTTGTTCCGTCGGAAAAATATAGAACATGTTCTCTATCTAAGTCCGTCTGAATTTTCGACGGAAAAAAGTCCAATGGGGCCTACACACGGTCGGAATATACGATGAACAGCTCCCATCGGACTCTTCCTGTCGGAAATTCCGCTCGTGTATACACGACATTAGTCCATAGGTTTCAATATTGAGTTGGCCCACCCTTTGCAGCTATAACAGTTTCAAATCTTCTGGGAAGGCTGTCCACAAGGTTTAGGAATGTATCTATGGGAATGTTTGACCATTCTTCCAGAAGTGCATTTGTGAGGTCAGGCACTAATGTTGGAAGAGAAGGCCTGGCTCGCAGTCTCCGTTCTAATTCATCCCAAAGGTGTTCTATCGGGTTGAGGTCAAGCTAGTCAAGTTCTTCCACCCCAGACTCGCTCATCCATGTCTTTATGGACCTTGCTTTGTGCACTGGTGCGCAGTCTTGTTGGAACAGGAAGGGGCCATCCCCAAACTGTTCCTACAAAGTTGGAAGCATGAAATTGCCCAAAATGTCTTGCTATGCTGACGCCTTAAGAGTTTCCATCACTGGAACTAAGGGGCCAAGCCCAACCCCCGAAAAACAACCCCACACCATAATCCCCTTCCAGCAAATGATTTGGGCCAGTGCACAAAGCAAGGTCCATAAAGACTTGGATGAGCGAATTTGGGGTAGAGGAACTTGACTGGCCTGCACAGAGTCCTGACCTCGACCCGATAGAACACCTTTGGGTTGAATTAGAGCGGAGACTGTGAGACTCTTCCAACATCAGTGCCTAACCTCACAAATGGAAGAATGGTCAAACATCCCATCAAGTTCCTCCACCCCAAACTCGCTCATCTATGTCTTTATGGACCTTGCTTTGTGCACTGGTCCAAATCATTTGATGAAAGGGGGATTATGATGTGGGGTTGTTTTTCAGGGGTTGGGCTTGGCCCCTTAGTTCCAGTAAAAGGAACTCTTAAGGCCTCAGCATACCAAGACATTTTGGACAATTTCATGCTCCAAACTTTGTGGGAACATTTTGAGGATGGCCCCTTCCTGTTCCAGCATGACTGCTCACTGGTTCACAAAGCAAGGTCCATAAAGACATGGATGAGCGATCAAATACCACCAAAAGAAAGCTCTACTTGTGGGGAAAAAGGGACATAAATTTTATTTGGTTACAGTGTTGCATGACTGTGCAATTGTCAGTTAAAGTAATGCAGTACCGTTTCGCAAGTAATGGCCTGGTCATGAAGACAGGTCAAGTGGTTATAAAACCTCTTAGTGCCTGCACCTCCCGGCCCTATAAGAAGTTGATAACGCCGGGAGGCGGGGTGGTGCTTAATATCACGTGACTGCCGTGAATGGCAGTCACGTGATCTGAAAACTCCTGATCGCTTCTTGCTTCTGGTTAGGCAACGGTAACTGTGGCAGAAGCGCGCACGCTCTCGGCACAGGTGTATTGGCAGCAATTCACGCCCCTTGGCGCTAAGGATCAGGCGCCAAGAGGCCGCATATTTGCATACCGAAAATACAGCAAGGGGTTACTGTATTTATTGGCGTATAACGCGCACTTTTTCATCCTGAAAATTGGATGCAAATAGCGTGTTATACGCCAATACTTCAATTTTGGCTGTCTCGGAAGGGGACAGGGAGAGGGGCGGGACAAGCGCCGTCAGATTATATACAGTGAGAATCTCCTGTTTACTTGGAGGCCTCTGTAATAGGAAGTCCCGTCTCCTGGGAAGCCATTGGACCACTGTTCTGTCTATTATAGGAATGTATGATCACTGTATGTAATCTGTCGGCGCTCGTCCCACCCCCCTCCCTGTCCCCTCTAGGCTGCAGTTGGGCATTGATCAGGCTGCACTGATGGCAATGGTGAAGCTGCTGCATTGATGGCAGTGGTGGGGCTGCTGCATTGATGGCAGTGGTGAGGGCGCTGCATTAATGGCAATGATAAGGCTGCTGCATTAATGGCAATGGTGAGGCTGCTGCATTGATGGCAATGGTGAGGCTGCTGCATTGATGGCAATGGTGAAGCTGTTACATTGATGGCAATGGTGAGGCTGCTGCATTGATGGCAATGGTGAAGCTGTTGCATTGATGGCAATGGTGAGGCTGCTGCATTAATGGTAATGGTGAGGCTGCTGCATTGATGGCACTTGTGAGGCTGCAGATGGGCATTGGACCCTTATTTTGCTTCAAAGTTCCTTATTTAAATTTTTTTTTTTTTCCTGAAACCTCCCTCTTAAAATGAATGTGCGTGTTATACGCCTGTGCGTGTTATACGCCGATAAATACGGCAATAATAATAATAATAATCATCATCATCATAATCCAAAGAAGAAAAAGAAGACTTTTATTATTATTATTGATAATAATACTAAAGAATAATAAAAACTAGTTTAAACAACACCCTATTTGTGTTAATCCGGGGTTCTCCTTTAAGAAGCTTTCTTTCTTTTGGCGAAGAATCTTGGAGCTTGGATGACAGCTCTGCTCACCCATAGGAATTCAGGAGACATTACAAAGCGTCCGCCCTCTGCCGGCGTTATTCCGGGCGGCGTTGTGAGGAGCCGTCCTGTCCTGGGTGTTATAGCGGTTGGAGTTCACGGCTGGTTTTCTGGAAGCTCTGGATGTTTCAGGCTCTCGCAATGAATGCACTGACAGCCCGGTGACAGCACAATGACAGCCCGGTGACAGCGTGTTAACACAGCCACCAAAAGATGCACAATTTCCTCCCGCTTCATCGGCTCTGTTGCTATCATTTGTCCCCCTCCCAATGGCTGCGGTCATGGAGGGACCAGAGCCATCCTTTACCTCAGGGACGGGCCTCTGCGTCTACATCTCCGCGTCGTGAAAATAAAAAAAATAGTAGCGTGGGCGCAGGGGCGCTTGGCGAAAAAGAATGCTAGCCGAGCCATTTGCACCTCTGTAAATGGCCTTGCTTGGTGTAGAGCTGTCAAGCAGAATTTACATCGCCGGTGTGGTAAGTCGTATTTGTGAGGCGATGTGTTAAAAGTGATTCTGTTTACTGCGCTGGTTGGAGATCGCGGGAAGCTTTCAGAGGAGCCACCGGGCTGACCCGCAGCCTCCATTTACATAAGCACTTCCAAATCCACAACTCGCATTTTCATTTTTTTTTTTTTGTGCTGAAGAGATCTGTATGGAAGTTCTGACTCAACTTAAAGGGAGATGGCGACGGTTTGGGGTCAGATTTATTTAAATCTTTAAACAGGTTTTATATTGTTTTTTTTATTATTCATATAAAGTCTGCACTTTACAAATAAAGAGGGAATACTGTCATGACTCTGAGTTTGCAGAGCTTGCTCAAAAGAGAAAGAACAGAAGTGGCTTTGTAACTGCCTTGTGACTGTCTCTCTCTAATTGAAACTCCATAAGGAGCTGCAGAGAGTCAGGGCACGTGCATAACCACTCTGACTTGTCAAGCTGTGTGTCAGAGCTATTGTATTCTGTAAATAGTTTGGTGACCCTTGGCCTCTGGGGACACGCCTTCTGACCTTTGACCTTTGGAGCAGGTCCCTATTCCAGTCCCTAAGTCCTAACCTTGTTCTTCAAGGGAAAACCCTACCCCTAACCCCTAACCCTAACCCTACCCCTAACCCCAACCCTAACAGTTCACTTTGCTGGGAATTGGATGACCTTGGTGGGGAGTTCCCGAACCCCAAACATAGCTCCCAACCCCACTGAAATCTATGGTAGCCAGATATTTTTTTTTGTAGCCTTTTTAAGGATAATTTGCTAAATTTTGTTTTAACCACTTGCCGGTCGCCTGCGGCAAGGTGGCTTGGCTGTCTCAAACCAACGTGCCTGTACATCGATCTGTGCAGTGGCGGCCCGTCCATTAGGGGCGCCCGGGCGCTGCCCCCTCTCTCCAGGCCAGCCCTTATATGGTAATGAGTAGATTCATGCATAGCCACCCCCTATTCATGCGTCCGGCCCCTTTTAGGGTATAGGGCGCATGAATTACAGCGGCAGATGATTTTTTTGACGCACCCGACTAGAGCCAGAGGCTCTAATAGGCTTTAAAATCAGGTGGGCTCGGGTAGCAGAACATGTGACCGGACCCCACCCAGGTGTGTTACAGCAGTGAATAAATATTCGCTGTGGAAACACTGGTCCTCAATCCGGCCAATCAGAAGCGGGTGTGAGACCCGTTCTCCGGTTGGCCAATAAGAGAGGACTCCCGATTGGCCGCCTAGGAGGAGGGAGGAAACGGAAGCCGCCGTCGCCTTGGAGAGCAGGATAACGGGAAGCCACCAATGATGGAGACCAGGATAACGGGAAGCCACCAGTGATGGAGAGCAGGAGAACTGAAAGCCACCAATGACGGAGAGCAGGAGAACGGGAAGCCACCAATGACAAAGAGCAGGGGAACGGGAGGCTGCCTCCGCCGAGCAGGGGAAGCCGCTGGTGATGGGGTAAGTGCTACCATCTGATCAACTGGGGGGAGGTGGCATACTGTTTCCCTCTCACTCCCCAAAAAATTTTTTCCACCAGCCACCACTGGGTCTGTGCATATGATAGTGTGGGCACGCCGCAGTACAGAGAGGCAGAACGGAGATGTAAACAAGGTGGATCCCCATTCTGACGGGACAATATGGAGATCTGCTGTTCCTAGTGATCAGGAACAGCGATCTCTGTGCTGTCCCAGTAAGCCCAGTCCCCACACAGTTAGAACACACCCAGGGAACACAATTATCCCCTTAATCGCCCTCTAGTGTTCACCCCTTCCCTGCCAGTGTCATTTATACATTGATCAGTGCAATTTTTTTTTAGCACTGATCACTGTATTGGTGTCACTGGTCCCCAAAAAGTGTAACTTGGGGTCAGATTTTTCTGCCGCAATGTTGCAGTCTCGCTAAAAATCGCAGATCGTCCCCATTACCAGTAAAAACAATTAAAAGTCCCTAAATCTATCCCCTTCTTTGTAGACGCTATAACTTTTGCGCAAACCAATCAATATACGCTTATTGCGTTTTTGGGGTTTTTTTTAACCAAAAATATGTAGCAGAATACAAATTGGGTTTTTTTACATTTTTTGGGGAGGAAATGTTTTATAGCAGAAAGTAAAAAAAATCAGGTTTTCTTTCAAAATTGTTGCTCTTTTTTGTTTATAGCGCACAACCGCGCAACCGCGCAATTGTCAGTTAAAGCGACGCAGTGCCGTATCGCAAAAAATGGCCTGGTCAGGACGCGGGTAAATCCTTCCAGGGCTCAAGGGGTTAAACACTTCGGTGATCACACTGCAACATAGCATCCTTAAAGTCGCAAAGAGAGGGGCTGCAACAAGGACTGATCATTTAGGGTGCGTATTTTACGCAGGATCTTCTGCTAGAACTGCCAGCAAGGACCTGCATTCTGTGCAGAAAATCCGCATATGCCCGTGTGAATAAGCTCAAAAAGTAGGACACAGCGGCATTCAGGGCCGCACAGATCTGCAGATTTTACGCGTGTATGAGCATAAACGGGCATAGACGCCTACATGCGTACATCTGTAGTCATTCATTGGAATGAAAGAAAAATGGTTACGTGCGGCCGACGCGCGAAGATGCGAGTTTCCGAATGCATAACTTACATCTGTACGCATGTACCGATCTACGCAAGTGTGCTGTACTGGAGAATACGCCATGATGCCGATAAACGCATAACGTGAATTTTACTGTTTAGAACCCTATAAACACAGGTTTGTCTGTGCCGGTGAGAATGAGGCCCTGGGGGGGGTAAAAAATAAAAGAGCCGTCCGATCATAAAGCATATTTTGTGTATGAAATACGGACGCTGATTTCCTCGCACTACAATATCTGCCCTTGACGATGATTTGCTGGTGTTCGGCAGCAGCTGGAGACGCGGAGCGATGCGGGGAGGCGGTCGGGAGTCATACAGATTGATGTCAGAGTTCTAATTCTTCAATCCGGCACGGCATTCTGTCAGGGAGTAAAGTGTCAAGGATTTAGCAGTCAACGCTCTGACAGAACGCGAACAGAACTTATATTATTACAGCTCATAATTTCATCACACGTCTCCCCATGTAGTCAAGGCCCCCGGCTGGCTGAGAACCATTGAGCTTTGGTTATATAAAGGAAGTGCCTGTGTTCCCATGGCAACTGAGTCGCAATAGAGCCGCCATTTTACCGGGGCAAGGGCACATTCATCGGTTGCTATGTGTAACCTCAGGGTGTGGCAAATTCAATTGTTTCCATAGCAACTGAGTCACAATAGAGCCGACATTACCGAGGCAGGTTAAAGGCCATTGGTCGCCTCTCGGCCTTTTGGCTAAGATCAAGTGTAGTATCTGTTCTTATCAGTTTAATATCTGATATGCCCCCCAAAAAAGTCATTGGTTGCTATGTGTAACACTGGGGTTCGGGAAATTAAATGTTCCCATAGTAACTGAGCCACAATAGAGCCGCCATTTTACCGGGGCAAGTTTAAAGCCATTGGCTGCTTTGTGTAATACTGGGGTTTAGCAAATTCAGGTGTTCCCATAGCAGCTGGGTCACATTTGACTCGGCATATTACCGGGGCAGCTTAAAAGTAATTGGTTGCTATGGGTAACACAGGATTCAGGTGTCTCCATAGCAACCGAGTCAAAATAGAGGCACTATTACCGGGATAGGTTAAAAGTAATTTGTTGCTTTGAGTAACACCCGAAATCAGGTGTCTGCATAGCAACAGAGCCAAAATAGAGGCACCATTTACTGAGGCAGGTTGAAAGCCATTTGTTGCTATGGGCAACACCAGTATTAAGGTTTCTCCATAGCAACCGAGTCAAACAGAGGCATCACTTTACCGGGGCATGTTGAAAGTCATTGGTTGCTATTGGTAACACCAGGATTTAGGTGTCTCCATAGCAACCGAATCAAAACAGAGGCACCATTTTACCGGGCCAGCTTAAAAGTCATTGGTGGCTATAAGTAAATTTAGGGTCCAGGTCCTCATAGCAATCGAGTCAAAATAGAGGCACCATTACCGGGACAGGTTAAAAGAAAGTTGTTGCTTTGAGTAACACCTGAAATCAGGTGTCTCCATAGCAACAGAGCCAAAATAGAGGCACTGTTTACTGAGGCAGGTTGAAAGTCATTTGTTGCTATGGTTAACACCAGTATTCAGGTGTCTGCATAGAAACCGAGCCAAAAAAGAGGCACCATTTTACCAGGGAATGTTAAAAGTCATTGGTTGCTGTTGGGAACACCAGGATTTGGGTGTCTCCATAGCAACCGAGTCAAAACAGAGACACCATTTTACTGGGCCAGCTTAAAAGTCATTGGTGGCTATGAGTAAATTTAGGGTCCAGGTCCTCATAGCAACCGAGTCAAAATAGAGGCACCATTTTACTAAGACAGGGTAAAAGCCATTGGTTGCTATGAGTAACCCCAGAGTTCAGCAAATGTAGGTGTTCCCATAGTAACTGGATCACAATAGGGCCACTATTTTACTGGAGCAGGTTCAAAGACATTGGTTGCTTTGCGTAATGCCAGGGTTAGTCCAGATTTTAGACGAAAGAGAGAAGGTTGCCGCTCCCAGACAAGAGTTCCATAGAATACACGCCCTAGTGAGGCACACAGGTGCAGGCTCTGCAGTGAATCAAACAGCAAGAAAATAGTCCTGGATGGCCGCACACCGATACAACACTTTATTTCTAGATTAAAAATCCAAAAACAGTCAGTCCATACTGTACACAGGAAGGGGAAAACAGCTTACGTGTTTCATACCGTGGGCTGGAGCTTAGCCATAGCTCTGACTGAGCACCAACCCACGGTGTGAAACGCGTAAATGTTTTTAATCGAGAAATAAAGGTGTTGTATCGGTGTGCGGCCGTCCAGGACTATTTTCTTGCTCTTTGTAGTGCCAGGGTTGGTCAAATTCAGGTGTTCCCATAGTCACATTAGATCCCCCATTTCACCGGGGTAGGTTGAAAGTCAATGGTTGCTATTTGTGTAGCCAGGATTCAGCAGGATCAGGTGTTCCCATAGCAGCAAAATCGAAACAGAGCCATCATTTTACCAGGGGGGGTTCACAATCATTGGTTGCTATGAGTTGCTTTAGCAAATTCAGATGCCCAGCCTAGTTACCGACCTGCTGAACGATTTGTGCAGAAATAATACTTGGCCAGTATTTTGCTGCCCACTAAAAGAATTGTTATGTTATTAACGGGAGGGAGATCATAGGACTGTCCCCCATAAGCCAGCTGTTTTGGTTCTTGGTCCAGCCAGTAATCGCAGCCAGTAATAAATTACATGGTGGAAGGAATAGTGCTCCATTGTTGGTGCCAATGGGAGGAATAGTGCTCCATTGTTGGTGTTAATGGGTGTAATAGTACCCCATCATTGGTGTCAGTGGGAGGAATCCTGCCCCATCATTGGCAAGAGTGGGAGGAATTGTACCCCATCATTGGTGTCAGTGGAAGGAACAGTACAGTGCCCCAGTGTTGGTGTCAGTGGAAGGAAGAAGGCCCGATTGTTGGTGTCAGTGGAGAGAATAGTGTCCCATCGTTGGTGTCAGTAGAAGGAATAGTGCCCCATTGTTGGTGTCATGGCAAGAATAGTGCCCCATTGCTGGTGTCAGTGGAAGGAATATTACCAAATTGTTCGTGTCAGTAGAAGGACTAGTGCCTCATCATTGGTGTCACTGCAAGAAACTGTACCCCATTGTTGGTGTCAATGGGTGTAATAGTGCCCCATTGTTGGTGTCATTGGAAGGTATGATGACTCATTTTGTAGTCAGTGAAACGAATAGTGCCCCAAGGGTCGGATAAAGGCAAGCAAAGGATCACATCCAGGCCCACTGGCTGCAGTTTGGAGATCACTGGTCAATAGGATAAAATAGCAGGACGGACATTTTCTGAAAATCATAACAGGCTTTGATACAATAAAATGCGTTATGTACGGTGTATACAAAATGAATTTATTTTCTCTTTTTCTTGCTTGGATACTGCGGTGCAGCTCTATTAACCATAAAGTCTACATGAATGAGTGGGTTTAGTCCCAGGAGGGTTTGCAGTGAGATCTTTCCAGCAGCTCAGGGGTTAAAACGCCATCACTTTCCATATTTTTGCTTCTAGTCCGGCAGCCACCAGGGAGATGGCAGCTAAATCTTTGCTCTGCTGCAGTACCTGCTCAACTTTCAAAGCAGCTTATGGGGAGAGCAAGCTCCCAGCGGTGCTGATCTGCCAGGTGAAAACAGATGGGCTTTGAAAATGACACTTGTGTCAGTCTTGTGCTATCTTTGCTCACCTTGCTCTCATGGATTATGTGGCTTCATTTAAAACCCTTCCGTGAAAAGGTCTGAGAGTGCCAGGAGTTGCTGTGAGCTTTGGGCCGCTCGTTGTGTCTCGGCAGGGTTGAAGGGGCTGCAGAACAGAGAGTCCATCGTGCAGTTATAACTCAGGGCCTCTAACATTTCGAGGATACTACAAGAGTATCAATAACCACTTATGGGTGTATTTATAGAATATTTCTTTTTTTTATTCATTAAACATAAAATACATTTTATTGTCAAAAATGTCCTAAGCCCTCGGGCTGCAATGCTGACATTTAATCCACAGCTGTCCTCTGTAGTACCACTCCTCCACCACAAGATGTCCCCAGATTTCTGACCCAGTGTCACTTAGCCCAGTAGGTGGGTATATACACTATATTGTCAAAAGTATTGGGACACCTGCCTTTACACACACAGGAAATTTAATAGCATACCAGTCTTAGTAATTGGGTTCAATATTGAGTTGGCCCAGCCTTTGCAGCTATAACAGCTTCAGCTCTTCTGGGTAGGCTGTCCACAAGGTTTAGGAGTGTGTCTATGGGAATATTTGATTGTTCTCCAGAAGCGCATTTGTGAGGTCAGGCACTGATGTTTGACGAGCAGGCTTGGATCGCCGTCTCCGCTCTAATTCATCCCAAGGGTGTTCTATCAGGTTGAGGACAAGCCAGTCAGGTTCCTCCAACCCCAAATGTGCTCATCCATACCCCTGATGATGTCACCTTTGACGAAACAATCGTCAGGACGCCACGCTCACGCATTCTGCGCATGTGCGATCACTTCCATGGATTTGTAATTTACAAGGAATAGTTTTGGCTTGTTTGCACTGGAGCTGTGCCCCCCAGTTTAAATTGTTTGTATGCAACACTGCAGCATTGCCAAAAAACTGCCTAATGGACAATACTACACTATCCTGGGTCTTTTGTCTCTCTACATATTAAGCACCCTGTTATTGAGGCTGTCTGATGTTCTGGCTGCTGTTTGCCATCCGGTGTACATAGAGGCTTCTGATGAGAGGTGCTTGGACATCCTTCCAGTGGATCTTTGAATCCAAACAAGCGCTTTGTGACCCCCCTGAGAAAGGGTGGTCGCTGGCTTTCTGGTAAGCCTTTTATCTTAACTATGGTAATGGGTGACACGCTGCCAAACATCTGACCAACACTGTTCACTTCTTGTGGGTTCTCCTCCACTGAATACTAGTGGGATCTCCTTCACTGCACAATAGTTAACAAGAACATTTCTCTTTTTATCAGATTTTTTTACATTTGTATATCAGTCACATATGAAATTTTTTTGTTCACTTTGTTATTCCATATTGCGCAATTTGCACATTTGTTTATTGCACGTATTATAGTACGTTATATGCTATACTGTATTATGTTAGTGGTACGTAGATTTTATTAATTTCATTATTATTCAATGTTGCATATTAGTTATAGTGATATTGCATATTGATCATTGCGCATTGTACTTTATTTTCACATGCTGGTAAGCATTGTGTCATTCATATTTTCTGTTTAATTTAGCGCTGCACTTTATATTTTGCAGTGCTCATTCATGTCTTTATAGACCTTAGTTTGTGCACTGGTCCAAATCATTTGGTGGAGGGGAGATTATGGTGTGGGGTTGTTTTTCAGGGGTTGGGCTTGGCCCCTTAGTTCGAGTGAAGGGAACTCTTAAGGCAACACCATACCAAGACATTTTGGACAATTTCATGCTCCCAACTTTGTGGGAACAATTTGGGGATGGCCCCTTCCTGTTCCAACATGACTACGCACTGGTTCACAAAGCTAGGTCCATAAAGACACAAATGAGCATGTTTGAGGTGGAGGAACTTGACTGACCTGATCTCAACCCAATCTTTGGGATGAATTAGAGTGGAGACTGCGAGCCAGGCTTTCTCATCCAACATCACTCCTAAACCTTGTGGACAGCCTTCCCAAAAGAGTTGAAGCTGTTGTAGCTGCAAAAGGTGGAGCCAACGCAATATTAAACCCTACGGACTAAGATTGGGATGCCATTAAAGTTCATGTGTATAAAGGCAGGTGTGCCAATAGTTTTGACAATGTAGTGTACTAGTAGATTTTATAACAAACATTTTCTGACTCGTTCCCTTTAGGGGTCATCGCCGTGCAACCTGCATTTACCGTGTAATGGCTCAGAAAAGGACATCATTGATGCCATCAAATCTGCACCATCATGGACCATTCAGCCCAGAGAAGAGGCCAAGGGCTCATTCATGTTAGCGATTGAGCCAGATCAGAGGGGAAAAAGCAAAGGGGAAAAAAGCCTAAAAAGAACCATATAGACAGTGGTCCTGTGATAATCAAGTGACTCACATTGGTTGTAGGTGCCGGCGTTACGAGAGCCTGTACCGGCTCTGTGTGTATACATACGAAGAAGAAGGAGAATAAAACACTGCACTGCAAGGAACAGCCCAGGTGTAAAGTAGAGTACAAGTAGCTTCAGCCTGACTCCTTCCAGGCCCCACCCAGTGCCTCGTTTTGCCCCACCCAGCCCACAGGGCTTAGCAGTGGCGTCTCCAGCTTTCAAATTTAGGGGGGGCACATGGGGGGACAGGGACAAAAGTAGGGGGGCAACTATAAAATGCATATATATATATATATATATATATCCTGGGGCCCTTTACTACGACCCCACAACGGGCCCTTTCACATGTTCTGCAGTAAGCTCCCTTCCTACTGTATTGGGGTCCCCCAGGGTGGCAGAAAACAAGAGATATATGTCACCAGCATACCAAGAAAATATAAGGATCCACAGCAGTGGGAGAACTATCAGGGTTGCAAAGGTTGTCTTGCCTCCGGGCCCTGGTGTTCTGCCACTGTGGGGTTCCCCAGCCTCCTCTTGCTGTCCTGCCCCTGCTATTGACAGTGCTGGTCTGGCATCTCTTGGAATTTACAGGCTGGTTCTCCTGTCCTAAGGATGGGAGAAATCAGTCTGTTTTTTCAGTAACTGAAAGTCCTGGTGGAGTCCTTCCTGCAACTC
The DNA here is from genome assembly GCF_042186555.1 of Aquarana catesbeiana. Lineage (NCBI taxonomy): Eukaryota > Metazoa > Chordata > Amphibia > Anura > Ranidae > Aquarana > Aquarana catesbeiana. The sequence goes on along the minus strand of NC_133324.1, from coordinate 49,710,789 downwards.
GCTCTTCTCCCTGCCAATGAGGATGCAGGTGAAGGAGCAGATCAGGCGTCCGTGGTTGTGTGAACGCTCGCATTATGCAGTGTCAGCGAGCAGGGGAGGGGGGAGGAATCACCCGCAGGAGCTGACTGGGGACTCTCTCCCTCTTAGACATTGATTTTTTGTAAAAAAAAAAAAAAAAATTTTTTTTTTGGGGGGCACATGGTGGGGCACAGCATAATGTTGGGGGGGGGGGTCAGGGCCCCCTCTGCCCCCCCCTAGGGTCGCCATTGGGGCTTAGTCATAGGGGTGGGGATATGGAGTAGCTGATGGAATTTATGCATCATAAGTCACTGCGATCAGGTTGAAAAGAACAAGCAAATGAACTCCAGCTGAATAGAAGTGGGGCATGTAGAAGGGCACTCCAAAATAACTGCAGTGCAAAAAAAGACATTTTCCATCAGCTCCATCATATCCCTACTCCTATGACTAAGCCCTGTTGACTGGGCGAAATTAGTTGAAGGAGCATGGTTTGGGAGGAGTCAAGCTGAAGCCATTTTTACTATCCTTTACATCTGGGCTGTTCCTTGGAGTAGTTTTTTTCATTCTCCTTCTTCTTACATCTTCAATATATTACATTTTTGGTTTGGGTAGATCTCGATGAAGTAGAGAGTCACATCAGTGCCACTCTCTGACTCATTAAGAGTAGTTAATTTTCTAAAAAATGCCCTATTTATGGCCAGCATAAGGAGTCACTTGACATGTAGGGTCCTCTATAGATCTTCTCCAGTGGTGGGCAGTTCTCAATGAAGCAAAAGGTTGAGTTGACGTGTCTTTCTACATTAAGGGGGTGTGTCCACAACGCCCTACATGCACAGGATGTCCTCGTCATGCCCAGTGTCATTCAATCTGGAAGACTGAGGACATCTAGTGGCAGAAAAGACTTGAGGGGAACAGTTCTGGAGCGAAGGTGCATTGTCATGAGGTGTAGTAATTGGGTGCTTTATAGTGCCATGACACACTAATGTGATATGGCCCTGCAGATTGCACTGTGTAGGGCCCAGCACAAAGAGTCTGTTGCGTGAGGGGTTAAAGGAAATGGAAAGGTTGAACAATAAAGGGAATGATCTTGTTTTTTCCAGCACGGAGGTTAATTCAGACCCTGGTGTAATCCGCGGAGCCCGCTCTTCTTAAACCGTGCGCCTATTTCCCCACTTATACATTTATTTATGAGCAGGTGTAGGCTAAAGTCAATTACACTTATTATATTTTTTTATTCCACACATGGCTCAAGATATCCTGCTGGGAAAACACTGAAATAAAAAAGCTGAGCAGATGATTTAAAGGGGAAATCAATGCAAGATTTTCAGTTAGTATAGAGTTTGAGCCAGCGTTGGGAAGCTTATCCAAGAGGTTTTTTGTTAGTTTTTTTTTTTTTTTTTTTAATACTTACCTAATTCAGGTTCTCTGCACTGTTCTGTATGTCACTCCTAATGAGTGACTTACGAGCAATATGATAGGACAGCACTGATGGAGGGAATGAGGAAAAAACAATAACTGTGGTTTATTATTAAGGAGGAAACATAGTCTGCATATGTAATGAGCAAATATGGATGCCACCATGTACTCTGAAGCAACATCATACCATGTTATTGGTGAATGCACAATTTTGAGTTTAACCTTTTCCCGCTGCCAGGAAAAGTAGAGCAACTTCCCGCTGTCGGGGGGTAGAGCAACTTCCCAATTAAGTACATGTTAAGGCTCACTTTTCCTGCTGCCACAGCAAAAAGAGGTTTGTTTTTACGTGATCGTTGTTTAAACCTCTATGTACATGTAACCACCAGCTATATATGTGACCACCAACCCCTATATAACTACCAACTGTATATGTGACCACCAACCATTATGTAACCACCATCTATACATGGGACCACAAACCTCTATGTATGTGTAACCATCAACAATATTTTATTTCACCCCCACTCTTATGTACACGTAACCATCAACTATATATGTGACCACTTACCCCTATGTACATGTAACCAGCAACTATATATGTGATCGCCAAATCCTATGTATATGTAACCAGCAACTATACTTGTGATCACCAACCCCTATGTATACGTAACCCCCAACTATATATGTGATCACCAACCCATATGTGCATGTTACATAGTTACATAGTTACATAGTAGGTGAGGTTGAAAAAAGACACAAGTCCATCAAGTCCAACCTATGTGTGTGATTATGTGTCAGTATTACATTACATATCCCTGTATATTGCGGTCATTCAGGTGATTATCTAATAGTTTCTTGAAGCTATCAATGCTCCCCCGCTGAGACCACCGCCTGTGGAAGGGAATTCCACATCCTTGCCGCTCTTACAGTAAAGAACCCTCTACGTAGTTTAAGGTTAAACCTCTTTTCTTCTAATTGTAATGAGTGGCCACGAGTCTTATTAAACTCTCTTCTGCGAAAAAGTTTTATCCCTATTGTGGGGTCACCAGTACAGTATTTGTAAATTGAAATCATATCCCCTCTCAAGCGTCTCTTCTCCAGAGAGAATAAGTTCAGTGCTCGCAACCTTTCCTCATAACTAAGATCCTCCAGACCCTTTATTAGCTTTGTTGCCCTTCTTTGTACTCGCTCCATTTCCAGTACGTCCCTCCTGAGGACTGGTGCCCAGAACTGGACAGCATACTCCAGGTGCGGGCGGACCAGAGTCTTGTAGAGCGGGAGAATTATCGTTTTATCTCTGCAGTTGATCCCCCTTTTAATGCCAATATTCTGTTTGCTTTATTAGCAGCAGCTTGGCATTGCATGCCATTGCTGAGCCTATCATCCACTAGGACCCCCAGGTCCTTTTCCATCCTAGATTCCCCCAGAGGTTCCCCCCCCAGTGTATAGATTGCATTCATATTTTTGCCACCCAAATGCATTATTTTACATTTTTCTACATTGAACCTCATTTGCCATGTAGTCGCCCACCCCATTAATTTGTTCAGGTCTTTTTGCAAGATTTCCACATCAGTTAGTCTGGTTTAAAAAAAAAGTAACCATAAACTATATATGTGACCACCAACTGCTATGCACATATAACCACCAGCTATATACATGACCACCAACCCCTATGTGCATGTAACCACTAACTATACATGTGACCACCAACCCCTATTTACATACATGTAACCACTATCCCCTGTATATATGTAACCACCAACCCCTATATACCCTATGTACACGTAACCACCATCTATATATGTGGCCACCAACCCCTGTGTACCTGTAACCACCAACTATATATGTGACCACCAACCCCTATGTACATATAACCACCAGCTATATACATGACCACCAACCCCTATGTGCATGTAACCACTAACTATAAATGTGACCACCAACCCCTATTTACATACATGTAACCACCACCCACTGTATATATGTAACCACCAACCCCTATATACACGTAGCCACCATCTATATATGTGGCCACCAACCCCTATGTAACTGTAACCACATACTATATATGTGACCACCAACCCCTATGTACATATAACCACCAGCTATATACATGACCACCAACCCCTATGTGCATGTAACCACTAACTATAAATGTGACCACCAACCCCTATTTACATACATGTAACCACCATCCACTGTATATATGTAACCACTAACCTCTATATACACGTAACCACCATCTATACATGTGGCCACCAACCCCTATGTACCTGTAACCACCAACTATATATGTGACCACCAACCCCTATGTACATATAACCACCAGCTATATACATGACCACCAACCCCTATGTGCATGTAACCATCAACTACATAAATGGCCGCCAACCCCTATGTACCTGTAACCAACTATATATGTGACCACCAACCCCTATGTGCATGTAACCACTAACTATAAATGTGACCACCAACCCCTATTTACATACATGTAACCACCATCCACTGTATATATGTAACCACTAACCTCTATATACACGTAACCACCATCTATACATGTGGCCACCAACCCCTATGTACCTGTAACCACCAACTATATATGTGACCACCAACCCCTATGTACATATAACCACCAGCTATATACATGACCACCAACCCCTATGTGCATGTAACCATCAACTACATAAATGGCCGCCAACCCCTATGTACCTGTAACCAACTATATATGTGACCACCAACCCCTATGTACATATACCACCAGCTATATACATGACCACCAACCCCATGTGCATGTAACCACCAACTATATACTGTATGTGACCACCAACAGCTATGTACATATAATCAGCAACTATACATCTTTTCCAATTGAAGAGCACAAAGGAACCAGGCTAGTTACTTTTTAACACTTTTTTCAAGTCAGCCTCCAGAAAGCTGCTTGGTGCCTTTTAAATCCTTTGCAAATTCTTGCAGTGCGTAATGCTCTTAATGCTTGCATTTAAGCTAAGATTAAAAAACCCTGCCCATGTGTACTTACCCTTCTGCAGGCCAAACCCTAAGCTAAAAGCCAAGTTTCTTTTTTTTTATAAGAAAGCGTTAGCTAGCTGTGAAAATGGCAGATTTTTTTTTGGGCAAGTCTAGTATACAAACCTATCCAAAGTGACAGATCCTCTTTAAACGTGTCCTACTTTGATAGCATTATCCTCTTGTTGCCTGAAACGTGTGCATGTTTGAGTAACAAAGGGAAGGGGAAACGCCAACTGCAATAATGGGAAAAAAAATAAACAGAAACGAGAAAAGTGCTCTAGAGGTTAATTAGGAACAACGGGATGTGTGTCGACAGACCAAGGCTGAGAAGCTCCCGAAGGGATCAGCCTAGTGGGGTCGCAGTGTTTAGTCTGAAAAGCAGACAGCCTCCTCTCCGGGCCCACAGCTAGATCTGTGTTGGCCACCGCTTGCTAATTAGTTTTCACTTAGCAATAATTCGACAAGACTTGTGCTTGTGCAAACAGGCTAAAGGAGGACTGCACTAATCAGACCGACTCCGCTCTATGGCAGAAGTTCCCAAAGGTGAAAAGTTAAACGCATAAACTACTTAGCAAAGTTACTGCATTTCAGGCGTTCTGCTAGGAAAATGTTTGGCTGTTGTTGCACATATTGGTTTCCAGCACCAAGTAAATATGTATTTAAAGGGCAGCTCCATCTAGAAGTGATACTTCAGCTACTGGGGTGACCTGGTGGGATTGAGTGACCTTCTAGAGTCTTATATGTCTTTGTGTTGTGTAGCAGTTACACATACAGGCAGTTAACTTTTTCTATTAATTGGTTGGAGTAACTTCATGACTGTTTGACTATTGTGGCTAAAACACACTTACTTCACCCATGGGAGGTCCAGCTTGGCCTGACTAGAACTCAGCACCACCTTCCTTAAGCTCTGTCCCTAGACACAAATCTGTGCCCAAGAATAATTCCCTACCTAAACAGTTCCTCTATAATGGTGCCAACTTCATGTAGTAATGGTCATGTAGTAATGGTTAACATAACATCAGTCGTTCTGAGTGAAGTCAGCACATGCTTAATGGAACAGTTACAAATGGTCTTTTGGAGAAGAGAGACCTTTGCCTGCTCCATATAATGGAAAGTGTCCCAGTCCTTCTATCAAAAAAGGGTTTGAAAAGAAAGTGTCTTACTTAATTAAGTCAGTTTCCACATTCCTCTGGAGCCCACTTAAGGCTATCCAGGGCTACAGGGAAGTCCATTGCTAGGCTCAGAAGAAAATGTGTTCTCAATACTCTTCATAACACCAGAGGGCATCTACCGCACAGACCCTCGCTACCCAAAGCCCAATCCTTATATATCCGGGCGTAGCAGTGCCTACTGTCCAGTAGTCATACAGGAGGAGTGACCCATGAAAGGAACCTTACACTGGGATCTAACAATAACACCATGGGGTTTGGAGACACATAGTGACTCCCTACAGAACTATACCAAACTAACCCTTGGGCCAAAGAATAGGGTCATTCATTGAGGACTCCATTGGCGAAGTCTTGCTGCAGTAGTTCTTGACTCCATTCTTGTCAACCTCAGAGACCTGCATATTCACTCAAATTTGGGGTGCTTCCATTCCTTGGCATTACTTTTTCTATGTTATAACATTAGATATTCACTCTTATATTTACCTCTTTGTCAAAGGAAGGGGTTTGGTTGATGACCAAACTTCATGACTTGAGAGAAACCAAACTTAATTGTGTAAGTGCAACAGATAAAAGTGAGGTCATTGACCACACTGTCTGGCATTGCTTTTTGGCTGTTTGCTTGGAGTTCAGCTTTGTGAAAAAAAAATAAAAATACTGAAAAGGAGAGTATAGCAAAAGAGTGACCACCTCTGCTGGGGTGCTCCAGTTGCTCAATGCTAGCAATACCATGACAGATGTAGGGTCACATCCACTCAGTCCCAGAAGGCACTGTGTGCCATAATTCTCCAGCACTGATCAATCCAACAGAAGAAACTCTGAACACTGGCTCAGAGTTACTGCAAAGTAACGCTCAGCAAGCCTTGCGCTGTGATCCTAGGACACGGATAAATAAAACTAGAGTTATTAGCGTTCATCTCCTGTGGGTTCTCCCAGGTGCCCAATGCTAGCGACACCTATGGCTGATGCAGGGTCATTTCCACTCAGTCCCAGAATGCACATTGTCCCATCCTCTTTACACACTGACAAATTCAACAGCAGGAAAACTGAGCACCAACTCAGTGCTACTGCACAATAGCCCTTAGCAAGCCACAGGCAATGATCCTGGGACATAGCCCCGGACATAGCCCACTATAGGACAACCAACTAAAAGGCTGGAATGTCCTGGTAAATCTGAGACAGTAAGTATGATAGTTGTACAAGTATAATTAAATTCTTGTGTTCTTTGCATGTGCCCAAAGAGGGGATATGAAGTTGAGGATGGGGGAGGGAGAGGGCGAGAGGTCTGTGTTCTTTGTAATGCACCAGAAATGAAGCAGGCAGGGCTGATACCACCTGCTTTGGAATTAAGAGCCAAAGAGGAAGGTAGGAACATACTATATTTCTGGCACATGAACTGTTAATCTTCTGTACTTGCAGCATGTTTAAAGAGATAAAACATGGGGAAATGTACATGTATTGCAGAGAGGTTCAAAATAAGCTATTTTTTTTTCATTTTTGCCTTGACATACCCTTTAGGCTTCGAGCACATCAGTTGGCCTTGCCTTAGCCTCCTTCTTGCCGTGGGGCTTTATTAGCATGTTCTCCTTTTATTTTACGCGTGACACTAACACCTCGTGTAGCTTTGTGCTGAAATCTCTCGCTGAGCTTGTAGCGCCAAATTAGGCAGTCCTTTTGATGGCCGTACCAGGCTTTCTCCTTGAGAACAGAAAGGACAGCAAGGATTTAATTCACACCCGAAATGTGGAAGTGAAAAAAACATGTCACTTTTTATGTGACAAGGCAGGCGGGGGGCAGTTGTAAATGCAATTCCTTGACACCCGAGGGGGAGTCCCTTAGATGACTTCAACGCTACATTTGGCTTAGCCTTTCCATACGTGTTAGCGGCTCAATGGGAAAACTTCAGCTCGACTCATGAAATATAGAATAACTTAAGTGGTTGTAAGATTTTCTCCTTTTGAAAAAAAAAAAGAGAGAAAAACATTAGACATTGATCTGAATTCCGCCAACACCACCGGGATTATTTTAAGTCCATATCCTGCATAGGCTTAAATTCTGTTATTGTTTAGGAAAGCTGAATATTTTAAAGGTTCTGGGAGTCCATCCAGGAAAAAGTAGAGAATACATAATGTAATTTGGGAGTATACCTCTAGTGACCATTTGGTATTGTATGGGCTTTCTGCGGCTCGTGAACTGAAATTTGGCCAATGTCCGCACGCGAAAATGGAAGTCTTGGATGGAAGTATTCTCTCTGGACCTATTTTAAGCTTGAACAGACGTAAGGCAACGGCATTAACTCCTCCATCGTAATGTCAGGGTAGGCTGTTTCAGTCCCTTGTGTTTGGAACAGCTGGTGAGATAGTGGGAAAGAGGCCCAAGGTGACCACTTCTGGACAACCCGTCAGTGGTGCTCAAACCCTTCTATTGGTCAGACGAGAAAGACGGTGATCCCAGCCAAGTCATTGCTGACGTCCTCATAAGACAAATATAGTGTTATTTTTTTTTTTCTTTGTTTTGCTCATTGTTTGGCTTTCGATGAGGAAAGGAATGTAGATGGTTTCAGTGCTGGCTTCCACTTCCACTGACTGATCAAGCTGTAGAAAATCATTCTAAACATTCTCCTACCTTGCAATTGAGCTATTCAGATTATATTTGCCTTGCATGAATACCATGGCAATAATCAATGTCATTAACTATCTTTTATATAATTGTACCATCCCTACATGTGAATGAATATATATGAACTTTAAAATGTCAATTAATTTAATTGTGTATTATTGTTTACTATTCTTGAATTTATACAATTCTGTACCTCTTAGTATCAACTGTACTTTAAATTGCACTGTGCTAGTTAATATCATGATGCATTACCGTTTTACTTATGTTACTAAGTTTATCAACTATATATCAATATATTTTTATATATTTCTTTACAATCATTGTACTCTTTTGCAGCCACAAGCTTCATTTAAAGTCCCAACCTTTGTCCCTCTCCCCTCTTTGCCAATAAATAGGGATGGAGGTATTTGGTATTTTAGGCCTTTGCCTCATATAAAGTCCCAATACAATAAAAAATATATACTTTCTTAATGCCTTGCATGAAGCTTGAAATATAACTCAAACAAATTTCTAAATTTTATTTCTAACTTTGGACAGAATAGGGAGGGGTTATGCCGTGTACACACGGGCGGACTTTTCTGCATCAACGGTCCGACAGTCTTTCCGATGGAGTTTCGACGGACTTTTGGCGGACTTCCTTCAGATTTTCGACAGATTTTCGAATGAACGGACTTGCCTACACACGATCACACCAAAGTCCGACGAATTCGTACGTGATGACGTACGATCGGACTAAAATAAGGAAGTTGATAGCCAGTAGCCAATAGCTGCCCTAGCATACAGACAAGTGGATTTTTCGACCGGACTCGAGTCCGTCAGAAAGATTTGAAACATGTTCCAAATCTAAAGTCCGGCTGATTTTCGACCGAAAAAGTGCACTGCAGGTCCCATGAAGCCCACATGTGGTCGGATTGTCCGACGGATTCGTCCCGTCGGAACCAGTCCGGTTGAAAAGTGTAAGCCCGGGCCAAATTTATTTTTCCAGTTTTGGATAAAGACTAGGAGAAATAGGATTCCTGGATTCATTTAGAGCAGGGGTCTCCAAACTTTTTTAAACAAAGGGCTGGTTTACTTTCCTTCATGCTATAGAGTGGCTGGACTGTGGCAAGTAGGAGTAGAAAATGTCTAATTTTGCTGGTTAGTAGGAGTATAAAAATGTTTTATAGCGCTAGTGGTCAGCAAGAGAAGGAATAGTGCCCCGTTATTGGTATTTGTGCAAGGATTAATACCCCACCAGTGGTGTCAGTGGGAGAAGCAGTGCCCCATGGTTGGTGTCAGTGGGAGGAATAGTGTCCCATCGTTGGTGTAAGTGGGACAAAAAGATTGCAGCGGTGTATCCTACCTATGTTGGACTTTATTGGCACCCACATGGAACAAACACTCTTATACAGTATGTATCACGTACCTGGCAGCAGAGCCTGATATGATGAGGAAGGCCTCTCTTACACCCCTGAATCTGGGCCCCTGATAGTGTGGAGAGGAGGTGCAGGAGTACAGAGTGCCATGAGTGCCTGTAAGTCTTGCTAGCAGCAGGGCAGGTGTCCACGCTGGGCAGGAGAAGTCGCCAGATGACTCCAGCAAGCAGGCAAGCAGGCAGGCACCTGGTACTGGCGACAGCAGGCAGAGTAGCAGAGTCAGGCCAGCTCTGTCATATACAGACAAGATGGATTTGGGTACAGGGCACAGGCAGGAGCATGGTCAGGAAACAAGCCAGGTCAGTAAAACAGGAGCCAATGGAGTAGACTGAATTGGAGGTCAGGGGACAAGCCAAGGTCAATGCAGGTGGAGTTCAAAGAATGGTCAAGACAAGCCGGGTCAGCAACTGGAAGCAGGATACAGATTCAAAGGGTCACAGGTTACACAGGAGGCTGAAGACAAAGCAGCACTGATCCTTAGCACTGGTTGAATTGACATAGCCCGTTTGGCGGCAGCATCTGTCACAGGTGTACGCAAGCATTGCGCGCATGGGAATGCGCTACGGCTCGTGTGCCACGCAAGCATTAGCCAGTGCCCAATTCTTGCGAGCACGTAAGGAAACATGTTTAAGCCTGTGCACAGAAGGCCTTTCCTTACAGTTTGTAAATAAAAAGACAAAATATTTATTCACAATTCATAGTAAAGACAGTAATGCGTACACATGTTTAAAAGAATACAGTCCACGGAACTCCACATATGAGTCTGGAACGAAAATGTACCCCAACCAGACCAAAATAGTACCACCTGTTGTATATACAATAACCTATACCAGTGATGGTGAAACTTTGGCACCCCAGATGTTTTGGAACTACATTTCCCGTGATGCTCATGCACTCCGCAGTGAGCATCATGGGAAATGTAGTTCCAAAACATCTGGGGTGCCAAAGTTTCGCCATCACTGACCTATACAATGTAGGTGGAGGTATGTAGGTCCAATCCAATGGTGAATGCATTTCGCATAATGCGTAGCTTCTTCAGGACCATAACAAGTAGGATATCAAGCTCTAATAAGCAATCAGTGTGAGTCGGAGAAATAGTGTCCCATCATTGGTGTCAGTGGAGGAATAGTGCCCCATCATTGGTGTCAGTGGAGGAATAGTGCCCCATCATTGGTGTCAGTGGAAGGAATAGTACCCTATCATTGGTGTCAATGGAGGAATAGTGCCCTATCATTGGTGTCAGTTAAAGGAATAGTGCCCCATCATTGGTGTCAGTGGAGGAATAGTGCCCTATCATTGGTGTCAGTGGAAGAAATAATGCCTTGTATCAGTTGGAGGAATAGTGCCCCGTCATTGGTGTCAGTGGAGGAATAGTGCCCCGTCATTGGTGTCAGTGGAGGAATAGTGCCCCGTCATTGGTGTCAGTGGAGGAATAGTGCCCCATCATTGGAGGAATAGTGCCTTGTTTCAGTTGGAGGAATAGTGCCTCATCAGTGAGTGGTGAACTGTGCCCCAAGGGTCAAATAAGAGCAAGCAAAAGGGCCGCATTCAGCCTGTGGACCACAGTGTGAAGACCAATGCTTTAGAGAAATTTTCCCTTACAGACAGGAGGTGAGGGCAACGGATGGCAACAAAAAGGTCTAGCCTTCTCCTAATCTACTTTAAAAATATATTTATTTTTGTCTATGCTGCTTCCTACTTGGTTAAATGCTTGTCACAGGACAGTAAGCAAAGGGAACTCTCTCTAACAGAGATCTCATAGTAAAAACCCAACAGGAGCTCACACTCTTCCCCACTTTCCTATTCCATTAAAAAAAAAAAAAAAAAATTGCCTAGTCCACTTTTTAAACTTTTACACTTCTAGATCATTTTAATTCTGCCTGTGGCCCCTTTTAGGAGATACAGGAGCCAGGGGGAACAGGAATACAACAGCAACATTTGACAAATTGGACAACATTGAAAATTTTTCAGACACGGCAATAAAATCCCAACAAAAGTTCGTATTCTTCTCCACTTTATACATATAAATGTTTGTCTGGAGTTACACTAAGTACACAAAGTAGTATATTCTACTCATATTGGTTCTATGACGCACCTCGAGTTTAAATGGAAATGTACTTTTGTGGTAAAGTGGAAGTAGTTTATTGCTTCCTTTGTTGAATAAAAAAAACCCCATGATTGTACTCAAAGGCATCACATACTCAGTCTCATCAAAAGGCAGTTATGAGGGTCCAACAGTTGATTGCTTTTTGCAACAACTATATTCATTCTAAATGTTCCAGCCTTTTTTTTTTTTTTGCCTGGCTTCCAAGAAGCAAAGGGATATGTTGGTTCTACAGATGACTCTGAAAGAGACAAAGGTGCTGTAGAATCTCTAAATAATTATCCAGCCTCTCTGCGAGACGACATTTGCTTTGAATTTAGCTCAAGGACCATTATAAATCTTGATTTTGGAGTCACATGGTACCTTCTTTAGACAACCGCTCCAAGCTGATGCTGACTTGTTTAAAGAAAATTGTGTTGTTTTTTTTTAAATGGAACAGTGGTGACCCCTTTAGGGCAACCCTTCGGCACTGACTTATCCATTGGCTAGCTGAAAAAAAAAAAGCATTTACGTCAGCCAAGTTGTTGATGACTTTCCTCGTGGCAAATAAGCTCATTTTTTGTATTTATTCACTTTATTGGTAGTTTCCGGGCTTGTCAAAAGTAGGAGATCTGTGGTTTGATTGAGGCTTTGAAGGTTGTAAGGGAGAAGTGAGTAGTCATTCCTGGTAGAGGCAAGTCGATGACACTCTGTTTGAAGACCACTACAAAGCCTGATCCAGGGTCACCTTCTCTAAATAGTTTTCCCAGAGGTCCTGCTGGACATATAACTGTACTTTTAGTTTTTTTTTTTTTTTTTACTATTACTTTTACGATGGAAGGGACATCTCTATCATATCATCTGGGAAGAACATTTCAATCCCTTGTTTTGAAACAGCTGGTAGAAAAGTACAAAGTGGGCAGATGGCACCCACGTTGGGACAATCCCATCAACTGTGTTTAAATTCATCTACTGGCTAACCGTGAAGGGCACTAATGTTTGCCAAACTCTAGTTGACTTTTTTCGACAAATACACTCGGTTTCATTTCCTCACTCTCATTTATTGTTTGTTTCCTGGCTTCTGAAGATTGAAAAGATATGAATTTTTTTTTTTTGATGTTGGCTCTGGAAGAACCAAGGGAGCTGTAACCAATCTCTCAAAAATGCTCCTGCCTCAAGCCACCACGATGAGACCAGCTTTGAATTTAAGCTTGAAGCCCACTACAAAGCTAGCTCTAGGGTCATGTTGTTCCCTTTTATCATATGGGTTCCCGAAGGTGCCTCTTGGATGGTTTGCTGTGGTTTAGTTGAGCTTTTAAAGATGAAAAAAAAACTGTACCCTCTTATGAAATTAAATAAAATCAAGAACGGGAATATGTATATTGTTTTGATTAAATCTAGTGTGATCTTCTGACGTTCTCTTTTTTTATCATATTAATCTCTGAGTACTGCGTTTTAGTTTCCAGATAATGTTCTTGGAAGAAACAGAAGTTTGACTTCCTTCGATGTTCATTGAAGCCTTTCCATTTGTACAGAATATTCAATTTCTATTTCATTAAAACATTCCCACCCAACCAGATTCACAGTGCTATGCAGCATGGTGTAACTAAACCTTGTACCTTCCATCGGTGAATCTGGCAGACAAAAAAACAAAAATAATTCTAGCATTGGTAAAGCTAATCATTAAAGTGTTCGTAAACCCAGGAGTCTGTATTCACTATATCTGGTCTCCCACAGTACACAGAACGTGGAAATGCAATTATCTTAGTAAATATAAACTGCTAAATACCTTTTCTCATCAGCAGTCTTTAGCAGTCTTGTGATTTCTATCAGTGTCTGGTTAAAGCTTATAGGAGGAGTTTTCATTCTCCTCTGACTGTCCTATGTGACTGCGTGACCCCTGAATCCCTGTCTGGACAGTGCTGATTGGCCTTGTACCCAAAAAAAAAAAAAAACCTCTAGCAAAACACAACAAACTGAGCATGTGCAGAGTGCCCCCACGTCTCTGTATTATCAGGAGATGGATTGGGGACAGTATAAGAAGGGGAGGATCAGACAAGACAGGATCAAACAGTCTTTTTACACAATACGGAGGATTAACCCCTTAGGATCCACAGTGAGTATAACAAGCATGCTTTACTGCATATACAGACTGATTTTACTGTTGTGGGTTTAGTAACACTTGCACCCGACCGCTGCACGCCGATATACGTCGGCACAATGACAGCGGTGGGCAAATGGGCGTACCTGTACATCCCCTTTAATTGGCGGGGCTAGCGGGCGCGCACGCGCCGCGAACAGCGTGACCGTGCCCACGGGACCCGCGGATTCGATGTCCGCCGGTGTCCCGGCGATCGTGTCACAGAGCCGCAGAACGGGGAGATGCCTATGTAAACAAGGCATTTCCCCATTCTGCCTAGTGACATGACAGAGATCACTGCACCCTGTCATCAGGAGCAGTGATCGATGTCTTGTCAGTGGTAGCCCATCCCCCCCAAAGTTAGAATCACTCCCTAGGACACACTTAACCCCTTGATCGCCCCCTAGTGTTTAACCCCTTCCCTGCCAGTGTCATTTACACAGTAATCAGTGCATTTTTATAGCACTGATCGCTGTATAAATAACACTGGTCCCAAAATAGTGTCAAAAGTGTCCGATGTGTCCGCCATAATGTTGCAGTCACGCTAAAAATCGTAGATCGCTACCATTACTAATAATAAAAAAAAAAAATTAATAATAAAAATGCCATAAAACTATCCCCTATTTTGTAAACGCTATAACTTTTGCGCAAACCAATACACGCTTATTGCGATTTTTTTTTTTTTTTTTACCAAAAATATGTAGAAGAATACAAATCGGCCTAAACTGAGGAAAAGAATTTGGGTTTTTTAATATATTTTTGGGGGATATTTATTATAGTAAAAAATATTGCTTTTTTTTTCAAAATTGTCGCTCTTTTTTTGTTTATAGCGCAAAAAGAAAGAAAAAAAAAACGCAGAGGTGATCAAATACCACCAAAAGAAAGCTCTATTTGTGGGAAAAAAAGGACATCAATTTTGTTTGGGTGTAACGTCGTAAGACCGCGCAATTGTCAGTTAAAGCGACGCAGTGCCGAATCGCAAAAAGTGCTCTAGTCAGGAAGGGGGTAAAATCTTCCGGGGCTGAAGTTAAAATCTCAGATACGCTATACATGTTAAATTTCACAAGTCATCTTCACTCCTTTTTAATCCAGAGATTTTTATTCCAACACCCCCTGGTAATTCTGCCATGGAGGCCCCTGTTCAGACACTTCCTGTTATAGGGTGACAACACTCTGCCCATGTCCTCCAGTTGTCCTCTTTTGTTTGTCATCCTCCTACAAAGGGCTTCTGATGGAGAATACACATTGCCATTTCAACACAAATCACTGTTCTCACCATAAGGAAGACCCGCTCAGAGTCCTTGGGCTCAAAACAATGTTATTGTTCCATTTACAGCATGGACACCGACACTCTGTCTCCGACCCATTTCTCTCCCTGGCCTGTGTTGCCCCCTAGTGGAGCTTAATCATAGAGTTTTTGTTTGTAAACCCCAGACATGAAATATGAACAAAGCATATCCCTCTACAGTGTGCTCTTGTCTCAACCCAGAGCACTAAGTGTCAAATCTGTCTGCTGCCTCATTCCTCTGCTAGCAACATGAGTCCCTTTCTGACACCAGGAGGAAAAAAAAAGGTCACAGGGAGGGAGCTCCAGCACACAGCCTGCGATTGACAGCCTTAGCTCCATTCCTGTGTGCTGTGCGAAGGGAGGTGCGTCCCATTCCCTCCAATCAACTCTCACTGAGATCTGCAGGGTTCTCTCTGACAGCTCAGACAAGCTCTATAAATTCTGGATTCTGAATAGATGTAGAGAAGATGGCAGATAAACTGGTACAACTTATATAGGAGGATGTGTTTCATATATGTGTTTTACTTGAGGCCAGTCACTTCACTGGTTCTATGTAAGGGTTTACAACCACTTTAAGGGACTCTATATCTAGGATAGACGATGAATCTATTAAAGTGACAGTTTAATCCACTTATGTTTCCCCTTCCCTTTCAACATGCTAATTAAAGTGTTACTAAAACCACAACAGTAAAATCAGTCCGTACATGCAGAAAAGCATGCTTGTTATACTCACTGTTGGAACGAAAGGGTTAATCTTCCGCATTGTGTAAAAAGACAGTCTTCTCCGGTCCTCCCCTCCTACCACTGTCCCTAATCCATGTCCTGATAGTTCAGAGCCTTGGGGGGCACTCTGCACATGCTCAGTTTGTTGTGTGTTGCGAGAGAGAATTTTTTTTTTTTTTTTTTGGGAGAGTGCATGTGATCAGCACAGGTCCAATCAGCAATGTCCAGACAGAGGGTCAGGGTTCCTGCAGCCTCATAGGACAGTGAGAGGAGAATGAAAACTCCTCCTACAGGCTTTAACCAGACACTGATAGAAGTCACAAGACTGCTATATACTGCTGATGAGAAAAGGTATTTAGCATTTTACATTTACTAAAATAATTGCATTTCCACGTTCTGTGGGAGACCAGATATAGAGCACGCAGGCTCCTGGGTTTAGTAACACTTTAAATGATTAAATGAAATTTTTCTGTTTTGAACATACCTTATTTTAGACCCAGTGACATGATCACTGGGTCTCTGTTCTTCTCTTTGCAATGCAGGCAGTTCATGGCTGGTGGGGGGGGGGGGGGGGGGCAGGCCGAGTGCTGTACATCGCTTCCTTAAAACATCACAACACCCCGCCTCACTGCTTCTGCCAAGGGCCCTGATGCAACCAAGTGGGCTTGTTCGTATGCAAATATAAAATTACCTTGATGGCTGGATGTCAGTCCAGAGGACTGGGCATGCCTAGGCGGTCTCTACCTGACTTGCTGCAGCTTGTAATGCACATTGTGAGAAGCTCACAGCGTGCGGTGAAATTAGAGTAAGCCATTTCAGTCCAGGAGAGGAGCCAGGTACAACTCTGCAAGATCGAAGGAGAGGCCGGAGGTCAACTTTAAATAGAAAATAATCATTCGATTCGAGAAAAAGTGAGCCGGAATAATTAAGATGAGATGTGGCACTGATTAGTTTAAGAGCATTTATTGACATTATAGTAAAATGTAACGGTATAAGCAATAAATAGAGAGATCCCCTTGGTCACCAGTGTTATGTTTGCCCTATACTAGTTGTGTCCTTATTTTACAACAAAATTTCATGTAAAAATGTGTAACACCACCCCCCCCCCCAATTGCAATTTTTTTGCAGACCCTACATCAACAATCCACCCCCTGTCTTATTTCACACACCTATTGTACCTTAACCACTTAAGGACCGAGCCTCTTTCTGAGATTTGTTGTTTAGAAGTTAAAAACATTTTTTATTGCTACAAAATGACTTAAAACCCCCAAACATTATACATTTTTTTTTTCTAACGCCCTAGAGAATAAAATGGCGGTTGTTGCAATACTTTCTGTCACACCGCATTACAAGCGCACTCTTTTTGGAAAAAAATACACTTTTTCTAATTAAAAAAATAAGACAACAGTAAAGTTAACTCAATTTTTTTATACATTGTGAAAGATAATGTTACGCCGAGTAAATTGATACCGAACACGTCACGGTTCAAAATTGCACCCGCTTGTGGAATGGCGACAAACTTTTACCCTTAAAAATCTCCATAGGCGGCGTTTAAAAAATTCTACAGGTTGCATGTTTTAAGTTACAGAGGTGGTCCAGAGCTAGAATTATTGCTCTCACTCTGCCAATCGCGACGATACCTCACATGTGTGGTTTAAACACCGTTTTCATATGCGGACGCTACTCAGGTATGCATTCGCTTCTGCACACGAACTTGGTGGGATGGGACGCATTTAAATTTTTTTTTTTCTTATTTATTTTACCTTTTATTTTTTATTTTTACACTGTTTTTTTTTTTTTTTAAATTGTGTCACTTTTGATTTCTATTACAAGGAATGTAAACATCCCTTGTAATAGAAAAAAAGCATGACAGGACCTCTTAAGTATGAGATCTGAGGTCAAAAAGACCTCAGATCTCATATTTACACTAAAATGCAATAAGAAAAAAAAAATGTTGTCATTAAAAAAAAAGGACTAAAAAATGGCCCTTTAAGAGCTTTGGGCGGAAGTGACGTTTTGACGTCGCTTCCACTCTGCAATGTTATGGAGACGGGTGGAGGGCCATCTTCCCCTCACTCATCTCCATACCCAGCAAGGGAGAAGATCCGATCGCCTCCACCTCTGCCGATGGTTCCAGTAAGCTGCGGAGGGCACCGGAGCGTGGCGGGAGGGGGGTGCCCTCTCCCACTGCCAATAAAAGTGATCTCGCAGCGAATCCGCAGCAAAGACCACTCTTATCGGAAACCGGACCGCCGGCCAAAAAAGAGGATACCGGGGTTATGGCAGCTAGCTGCTGTCATAACAACGATATTCCTCTTCAAAGTAAGGACGTATAATGGCATGCGGCGGTTCGGAAGTGGTTAAAATAATTGATATATACTTTATTGATCGGCTTCCCCCATCCTCATTCTGACCTAAAATGCTGACATTTAGAAACATAAAAAAGTGACGGCAGGAAAAGACTGAGTAGTCCATGGAGTCTGCCCCACTTTAAAAGAACATAACTCTAAGGAGTGCATTTATAAAAATAAATTCATATCGTTTCAGGCAGTGAAAGTGCATGCATATTCGTTCTTTGCGAATAGAGCAAAAAAAGAAAAAGAAAAGAAAACTCAAATGTTATTAGCATATTCCCCATGCTGTTTCACATTTGCCCATTAGATGGCGTTTAAGTGTCATAGAAAATTCATATGATACATATAACCACCTGGTGGCCAGATGTGGTATTTTTCTTAAATCAATGAAAAACATTTGGTCAGCACAGCAAAAAAAAAAAAGAAAAAAAATAGACTAATAACATTTGTTTTTTGCCCAATTCACACACAACAAATGTGAATGCACTTTCACTTTAAAAATGGACCCTGAAATCTCATGCATGACATCACAGAAATACTGCATGACTCGTTTGCACATATTTATCATATTTAAATTATATTTATATTTATTTAAATTATACTTCCCTCCTATACCTGGGATCTAGGAAACTCATTAAGTTACCTTCCCTAAAAAATACAGAAATTAACATATAAATCATTATATTACTATATATATATATATATATATATATATATATATACAATATAATATGTGGCAGTATATGCGTACGGTGAATAGTGGTTTGGTTGTATATGGAGAGTATTCTTACGTTTTTTTCCATGATTGATATACTATTAAGAATTGATTTTTATGTGTCTTTTTATTCAAATTTTTTATGAAAAAAAAAAAAAATACAAATTTATTGATACTTTTTGGGTACCTAAAAAATCCTGTATATACTAAACGAGTTCTGTAGGTCCATTTTTGTTATATGGTGCCTTGATAATACTACTAAACCTGCCTTACTTGATTGTGTAATATAGCAAGTACCTCTTACAGTATATGGCGGTAATAGTTGGTGATGATGTTTCTACACTAAAAATGACAGACAAAGACAAATCTATGGGACAAATTCTAAAATTGGGTCACATTATTAGAAACGGCTAATCTGCACCAGAAAAATTCTACAACTGCATCCGATCATCTGAATGTCGGGAGCCTTTACCATCCAAGCTCTAAGAACAAGCATGTGCCTCCATTGTGCCTGCTCAGAGATCGAGGGAAATTAAAATAGTTGTAAACCCCATTCATGAAATCTGACCTCAGCACATATATCTCCACTGTTTACTTATCTCTCTCCAAAGCTCCAAGGGCCATGTCTTTCTGCTGCTCCATTCCTCTTTTATCAGCATAATCAATTCTGACAAGTTGTGACACATTCCCATGATCAATTCTGACAAATTCTGACACATGAGATAACAGCAGCTGAAAATTTGTTTTCCGGAGATGGCACTTAGTGATAGATAAGCAGAGAGCTTGTCTATTCACAGTACAGCTCTGCATGTCCTTTGTTCCTTGGCCTATGTGGAGGGGGAGGGGGGGTGACTTTCCTCCAATCAGTTCTCACACACAGTGTAAGCCCAGACTCCACACCCACTGCCGGAAGAGGAAACAAGATTTGTAAAATGATGTGAACTTCCTAAAGAATATAGCAAGCTGAAAAAAAGCGGATATGCATATAAAACTTATGTAGGGAGATTTGTTTCATCTTTGTGTAACATCTGAGGCTTTTCACTTCACTGGGTATAGGAGAGGGTTCACATCCACTTTAAAGTATGACTAAAGGCAAAACAATTTTTTTTTAACCTTAGAGAGGGATTAGAACCCCTGTCAGGTTTTATTTTTATCTGTGGTCCTGATTGAGGGAGATTCATCCTCTCTTTTTGCCCTGTTTCCTGTTATCACCAAGTGTGAAAGAGAGAAAAGCTTCCAATAGGGACACTTGTTCAAGTGACAACCAGGAATTTCCTCAATTTGGAGGGATTTCTTCTCATTTTGTGTTTTTTTTTTTTCTTTGGGACAGGAAGTGAAGGGAAAATTCCAGAATGGGACACGGATGGCAAAACAAATAAATAAATGACAGTGGTTATGACCCATCATTACTCAATCCAAAATAAATAAAAAATGTTTGACGTTTGCCTTTAACCTCTTGGCGCCGGCCGCATGCAAATAGGGGGCCTCGCGGCGGGTGGGCCTTGGTGCTGCCTATTTGCATGCAATATTGCAAAAACAGCTGTGCCGAGAGCACCCGGCACAGTTACCGGCGGCTGACGTGAAGCTTTCTGATCATGTGACCGCGGTGACAGCCAATCACGGTGGTCACATGATCATAAAACCCGCCCCACCTCCCTGCCTCCTAAACCCCTTAAAGGGCCCAGAGGTGCCGAGTCCAAGGGGTTAATGATTGACAATTATGTTGATACATTATTGACTTAGTTATATCTCAGTTAAGAATGAATTTTTTTCCACTCTATCCAAAAAGTTTTACATATAGAGATAATTCTTGTACTTTAATTTTGGACAAAGGGGGGGGGGGGGGCAGGAGGGACAGCCGCCCTGGGCCCAATGCTGTCATGTGGGGAGGGGATGAAAAAAAACCCATGTGATCAGAGAAAATCAATTGGGTGTGTCTATTGCCTAAAAATTCTGTGCAAAAAGGCGACCCTCTTTCCTATCTCTGAAAGGTAGGTGGATATCGCTACTTTGCTGTTTGCCCCAATAGCATTTTATTTTTTCACGTGGCTTTCATTTCGCTTCTATTTTCTGTACATCTGGCAGTCAGTGTGAAAGATGTTCAGTTCTTCGAACACATTAAACATCACATAAAAGTATGGAAGTCAAGGAAAGGTCAAGCCCAGGCCTTCCCAGTTCAAGGATTTTGTTGCCTGCTTAATAAAAATAATACATTTCTGAGGGCGGAGAACAAAATGCATAAATAAAGTGGACATTTCCTTGAAGTTTGTGCTTTAACTGAAGTTTTTCAAGATAGATATGGAATACGCTATATTAAAAAATACCATGCAGTGTTTTGTTCAATGCTTGTAGCCTGGTGACATCACATTCACATTCATATTAACTAGGGTTGAGTGAATGTGCCTGGGTTTGGTGGATCTTGGTCAACTTTGGAAGTTCACAAACTTTGGAAACTCCATTAAAGTCTACGTGGGGCAGATCTTGTTATTCAATTCTTGCCATTTGTAGAGCTAATAAGCAAGCTATTGTCAAACAAGAGAAATGGGAAGTGGACAATTCCACGGGGAACATGTACTAATGCCAAGAAAGCAACATTTTTTGGCCAAAGGTGAACTTTACAAATCCTGACCCATGGTTGTGGCCAACCCAACTTCATCCCTTAGGATGAAGGTGATTCATCCCTTATGTACTTGTACATTCAAGCTTAAAAAAGTGTGAAAGGGTTGAAAACTCTGTTTGGTATTTAATTGAGTGTAAGTATTTGTTCTTGTGAAGGTTCTCATTTTTTACCAGTCATAGTATAGCTAGTTGTAGTTAGTCTCATTTACCTGGACTTACTTTGTGATGTTCATAGCTTAACCAGGCCACTTCAGTGTTAATGAATGTTGAGAACATGCCCCAGAAATTATATCCACACCAGTAGCACAGACACATACATAAGTTGGACTTGATGGACTTGTGTCTTTTTTCGACCTCACCTACTATGTAACTGTGTAACATCAAATTAGTCACCATGGAATGTTTCAAGGAAGATGTTGATTGTCCAAGAACAGGATGAGCGGTGTGAAAGAGATGATCTATGTCAAACTGGAAACAACCATTCTTCAACAGGGGAGGAGGCCTTCAACACTATCTGTCTTTCACATGTAAAGTTGTTTTAACTTCTCTACTCCTGAGTAGTACCAGGACAGGTTTGTCCAGCTCCCAGGACAAGGATGCAGAACTGTGCCACCCTAACCCACTGCTAATGCATGCCATAGAATAGGCTCTGTGCCTGTTCTCTGCTCTCTTGCTGCAACTGGCCATTGCTGTGCACATGCATGGTCAATAGCTTGCTTTCTAGCAGATAAATTGTAGTTGTGCATGCACAGTGTGTTTTCTGTGTAAACGCTGGGTGGATGGGATGGAGAGTGGGCATGTTGAAGCAAAGTGTGACAGATGAGCCATGGCAAAATGGTTGCCCAGAGACTGATCTGGAGCATGCATGCAGTGTAGGGGTGCCCAGGGCAGCTGCCCATCCCACCCAACCCTTTTTTTCCAGCCCTTCTCCAGAGATCTGTTACCAATCCAAGTGAAGAACTGTCACCAGCACACCAAGGATACCTCAAGAAGGATCCAAAGCTTTATTATCACAGTCCCATGGTACACAGAAGGCCTTCTGTGTACCATGGGACCACAATAATAAAGCTTTGTACCCTTCTTGAGGTATCCTTGGTGTGCTGTTGACAGTTCTTTACTTGGATAATTTATGGTTCCCAGCCTGTGGTCACTGCAGTACCCATCATTAACGAATAGCCATCTTCATGAACTCGCTGCGTGGGGAATATTGTGTTTGGATCTGTTACCAATCCACACCTTCAGCCATGTAAATTGGAGGATTAACATCTATTCAGACTTTATAACACCATGGATGTGATTATGTAACTCGAAACAAGTTGGTTTCACAAATTTCACACCTACCATTTTGTTCCTGGACAATCAACATCTACACATCCCATGGTGATTGGAATAAGGGGACCGTGTTACCTGCTGTCATACAGTAAATGCCGATTAGCTTCCTGATACTCATTAGAACTGAAGAAGTGGCATATATAAGTTACAACATGTCTTAAACAATAATCAGTGTTTGTGTTTTGCTTTTTTTTGTGTGTGTATTTAATAATTATTTGTGTACAGTTGCTTTCATTTTTGTTCTTTTTTACTGTCCTGTTTCTTGCTGTATGAAAACATAAAACAATAAGGCTAAAGATGGGCCATTTTTGGCACAAGGACAGATCAAGAATATTTGAAAGGAGTTTCTTTATCCTTCAGGAGCCATTTATAGACGATTGCACCTTTAAAAACGCCTTTATTTCACCATTGACTCCAATGCATTCTGCTAAAATATTAGAATTTTGCTGAAATCTCTTGAATGTTGATAAAGATTTGAGGAAATGGAAACAGACATTTTTGTGTATCCCCACTTGTGTTTCAACAAGGCCTTTGTGGTTCTTATAGGCAGATATCTAATGGAAATCATAAGCCTTTCTTCTATAGAGAGCTTCTAGAGACAAACAAGGACACAGAGATTGGTAGCTCTTCTTATTTATGTCGATAACACTCTAGTTTGGAAACTTTTTGCACCTAGAAGCCAGCCGCTTAGACTCCCATACAGTATCTCACAAAAGTGAGTACAACTCTCACATTTTTGTAAATATTTTATTCTATCTTTTCATGTGACAACACTGAAGAATCGACACTTTGCTACAATGTAAAGTAGTGAGTGTACAGCTTGTATAACGGTGTAAATTTGCTGTCCCCTCAAAATAACTCAACACACAGCCATTAATGTGTAAACCACTGGTAACAAAAGTGAGTACACCCCTAAGTGAAAATGTCCAAATTGGGCCCAATTAGCCATTTTCTCTCCTCGGTGTCATGTGACTCGTTAGTGTTACAAGGTCTCAGATATGAATGAGGAGCGGGTGTGTTAAATTTGGTGTTATTGCTCTCACTCTCTTATACTGGTCACTGGAAGTTCAACATGGCACCTCATGGCAAATAACTCTCTGAGGATCTGAAAAAAAGAATTGTTGCTCTACATAAAGATGGCCTAGGCTATAAGAATATTGCCAGGACCCTGAAACTGAGCTTCAGCATGATGGCCAAGACCATAAAACAGTTTAACAGGACAGGTTCCACTCAGAACAGGCCTCGCCATGGTAGACCAAAGAAGTTGAGTGCACGTGCTCAGCGTCATATCCAGAGGTTGTCTTTGGGAAATAGATGTATGAGTGCTGCCAGCATTGCTGCAGAGGTTGAAGGGGTGGGGGGTCAGCCTGTCAGTGCTCAGACCATACGCCACACACTGCATCAAATTGGTCTGCATGGCTGTCATCCCAGAAGGATGCCTCTTCTAAGATGATGCACAAGAAGGCCCGCAAACAGTTTGCTGAAGACAAGCAGACTAAGGACATGGATTACTGGAACCATATCCTGTGGTCTTATGAGACCAAGATAAGCTTATTTGGTTCAGATGGTGTCAAGCGTGTGTGGCGGCAACCAGGTGAGGAGTACAAAGACAAGTGTGTCTTGCCTACAGTCAAGCATGGTGGTGGGAGTGTCATGGTCTGGGGCTGCATCAGTGCTCCCGACACTGGGGAGCTACAGTGCATTGAGGGAACCATGAATGCCAACATGTACTGTGACATACTGAAGCAGAGCATGATCCCCTCCCTTCAGAGACTGGGCCACAGGGCAGTATTCCAACATGATAAACACACCTCCAAGACGACCACTGCCTTGCTAAAGAAGCTAAAGGTAAAGGTGATGGACTGGCCAAGCATGTCTCCAGACCTAAACCCTACTGAGCATCTGTGGGGCATCCTCAAACGGAAGGTGGAGTAATGCAAGGTCTCTAACATCCTCCAGCTCCGTGATGTCGTCATGGAGGAGTGGAAGAGGACTTCAGTGGCAACCTGTGAAACTCTGGTGAACTCCATGCCCAAGAGGGTTAAGGCAGTGCTGGAAAATAATGGTGGCCACACAAAATATTGACACTTTGGGTCCAATTTGGACATTTTCACTTAGGGGTGTACTCACTTTTGTTGCCAGCAGTTTAGACATAAATGACTGTGTGTTGAGTTATTTTGAGGGGACAGCAAATTTACACTGTTATACAGGCTAGAATATTCACTATTTTGCATTGTAGCAAAGTGTCATTTCTTCAGTGTTGTCACATGAAAAGATATAATAAAATATTTACAAAAATGTGAGGGGTGTTCTCACTTGTGTGAGATACTGTATAGATTGCAGTAACACAATAATAACGTTTAGAAGCGATACATATTTTGTGGTCGCTTTGCTGCTGTATCGATGATTTAAAGAAACTAAACTGTTTTCTTAAGCAGATTCAGTTTTAATATAACATTGTGACAGATAAGGGAATATTTTAGTCAGCAACTAATAGGTTTCCGCAGTCATATTTCACAGTGACAAATTCTAAGTATAAAACTGCAGTTTTCCAGAAAACTTTGCAAACATACACTCTAAAAATGTAGTCGACATCTAAAAATAATGTACACCATTAGCATTAGTGTTTGTATCGAAGCTTTTTCCCCAAGCATTAGGTTGTATTAGGCTGGTTAAGGTTCGAGGCTAAAATGTGTCCAAGTCAGCACTGAAAACCGTCTTCTGCTTGCCTGTGTTAAAACACTGACATCTGGTTGAACCCTGATGTTATTATCAGCCTACTACTGGTATATGTGAGATATGAGAACTTTTTTTGAGCTCCTTTAAGTAGAATATATGAAGCGAACTGTATATGCCTGCTATACAATGCTGATAGTTTTCTGGGGCCCTCTATGCAAATTGTGACTTTTGCTGAGTAAGTCAAGGGCTTCCCAATCATCTTTTGGAACTCTCTATGGACATTAAAGAGGAGCATTACCGTAAAGGAGGCAGTAGTCCATGTGAAGTATGAGAACATTTTTTCGAGTTCCTGCCCACGCCCTCTCACCTCCTACACGTCGCTATTAGACCATTGGAGAAATTCACGGCTTCACTGACCAACGGAGGGGTGTGAGGGGGTCAGGCTCGAGCTCTTCTTTCTCTGGAGTAGTTAAGATTAGAAAGATTAGTTCTTTATTTTTTTAGACTTCTGGGCTGTTTAAGCAGATTATGTGAAGCGAACTGCATAGTTCGAGTAAGTTGAGGGCTGCCCAATAGTTTTTTGGAATTCTCTATGGGCATTAAAGAGGAGCATCACTTTAATGCAGTAGTAGATTGGTCCATGTGAAGTATAAACATTTTTGAGCTTCTGCTCACGTCCTCCCATCTCCTACACCTCGCTATTAGACCATTTTGAAAATTCATGGCTTCATTGACTAACAGAGAAGTGTGAACGGGTCAGGCTGGACCTCTTCTTTCTCTGGAGTAGCTAAGATTTGAACAATGCACTCTTTGTCTTTTAGGCTTCTGGGCTGCTATAGCAAAATATGTAAAGCAAACTGTATATGCCTGCTATACAATGCTGCTATAAGTTTCTCGGAGTCTTCTACTATGCAAGTTTTGACTTTTGCTGAGTAAGTTGAGGGCTGCCCAATCTTCTTTTGGAACTCTCTATGGACATTAAAAAGCAGCATCACTTTAAAGAAGCAGTAGGTTGGTCCATGCGAAGTATGAGAACATTTGTCAAGCTCCTGCCCATGTCCTCTCGTCTCCTACACCTTGCTATTGGACCACTGGGGAAATTCATGGCTTCGTTGACCGACAGAGAGGTGTGAAGGGGTTAGGCTAGAGCTCTACTTTCTCTGAAGTAGTTAAGATTGGAAAAATTAACTCTTTGTTTTTTAGGCTTCTGGGCTGCTCGAGCAGAATATGTGAAGCCAAATGTAAATGCCTGCTATACAATACTGGTATATAAGTTTCTCGGTGCCCTCTACTATGCAAGTTTTGACTTTTGCTGAGTAAGTTGAGGGCTGCCCCTTTCTCTTTTGGAACTCTCTATGGACATTGAAGAGGAGCATCACTTTTTAAAAAAACTGTAGATTGGTCCATGTGAAGTACGAGAACTTCTTTCGAGCTTCTGCCCATGTCCTTCCATCTCCTACACCTCAGTATTTGACCACTGGAGAAATTCATGTCTTCATTGACCAACAGGGCTAGAGCTCTTCTTTCTCTGGAGTACTTAGGATTAGAAAAATGAACTCTTTGTTTTTTAGGCTTCTAGGCTGCTCGATATGTGAAGCCAACTGTATATGCCTTGTATACAATGCGGCTATATACATTTTTCAGGGCTCTTTACTAGTCAAGTTTTGACTTTTGATGAGTAAGTCAAAGGTTGCTAAATCTTCTTTTGGGACTCTCTATGGACATTGAGGATAGGCATCACTTTGATAAAACAGTAAAGTGTTTGGTAGGAGGTAGGATTGTTTTAAACCAGTTTTAGGCCTATCTTGTGCATCCTAGAGCTCTTCCCAATTTAGTACGCCCCCCCAAAACCCCGCATTAGATATGACCTGCTGCCAGCCTCACACCTGAGAACCTAACCTGTCTAGCAAACTGCTACAATCAGCTCTTTCAGCACTGATTGGCAGAAACACATTTTTACTCAGTGCTTCCTAGAATATAGACAAAAATTGATACATGGTTGTTTTTGGGTACTTACCTATTTCTTTTTTTTTTTTTTTACAAGCAAAATATAAAAGGCACAAGGAACGGTCCAGTAACTTTTGTAACCTTGTTTTTTTTTTCACAGATATCATTATAGTTTATTATTGGCATATTTTTATAATTTTGCTGCAGGTTCAGCGGATCAATAAGGGGATAGCGCAGCATATAATTTGTTTTATTTGATTTTACACGATAGTGTTGGGAGTGATTGGTGCTAGCAGATGTCAGTCTATCACTGAGAGATAAGGGATATTTAATTAGGTAGCTCGCAAGATTCTTACAAAACTTTTGTAACCCTCAGAAGAAATTCAAAGCCCATTGCACTTGAAAAATTGAGCTATGTTTTGCAATAAGGGAGTCTAGCTATAATTATTATTTCACGTTAGTGAAGCCTTGAACAAGTACTCTCAATAAACGTCCAGAAAAAGGAAAATGGAAAAATCTGCAAAACATGTCGACCTTCTAAATGTAGTATGTATTATGAAGTATTCTATTAGTCTCAAAAATCACTTTATATATTGTATATTTATATTTTTTTACCTTCAATTTTATTATGCTGTAATAACAAAATGTGTTTATTTTTATAGAAATAAGTCTTTTCATGCAATGGACCTTTCTCGGGTGCTGTATTTAAAGCGGAACTTCAGTCATTTTTTTCATCTTTCCATCTATTAAATCTTCTGCCCTTGTTGTTTTAACTTTGGATAGTACAGTGGAACCTCGGATTGCGAGTAACGCGGTTAACGAGCGTTTCGCAATACAAGCACTGTATTTCTAAAAATCCTAACTCGGTTTGCGGGTGTTGTCTCGCAAAACTAGCACGATTCAGGCCAAAGAGGTGTGCAGTACCGCTTTTGGCCTGAGGTGGGGGGCGCCGGAGACGAGCAGAATCGACCATCGCCGATCGGCGTCGTTCCGAAATGCACGGAAAGGCCCGAGTACAGCACGGCTGACCTCGGCAATTCTCGGGTAGGAAGTCTTTCTGAGGTTTGCCGAGGTCAGCCGAAGTGTCCTCGGGCCTTCTTGGCCATTTCCGAGGCTTTCCAGCGCCCCTGCCCTGCCTCTGGCCGCATGCGGTATTGCATCCCATTGAAGTTAATGCGGAACAAATTATTTTCATTTCCATTGACTTCAATGGGGAAACTCGCTTTGATATGCGAGTACTTTGGATTAAGAGCATACTCCTGAAATGGATTATGCTCGTAATCCGAGGTTCCACTATAAAACATTTTTTTTCTGCCAGTAAATTCCTTATACAGCCCGCTTCCTGTTTCTTGTCTGGTCATTAGCCTAGGCTTATAACATCATGCACAGCTCTCTCTCTCTCTCTCACTATACTGAGAGTTTGCCAGGGAGGGAGGGGAGTCATAAGAAGGCCAATGAGAGCTGCAGAGCTGGAGGTGTGCCTCTGTGTGTCTGTGTAAATCCAGGAAGTGAACAGGCAGCAGCTTCAGCTGCCCACAGTTAAAATGGATGCAGCCAGACTCAGTGGAGGGAGATTTCTGCATATTTGGCAAGTACAGAAACACAGTATATATAAAATAATATGCAAAGTGGTTGGAGGGAAGCTTCAGAATGGCAAAGATGTTTTTATTACAAATTATGTGAGCAGACTGCAGCTCCTCTTTAAAGTCTGCATTTTAAAAAAATGTTTAGGGATGATAGCATCTCATGATTGTAAACTTGATTTGGCTGCATTCACACCCTCTTTTTTTTTTTTTGGTTTAAACAGCCAAAAATTGAAATGTTGCCTTTCTTATTGATTCAAATTTTGGCAAAATTTCACTGAAGTTGACCAGAATTTTTGCATAAAATTTGGGGAAATGAAAACTCGAAATTTTGCTTATCCCTTAGCCTGGTTTCTCTGGGCTACTTTACAGGTTCACTAAGCAAACTTTTCCATTAAGACTTTCAAGTTCAGACCAAACCAGCCCAATCTGTAGCAAGCACCGCTTTGTATTTACTCATCTCTGGATACAGATATTCGTAGTTCCATACAGCATGGTTATACGGTTGCATATACCCCCCCCCCCCATTTTTTTTTTTTTGGTAGACATTGAGGAAATCAGGATTGTTCCATGTCTAATGAGGTCTTCTTGCATCATTTGCCATCAGTTAGAAACCGATGAGGGAGCATTGAAAAATCATGATTCAGACATGGGATCTGCTGAGGGCCACTGAACAAAAATATGAGAAACGCCAAGCAAGAAATTATATTTCAGTTTAATGGGTTCCCCCTCAATGAAGAAAGGCTGTTCTGTTTCTGCCTTGTTAAGGTTCATCAGTGCAGAGAAGGTTACTTTAATGGGAACTCACCCTATACACCCAAAAAAAAAAAAACATATCATTTAGTTATAAAAAAAGAAAAAAAGAAAAAAAAAATGAATTGCTCATGTGAATTTATATACAGTATATTGTGTTTTCTGATTTTGATTTTACATGTGTGAGACATAACACAGATTTCAATAACTGCGCCGGTCCTCCACAGAGGCTGCTGTGAGTCTCACTGTGCATAGTAGAATTTACACTCAGGTTAGGGGGAATTCAAGGCCTGTTTAGTTATATAAATACAGGGAAATGATCCGTGTGAAACCAGTGGATGTGAAAACAATGCAGCAAAGAACGAGAAAGATATATATTATACAATATAAAATGTCATGGCAACAAATATATGTAACCTGTGAAATGGCTGAACTTGAGCTTTCAAAAGAAACTTTTATATACTCTTGATGAATACATGTATTTAGTTATAACAATACTTTCATTTTTTTTTTGTTTTTTTTTTTGTTTGATGCTTAATTATTTTTTTCTGCTATTGTCTAGTATTGTATCTTTATTTAAGTCATGCTTACCCCTAATGCAGGTGGTCAGGCACTATAGCTAGCGTCTGTGTTGTTCACCTATAGCAGCCCCAGTGGTGGCTGGTGGGTTCTTCTTTGGGGGAGGGTGGCAAACAGACAACAGACCGCCCCGCGCACGCAGGTGGTCCGGCCCGGCACTTACCCGTTTGTGTGGAGAGGCTGTGGTGTCCCCATCTGAAGGGCAGGCAGCAGCCACGGCTGCTCCGGTGTGTCCGCTCCTCCAGCTTCCTCCGGCGTGTGTCTTCTGCCAAAGATCCAATAGGATCACCTGACGCTTTGGCCAATGACCTGCCTCCTGATTGGCGGAGGAGGAACTTTAGTGTGCTAATAGCGAAAATGAATTCGCTATGGTCACACAACTGGGTGGGGCTCAGAGCGCAATGCTCTGTGCTCTGAGCTTACCCTTTTTTGAAGCCTGTTAGAGCCTCTGGTTCTAATCAGGTGCTTAACCAGTTCAGCCCTGTAAGGAATTTAAACGCTTCCCAACCAGAGCACTTTTTGTGATTCGGCACTGCGTCGCTCTAACTGAGAATTGCGCGGTCGTGCGACGTTGTACCCAAACAAAATTGACGTCCTTTTTTTCCCACAAATAGAGCTTTCTTTTGGTGGTATTTGATCGCCTCTGCAGTTTTTATTTTTTGCGCTATAAACAAAAAAAGAGCGACAATTTTGAAAACAACACATTATTTTCTACTTTTTGCTATAATAAATATCCCCCAAAAATATATAAAAAAACTATTTTTTCCTCAGTTTAGGCCGATATGTATTCTTCTACATATTTTTGGTAAAAAAAAAATCGCAATAAGCGTATATTGATTGGCTTGCGCAAAAGTTATAGCGTCTACAAAGTAGGGGATAGTTTTTTTTACTAGTAATGGCGGCGATCTGTGATTTTTATCGTGACTGCGACATTATGGCGGACACATCAGACAATTTTGACACATTTTTGGAACCATTGGGATTAATACAGCGATCAGTGCGATTAAAAATGCATTGATTACTGTAAAAATGTCACTAGCAATGAAGGGGTTAACACTAGGAGGCGGTGAAGGGGTTAACTATGTTCCCTTGGAGGTGATTCTAACTGAAGGGGGAGGGACTAACTACAGGAAGTGACAGATCATGGTTCCTAGCTAATAGGAACACAGGATCTGTCACTCCTCTTAGAACAGGGAAGTGTGTGTTTACACACACTCATCCCTGTTCTTTGTCTCCAGATCACGATCGCTCGTGGCTGGCAGTCATCGCGACTGTCAGCCACGAGCATTGGCACCCCCGCTGTGCAGCGCATGCCTGCTATCCGGACCCGGCGAGCCCATGTACAGTTACGTGGTCTTGCGCAGGGGAGCCAACCTGCCACAGTAAAACTGCGGTGGCTGGTCCGGAAGCGGTTAAAAAAACACCCCACCGCATTGGAATCCATGGTCCGGCGCCACTGATATGTAGATCAGGGGTCCGGATGCATGCATACGGGAGGCATCGCCCAGGGCGCCCCCTCTATGAATGGGCCGCCACTGAGCAGCCCCCTTTCCCATAAGGCAAGCAGGCCTACCGGTCCCAGGTTGTCCCCAGGACATATACACAATACTATAGTTCCTGACTACCATGCAGGCACTAACTGAGGAAGAAAAACAGGCACTTGCGGTTGGCAGGCAGGCAGAGTGGTTCAATGACAGTCCAGGTACAAGGCAGGCAAGGTTCAGAGTAGTCAGGGTTTGATCCATAGTCAAAAGGCAGGCAGAGTTCAGAGAATAGTTGATACCTGATCCGAGGTAAAAAAAAAACAGGGAAATCCAATCAGCAGAGCAGACACACAGGGAACTTGGAACACGTGTTACAAACGCAATTATCACAATCATGAGACTGCAGGCTTGGCTGGCTTAAATCAGGTTTGGTCTCCACCCAGAGACTGGCTACATCAGTTATGCTGCAAGTGGACAGACAGACAGGGAAAATGCATAATAGCCAAAACCAGGATGCTGGAATGAGACCAACATCTGTCAAAGAACAGGACCATTTCCACACTCCTGACAATTTGTAAGTGCTTCCTGTAGTGGTTATTAACAGTATATGTAGTGAGGCCACTCACAGTTGTAAACCAATGGTGAGATGCAAAAACTGGGCAGGGGCGGGCCCAAGTGTGAATTCAGGATTTGTCAATATTTGCATAACAGGGTATCATGGGAACTGGGGATCATGAGGATCCCCGCCCACTGAGCACATGTGCAGGCACCC